>NC_134238.1:30093870-30718870 GCF_965152275.1 Natator depressus
GGGGCTGGCTGGCCCCAGGCCTCCGTGGTGGGGAGGCGGGGGCTGGCCACTTCCTGTGGGAAGTGGAGTGACCCGGCCCCAGCCTGCTCTGCTCTCCTGGTTCCCAGCCACGTGGCCAGCGGTTCCCTCCACCTCCCAAACCTGGGAGCCAGGGGAGCGGAGCAGGCTGGGGCCGGGTCACTCCACTTCCCGTAGGAAGTGGCCAGCCCCCGTCCCCATCCCCCATGGAGGCCCGTGGAGGCCTAGGGCCTGCTCCCCCTGCTCCCGCCTGCGGAGGCCTGGGGCCCCAGGCTGCTCTGCTCCCCGGCTCCCAGGCTTGGGGGGAGGGGAGAACTGCCCCCAGCACTCGCCGGCGGTGCGGCTGGGAGCCAGGGGAGTGGAGCAGGCTGAGGCCGGGTTGCTCCACTTACCACGCGGTGAGCGCAGGGTCAGGCCTGGCTGCAATCTTCAGGGGAGTGGGGGCAGG
Organism: Natator depressus; assembly: GCF_965152275.1. Taxonomy (NCBI): domain Eukaryota; kingdom Metazoa; phylum Chordata; order Testudines; family Cheloniidae; genus Natator; species Natator depressus. The sequence goes on from NC_134238.1 coordinate 30,094,337, forward strand.
GCTCAGGTAGAGCAGGGGCAAGGCCGGGGCAGAGGCCTATGGAAGAGCCGGAGCAGGGACTGGAGCAGCACGCAGCTGCGCAGGGCACCAGGAAATTTGGTGATCCCTAATTTTTGTGTTATAACACTTCCTTCTTTACATTCTCACACCAGTCATGATTTTATAGACCTCTATCATATCCCCCCTTAGTCGTCTCTTTTCCAAGATGAAAAGTCCAAGTCTTATTAATCTCTCATGTGGAAGCCGTTTCATATGCCTAATCATTTTTGTTGCCCTTTTCTGAACCCCAGCATTCTGTTCACTTTTTTGATTGCTGCTGCACATTGAATGGATATTTTCAGAGAACTATCTGTAATGACTCCAAGATCTTTCTTGAGCGGTAACAGCTAATTTAGACCCCATTTATATGTATAGTTGGGATTATGCTTTCCAAAGTGCATTACTTTGCATTTATCAACATTGAATTTCATCTGCCATTTTGTTGCCCAGTCACCCAGTTTTGTAGCTCTTCGCAGTCTGCTTGGGACTTGAGTGGTTTTGTATAATTTGCAAATTTTGCCACCTCACTGTTTACCCCTTTTTCCAGATCATTTATGAATATGTTGAATAGGATGGTCCCAGTATGGACCCCTGGGGGACACCACTATTTACCTCGCTCCATTCTGAAAACTGACTAGGTATTCCTTCCCTTTGTTTCTTATCTTTTAACCAGCTACCAATCCATGAGAGCACCTTCCCTCTTATCCCATGACAGCTTATTTTGCTTAAGAGCCTTTTGTGAGTGACCTTGCTTAAGAGCCTTTGGTGAGGCATGATTTCCCTTTACAAAAACCATGTTGACTTTTCCCCAACAAATTATATTCATCTATGTGTCTGACAATTTTGTTCTTTACTATAGTTTCAATCAGTTTCCCTGGTACTGAAGTCAGGTTTACCAGCCTGTAATTGCCGGGATCACCTCTGGAGCCATTTTAAAAAATTGGCGTCACATAAGCTATCCTCCAGTCATTTGGTACAGAAGCCGATTTAAATGATAGGTTACAGACTACAGTTAGTGGTTCTGCACTTTCACATTTGAGTTCCTTCAGAACTCTTGGGTCAATATCATCTGGTCCTGGTGACTTATTACTGTTTAGTTTATCAATTTGTTCCAAAACACGTCCTTTAATGACACCTCAATCTGGAACAGTTCCTCAGATTTGTCACCTAAAAAGAATGGCTCAAATTTGGGAATCTCCCTGACACCCTCAGTCATGAAGACGGATGCAAGGAATTCATTTAGTTTTTCTGCAATGACTTTATCATCCTTGAGCGCTCCTTTAACATTTCTATCATCCAGTGGCCCTACTGGTTGTTTAGCGGGCTTGCTGCTTATCATAGAATCATAGAATATCAGGGTTGGAAGGGACCTCAGGAGGTCATCTAGTCCAACCGCCTGCTCAAAGCAGGACCAATCCCCAACTAAATCATCCCAGCCAGGGCTTTATCAAGCCTGACCTTAAAAACCTCAAAGGAAGGAGATTCCACCACCTCCCCAGGTAACACATTCCAGTGCTTCACCACCCTCCTAGTGAAAAAGTTTTTCCTAATATCCAACCTAAACCTCCCCCACTGCAACTTGAGACCATTACTCCTTGTTCTGTCATCTGCTACGACTGAGAACAGTCTAGATCCATCCTCTTTGGAATCCCCTTTCAGGTAGTTGAAAGCAGCTATCAAATCCCCCCTCACTCTTCTCTTCTGCAGACTAAACAATCCCAGTTCCCTCAGCCTCTCCTCATAAATCATGTGTTCCAGTCCCCTAATCATTTTTGTTGCCTTCCGTTGGATGCTTTCCAGTTTTTCCACATCCTTCTTGTAGTGTGGGGCCCAAAACTGGACACAGTACTCCAGATGAGGCCTCACCAATGTCGAATAGAGGGGAACGATAACGTCCCTCGATCTGCTGGCAATGCCCCTACTGACTCCAGATCATTAATGCTTCTGATGTACTTAAAACAATTTGCTATTACTTTTTGAGTCTTTGGCTAGCTGTTCTTCAAATTCTTTTTTTGGCCTTCCGAATTATATTTTTATACTTCATTTGCCAGAGTTTATGCTCCTTTCTATTTTCCTCACTAGGATTTAACTTTCACTTTTTAAAGGATGCCTTTTTGTCTCTCACTGCTTCTTTTACTTTGTTAGTTCGCCACGGTGGCACTTTTTTGGTTCTCTTACTATGTTTTTAAATTTGGGGTATACATTTATGTTGAGTTTCAATTATGGTGTCTTAACAAAGTTTCCAGGCAGCTTGCAGAGATTTCACTTTTGGCACTGTACCTTTTTAATTTCTGTTTAACATACTTCCTCATTTTTGTGTAGTCCCCCTTTCTGAAAGTGAATGCTACAGTGTTGGGCTGCTGTTTGTGGTGTTTTCCCCGCCACAGGGATGTTAAATTTAATTATATTATGATCACTATTACCAAGCGGTCCAGCTATACTCACTTCTTGGACCAGATCCTATACTCCATTTAGGACGAAATCAAGAATAACCTCTCCTCTTGTGGTTTCCAGGACTAGCTGCTCCAATAATCAGTCATTTAAGGTGTCAAGAAACTGCATCTCTGCATCCCGTCCTGAGGTGACATAGACCCAGTTAATATAGGGTTATTATTGAGTTTTTAATTTTTATAGCCTCTCTAATTTCACTGAGCATTTCACAGTCACTATCACCATCCTGGGCAGGTGGTTGGTAACATATCCCTACTGCTATATTCTTATTATTAAAGCATGGAATTACTATCCCTAGAAAGAAAAGGAGTACTTGTGGCACCTTAGAGACTAACAAATTTATTTGAGCATAAGCTTTCATGAGCTACAGCTCACTTGGTACAGTTTGGTTCATTTCAGATTTTTACTTCATTTGATTCTATGTTTTCTTTCACATATAGTACCAATCCCCCACCAGCATGACCTGTTCTGTCACCACCACCACCACTAAACTGTGTTTCTCAGTTGTTTTTATCCCTGACAAAATGGTTGCTAACATTTCTGGAGATGAGAGTAGTGGGTCCTGGAAGCCATGGATTATATGATGCTTTATGCAATTCATGGTGCTTAATTTTTCAAATGGGATCCCAGATGCTCCAGTGCTGGAAATAAGGAAATATTAAATTGCTTATTTCCTTTTTCTTTAATTTATATAATATGCCAATGAAAAAATTGCTAGGTAAACACACAAGTCAGTATTAAACAAGCAAACAAAATCTAAACTGGCAGAATTGCAACCATAATACAACAATAGTTTTCTTCCCATTTCTCCCTAACCGCCAGAAAAAACTAATTCTCTTTAAAATTTCTCCCTTCATAAAAGCCTGCATGAACAGATACACATTCCAACATGTCCAGAAGGTCAAGAATCTCAATGTTGAGCCAACCACACAACTCCCTTCACCTAGAACCTAAACTCACAAATTTAGGGAACCTCAGCTGGAAAGCCAATAGCTAAATACACAGAGAACTGTAACAAGTGTAACCTCCCTTTCCTTCCTGGGTTAGGCAGGAGCAGGCAATGCTTAACAGTGTGCTCAGGGTCCTGATGTTTTTGACAGGAAAGGAGATCCTGCGTATCCTCTATCCACTCCTCTGTACAGTCCTTTTACTTATAAAGGAAATTAACCTTGGTGGTACCTCCACCTGGCTGGGCCCTGTACACACTCACCGGCGTGCCTTGGGAGCCTCCAGGAATAAACCTGAACTAATCTATGCAATGGATCTAACTCAAAAGTACCAGTTATAAACAATATATAACCTACACTTTTGGATTAGAGTTAACAGACCATTAATTAAAAAAAACATGATATAAGAGAGTAATTAAAATGTCAGAAACTGTTTTAAATCAATAGGGGGGGACTTCAATAAATCAATTAATAAATGCAGTTTACAGTAGTAAATGGAACTTACCCAACTTACATTGACACTGGCTCCATTTACCCCAGCCCTGAGTATACATGCCTTAATTTCAGAGTTCTAGACACTTGCTTCTGTGGGTGCACTCGAAGATCTTGAAGCTCTTTGACACGGTCTCCCACAATATTCTTGCCAGCAAGTTAAAGAAGTATGGGCTGGATGAACGGACTATAAGGTGGATAGAAAGCTGGCCAGATTGTCGGGCTCAAAGGGTAGTGATCAATGGCTCCATGTCTAGCTGGCAGCCGGTATCAAGTGGAGTGCCCCAAGGGTCGGTCCTTGGGCCGGTTTTGTTCAATATCTTCATAAATGATCTGGAGGATGGTGTGGATTGCACCCTCAGCAAGTTTGGAGATGACAGTAAACTGGGAGGAGAGGTAGATACGCTGGAGGGTAGGGATAGGATACAGAGGGACCTAGACAAATTAGAGGATTGGGCCAAAAGAAATCTGATGAGGTTCAACAAGGACAAGTGCAGAGTCCTGCACTTAGGATGGAAGAATCCAATGCACCGCTACAGTCTAGGGACCGAATGGCTCGGCAGCAGTTCTGCAGAAAAAGACCTAGGGGTTACAGTGGACGAGAAGCTGGATATGAGTCAACAGTGTGCCCTTGTTGCCAAGAAGGCCAATGGCATTTTGGGATGTATAAGTAGGGGCACTGCCAGCAGATCGAGGGACGTGATCGTTCCCCTCTATTCGACACTGGTGAGGCCACATCTGGAGTACTGTGTCCAGTTTTGGGCCCCACACTACAAGAAGGATGTGGAAAAATTGGAAAACGTCCAGCGGAGGGCAACAAAAATGATTCGGGGACTGGAACACATGACTTATGAGGAGAGGCTGAGGGAACTGGGGATGTTTAGTCTGCGGAAGAGAAGAATGAGGGAGGATTTGATAGCTGCTTTCAACTACCTGAAAGGGGATTCCAAAGAGGATGGATCTAGACTGTTCTCAATGTTAGCAGATGACAGAACAAGGAGTAATGGTCTCAAGTTGCAGTGGGGGAGATTTAGGTTGGATATTAGGAAAAACTTTTTCACTAGGAGGGTGGTGAAACACTGGAATGCGTTACCTAGGGAGGTGGTGGAATCTCCTTCCTTAGAAGTTTTTAAGGTCAGGCTTGACAAAGCCCTGGCTGGGATGATTTAGTTGGTGTTGGTCCTGCTTTGAGCAGCGGGTTGGACTAGATGACCTCCTGAGGTCCCTTCCAACCCTGATATTCTATGATTCTATAAGCTAGGGACAGCACTCTGTTGGTCCAGCCAAGGCAACAAGGGGCAGAACACTTCTAACTTCCTGACATTGTTTGACAAAAGGCTGCCTACAGAGGTCACCCACATTCTTGGGTGGAAGTTTTGCTTGAGTGAAGAGTGCAACATCGGGCCTGGTATCTACTCCACACTTGGGTCACAGTACAGCAAATACTCCAGATATTTCACAATACCACAGCAAAGCACATCTATGGCACATAACTAGCCTTAAAACCAACAGGCATTTAAGAACATGGAGAAGAATATGTCTGATCTTTATAAACTTATCTGCTGGCCATCCTAACAGCGTAAAACTGGGATTCATGATCACCAGGGGCAACAGAAAGAGATACTAGTATTATTTCACCCATTGCTTTTCAATTTTAGTTTATCCTACTGGAACAAAATTCTGCTCTCAGATCTGCTTAGCAGCAGATGCCCAAATGTGACAGTATGCTCTGCTTCTATATGTGGGAATTGTATTCCGTATATATGAACAGGGCAGCATATTAGTGAGAAGACTGATGTAAAAGCAAAATGTTGCAATGATTTAGGGAGGATGGTTTTGGGAATTACTACAAGGATATTTTCATATTTCACAGTCAATATGAAAGGAAAAAAAATGTTACAGCTTTGTTTAGGTATAAACAGTTCTTTTGTTGAAATAAATAAAATTATCCCATTTTCTATGGGGAAGATTAGTATTGTCTTTAGGCACCAAGTCTGAACAAACAGCAGACTGTTCTCATTCAGTGGTGAAATCATAGATTGTTTTCCCCCTTTAATTGTCCCAGGACTTTTGAAATGACATCACCTGTACATTCATCAAAGCTCTATATTTGGCTTTTTTTTTTGTTTGGCAAAAATTAAGTGATGAGCTGAACAATTTCCAATTTTTAAAAGATTTCTTTAAAACAATACATGTGTTTTAAATTTGTTTGGGAGGTCTTAGTAGCATAAAAGATTTTATGCCATTATTTCAGTGTTCAGTTTTTTGGAACTCAGATCAGAAATGTTTTTGTATTGAGCAACACAAAGCAAGAGAATAAATTACCAAGAAATGTCAGTGTTTTCCCAGTGTTTGAGTCCAGTGTGATAGTTCTTGGGGTACCCAGGATTGAGAGTCACATTGTTACCTTCTGCCTTCAGCATGGAAAGCCTTGCTTTTGCTTTATTGGGTGTCAGCTTCCTAATACAACCAGCCTTCTAGCCACTCACATACTCTTTTCTGGGCTATGCCAGGTCTTACTTTGCCTTGCAGGTTAACAATATGTGTAGCCCAGTCCAAGTCCCTTTGAAGCTCTCCCCTGTGATATCCAGCCCCTGGCACTGGTTATGCACAGAAATACTAGGTCTTCTGCCCGCAGAAGATCAGAACACACCTATTTGAAAGACTTAACTCAGAACTTGCACTTTTCTTCACATCACAGCACTTAGATATATTTATAGTGAAAAGAGGAATAAGTTTATTATCAAAGATTTAAATGGTAGTGAGTAAGGATATTGGAAACAAAAGGTTACATATAAAACAATCAATCAAAATTGCTTTCTAGAGTCTAAACTGAATAGGTATAACCTGTGGTCTAAAGAAGTTTCTCATCCAGAGTTTTTGCAGTTTTTCAACAAAGTTGGCTGAGATCCCATGTTCAGGAATGCAGACACTACCCATTTACTTCCTAGATGCAGGATGAGGGGGTATCTTCTTTCCCTCCTACATATACCCACAAAGTTCATTTTCTGTCCTCACAGACAGGATAACCACCCACGGCTTGTTTTTCCTGTGTTCAGCTTCCCTGTTGACTTCAGCTTCGTATGTAAATAGGACTCCATTATGTTACCTTACAATGTTTAGTTTACATCCTGACAATGAAATACACACTTCTTATCTTCTGTGTGGAGGAAAACTCGTTCTTCACCTCAACTAGTGCGTAATGCCTTAACACAGACTGTAAGAACATTGTTTCAGTATAAATACATTACTGCTTAGAGAGCATCTGTATGTACATTTCACAATCATATTGATGACCACTATGACCTCAGCTTTCATTTAAGACCTCACAGGACATTCTTTGGTGAACCAGAATGCACATACCAAAATCAGGATATTCCTGTAACCTCCTTGCCAGTTGGCATTGAAGGGTTCTTGGGTCACAGGCACATCCTGGGCTCTGCTTGTTTTCCACAAGCCCCCATGGAACACAAGGCTAGGATTCTTGTTACAAGGCCTCTATAATCCCAACTGAAATCAATGGGAGTCACTTCTACAGGTGCAGGATCAGGCCCAATTCAAAAAAAGCACTTAAACACGTGCTTAGCTTTGGGCATGTGCTTAACCCCATCCCTATTCAGCAAAGCACATAAGTATGTGCTTAAGTTCCATTGAAGCCAATGGGAATAAAAGGCCTGATCCAAAGCCAATTGAAATCAATGGAAAGAGTCCCATCAAATTCAATGGGATTTGGATTGGGACCTAAGTGTACATTAAAAGTTAAGCATGTGCTTAAGTGCTTTGCTGGAACACCAGGGCTGTGTATTCACCCTCTTGTCTCCTACTGCTGCATTACCTCAATTACGCTGCCATTCTGGAAAAATGGACATCCTCCAGCTGGCTAAGTCATAACCTGACATCTGTGGCACAGATCACCCAGAGCACACTCTGCTCCTTTCAAAAGGAGCAGCAGTCCTCACCCCACCAAGCACACTTCTGGTCTGGACCTCTCTAAGACAGCAGGATTTATGGAGTACAATACACAATGGCTCTTAGCTCTTCTCCTTTCAGGGCTGGCCAAGGAAGGATTTGGCCCTTTGAATATTAGATATTAATATAAAACAGCTTACTGACCTAAATAAACAAACATATAGATTGATTTTTGGGTGTCTCTATCTTAACCTGGGAAAAGTCCAAACTCTAGAGCTTAGTTTCTCTTTGTAATTTGATAATACACATTAACATTTATTTGGGCCCATTATTCTTTTCTGTTTGTATAGTATTCCACAGGACAGTGGAGACAGACTGTGGGCAAGTAACAGTCTAGCATTAAATTGTTTAAGTAGACCCAGCTAGAATTATGCAATCCTCATTCTTCTAAACAGAGAGCTTAGTGAAAATAATTCTTTTCATAGCAACATTAGATTGGACACAGAAGACCAACTTACTGCTAGAGTGAAATCAAACAATAACACTGCTCCTCAAATTAAATTCAGAAGGGTGAGAGTCTTAGGCAGGTCTTATTTGGTCCTGTTATCCTCTGACTTACTCTAGCTTTGCATTTTCTTAACTCCACAGACTTCAGCAGACTTACTTCTGATTTATACTCTCCTTAGCATTTCTTATGGTTAGCTTAGGCAGCTCCCCACTTAGTTGTTTGGCTTTTGTGAATTCCATTCTTAGGTGCCTAAGTCTCCCCATGCAAAGTATAGGGAGCCTGGGCACCTACCATGGGGCAGAGGATTCCATTAGGCCACCAGGTACCTAAAAGTAAGGCATTGTAATGCCGTGCCCAAGTGACTTTTGAAAATGGAACTTATGTGCTTTTGGCAAATTTTGCTCATAGGCTGATTATACCAGATCACCCTCTGTAAAATGATTATGGGCCTATTTTTCTGTTTTATTGGAATATACAAGAAACGGAACTTTTTCTAAAGTGACCTTTATGGATTTGGTTGAGCACTCTGAGCTTATGCAAACAATAAGCTGGGTCAATAGATGTAATGAAACCGGTGTTCAACAGAAATAACTAAATAGATCTATTAGACAAGTATTTTGTTGCATTACTGAGGCACACAAAGACCTGGAACCAATCCCTGCCCCTGTGTAATCTGCAGAAGGATGGTAAAACCCATTAGGCTCATTAGAATACTTTGAATTTGGTCTTGCAATTTACAGGTAGACAAAGTTTGTAAAAATATTTGGCTAGTTTTATTTAAGTGATATGGAGAAAATTAGGATGCAGATATCAAGCCTATGTGGCCAAGGTTGGGGGCTACTCACTCATCTTAGGTATTCCTGACTTGGCCCCTAAATGCATGTGAACTTGGATGAGTGAGTGTCCTTACTTCATGGGCATGCCCCTCAAGCCTGGAGTCAGCATTACAAAAGGCCCTCAACTTTGGCACATTTTGGTGGCCACTGCCTCAGCTCTGTGATGGCTTGTCTTTGTCTGGGTCTTCTGTGGCCAAGTCTACCTAAAGTTCAGTTGTCTTATGTGGTAACAGAAAGCTCCAAACTAAACATATAAAATAACAATTCTTCAGTCCGTCTCAGTCTCCACTGAAGTGCTCTGCTTTGCCCTGTCCCTGGTCCCTCCTACGTTGCTGCTGCTTCTCCAGCAGGATTCCTCCTTCCTCAGGAACTGTAGCAGTTTATTCCTGTGGTCTTCCTGATTCCTTACCAGCCCTAACTCAGGGATTCCCCAACAGGTGCCTAACTTGCTCCCTTGGAGTCTTTTTAGCCTGATTTCCTCAGGTTCTTCCCAGAGAAAGGAAAACCCCTTGGTTATCTCTGGGGTCTCCTTCCTCTGAATATGTTCCCAGCTCTATTTGAGTAGTGTTCTCCCTGATCTCCTGCAGCTGGGATCACCAATTACCTATACATCACTAGATCACCAAATGAGTCTGAGGCATTGCTGCTAGGTCATAGATAAGGCTGATCCCATGTGGATTTAACCTGTGAGCAGATTAACCTCTCAGCCAGCCTGTGACAGTTCCCTTGTGATAGGAGAGACCGAGAATGCCCCAGCTCCAGAGAACCTGGGGGGTAAAGGTTTTGGTTCTCTTCCTTCTTTCTTTCCTTCAATACTTTCCTTTTTAATTTGAGTGAAAGGCTAGATAGTGAGTTCATACTCCATTGGCTGCATCTGTCCTTCCTCTCTGCTTTTTGCTTACTTGCTGTATGCTGTCCCCATGCCCAGCTTTTCTCTGCCCTGAATCAGGTGCTTTGCTTGCCTGGGAAAATATCCATAATGGAAGAGAGCCCTTTGGCACCCCTTCTTCAGCAGAAGGGATGTTAGTCATGGGGTCCTGTATTAGATAGTCTGTCCTAGCCTCTATCCTGTTTGCTGTTTTGATTCATTTTCATTTGTATGCTGTAGCTGTACTGGATAATTAAGTTCACACCAGCACTGTGTTATGCACTCTCCCTCCTCTTCATTTTACATGACACCAGACAGGACAATTCCCCTTTCATCTTACTGTACAATTACATGAAGCAATAGGATTTCTTCTTTGTACAGGAGGAGGCTAAACACTATGAGACACTATCAATGCTGGAGGGATGATAATTGTACTTTTGAGTTAAAGGTATGTATGCACAATGCATGGTGATTTCTCCTCTGCTGTCTCTCTGCTCCCCTTTGCATGACTCCTATACACTAAAATGCTTTCAGAGGGGGCTTCTTGAACATTTCAATAATCTGCCTGTAAATATCTAGGAAAAAGTACATACTCACTTACTAATGTCATGGGGCATATTTGCAACTATAAAGAAAAGTTGGTTTGGTACTGTAGGGTTGAAACCAAGTATATAATGACATTAATTTATTTTGGTATTAATTATTTTTAAAAAGGGTTGCAGCTCTTATTTTAAAGCCATGCAGAAACTCATTAGCACATTTGGAACAGATTATAGTAGTTTTAAGGATGCTGTTGGTCAAGTTTTTGACCTGCTAATTTTGACCTTATTCCTTAAAAGGAAACCAACAACATCCCCCTCCCTCCAGAATGCTTCTGCCAGGGTAGAGGGTAACAAAACATGGATGAGAAACCCATTACCAACAATTTTTGAAACCCAAAATTCAATTACAAAATGGGAAGCACAAGGGAAATATAAGAAAAAGTAATTGTAAACATGAATAACCGGACAGACAACTGGCATTTGGCCCTTCAGCTGCTGTGACATGTGGGCCAAGGAAGGGGGTCACCCAATTTTTTTTAAAGGTTCAATCATTGGCAAATGTGATCTTGTAGGGAAAAAGCAAGGACATGAAGCATTCAGCAAACACGTGATTGGATTAAATCAAAGGCACAGATGAGTAGGAGGCAGAAAATGTGAAAACACAGAGGACATGCAGGAAGAAATGAAGGACACATGGAAAAGGACAGGTGGGAAGTCTTACAGTGCAAGTTTAAGCTGGAAGTGGAATCTTTGTAGTATTTGGTATAATAGGAGTGAGCCCTGCAGGGAAAGAGCAATTGGACACTTGAATTAGTTGTGGCCTAATTAGGGTAGCCTAATTTTCTTTTTCTTCAAGTGAAACAGTAAGATGCTTTTTAAAAAAAAATATAAGGGGGTAATGCTGGTGCTCAACTCCTACACACGGAGGTGCTCGGCACTCTATAAATAAGTGGGCAGTCAGGGTATATAGGCTCTGCTAGGTGCTGGAGCTCATTTACTGTGATCATTACGTCAAAAAGCATCACAGCCCCCCTCCGGGCTCATTTGCCCTGCCTCCCCTTCATTTCAGAGGAAACTTCGGAGGCTGCTTGTATTGGAACCTTTACTATCTGTGCTGGTTTGTACCATGTTCTACCTTTGCCTCTTTCATTTCTGTGCATTTTTTTCTCTCTGCATCTGTACCCCTGACATAAGGGTTGGGAAAAGCCAGGGAAGTTTGAGGAAACCCTTTAGACCTTTTTTGAACCCTTTTTTTCTGTAAAAGAACTTTAAGCTTTCAGAATGACTACATCCAAATGCAGTTGGCATAGTCTTTTCCATAAGGTAGAACATCTATAACAAAGATATCAAAATAAATGAACCTAAGCCAAAAAGGGGTAAAATGGAGAAATGTCCCAGTCTGTGGTTCACCCCAGTCCTGTGACCCCCACCTGGCAGGGAGCTCTGCTTTTTAAAGTTATTCGCTTCCCTCTGTCTTTAAAGCAGCCACCCTTACAGCCTTTCTTTGCTCACCAAAGGGAGTGGGTAGGAAATCTCTTGTGGACTGACTGGCTGGTGCCCCTGAAACCTGTCATTCATATGCTATAATGGCAGCTTTCCCAGTCTCATCCCGCTTTCCCTCACTCAGCAACCACCAATTTCTAGCATATTTATCAAGGAGAGATACTTGTTTCCTCCAAAGGCAGCATCATAACTGCTGAACATGCTTAGAGGAAGAAAGGATCTTTTAAGCCAGGGTCAAAAGCAACCCCTATTGGCACAAGTGACCAAAACATCCTTGGAATTTCTTACTATATAGGGGATAATTTCCTAACTCAGAAAGAGTTGCAGCCAACGTGGGGGAATTCTACATTAGAACTTATCTTGACAAATAAAGAGGAAATTATCACCGAACAAAAAGTTAATGTTAGCTTAGATACAAGTGATTGTAACTTGATGACATTTATAATGTGCAAACAGAATAAAGTCCATACTAGTTGTGTGTGTGTGTGTGTGTGTGTGTGTGTGCGCGTGTGTATACATACAAACGCGCGCACACACACACACACACACACATATATATACACACACGCACACACTTTTCACACATTTGGTTCTTTAAAAGGATCAATTTCACTAAGCTGAAAAAAATTCTGAGCCAAATCAGTGGGAGGAAGATTTTAATCAGAAAAAAATGGTCATTGGGAATTGTTTAAGAACACTTTACTAGAAGCTCAAAAAGCCACAATCAAGGTAGAATGCTGTATTGATTAAGAAAATTACCTGGTTTGGGGGGAAGTGAAGGCATCTATAATAATAAATAATAATTAATATAACAAATAGAAGAAATGGGCAGTTGATTGTAATGAATATGAATCCTGTTTGTAGAAAATTGATAAGAGAAGTAAAGGGACACCAAGAGGAAGAATATTTGTTTTATATTTTTAGGGGGGAAAAAAACAGATGGTGTAGTCATATAATGATAATACTCTTTCCAGTCCATTAGCATCTCAGGAGGATGTTAAACATCAGCTACTAAAGTTAGATATTTTAAAATCAACCAGTCTGGATAATATATATTTTAAAAGAGCTGGCTGAAGTGCTTGCTGAACCATTAATATTAATTTTCAATAATTTTTGAACACTGGGGAAATTCTAGAAGACTAGAAGAAAGTTGATGATGTGCTTTTAAAAAAGTAAATGGGATGATCTGAACTGCCAGTCTCACATTGATGGCAGGCAAGATAATGGAGTAGTTGATATGGGATTTGATTAATAAAGATTTAAAGGAGGGTAATGTAATTAATGCCAATCCATATGGGTTTATGGAACAAAGATCCTGTCTAACCTGATACCATTTTTGATGTGATTACAAATTTGGTTGATAACTGTAATAGTATTGATGCAATATTCTTAGACTTCAATAAGGCATTTAACTGGTACTGCACGTTTTGATTAAAAAAACTAGAATGGTAGAAAATGGCACAAAAGAAATGGATTAAAATCTGGCTAAATGTAAATGACAACTCATCATTAAAAAGGTGTGTTTCCACCAGCCTCCCACAGGGATAGGTTTTTGGTCCTATGTTGTTTAATATTGTTATTGGTAACTTGGAAGAATACATAAAATAATCACTGATAAGTTTGAAGATGACACAAAAATTGGGGGAGTGGTAAATAATGAAGAGGATAGGTCACTGAAACAGAGCAATCTGGTTTGCTTGAAGAAAAGGAGTACCTGTGGCACCTTAGAGACTAACAAATTTATTTGAGCATAAGCTTTCATGAGCTACAGCTCACTTCATCGCATGCATGCAGTGGAAAATACAGTGGGGAGATTTTATATACACGGAGAACATGAAACAATGGGTGTTACCATACACACTGTAACGAGAGTGATCAGGTAAGGTGAGCTAAAAGTTTTTTTTTCTCTCCTGCTGGTAATAGCTCACCTTACCTGATCACTCTCGTTACAGTGTGTATGGTAACACCCATTGTTTCATGTTCTCCGTGTATATAAAATCTCCCCACTGTATTTTCCACTGCATGCATGCGATGAAGTGAGCTGTAGCTCATGAAAGCTTATGCTCAAATAAATTTGTTAGTCTCTAAGGTGTCACTAGTACTCCTTTTCTTTTTGCAGATACAGACTAACACGGCTGCTACTCTGAAACCTGTCATTATGGTTTGCTTGGTAAGCGAGGTGCAAGCAAACACTATACATTTTAATACAGCTAAATGTATAAATGTAGGAAAAAAGAATGTAGGCCATACTTACAGGATGGGAGACTATCCTGGGAGGCAGTGACGCTGAAAGGGATTTGGGAGTTGTGGTGGACAATCAGCTGAAAATGATCTCCCAATGTGATGTTGTGGCCAAAAGGGCTAATGAGATCCTTGGATGTATAAACATGGGAAGCTCTACTATGTCCACTTCTGGTGTCTACAGTTCAAAAAAGATGTTGATGAACTGTAGAGGATTTAGAGAAGAGCCATGAGAATGATATTAGGATTAGAAAACAGGCCTTATAATGAGACTCAAGGAGCTTGATCTATTTATCTTAACAAAGTGAATGTTAAGGGGTGACTTGATTAGGTCTATAAGTACGTACATGATGAACAAATATTTAAAAATGGGATCCTCACTCTAGCAGAGAAAGGTATAATATGATCCAATAGCCTGAAGTTGAAGCTAGACAAATTTGGACTGAAAATAGTGTAAATTTTTGACAGTGAGGTTAATTGACCATTGGAACAATTTACTCATGGCTGTGGTGGATTCTCCATCACTGACAATTTTTAAATCAAGATTGGATGTGTTTCTAAGAGATCTGCTCTAGGAATTATTTTGTGGAAGTTCTATGACTTGTATTATCCCGGAGGTCAGACTAGATAATCACAATGGTCCCTTCTGGTCTTGGAATCTATGAATGAATGCATGAATGTAAAGGATACTGAGTGGCTCCTTGGACATGCTGAGTGGTCTGAACTCCCATTGGTATCCATAATAGTCCAGCCTCATTCAGTGGCTTGCCCAGTTGAAAATGTTGTATATTCACATCTGCCTAGCCAAATCTCAAACACTTTGGAGCAGAACAGTCATAGACCCTTGCCCTGAAAATTCCAGCCTGGGCAGTTAACTTTCAGAAAATGTTGAGTGACTGAATACCGGGGCTATCATGGAAAAGCTTTGGCAATAATGGCTGGGATTTCCAAAGAGTCTAAGGAGTTAGGGAATGTCCATCTCAGCAGACTTCGACTCCCTCAGGGAGCGGATGGGTAGGATCCCCTGGGGGACTAACATGAAGGGGAAAGGAGTCCAGGAGACCTGGCTGTATTTCAAGGAATCCCTGTTGAGGTTACAGGGACAAACCATCCCGATGAGTCGAAAGAATAGTAAATATGGCAGGCGACCAGCTTGGCTTAATGGTGAAATCCTAGCAGATCTTAAACATAAAAAAGAAGCTTACAAGAAGTGGAAGGTTGGACATATGACCAGGGAAGAGTATAAAAATATTGCTCGGGCATGTAGGAATGAAATCAGGAGGGCCAAATCGCACCTGGAGCTGCAGCTAGCAAGAGATGTCAAGAGTAACAAGAAGGGTTTCTTCAGGTATGTTGGCAACAAAAAGAAAGCCAAGGAAAGTGTGGGCCCCTTACTGAATGAGGGAGGCAACCTAGTGACAGAGGATGTGGAAAAAGCTAATGTACTCAATGCTTTTTTTGCCTCTGTCTTCACTAACAAGGACAGCTCCCAGACTGCTGCGCTGGGCATCACAACATAGGGAGTAGATGGCCAGCCCTCTGTGGAGAAAGAGGTGGTTAGGGACTATTTAGAAAAGCTGGACGTGCACAAGTCCATGGGGCTGGACGAGTTGCATCCGAGAGTGCTAAAGGAATTGGCGGCTGTGATTGCAGAGCCATTGGCCATTATCTTTGAAAACTCGTGGCGAACGGGGGAAGTCCCAGATGACTGGAAAAAGGCTAATGTAGTGCCAATCTTTAAAAAAGGGAAGAAGGAGGATCCTGGGAACTACAGGCCAGTCAGCCTCACCTCAGTCCCCGGAAAAATCATGGAGCAGGTCCTCAAGGAATCAATCCTGAAGCACTTACACGAGAGGAAAGTGATCAGGAACAGTCAGCATGGATTCACCAAGGGAAGGTCATGCCTGACTAATCTAATCACCTTCTATGATGAGATTACTGATTCTGTGGATGAAGGGAAAGCAGTGGATGTATTTTTTTCTTGACTTTAGCAAAGCTTTTGACACGGTCTCCCACAGTATTCTTGTCAGCAAGTTAAAGAAGTATGGGCTGGATGAATGTACTATAAGGTGGGTAGAAAGTTGGCTAGATTGTTGGGCTCAACGGGTAGTGATCAATGGCTCCATGTCTAGTTGGCAGCCGGTGTCAAGTGGAGTGCCCCAGGGGTCGGTCCTGGGGCCGGTTTTGTTCAATATCTTCATAAATGATCTGGAGGATGGTGTGGATTGCACTCTCAGCAAATTTGCGGTTGATACTAAACTGGGAGGAGTGGTAGATACGCTGGAGGGCAGAGATAGGATACAGAGGGACCTAGACAAATTGGAGGATTGGGCCAAAAGAAATCTGATGAGGTTCAATAAGGATAAGTGCAGGGTCCTGCACTTAGGACGGAAGAACCCAATGCACAGCTACAGACTAGGGACCGAATGGCTAGGCAGCAGTTCTGCGGAAAAGGACCTAGGGGTTACAGTGGACGAGAAGCTGGATATGAGTCAGCAGTGTGCCCTTGTTGCCAAGAAGGCCAATGGCATTTTGGGATGTATAAGTAGGGGCATAGCGAGCAGATCGAGGGACGTGATCGTTCCCCTCTATTCGACATTGGTGAGGCCTCATCTGGAGTACTGTGTCCAGTTTTGGGCCCCACACTACAAGAAGGATGTGGATAAATTGGAGAGAGTCCAGCGAAGGGCAACAAAAATGATTAGGGGTCTGGAACACATGACTTATGAGGAGAGGCTGAGGGAACTGGGATTGTTTAGTCTGCGGAAGAGAAGAATGAGGGGGGATTTGATAGCTGCTTTCAACTACCTGAGAGGTGGTTCCAAAGAGGATGGTTCTAGACTATTCTCAGTGGTAGAAGAGGACAGAACAAGGAGTAATGGTCTCAAGTTGCAGTGGGGGAGGTTTAGGTTGGATATTAGGAAAAACTTTTTCATTAGGAGGGTGGTGAAACACTGGAATGCGTTACCTAGGGAGGTGGTAGAATCTCCTTCCTTGGAAGTTTTTAAGGTCAGGCTTGACAAAGCCTTGGCTGGGATGATTTGATTGGGGATTGGCCCTGCTTTGAGCAGGGGGTTGGACTAGATGACCTCCTGAGGTCCCTTCCAACCCTGATATTCTATGATTCTTATGGAAATTCAGTGAAAGCTGAGTGCTTACTTCTGTTAAGTTCCTTTGACATTCCCAGCCAAAATCTATTCCAGGCCTATATATTTAGTTACATCCACCAACAACATGTTTGTATAAGGTCTAAAGCTCAAATCCACAAAGGAGGGATTTAAGCATTGCAATGCTGAACATTTTGGTGCCTAACTTTTGAGGCGCCTAGCTACTCTGCATGATCCACAAACCTGGAGTTAGGTGCTCAGGCTCCCCTATACAACTAATGAGGAGAGAGGCATCTGCAAATGGTGCTAGGCAGGGAGTCGCTTAAGCTAGCTAATAGCAGGTGCTGAACAGAGGGGAATATCCTAAGCCCCACACCTCTTAGGGACTTAGGCTGGAGGGAGGTGCTTTTCTTCGCTTGCGATCCATAGCCAGGAACTCCCCTCCTGGAGTCAGGTGCCTAAACAGTTTCTTGCTATAATGGTGGCAGTACATATCTAACTCCACATGAAATGGTGGCAAGGGAGCACTCACTTGAGAGTTGGAAAACCCATGTTCAGCTCTCTGCTCCCCATCAGGTACAGGGGAGAATTGAACCAGGGTCTCCCACATCCTATGTGAGTTCCCTAGCCAAAGGACTAAAGTCTTTTTCTCCTTCTACTGTAGCTGTTTTTTTGTGCACACTCAGAGCACGCCTTCCAAATTGGAGCAGATAGGTTAAAACCTAATTTCACCTCATTTGAGGATCCCACTAGGGCTTAGTTGAGAGAGAGATGCCAGCTTCCAGGACCAAGGCAGAAATGCACATGCCCAAAGGCAGAAACTTAGGCTCCTTAGAGACCGTAACAGCAGAGATTTAGTCACCAGGGGACTTTAGGTGCCTCCAGTATTATGCAGGAGTTTAGCAGAGCTTTTAAGGATTTCAGGGGTACCTAAAGTGGGAGTTAGGCACCTAAATCCTTTCGTGGATCTGGATCTAACCCTGAAGTCCTTAATCAGACAAAACTCCCATTGCAAAAATGAGAATTTCTACTGAACAAGAACTCCAAGATGTGGACCATAGCCATGTAATGAAGTTTCTTATTGTGGTGTCATCAGTAGCATGGCAACTAAAAAGTGTAGCAGAAGCAGTAACTCTCCATAGTAATTTGAGAAGGTATCAAAACTGCCCTGTAGCTAGCAACCAAGACAACATCATTAAACGTAACCATGGTAGCTAACAACTGAAACTACACCAATTATGTAACCACAGTATCAAGCAACCAAGACACCAGTAAGACAGCCTCAGTTCAAGTTGTCGAAGTAATGTGCTGATGGATTTTGATTAGCTGTTGACCTGAAATGGGAAAAAATAGAGATATTTAAGCTATGAAATATCCTATTACCCATAATGTTCAGTGTATTTATGAAATTTCATATATTCCCTAACCACTGTGCAATGATGTTCCCACTTTATATGAGTTGGGAAAATATGGAAGATTGCAAGCATGGAGAAGTTTTTGAACAGAATTAGGTTGGGGATATTATTTAAATTCTAATTTTATATATTTAACAGACTATGGTTTCTTAATCTTTTGGTTCCTTAAATTAAATTGTAATATTACTGCTCTTATAGAAATGGAATATATTTAATATCTGTCCTATGATAAGTTCCTCCCAGGCATTCTTTCATGTAATGCATCCAGGTTGATGTGAACAGCCCAGTAGAAACTGTCTCTAAATGAAAAGGAGTACTAGTGGCACCTTAGAGACTAACCAATTCATTTGAGCATAAGCTTTCGTGAGCTACAGCTCACTTCATCGGATGCATTCAGTTTTTCCACTGAATGCATCCGATGAAGTGAGCTGTACCTCATGAAAGCTTATGCTCAAATGAATTGGTTAGTCTTTAAGGTGCCACTAGTACTCCTTTTCTTTTTGCGAATACAGACTAACACGGCTGCTACTCTGAAACCTGTCTCTAAATGGTGATTACATACTATATAGCAGCTAGAGCCAATCTTCAAAGGGATATTACACAGCAATGTCACAGGCATCTCATCATATGTCAGATGTTTGATCTTTAAGTTTTAAGGCTAAGCAACCTAGTTAAAGAACAGTTAAAAACATCACTCAGGGCAATAGCGCTCAGAACTAGAAGCCACCTCATTTACTAACAGCCCTCTTTGTGTTCCCAGACTCAGCTCAAACTAACACATACATGTGCACACTATATTTTTAAAATGCTTATCCATGGTATTGAAAATATTGCTGCTAATAATTCTTATGTTAGTTGAAAGGAAACCTAACCAACTCTGGCAATTTCATTAACTTCACGTTTTTGGTGAAACAAAAGTTTGATTTTTGTCATTTTAACAAACAATGAAACAAAACCCTTAAATCTATGCAGACTCAGTCTTTGTTTGGGGATTCTGAGGCTTGAAGAGTAGTTTTGGCCAGCACAGGTACAGAGGCAGGAGAGTACGTCTTACAAAATGTCTGGAATGGATCCTAGGATTACCTTATAGAGTGGCTCTATAGGAGAAAAACAAACACAATTCTAGCCCCATAGCTAGCTTTGTTGCAAAGCAAGTGACATTTGATCAAGGCCATTGACTTTAATATTCGTGTTTTGCATTCTGGTGAATTCTGTGACAGTAGGTAACCCTTTTCTTACATAGAAAGAATTACATCTTGTTAAATGTGCATGCTGCAATAAATGGCTTATAATGAAATCTGCCAAGACTGATTGAAAAAGCAACAGTTCAAAATGAGGTTGGGAAAGTAATTCTGACCAGGATGTCCTATTTTGCTGGTTTGGTTGCTCTGATTGAAACCGTCTGTGAAATAACAGCCTTTGCGTGATAGGCCCAGACACAAATTAATAAGACGACAGTGTGTTGACCTACTAAACAAAAAGCACCATAGCCCAGTAACTACAAACAGACGCAGTTATTTTACTGCTCAGTTAAAAACTCTTTCTTCTCCACCCTGAATTTTTATGCAGTGGCTTCTTCTGTCTGTATGTAAATCTCCTCCCAGAAACTTACAAAACACCAGTCAATCCCACCTGTGAATGATTGTATTATTTAACCCTGAGGTTAGTTTTTCTTCAGACTAGTACATGAAAAGGTACTTAAAGCAAAACTACTTAGGGATTGGCTTATACAAAACAAACTCATTGCAAGTGAATTTGAAAATGCGGGTTCACCAGCTGAACATCTCTGGCTGTAGTTTTCCTAAACCAGAATAACATAGTGCAAAGGGAATACAGTGAATCCATTAACCCCATGACACGAAGAAACTCATTTTCTTTACTTATGGTGTTTTAAGAACTCACTGTGATTCAAATATATTTTGGTATCTGATAAACATATAATCAGAGTCATTAATCTGTTTCTCGTCCGGTTATGATAGTGGAGCCCAAATATTGCCTTTGTCACTGCCTGAGATGCTACAAGCATGCAGCTGGGTATAAGGAATTGCTGGCATTCTGAGGTTCACATGTTTGGCAATTTATTCATGAAAACTTGAACAATGTTTTTTTCATTATCCTCTTGTTTTTACCAACATTTTGTATAAAACTACATGATCTGTCTCCTAATGATATTTACAACAGAAAGGGTGTATCTCAAACGCCTGCTTCCAAGATATCCAAACACCTGGTTAGTATCAATCTTTTATTAGAAATTCAGTTTTTAACAACTCTTTTTTGTTACTGACTGTGACATTGTGTGCTCACCCCACACTGGACGGTTAGCGTTAATTCTGTATTGTGGACTGAGGAAGCCACACCCCCTCAACCCTACTGGGCATGCTCCAAGTGTAGCTGGAGTATGAAATGGAGAAGATCAGGTGGAAACCCAGAAACTGGAGGAGGTCTGTAAGAACCTAGGGTTGCTGGGACTATCTGTGCCGAATAGCCTGGTAACCCTGGAGATGCCTAGTGCTCGACTACAAGGGACAAAGTAGGAAGTAGTCCAGGGGAGGCAGCAGCCGCACGCTCAGGAACAGTCAGTGTGTTTTTGTCTGGATCTCCACTGACTCAGTGGCAGAGACCCTTGTCACTGATAGGGCCCTGGACTGTGACCTGGTGGAGCAGGGAGGGCCCAGGTCCCCCTACCCTTGCCGTTACCCACCCTTTTGGTGGCTTGCTGGGGTCCAGTTCCCCAACTAGCCGCTGGGCCACTCAGCCTTGAGAGAGGGAGCAGCCATATTGATTCTGGCCACTAGGCCCTAGAGCCCTGAGAGCAAGGGCAACACCATTAACTCTGGCCAATAGGCCTTACAGCCCAGAGAACGAGGGATGTTTTATTGACTTTGTCCACTAGGCTTCACAGCCCTGAGAGCAAGGGAAACCCTATTGACTCTGGGCGCTAGGTCTCACAGTCATGGGAGCAAGAGCAACTCCATTGACTCTGATCATTAGATCTTACAGCCCTGAGGCAGTCTGGAGGACTTATTCACTGGGTGCATTTACCCCGCACTGGATGGGGTAACACCACCTTGTCACACCAACTCTTTTGAAAACTCCATTGCCAAAATCAGGAGAATTAGACTAAGCCTATAAAACAGTCATAAGAATTTCTAAATACTGTTTTCATTAGTTATATGTACAATATACAGGGAACCAAATCAAATTGTTTCAGGGTTTCAAGTATTAATCTCATTGTCAAATAGTCTATTCAATTTACTACTTTTTACAATTTCTAAATTCCATATTCAATTGGACTGTTGATTTTCATATTGAAGGTAGTCGTAGAGCCTGAATAAAGTAGGATTTTTCCCATGAAAAGAACACATTGACGAAGTGAACAACAGCTATGAGACTATCGCTAAAATTCTGGCATAAGGAAAAAACACTGTTCAGTCTTAACATTCTTGTCTCTGTATATGGTTTGTCTTTACTCTGCAAGTAAATGGGGTTATTTTTCTATTGTTGAATTAATGCTTCTACACTGTTGAAATACTTAAGCAGTGACACACAAGAGGATTTGCAGTCATGATACCTGCGTGCTTCAAGTGTATTGTGCGAGACAGGGCTGAGAGCCAACCATCTTTAACCATGACTAGGAATGGGTATTGACCCACGGCTAAAAGTATGTTCATACTTTTACAAAATGTGTGGTTTAAAGCTATTTTCAATAAAAGGAATAGAAAAAAACATTTAAAATGTTTCTTTAAGGAGACTTCTTAGCTGCTGGTTCCCTTTGACCTTTCCAGTCTTCGTTTCTGTGGTCATGGTGATTGCATCAGCAAAAATAAAGGTACCATAGGAAAAATGTTTTCAAACGTATTTTATAACCCTTACTATATTTTTCTTGATATCACTTGTGTTCAATTTTTCTGTTTCTGTGGAAATGAATGTCAGATGTGGGTAAAATAAGGTAAGGGTTTAAAGTAATCATTTTATACAAACTTTAATTTTACTTTTGTTGTGGGTTGATGGTACATTTTGCTACTGAAGAAGTGATTCCTCACTGTAGTAATTTGTAATGCGTGTTGGGATGAAAGGCGCTATACAAAGGTAGAATAGTGTTAATACTGTTAGGTTACTGTGATTGATCTGACAGTGAGTACTTTTATTGAGATACAGAAAGGCATTCAGATTAATGGGTTATACATAAGTACTCAGATACTATGCTGAGAAGTAGAGCTGGTTGAAATTAGAAATGTCAAAAAATATCGACCAAAATAAACCGACGAAGAATTATCACCATTTTCAACCAGCTCTAGTGATCATTGATGAGCACCACAGACATTCCAGCAAGTATACCAGTATCTATCGCTCTATCTGAAAGACAACATGGATGAGAATCTCTTGTATTGAACTAACTCCTGTTGGTGAGAGAGACAAGCTTCCAAGTTTACACAGGTCACTTGAAGAAGACCTCTGTGTAAGTGTGAAAGCTTGTCTCTCTCAACAACAGAAGTTGGTCCAATAAAAGATATTACCACACCCACCTTGTCTCTCTAATATCCTGGGACCAACACATCTACAGCAACTCTGCATATCTATCTATCATCCCAAATCAGCAAAGCAATCCAGCATATGTTTAATGTTAAGTTAAAGATACATAAGTCCCACGGGGAGAGATTTTCAAAGGCAGAAAGTGCAGTTAAACATCCAACACGCCTTGATTTTCAGTGGGAGTTGGGCACATAATTATCCTTTGTGCTTCTGAAATCTCCCCCAGTGACTTCAGATATGTTTAATGCTAAGTTCAGGCTTAAATGAGTAGGCATGGACTTAAGCACATGCTTAAAACTAAGCATTAGGAACGAAATACTTTTTTATTGTGCCTTCCTCTGAAGGATTTCAAAGTGCTTCACAAATGTTAAAAACAACTAAACATCAGTTTCCATATGGCCTTCATTTTACAGAGGAGGAAACTGAGGTGACAGAAGTTACACAAGTAGCTCAGATCATTCAGGAAATCTGTAAAAGAGCCAAGACTAGAACTCTGAACTCCTGACTGAGTGCTGTGCTCTTGTTGCATCAACATCCACGCTATTGGTAGTTCTCCCCAGAACATGAATTTGCTGACCTATGAAGCATGGTGCTTGATGCTTTTTGACCAAGCATTTTCTTGGTTATATAGCATTGCTGAGAATTTTCTGGATGGATTGAAGTAATACTGAAGGACAGGGGAGCGGTTTATGCTGTTGGTTGTGGGAAGTTTCCTTTAGTGTGGTACTTGTTTTTATGTGTCCACATGCCAGGTCACTGTGGTTTCCCCTTCTGGGGATGAGTCAAAGTCTCTTCTCCCCAGCAGTCCTCTGATTCACTGCCACTCCCTCAGTGGCTAGTAGGTGAACCCAGCCCACCCTCTACTCTGGATTCCATGATGGAGCTCATGGGCCCTCTCATCAGCAGCCAAGCTCTGTCCTATCCCATCCTTTGATTTTTCCCATGAGCCTTTTCTACCAGTCTGGCTTCCCCCACCCTCTGCGCTTCCTAGGGAATAACTGTAGACTACCCTGTACAGTCACTCAAACACACCTCCCTTCTCCCAGGGAATGGCTGCAGACTACTTCCCTGCAGCAGCACCACCCCACAGCTGCTCTCAGCTCCTGAACTTTATGCAGGCCCCTCCTGTTCCCATCCAGCTAAGCCTCGTCCAATTAATCACTGCCTCCTGGCTCCTCCAGGTGCAGCCTGGGCAGCTAATTGGCCCGTCTAGCCACCTTACCCCTTGTGTGGGGCAGACACGCCATCACATCCCCTTTTATTAAAAAGATCCTATTTTATCCCAAGCAGTTTATTACAATTGTAAGGGGACTGTTGCCCCCTTACTAACATTCAGTGGGGGTGTTTTGGTTGGCTAGCTCCCAGTACTAAAAGGGGAAGGGTCTATGGGAAACCAGGACCCTGAGACTGATAGTCCCCAGGAACAATAGGGAGAGGCCAGTGCTCCAGGTCAGCCTGAATGACAGGGTGGGCAGGCTAATCAGAGAGTCAGGAGGTCCCGTCCTCCGTGTGAGCTGGATTTGCCTGGGTCAGACAGAGTGGGGCTGAGCTAAGGAGAAAGCAGGGGCCCAAGCTGAGCTGGGGAGCAGAGCTGTGCCAGATCCAGAGGGACCAGAAAAGCAGCCCAGAGAGAGCAGACCCTGTCCTGGGAGGAGAGCTGCAGCCCCAAAGCCAGAGGGGCCAGAAAAGCAGCCCATAAAGCAGGTCAGTGCTGGGAGCAGAGTCATAGAAGCAGCCTGCAGAGCAGACCTGTCCTGGGAGCAGAGCTGTAGCAACCAGAGGCAGAGGGGCCAAAGAAGCAGCCCAGGGAGCTGGAGGCAGAGCAGCAGCAGTATTGCAGAGACAGAGTGGTGGAGCTGGGGCTGGAGCAGTCCAGAGCTGGGTGCTGTGAGCAGCTGGGGAGAGCGAGGGGGACCCTGGGCAGTGGGCCCAGCACAGGGAGACGCCTCAGCCAAGAGGCTCTGCAGGCCAGGCTTGGATCATAACCCCGACAGGGCGGGGACAACACGGGGAAGAAGGGTCCTACCACTTAGAGCCTGAGAGCGTGTGGCCACCACCAGAGCAAGTGTCCAGCCAGGGCCTGAGAAGAAGGCCTGGGACTTACAAGGAACAGACTGTGAACTGCCCTGACATTCCAGAGACACTGTTTGTGATGTTCCCTGCCACAGAGCGGGTTGATGTGTTTCCTTTAACCTTGCCCATTTTTCCTTATTCTTTTTAAAATTAATTGTTGATTAAATAACTTGCATTTGCTTTAACTTGTATGTAATGGTCACTGGGTCAGAGAAGTGCCCAGTGCAGAGAGCGTACCCTGGAGTGGGGACACCCTAGCCCCTGTCCTAGGTTACCACAGCAGGGTTGGGTGTCGAGCCCCCCAGGAATCCTGGGCCCAGCCTTTTTGGGGTTACGAAGACTCTGCCAGACAGGAGAGTGGAAGGGGAGTTCTCAATGGCAGGGAGGCCACTGGGTAAAGGAAGTGGGAGCGAGGACTCAGATCCTTTCGCTAGCCCACTTAACTGGGGTAGTGCAGAAGCCAGGAAAGTTCCCCACAATAGCGGGACTATTCCCCTGCTTACACAATTATCTGAGGGATCTACTAATCCACACATTATACAGTTTATCTGGGTTAACAGAGAGAACCATTCTAAATCAGTGTTTCTCAAACATCGAGGCTGTGACTTCCCTGCGGAAACGCTGAGCTCCTATAAGAGACGCTGAAGTAAGCCAGAACAAAATGAAAAAAAAAAAAAAACAACACATTTTTCTATCTTGTTAGATCTTGTTCTCTTGGGACTCAGTGAAAGCAGAACCATTTATTGAATATTTTATAAGCAATTTGGCTTTTGAGTCCCAAGTGCAAAAGAATAATTGGCTGGCTGCCATGCTTATGCATGGAAAATATTCCTCCAACATTTACCGAAAAGAACATTTTGTATTTTTCTACGGATTATAGGAATTGTCATACTGGATGAGACCAGTGGTCCAGCTATTCAGTATCATGGCTCTGCCACTGGCCATGACCAGCTGTTTCAAAGGAAGGTGCCAAGAATGAGAACAGAAAAACTTGAATCAATAACGTGATGCCAAAGTTTTAGTGAGGGGCTCCCTTGAATATTTTTCACTTTTTGTGTTTATACATGTGACATCTCTTGGATGAAATTCATCAACCCCTCAACTTGTCCCTTCCCCAGCATCTCATGGCATCTCCCTTCTTGATGGGTACGTGGCAGCTTATCCTCACAGTAGCAGAAATAACAGACATCTGGCAGCCTCTGCTGGCTGAGGTAGTGGTAGGTGCATGGTACAGTGGCATCTTTTCCGGTTGTAGGATGGTTGGTTAGGTGAAGAGTTGGTACCTACTGGAGGTGGGCTAGTTGCTCAGTTGGAGAGTGGGTCCCCTTCAGTTTTCAATTTGGGTAGGTGTCTGACTGTTAGCAGTCTCCTCTACTTCGTGTGATGGAAAGGAGAGTGAAGAGCAATCTTGTCTGTGGCTTGTTGGAAGATCTGCGTGGAAACAGGGCTCCACACTCCTATTAGTAGCAGTGAGGTGCTTGAGTTCTGTGCTGGGGCTGGACAGGCTAGAAGCCAAGGAGAGAGGCTGGATGCAGTGGTTGCAGGTCTCCTACTCAGTATAGTAGCAGCTTGGCTCCACCTCCTTTCCTCTGCCTCATACGCTGGTAAAGCAGGGGGTTTGTGCGTGGGGACTGCAAGGACTACATAGTACATTCCTCTCTGTGCTCCTAGCGGGGGATGCAGGAGGGGACTTCTCCTTGCAGCTGCTGTTCTGGCTATGGCAGTGTAACTAGGCAAGGACTCACCGGCAGCGCCTTCTGCTGGTCATCTCAGGGAATTAGCTCACCAACCTCCAGAGCACCCTCTTCAGGCCAATGTCTCGCCTTGCTGCTGGCTCCCATGTCCCTCCCAGGACCCTGGTGCCCATTTCACTGGGTGCTGCCTCCTAGCAGTAGCCCACAGTTCTGGGTCTCCCCCTCCCAGGGGAACTCCCCATCCACTATCCCTACCTTGCCTCAGTCGTACGCTCCTGCCAGTCACCAGCTAGCTCCCACGCCCTGGGGCAGACTGCAGTATGAGCCACTCATCACCAGCAAGGTTGGGTTTGGACCTGCTGCCTCTGCCTACCCATGGCTGCCCCTGCAACCCCCGTACCAGGCCTGCAGCCTGGATCTTTCCTAGGCCAGAGCTCCCAGGGTCCCTTGGCCTTTCCCCAGCCCTACTCCAAACTAGGTCCTCTGTTAAGACCCTGCAGCCAGGCCCTTCTCTCTCTCTGGGCTTCTGGCTCACAGCCTTTATAGAGCCAGCTGGGCCCTGATTGGGGCGTGGCCCCCAGCTGAGGCTGCTTCCCCAATCAGCCTCGCTGCTTCCTTTCTACAACACACCTCTCTCAGGGCTGTTCTAAACCCCTCTGGGCCCGAGGGGGTGTCCATCCCACTACAGGCAGGCAGAGCCCTAGCATGGCAGCTCAGTCCCTGCCTATCCCAGTCTTTTACACATCCTCATGTTTTTTTTGTTCTTTTGACTGCTATGGCACATGGATGTTCCTGTGTAGTTGCAAGTAATTCGGTGTCCATGCATGTGTATAAATAATTCAGATTATTCCTTTCAATATCATTGAAAAAAGAAAAGGAGGACTTGTGGCACCTTAGAGACTAACCAATTTATTTGAGCATGAGCTTTCATGAGCTACAGCTCACTTCATCGGATGAAGTGAGCTGTAGCTCACGAAAGCTCATGCTCAAATAAATTGGTTAGTCTCTAAGGTGCCACAAGTCCTTCTTTTCTTTTTGCGAATACAGACTAACACGGCTGTTACTCTGAAAAATATCATTGAATTTCATCTGGTGTCATCCTGCCCATTTGCCTGGTATTAAGTCTTTCAGTTTTCTCTAGTATTTACCACACACATTTTCTTCTCCATCTTACTATTAGAACTAGAGAGGGAAGAACTCTGTGTGGGTTCTGGTAGCTCCGGGAAGGTTTAAGAAACTGTGCTCTGAAGCAACAGAGCTGGCTTCTTTTTGACACTGGCACTTCAATGATCTACAGAGGGTTTTTAAACAAACCACAAAGTTTCACATCAGGATAGTGTCCAAAGTTATGCTGTGTGCTCTTTTGTGCCTCCTGGTCCCTGCATGCAGCTGCATAGGAAACCCAGCCAATCTGCCTTTGTACATTCACCCCAAATGCTTGTCTAGAAGAATTGGTTTCCTTCCTTTCCACATGGTGTGTGCGGTGTTTTTGTCATGCTAGGAGTCTTTTTCATTTGATACTTTTGCCAGAGGTCACCCAGAGGTTGACCAGTCACTTAGCCAAGGGAGTGGCCGATTAATAGTTTTGTTTTATGCTGAAAACCTTTCATGACTTCTGTGATACTGTTTGGGATGAGTAAACCACTGAGATTCTCGAAAAGGCAGTTGCTTGCATTAGCTTGTAGCCAAATAGTCAAAGAGAACAGGTTCATACCTCTGATATTCACAAGTTGAAGGCAAACAGGGACAGAAGTG
The DNA here is from genome assembly GCF_965152275.1 of Natator depressus. Taxonomy (NCBI): domain Eukaryota; kingdom Metazoa; phylum Chordata; order Testudines; family Cheloniidae; genus Natator; species Natator depressus. The sequence goes on from NC_134238.1 coordinate 30,123,250, forward strand.
CTTAATTTATCACACTGATAGCAGCAAGTTCTATAATGGGAGGGGGGGAAGGATGCATCAGTATAATTCAAATAGATTAAACAGACACGGATAGTATTAGTCATGGGAAAAACTGACTTTCAGCACTTGAAGAGACAATTTCTGGATGACTATTTTCACGGTATGGTTGACTTTAAAACATAATATACAGCACTAAGGGAATCATTTGGAGGCAAGGCCAGTGAATGTATCCAAATCATTATTATGCACCAGTGTTGGGAATAATGATAATTTGTAAACAATGCTTCTAAATAGCTCTTAATACAGAAATTGGAAGCCAAATGCTACCTCCCATTCCCTGGGCAAGGAAAAATGTGAATGTCATGCTTTTCTGGCACTGGGAAGTGGAGGGGAGGGATCTTTGGATGTGCAATCAGGGGAGCAGCGAATCAATCAAACTATGTGGATTCACCCATGTGCAGAAGCATCAGCTACTACTTTAGTCTGTGTGTCAAGTTGCCAGACTGTGTAGGAGGATTTGTTTCCCCTGAAGACCCCTTTTACATAACCTGCACAAGGCTTGTCTATTTGGGCTTTGCGCAGCTTGGTGATGGTGCAGCATTGGGCCTTGGGTGAATTAGACAGAACATGTCCTTTGGGAGGTGGCTCACTCTACCGTGGCAATAAGTGGACTTTTAAAAAATGTTATGCGTGCATGAAAAGCCTGACTTCTTCTCTTGTTTTAATTACAAAGTTTCATGCTCATCACAGCTTTGAGAAATGTTATAACCTGTTCTATGTGTAGTGGTTTATAAACAGAGCTTATATTTAATGATTACATGGTACAAGGCAACAGATGTGTTTTATAAACAATTTTAACACATTTGAAGACAGCAAAGTACTTTGTACAACATGATGAATACATCCGAAATTACAGACCCAAGCCAGTGGAATAAATTAATGTCATGTTTTCATGTGCGTTAAAAATAACAGGCCTGATTCTGAGTTGGCTTATACTAATTTTACCCCTGCATAACTTTCTTTAAGTAGGACATGATCTACTTCGAGGTGCAAAAAACCTTTACTATTACAAGGCCAAAAAAAACGGGGGAGAGAAAGCTGACACGTTTTCAGTCATCTTAGGACAAGCAGCAAGATTTAAAAGCTGAGATGTTTATTATAATGTTTCTAAACTTAAGTAGTAGGGTCCCACCAAAAGGCTTTGAAACTGTCAACATGGCCCTTTACAAGTTTATTACTTGCCTATTGGCATGTGTTTTAAATTTGTTATAGGAAGTTTTCTAATGTACACTTTCAGCATTCCCGTACTGTAAACAACTTTTAATGTCAGAGTCTTGCAGCATGAGCTGAGGCGGACTTTTTTTACTGGTCACCAGGGTCAACTGTAGCACTGAGACTGACCTCCAGTCTCTGACTCCAATTAGTTACAGAACTCATTTATTTTTCATTTTCCAGGCCATTTGTCTTCTTGAAAGCCTCAGAACTTATATGATTCCAAATTTTACACTTGGAAAAAAATGATTGTCGTGTGTTTGTGTGTGTGTATTTTTAACACATGTTCATATCGGTAATTTATATATTACCAAAGGTGCGAGTTTATTTAAATTACAAGACACAGTGGCTGTGTTAGTGTTTGTCTAGTATACTTTCTTTCCAGGGTGAATTTCATTTGATATTAATGAGTCATGTGATAAGTATATAATTATAATATTTTTACGTCTTCCTAGACAACTGGGACGTATTCTAATACAGGCAATATGTGTTGGAATATTTTGGATATTAAGCTAAATGCTATACTTTTTTTACACCTTGCATAATCCTACTGACATCTCTAGAGTTCCATGACCCCAGTGGAGCTGCACTGGGGTTAAATGTGTTCGTTAGCACAGAATTTGTCCTATGACCCTCCTGGAGTTATGATAGCCTTATGATTTCCAGAACTCAGCAAATCATAGGCTGTGGTATACCAGCACCCTTTTTTCTTTTTGGGATTTGTGTGTGTACTTCATGTGTACTGGCTTTGAAAAATTGCCCCTTGGTGTTTGCAGGGAGCCAAGGTCGGTATTTTTAGATTTTTAATAATGTATATAGTCTCTGATCTTGGTATCTGCAGACTAGTGAAAGCTTCTCTTGCAATACTAGCATTCTCCTACTTACCATAGAGACATACTATAGGGATTGGTGCACTACTTGTGACCCACAGGCAGCATGCAGACTTAGCAGGTGGCTTTTCTAGCCCATCAGTTTCGGCAGAATTTAAGCTTTTATTTCATCTTTTAAAAATTGGCCCTCATAGTTGCCAGGAAAGCCCTACCAAAGTGAAGTGATGCAGTGCTGTACTCCTGGGTCTGCAACCAAAAAGAGTGAAACAACCGCTATAAGAGGCCCAATACAAATACACTCCCCAAATGAATACAGGATGCATAAGGGTCTGTGTGAAAGAAGGAAGCCAGCAAAAGGGTGTATTAAGCAGGGATTATTGGTGAAGCAGAGGAAGTTGGGGCATAGGGGTTGGTTAAAGAGGGTGGCACAGATAACAAGAAGCTTGAATTTAATATGGTGGAGTGTTCAGGAAGCCAATAGATAGACTGACATGATCAAACCAGCAGTGTTTTGTAGGGAGTGATGTGAGTTTCAGCAAGAGCAGTAGGATGATGATGCTGGTACCTCTTGTAATGTTTAATAAGCACTCAGAGGTCATGTTTGATAGGGGTGTCTCAGGCCCAGCACTGTTGTTATCTATGTGAATGCTCAGCTCAGCCTGGGCTAGCAGTGGCATCTGAAAACATCTAGCTCACGCTAGACACATTCAGAGGCTATCGGTGGAACTAACACAGTCCCTCCCATAGTAATAGTATATCATCTCATTTGCATAGTCACTAGCACACTGGTAACTTGACTCCTATCCCTACATGCTCATTAATAGTATCAAATATAGCCTTTGACCCTTGTTTCTGCAAGAGCTGTGCGTTGTTGACTCATCCAATGTACCATCTACTATAATTCCTAGAGTCGTCTTTGTGGCACTACTCTACCGCCAAGTCATTATTTCCCGGTTTTATTTTTGTACATTTGATTATTTCGTGCACAAATCGCGATAATTTGTCTTTATTAAATTTCACCATACGGTATTTTAATCATATCCTCCATTTGTGAACCCTCTCAGGTTTATATCACCTTTGAATGTGATTAGTGTACTCTCCACACCATCCATGAAGTAGATATGAGTTGTGGGATGAATTGTTGGCATAACACGAGAGGGAAAACTAGCAGAAATCTGCTTATATAAGACACAGAAGGGATGGGAAAAGAAGAGAAGAAAATTGGGGAGAGGGCAGCGGTGCATGTAGAAAGTGAAGAGGGTGAGGATCTGGTTATTTACGTTGTCTGGTCCATTGATAACCCAAAGCTTTTGTAGTTCTTCCAGCCTTACTGTGAATATTCTAAATGTATTTAGGAGCATTAATATGAGCATTTCACATATGAAAATATTCAAAATGTAGACCTCTTGATTATTGATTTAGAATGTCTTATGCCCTATGCTGCCTCTTTGGATCTAGGTGCATTACTTCCCTACAGAGCAGGTGGGTAAGGAACAGTTTGACTCTGCCCATCAACCTGCCAGTCAGCATGGTTTATGAAAGCATTATGTGGGTAGGTTCCATGGGATTTTTTGGATTCAATGTGGAATGCAATTTTTGCTGTTTTATAGTGATATATCCAGTTTTGGCAATTCACTAATCCCTTACATTCTGCCTGGATTAGCAGCCAAGTCCTCTCTCGAGTGGATTTGTAAGCAAGTTAGAGCTTCAGTCAGGTAGGCATAGATGATGTATTGCATGAAGGCATTTTAAATAACTTTGGCAGAAGTTATTTGGAAAACACATACACATGCTTTTCTGACACAAGAGGAAGAAAAATAAAGCTTACTTATGTACAGTAGCCGAGTGGTAGCATAATTAGATATTGGATTTTGTTAGGTGAGCAGTGGAAGTAACTAATTAAAATATTCACTGGAAAAATAGCTTCTGTGCTTTCACCCTCTGTCTTTTGTAAAAGCAGAAGTTGAGATCCTCACTTTCACTCTCGCTCCTTTATGGCAGGTAAAGGGTCCCTTCTTGGGTGCAGGCATGGTAGAAGTCAGCTTTAAGGCTGTCTTTGAAAGACCCCTTTACAAGTCCTGGCATGTGTGACATGCTAGAGGTGAGGCTGCATTATGCAGTGCTGAGGAGATTCTGGGCAGCACTGCGGTCCACAGGGCAACTAGGGAATCTGACATAATTTACCCCCCAGGGCTGTCTAAGTCATGCTGTGGGCCTGTCCAGGTTCTGGATAAACCCAGGATTGGTGGGGAGCCCAAAGGCAATTTAAAGTTACCTTCGCTCCCTTTCCCCTGGGCTGTGAATTGTGTTAGAATCACCTCCCACCTGCGCAGCGTGTGTGCATATAACATCCATACATCTACTTCTATGTGTGGATAACACACCTAGCCCTGGTCTACACTAGGACTTTAGGTCGAATTTAGCAGCATTAAATCGATGTAAACCTGCACCCGTCCACACGATGAAGCCCTTTATTTCGACTTAAAGGGCTCTTAAATCGATTTCCTTACTCCACCCCTGACAAGTGGATTAGCGCTTAAATCGGCCTTGCCGGGTCGAATTTGGGGTACTGTGGACACAATTTGACGGTATTGGCCTCCGGGAGCTATCCCAGAGTGCTCCATTTTGACCGCTCTGGACAGCACTCTCAACTCAGATGCACTGGCCAGGTAGACAGGAAAAGAACCGCGAACTTTTGAATCTCATTTCCTGTTTGGCCAGCGTGGCAAGCTGCAGGTGACCATGCAGAGCTCATCAGCAGAGGTGACCATGATGGAGTCTCAGAATCGCAAAAGAGCTCCAGCATGGACCGAATGGGAGGTACGGGATCTGATCGCTGTATGGGGAGAGGAATCCGTGCTATCAGAACTCCGTTCCAGTTTTCGAAATGCCAAAACCTTTGTCAAAATCTCCCAGGGCATGAAGGACAGAGGCCATAACAGGGACCCGAAGCAGTGCCGCGTGAAACTGAAGGAGCTGAGGCAAGCCTACCAGAAAACCAGAGAGGCGAACGGCCGCTCCGGGTCAGAGCCCCAAACATGCCGCTTCTATGATGAGCTGCATGCCATTTTAGGGGGTTCAGCCACCACTACCCCAGCCGTGTTGTTTGACTCCTTCAATGGAGATGGAGGCAATATGGAAGCAGGTTTTGGGGACGAAGAAGATGATAGCTCACAGCAAGCAAGCAGAGAAACCGGTTTTCCCGACAGCCAGGAACTGTTTCTCACCCTGGACCTGGAGCCAGTACCCCCTGAACCCACCCAAGGCTGCCTCCTGGACCCAGCAGGCGGAGAAGGGACCTCCGGTGAGTGTACCTTTTAAAATACTATACATGGTTTAAAAGCAAGCATGTGAAAGGATTACTTTGCCCTGGCATTCGCGGCTCTCCTGGATATACTCCCAAAGCCTTTGCAAAGGTTTCTGGGGAGGGCAGACTTATTGCGTCCTTCATGGTAGGACACTTTACCACTCCAGGCCAGTAACACGTACTCGGGAATCATTGTACAACAAAGCATTGCAGTGTATGTTTGCTGGCGTTCAAGCAACATCCGTTCGTGTGTTATCCTCAGGAGAGTGAGATATAATCCATGGTCACCTGGTTGAAATAGGGTGCTTTTCTTCAGGGGACACTCAGAGGAGCCCATTCCTGCTGGGCTGTTTGCCTGCGGCTGAACAGAAATGTCCCCCGCTGTTAGCCACAGGGAGGGGGGAGGGTTGAGGGGGTAGCCACGCGGTGGGGGGAGGCAAAATGCGACCTTGTAACGAAAGCACATGTGCTATGTATGTAATGTTAACAGCAAGGTTTACCCTGAAAGAGTGTAGCCAGTGTTTTATAAAATGTGTCTTTTTAAATACCGCTGTCCCTTTTCTTTTCTCCACCAGCTGCATGTGTTTCAATGATCACAGGATCTTCTCCTTCCCAGAGGCTAGTGAAGATTAGAAAGAAAAAAAAACGCACTCAAGATGAAATGTTCTCCGAGCTCATGCTGTCCTCCCACACTGACAGAGCACAGACGAATGCGTGGAGGCAAATAATGTCAGACTGCAGGAAAGCACAAAATGACCAGGAGGAGAGGTGGCGGGCTGAAGAGAGGGCTGAAGCTCGAATGTGGCGGCAGCGTGATGAGAGGAGGCAGGATTCAATGCTGAGGCTGCTGGAGGACCAAACCAGTATGCTCCAGTGTATGGTTGAGCTGCAGCAAAGGCAGCTGGAGCACAGACTGCCACTACAGCCCCTGTGTAACCAACCGCCCTCCTCCCCAAGTTCCATAGCCTCCACACCCAGATGCCCAAGAACGCGGTGGGGGGGCCACCGGCCAACCAGCCACTCCACCACAGAGGATTGCCCAAAAAAAAGAAGGCTGTCATTCAATAAATTTTAAAGTTGTAAACTTTTAAAGTGCTGTGTGGCATTTTCCTTCCCTCCTCCACCACCCCTCCTGGGCTACCTTGGTAGTCATCCCCCTATTTGTGTGATGAATGAATAAAGAATGCATGAATGTGAAGCAACAATGACTTTATTGCCTCTGCAAGCGGTGATCAAAGGGAGGAGGGGAGGGTGGTTAGCTTACAGGGAAGTAGAGTGAACCAAGGGGCGGGGGGTTTCATCAAGGAGAAACAAACAGAACTTTCACACCGTAGCCTGGCCAGTCATGAAACTGGTTTTCAAAGCCTCTCTGATGCGTACCGCACCCTCCTGTGCTCTTCTAACCGCCCTGGTGTCTGGCTGCGCGTAACCAGCAGCCAGGCGATTTGCCTCAACCTCCCACCCCGCCATAAACGTCTCCCCCTTACTCTCTCAGATATTGTGGAGCACACAGCAAGCAGTAATAACAGTGGGAATATTGGTTTCGCTGAGGTCTAAGCGAGTCAGTAAACTGCGCCAGCGTGCCTTTAAACGTCCAAATGCACATTCTACCACCATTCTGCACTTGCTCAGCCTGTAGTTGAACAGCTCCTGACTGCTGTCCAGGCTGCCTGTGTACGGCTTCATGAGCCATGGCATTAAGGGGTAGGCTGGGTCCCCAAGGATACATATAAGCATTTCAACATCACCAACAGTTATTTTCTGGTCTGGGAATAAAGTCCCTTCTTGAAGCTTTTGAAACAGACCAGAGTTCCTGAAGATGCGAGTGTCATGTACCTTTCCCGGCCATCCCACGTTGATGTTGGTGAAACGTCCCTTGTGATCCACCAGAGCTTGCAGCACTATTGAAAAGTACCCCTTGTGGTTTATGTACTCGCCGGCTTGGTGCTCCGGTACCAAGATAGGGATATGGGTTCCGTCTATGGCCCCACCACAGTTAGGGAATCCCATTGCAGCAAAGCCATCCACTATGACCTGCACATTTCCCAGGGTCACTACCCTTGATATCAGCAGATCTTTGATTGCGTGGGCTACTTGCATCACAGCAGCCCCCACACTAGATTTGCCCACTCCAAATTGATTCCCAACTGACCGGTAGCTGTCTGGCGTTGCAAGCTTCCACAGGGCTATCACCACTCGCTTCTCAACTGTGAGGGCTGCTCTCATCTTGGTATTCATGCGCTTCAGGGCAGGGGAAAGCAAGTCACAAGGTTCCATGAAAGTGCCCTTATGCATGCGAAAGTTTTGCAGCCACTGGGAATCGTCCCAGACCCGCAACACTATGCGGTCCCACCCGTCTGTACTTGTTTCCCGAGCCCAGAATCAGCTTTCCACAGCATGAACCTGCCCCATTAGCACCATTATGCATGCATTGGCAGGGCCCATGCTTTCAGAGAAATCTGTGTCCATGTCCTGATCACTCACGTGACCGCGCTGACGTCGCCTCCTTGCCCGGTAGCGCTTTGCCAGGTTCTGGTGCTGCATATACTGCTGGATAATGCGTGTGGTGTTTAATGTGCTCCTAATTTCCAAAGTGAGCTGAGCGGACTCCATGCTTGCCTTGGTATGGCGTCCGCACAGAAAAAAGGCGCGGAATGATTGTCTGCCATTGCTCTGATGGAGGGAGGGGCGACTGACGACACGGCTTACAGGGTTGGCTTCAGGGGGCTAAAATCCACAAAGGGGGTGGCTTTACATCAAGGAGTATTTCAGGCAGGACTTCACGGAGGGTTCCAATAAGAAATGGTGCACCTAAGTTATTGTTCTTATTGGAACAAGGAGGTTAGCCTGGCCTCTGATTGATACATGGCTAGATCTACCTCGCTGCACCTTCTCTGTGAGCGACTGCAGTGTGACCTAGAGGAATGAGTCCCCTAGACAGGGGAGGAGGCAAATGAGTACAAAACAAATCTGGTCCATTTCTTGTTTTGATCCACTCCATCTATCTTTTACATCTTTGGCTGGCAGCAGACGGTGCAGAAGGACATATTGCCTGCCTGCTCACCATAAGACGGTTCAATAGGACTGACTGCCGGACTTAAGAGAATGACCTGGTCAAGTCACTAAAAATTTAGTCCCTGCGCCCATTTCTGCCCAGGCGCTCCTGATCGACCTCACACAGGCGACCAGGAGTACCTCGGACATGATGAGGACGGCTACCAGTCGTATTGTACCGTCTGCTGCCACAAGGCAATGGGTTGCTGCTACTGTGTAGCAATGCCGTGCCGCGTCTGCCAGCACCCAGGAGACATACGGTGACGGTTACCTGAGCGGGCTCCATGCTTGCGGTGGTATGGCGTCCGCACAGGTAACTCAGGAAAAAAGGCGTGAAACGATTGTCTGCCCTTGCTTTCACGGAGGGAGGGAGGGAAGGGGGGACTGACGATATGTACCCAGAACCACCCGCGACAATGTTTCAGCCCCATCAGGCATTGGGATCTCAACCCAGAATTCCAATGGGCAGCGGAGACTGCGGGAACTGTGGGATAGCTACCCACAGTGCAACGCTCCGGAAGTCGACTCTAGCCTCGGTACTGTGGAAGCACTCCGCCGAGTTAATGCACTTAATGCACTTCTGTGGGGACACACACACTCGAATATATAAAACCGATTTCTAAAAAACCGACTTCTATAAATTCGACCTTATTCCGTAGTGTAGACATACCCCTAGTTTGTAAGGATTAAACAGTTCATTTAAGAATAAAGATGGCTTTTTATCCTTTTTAATTTCAACATCATGTGACTTTTGAATTATTTACTATGTTCCACCTGTTCAACACCTTGAAAGCAGTAGTATTGCACAGGTATAACTGAGAGCATAATTTGAAGATGATAGGGGTGCCACAGGTGCAATTGAGGCCTGATGTAGGAAGAGTGGGGATGCACAGGTGTGACTAAGGGCAGAATGTGGGCTGCAGGCTTTGTTATAGGTGTTGTGATGTGACACATAAGAAGGAAAGAACTCTGACGCTCAGCCCAAGAAGAGCCTTTCATGACCAGGGAAGACTCTGAAGCCCACCATAGACCTCATAATGCAGATGTAGTCTACTTGGAGAATGATCACAAACTGTGGGAATGAGCACTATACAAAACCCCCAGATAGAATATTTTCAGGGAAAAATTATACTAGAAAAATAACCCATAATGGGACAGATTGCAAACCGCTTATTAAATCAATGGGATGACTTGTGTGTGTAACAGTTCACCAATTGGACTGTGGTATTCACAATCTGATTTGATTTTACTAGTAAACTTAACACACTGTAAATGAGAAAATAAACATGGAACCGTAGGTGACGCAGAGACCCTGTGGCAAAGGATCCACTGTTTTTTTTGCAAACAGCTCTCACCTCAGACCTGACAAACTCACTGAACCAAGCACATATCTTATAGCATTTCTCCATAAAGAATAACATGTAAGATATCTACAGAAAGCTTGTAACTTGTCAGGACTCAGAATCATTGCGAGATGTATGTATGAGAAGGACCTACCAAATTCACAGTCCATTTTGGTCAATTTCATGGTCATAGGATTATAAAAATTGTAAATTTCATGATTTCAGCTATTTAAATCTAAAATTTCACGGCGTTGTAATTGCAGGGGTCCTGATCCAAAAAAAGAGCTTGGGGGGGTTGGGGTCGCAAGGTTATTGTGGGGTGCTGGTGGTTGCGGTACTGCTACTCTTACTCCTATGCTGCTGCTGGCAGCAGTGCTGCCTTCAGAGCTGGGCCAGTTGAGAGCGGAAGCTGCAGGCCAGGAGCCCACCTCTGAAGGCAGAGCGGCCACCAGCCGCAGCACAGATATAAGGATGGCCTGGTATGGTATTGCCACCCTTACTTCTGCACTGCTCCTTTTGGGTTAGGACCCCCAGTTTGAGAAACACCGGTCTCACCCGTGAAATCTGGTCTTTTGTGTGCTTTTACCCTATACTATACAGATTTCACAGTCCGTGACATGTTTTTCATGGCCATAAATTTGGTAGGGCCATATGTATGAGTAATATTTAAGGAATATTCTATTTATATTGAAAGTATGCTTTATGGACTTGGAATAAAAGTTAGTCACCAGGAGGTAATGTGTCTCAATGATGACCCATTCAAGCAAAAGAGAGTTTCAACCCCTCCCTAGTCAGCCAAAAGGTAAAGCAAGACTCCAACTTCAAAAACAGACTCCAACGAGAGATTGCTGAATTGGAATTAATTTGCAAACTGGACACCATTAAATTAGGCTTGAATAGAGACTGGGAGTGGATGTGTCATTACACAAAGTAAAAATATTTCCCCATGTTTATTTTTCTCCCATACTGTTCCTCACGCGTTCTTGTCAACTGCTGGAAATGGCCCACTTTGATTATCACTACAAAAGGTTTTTTTTTTCTCTCCTGCTGGTAATAGCTCATCTTACCTGACCACTCTTGTTACAGTGTGTATGGTAACACCCATTGTTTCATGTTCTCTGTGTATATAAAATCCCCCTACTGTATTTTCCACTGCATGCATCCGATGAAGTGAGCTGTAGCTCACGAAGGCTTATGCTCAAATAAATTTGTTAGTCTCTAAGGTGCCACAAGTACTCCTTTTCCTTTTTCAGAGTAACAGCCGTGTTAGTCTGTATTTTCTTTTTGTGGATAAAGACTAACATGGCTGCTACTCTGAAACAAGTTTCTATTGTATACCCTTGCCACAGTGAATGGAAAACCATCAGAGACAATGACAAACAATTGAAACCACTTAAAGATAGAACAGAAACACTACAGCAAGGCAGGGTTTGTCCTGCCTATGAATAGGAACAAAAGGCTGTTTTCAATATAATGGTGTGTAGGGAAAGGCACTCTGAATCCAGTCACTGAGAAAAACATCTGGCAGATGGGGTGCTTTCATGAGCGTTTGGATCCTGGTTCTTGAGAAACCAGCCAGCTCTGCAATGAACTGAACTTTGGGGGGAAATCTACTTTATTACATGGGAAGGGAACTATTGATAAGTGTAGAGCCAAGTTCACTGTTTATAATTTTGTTTTGTATTGTAACTTTGTGTTTCCACCACACTTTCTTGTTTCTACTTAAATCTTCCTTCTTGTTTAGAGAAACCTTCTTTTGTTTTTATTATTACTGCTCACAAGTGCTGTGTGGTTTCCAGGAGCACTGATTTTAGGTAAAACGGGTAATTTGGTGTTCACTACACCTTTGGGTGAAGAGAATCTGGACTTTCTGCAAGTAGCCTGTGTTAGAGGCTGGCTATCACAGGGGAACAATTCAAAGGGACTTACGGGTTGGGGTGCACCTCTTGTTACCTGCAAGGAGAAGCTAAAGCTGTTGTAATCCAGAAGAGAATGATTGAGTGGCTGAAAGGATGATGGTGTCAGGGAGCTGACCACAGGAAAGACTCTTTCTTGCTTGAGGTAGGAGATAACAATGTGTCTCACAGCCCTGGGTTCCCTGAGGACCGCCACACCATACATTACCATGTTTACAGTCACTTCTATTAAATTAAAAAGATAAATATTTTATTAAATAAAAGTCACTTTTATTACTGTAAATATTAAGTCACTTTTATGTTTCTATCACTTTTATGGTGATAATAATAAAGATCATCATTGGTAATTGGTTTCTGAAAATAGCCTGAAATACATTTCTAAAAACTGGATCCAGAAGTTTTGACTTCACCCTAAGTTTAGCATCACACTCTTCATGTTGTGTAGCGAGGACCCCCGATTAACTCTTGCTGACTATTTCTAATTCCATTGCTGCCTCTGTTTAACATGTTCAGCCTCCCTCTGCCAGGTGTGATTGCTGCCTGCTCTCTGTTAAAATTTGTGCCAAGAATTATTTTTTTTCCATTCTGTCTATTGTTAATAGCAGGCTGTGGGGGAAGTCAGCTGGGTATGAGATGTATGGGAAAGAATTGATTGATTGGGGTCTGATCCCCAGAGGGGCTGAGCACCTGCTACTTCCATTGAATTTAATGGGAGTTGCTGGTGTTCAGCATCTCTCAAGATCAGGCCTTTGATACTCAGCAATTTCATGTCATCAACCAGATCAATGATTTAGTTCCAGTCATTTCCCTCACAGCTCTGGTCAGTCGGTTACTACAAAGGGAAAGAATGTGATAGAGAAGGAGAATGAGAGAGGATAAGGACACTATAAAGAAAAGGGCAAAACAGAGGGCAGGTTAAAAATGCAACAGGAATAAAGCAAAGCAAATTAAAAGAATCATAACATTTGGGGCCTTATCAGAACCTATCCTCAATTGTTGTAGCCATATGTGGAGTGGAGGGAACTAGTGTGTACAGAATATGGAAATGTATAGTGGGCAGAAGTAGAACTTTGGCTTAACTGCGAGGGAGCCTCAGGCCTTATTCAGTGTTGGATTCATGTACCTCCCATAATTGCTCCAAACTCAGAACCTGAAATTTACTAGCTCAATCTGTATTTAATATTGAAGTTATCGAGAATGCAACAATGAATTCTCCTATTCTTAAGCCAGACACCCTGAGCACTGGAGGAGCTCTGTTACCACTTACTGCAATCATGGGCCCATTCACAGTCCACACAGAAATGGGATCAAGTCACCAAGTTTGGAACCAGATTCAAACTCTTCTGCTCCACAAAATTATGGAATGTTTGGATCCAGGGTTTTGGTTTAGAGTCTGTCTCCCCTTTGTGCCACTATTGTCCCCCAATTAGGGATGTTTAGACCTGAGGTTTTGGTTTGGGCCCCATGTATACATCCACATTCATTTCCATTGTTGGCAGGGCCATAGTCCTTGCTTTTCCACAGCAGGGAAGTCTTATGATAGTGATGTTACTGAAAATAAGTGAAGTCTGTTACTCTATAGAGCAACACAGAAGCCTGTGCCAACAAGATGAAGAACAGAGACTGTCAAATGATAGTTTCCACAAAGAGAAATCATATTACAACTCTAGGGGGAGGGAGGGTGTCTGAGAGGAGCTTGTTGCTCCGAACAAGCCTTGGTTCCTTTGTCTCCATTTCTCATTCATTATTTTGCCTTTCCCCACACAGTCCCTTATAGTTAATTTTCCTCTTCTTTTTCACCAACATCTTCCTTCAAATTCTTCTTTAAAAACCCATTTTGAGCTAATATTGCAGGGGGGTGGGGGACCATATACCAGATAGAAGCCCAGCTTCAAGAAATATGCAACCACAGCTCTGCTCATGCTCCATGTTCGGCTATATGCTGTGATAAGAGTCGTTGCTGCAGTTGTTCTTAGGACAAACAAGTCCAACTGGCGCTGAACAGACCATTTTGCTTTGACTCAGAAGACGTACTAATTCAGTTATCCTCCTCTGGAATATGGAGTGGTTCACTGACATATTACTGGAACAGTCATTGAAATGTCAAAGAAGAGCTAAAATGGAATTGTTGTTGAGACTGACGAAGCCAAGGTAATTAGATACAAATAATAATAGATTCCTACAAGGCTCCTGCATGCTCTTGTTGAGTTGGATTTGTTCTGTTGAATGTAAGTGGCCAATTATTCTATTTTTTGTTAAACTTAAAAGGAAAGTTCTTTCCCTTTCAGAGCAAAGAACTCTTTTATTGCATTTGCCACTGCCCCCAGAATAAAACAATTCCAGTTGCTTACTACTGATGTTGTTCCTGGCAGGAAAGCTACTTTTAAAAGCCATACAAGTAGGTATAATAGAAATGTCTTTCTTCCTGAGGATTGCTGTTCAGAACACCTTTGCCTTATTTAGCACTGGGGCACTGCCAAATGGGACCACCCAATTTTGGAAATATAAAGGACCGGTGCTAACTGGAAGAATGTTGAGTGTTGAAATGCCATGTGGAATAATCATGTCCAACTACTGAGGGCTATACTCATGGCAATGAACAGAGAATATCCAGTTACAGAAAGAGATCCTGAGCCTGTCTATGCAGGAAAATGTCTCTAGTCAGGAAGGGTGGTCCAGCACGTGCTTAAACTTAAACAGGTGCTTAAGTCCCATTGATTTCAATGCATAAGTGCTTTTCTGAGTTAGGACCTGATCCAAAAGACACCTTCTTTCTCTTGGGAATTCTTGCAAGTCAAGTCATCCTCTGTCAGCCTTCTCCACTGATGAGTTTAAAATTACTTCATCTTATTTAGCCTCGTCTAGATGCAAAAATTGTACTGCTTTGACTACACCGGTATAAGTAAAACAACATATGCCCCCAAATTTGGATTCAGTTTTACTTTCCAAAAGTGATTATATCATTATAGCTTATTCCCTTACCAGAAAGCGAATACGATGTACGGTATAAGGCATCTTTATACCAGTGTCATTGCATCCATACTAGGGGTTGTATCACTATAACCAATTTAGTTTTAAAAAAACACCACACCTCTAACAGAAATACAAAATCTGTGTGTGGACCAGCCTTCCATATCCACCTCCTTGGTTTCAGGCAGACATTATGAGGTGGCTTAATTGGATTCACAGTCTTTCACTCCTGCTGGGAGTTTAATGAAAAGCACTCTTCTCTGGTTTAACTTGCTGGGATGTTTTTTAAATAGGCTCCAGACCTAGGATAATTAATGACTCTCAGATTACTTAACAGCCAAGTTATCAGGATATAAAGCTACTGATTCTGTCTATTTAAGAGAAACTATCCATGCAGATATTTATCTCTTGATCATTATGATGTTATCTGTGTAAAACAAGTATTGCATGGGCCTATATCCCAGAATCACATTTTATATGTAAAAGTGTTTGAAATTTTTTGGCATCTTATTCATTATTAAACAAATCTTCCGAAAGTAGAATGAAACTTACTCCTTTGCACAAGGCCAGCACTAGCCCCCTGCACCACAGAAATCCCACTTAAGCACTACTTTATGTGGCGCTTAAGTGGGGCATAGGCTTTAGACTGGTACAAGGAGACATTTTGTCCTATTTTCAGAATTTTCTTTAAACAGACTTTTGTAGGCTGCTTTTGTGTGTGTTTGTGGGGAGTGGGGAGGTTGGAAGGTGGGTATGAGTTTCTCTGAGCTCAGACCAGGTTGACTAATAATTCCTACTGGACTTAAATTCATGGATTTTAGATTTGTAGCTTTTATGTGATTATTTCATGGCCTGACTGATATTGCTGTTTATACTATTAAACATGCCCTTGGGATAGAGAGTTCCAGAAAACACAATAACACAAATCCCTACCAAAAAAACTGGAACTCATGGCACAGGAAGTCACTGAGGCCAAGAATCAAAAAGGGACTGGATGTTAATATGGATAATGAGCCTAAACCTGGGATCTGATCCAGAATGGCAATTCCATGCTAGGTTTCAGAGTAACAGCCGTGTTAGTCTGTATTCGCAAAAAGAAAAGGAGTACTTGTGGCACCTTAGAGACTAACCAATTTATTTGAGCATAAGCTTTCGTGAGCTACAGCTCACTTCTGTATTTTCCACAGTATGCATCCAATGAAGATGTTCTTATACCTACAAACCATGAAAAAATGGGTGTTTACCACTACAAAAGGTTTTCTCTCCCCCTACCCCACTCTCCTGCTGGTAATAGCTTATCTAAAGTGATCACTCTCCTTACAATGTGTATGATAATCAAGCTGGGCCATTTCCAGCACAAATCCAGGCCCCCCCCTTCCCCCCCCCCCCCCACAAACCCACTCTCCTGTTGGTAATAGCTTATCTAAAGTGATCACTCTCCTTACAATGTGTATGATGATCAAGGTGGGCCATTTCCAGCACAAATCCAGGGTTTAACAAGAATGTCTGAGGAACGGGGGGGGGGGGGTAGGAAAAAACAAGGGGAAATAGGTTACCTTGCATAATGACTTAGCCACTCCCAGTCTCTATTCAAGCCTAAGTTAATTGTATCCAATTTGCAAATGAATTCCAATTCAACAGTCTCTCGCTGGAGTCTGGTTTTGAAGTTTTTCTGTTGTAATATCGCAACTTTCATGTCTGTAATCACGTGACCAGAGAGATTGACGTGTTCTCTGACTGGTTTATGAATGTTATAATTCTTGACATCTAATTTGTGTTCATTTATTCTTTTATGTAGAGACTGTCCAGTTTGACCAATGTACATGGCAGAGGGGCATTGCTGGCATGTGATGGCATATATCACATTGATAGATGTGCAGGTGAACGAGCCTCTGATAGTGTGGCTGATGGCCCTGTGATGGTGTCCCCTGAATAGATATGTGGGCACAGTTGGCAACGGGCTTTGTTGCAAGGATAGGTTCCTGGGTTAGTGGTTCTGTTGTGTGTCTGTTGCTGAATCTTCTAGGACAGCTCATGATGGTTGCTTTTCAGAAATGGCAGCACATTTGCATAATGGGAAGGAAGTGGCTATATTACTTTCTGTATCTTTAATGGCTTCATCCATTTTTCAAGGCTTTTGCCAAGAAAAACATATTTCTCAGCATGAGGGCAGATTGGCTCTCACTGGCAAAGAGGAAGACTCTTGGCTTTTACTGAGTTGGCTATTTAATTCCCAAACTAACACTCATTAAAGTTACAGGAATCAGGTTTTTTTTTCTTGGAAACCTGCTATAAATCCCCCCGAAAGTACTGTTAATTGGCAGAATGCCAGGTAACATAGAATCTGCTAAAACTTGGTTTTGATAACTAGGGAAAGCTGCAATAATTACTATAAGTTAGTTGTGTGCTCATGTGCTTGTTGTTATTGGGGTGTGTGTAGGCACATACATATTTGAGAGTGAGAGAGTGTATGTAATATTTATATCCTCGATTTTTAACCTTTTATATAAAAATCAATAAAGTGTTATTTTTTTAAAGGAATGCCCTTAATGCATATGTGGTGTAAATTGCCACCCAAGTTGCTGGATCATACAGCTTTCCTAATTGGATCTTCAGAACTTTGAAATAAGGAATCTTTTGAAGTAATATTATCCTTCCAGAGAGTAGATGATCTCTTGGTGCATGATAGCACTACTGAGTTCCTTCTGAGAGGGCAGCAACCTTGGTGGATATCATCGGCCTGTTCTCAGTGATCCTAACACCCCTTTCTGTTTTGCTGGCCACCTATAGGGGCCTTAAAGTGGGTGGAAAAGGATGTGCATGCAGAGATCTTTCTTGGCTGGCATATATCTGATATAAAGCCCAATCTAGAAGCTAGTGTAAGGGGCATCAGGAGTGTGACTGATGTAGGCTATACTGCACCAATTTTCTGCTTCCTAGCACACACAAGAGGTTCATGGGAAGCAGAATGTAAGTTGAGGAGCCTTGTGGGAGAGAATTTCATTGTGTCAGCTGAAAACACTCAGAATACACGTTTGTTGTGTTAGGGCTCTGATTAAGGATATTTTGTAGGCTTTGCCTCCCTGGAGTTGCACTCAGCTATGCAAACCTTCTTTCCTCTCTGGGGAAAAATTGGACAGGAGTCAAATGATCTATTTCACTACACTCACAGTCCCCTTGTCTACACTCACATAACCAGGGGAGCTTCCGATGTGAACCAATATGTGCAAAGAACAAACACTCCACATAAAAGGGCGCCATGCATCCTGTTCTTAATCAGTTGTTATGTATCTGCTGTTGGTTGCCAGCATCCACCCATGAGACACACAATTTGTGTTTTGGCTACCATTTGCTTGGCTCGTTTGTGATTGGCCTTAATCCCAGGGATTATTGATGTGCCAAAATGAGAGGATTTGGATGTTTGCAAAAGAGATGGCACTTGAACTGTAGCACTATTTAACATGCCCATCTTAATTTATCCCTTGGCTCAAATGAAATCAATCCAGCTGTAGTATTTGTTTGGCTCCCCTTGAGCCTGCTCACATGGGAATGGTGAAGGTAGTTTGTATGACCATTGATGAGGATCAGAGCAACAGCCAAATCTTGAAACATCCAAATCTCTGTCTGTAAACATGACAACTTTAATCGAAAGAGAAGTGAGGAAGAAAGCAGCTCACCTTGTTAAAATGAAGCAATTAGTTTAATATACAGTATTGGGAGAAGGAAAGAACTGGTTAAGGGAATGAGTCACTGCTGGTTATTTAGGCTGAATACTAATAAAGTTTTGACAGTTTGCATGAGGCCTCTGAGTTATCTGGCCCAAAATAGTTACACGTATTACCAAGTTTTCAGCTGAATAATTTGGCAAGTTTCTGAAACATGTGCAGAGACTTCACCTCATGTGGTCGTCGTGCTTGTGAAGGGCGAGAAACACTCAAACTGAAACAGGGCTCTGCTGGTGGAATAGCATTTTCAACTGCCTTTCAAAAAGTCAATTACTTTTGAATTTGGGAGATGGTGCTAATTAATTCCTAACCAACATGGCTTCACAGTTTAAGAAAAACAAGCAAAATGAAACAACAACAACAAACCCTCCCCTTCTTTGAAAAAGATGTGTTACAAATTAAAAATAACCCAACTCTTTCGAATTATTTTGTCATGAAGTTCCATTCTTTCCCTTCGAGTCCAAGGACCTGGGTAGGCTAATTCTATCCACACAACATAGTAACAGTGTATGTCTGTTTATTGAACTTGCTGTGACCCACACACAAAGTATCTAAAATACAAACCTAAAAATAAACACCCACAGCACTTATAATACATTATAACCTTGATTTGGAAATGTATAGAAAAAAGGTATACCTATGTTGCTTCTTTTTTTAAGCATGAATAACATAAGAAGAATTCATTAAAGTTGAAAATTAGAGTTTTAAAGGCTTCAAGTTCTCTCTCCAGGTTGTTAGCTGGCAATGAGCCAATCAACATGAATTGTTCTGTTTTAAAAGTATATATAACCTCCATTTCTCTAGGCTTTTTAATTTTTTTCTCCATATAATTTTTAAGTTAAATGTACAACAAATGCTACAAAATCTCTCTCTCTTCCTTCCTGACCTCTGTATATATACTTGTTTAAAATACAGGCCCAAATATCCTGGCTCAATTTCTTATTAAACTTAAATAAATCTTTATACAAGAATTTTAGTATAGCATTTTTATTTTCAGATCAACTTCTAGGCTGGACGTTGCAAACTTGTAAAGTTATGTGTATGTGCATATGGCTTCATCGAGCAATTTTAGTGGTTAGGGGCATCTGCCTTACATGTAATTTAAATGTCTTTGAATTCTCTTTCCATAAACCATTGATTGGCCACATAATGGGAAACTTCCAAAACTCCATTCCTTAAGCTAGGATTGTGAAACTAGACCTGGCCAGATCCATTCCAGTTCTGAATTCAGCCACAGACAAACCTCATAGAAAAGCCCATTCATATAAAGATTTATACAAAGGGATTAATAAGAGCATTTTGAATTACCACATTTTTAGTATCTTATATAAATAACAGAACTAAAGACACACATATTTTCACTGAGATCACCATGTTCTGGGAGAGGGCTTTACAAGTTCCTTTTTGCTGTTCAGAGTGTTCAAGTATTTTAATGATTTTTGGAAGAATTTGACTCTTTCAGCTGAATAGGATTCACAAATGAAAACTATCACTGTGAAAACTTGTACAGACCTGTCTGGTGAACGTCTTTAAAGCTTGTTACTTTCACCAGTGTCATAAGCTCACACTGTTTTAATTAAAGAGAGAATTTAAAAACAAGGGGGAAAATTAGTACAACAAATAACAAATAACACTGTATATATTTGTAAGTTCTTTAGGAGAAGATGGAAGAACCTAGATTTGCATATAAGACTCCCATGCAATGGAAGCTGAGAGCTCCCAGCATTAAGCAGGAACTTTGATTTCAACGGAAGTTAGGAACTTAAGTACCTTTGTGGATCCAGGCTGATTTGCTTAGCATCTTGAAGGGTCAAGTTCTACAGGCACAATTTAACTCTTAGTGCATAATTCTTATTTACTGAATGAATTATGTATCATGCCATAATATAAAAAGTGCTGTGCATTCAACTAAAAAGTCAAGGTCCCTGCCCTATTAGCTCACAATCTGATGTATACATATGCAGTACTGTTCATAGGGTGAAAAGTTGAAGTCAAAATGGTGAGAGATGATGCTGGGAATGGTAATCAGTGTTGGAAAGCTAAGCAAAACTAGTGTGTTTTAAGGAGGGATTTGAGAGAGGAGACTGATGTGTAAGAAGGGCTAGCTGAAATTTTTTAGACAATTTTTTTTTCATAAAAATGGAGTTTAGCTGAAAATATTTTTTGTACAAAATTTTTGGTTTGCTTATATAATGGAATTTTTTTTTTAAAAAAGTTCAAAAGTGAAAAATTACCTGAATGACCTGAATTTTTTCAAAATTTAAAAAATGTTTCATCTCAAGAGGCAAAATTCTAGTTTTCTCTTTCCTGTCTTTCCATGTCTTAAACAATCCCCACTCTTTATCTGCCCTTGAAAAAGTAGGGAAAAGGTAAAAAGTTAGAGGTATTTTCCCCTTGCTTTTTCTTTCTCTATCTTTTTAAAAATTTTCACCCAAAAAAGTACTTAAAAAAAAAGAGAGAATTAGAAAAAAAATCCCTTGACAATTAAGAACAATTTTTAAATTTGTTTCATTTTGAAAACAATTGATTCAAACTTTTTTGTTTGGAAAAAAAGTAAAACATTTGTAATAAAATCTATTTAATTATGCAATTAAAACCCCCCACAAGATTTTGAGCAGATCTTTCTCTCAGTATTTGATCCCTGCTGCTCTCTTTACACCCTTCGGGGTGCTCAAGTGAGAGGGAAAAACACCATCACTTTTGGGAAATGGTATCTCCTTTAAAGTTGATGGCAGAACTCCCACTGACTTCAGTAGTACCCAGATTTTACTCCTAAAGTGCTGTTTTGGGACTCAGTCCACAGATCACTGGTTTTCTCATTTCCTCTACCATCTTTTCTGATGCAGCTTTTACAAGGCTGCTCCCTCCTACAAATTCACATTCAGAAACCCCATTTCTTTGCATTTTCAGTAGCTTGTTTGACTTTTGAACTGGGCACTGTTTGAATTTCCTGGTGGCTCAGCAATATGACGTTTCTGTATTTTATAAGGCTGATTTGTTTTATTGAAAGCCTAACAAGCACTTTCAGACTCATAATCATGAGCAGCTTGAGTGGCCAAAAGGCAATTAATCACCTTAAGATGAGAGGGGACTGTTCACAAGCATTCAAAAATTTATCCAATAGAGCTAATTAACTTTCACCTTGCTATGAAACCACCTGAACATGGGCATTAGTTTAGACTCTTAAATTAAATGCCCTTTTAGATTACTTCTGGCTATTCAGACATTTAAGGGAGTAAATCTGTATTGGAAGTAATTTATGTTCATGGTCGGTCAGATTCTGGTCTGACTCATGTTTAGTAGTACATTACTCTGGATTTAGACTCAATGAATCCTCTGGAGAAGTAAGGTACTTCTCTCCTTGTTGTGTATTTGGTTGTCGTGGTAATAGAATCCTGTGTTGCTATGGCAACTGAGTTAGATTATTAGGGGATAGCCCAGCCAGTTTTGGCTGGTTTTTGGTTAGTTCAGTGTGTGGCAATAAATGGCTGCTTTACAGCTCTCTGTGTCTCCAGTGATTTCTTCCTAAAACTGTTGCCCCCAAGGATATAACAACAAGGTGACGAGGATGGGATGTCTGTGCTGTCCCAGCAACAGAAGGAAGTAGAAGTTAAGGTACAAAAAGAAACCCAAAAACTTTTTGCTGCGAGAAGGGGGTGAGAACTGGCTTGTTTGCACTGACTGTGCAAACTGAAACTAAAATCATGGCTACACTTACAGGGCCACTGGAAGCTTTTGAGGAGACTATAGTGCCATGGCATGTGTATACTGAGCATTTTGAGCTTTTTGTTATTGCAAATTACATTAGAGAAGAAAAGAAAGTGCCAATAGTCTTAAGTGTTGCAGGGGTGAGATCTACTCCCTGCTACGCATCTTACTACACCCTGTTAAACAAGATACTAAATCTTACAGTGACATTGTGGAAATACTGGGGTCCCATTTTTCTCCAAAACCACTGGTAATTGCTGAAAGATATAGGTTCCACAAAAGAGACCAGAAAGAAGATGAAACAGTTGTACAATTTGTAGCAACTTTGAGAAAGTTTGCAGAACACTGTGAATTTAAGGAGATACTAAATGATGCCCTACGTGACAGGTTAGTGTGTGGCCTGCACAGTGAAGCTATATGGAAGCGCCTATTGACAGAGGCTCAGCTTACCTTACAGAAGGCTGTTGACATTGCGGTCTCCATGGAACTGGCTACAAAGGAGGTGCAATACATTGGTGCATCCCCTAGGGTGCATAAAGTGTCACAAAACCTACCCACAAAACTGTGTGGTGTCAGGAATGTTACCGCTGTGGTAAGCCGGGTCACCAGGCATCAGAATGCTGGTGTGAGGACTTGGTGTGTCGGCACTGTGGCAAAAAGGGACACATTGAGTGTGCCTGTAAACAAAAGAAAAAGAGGCCTGTGGTCTGGCCGACCAAAAAGGGAAATCTGCATACCCTAGAGCAGACCCAGGATGACCAAGGAGACACCTCATCACAAGAAGAGCCACTCCATGCTTTGTCTTTGGCAGTGGGCTCACATGAATACTGGTAACCCCGTTGTTGGATGGCAAACCTATATGCATGGAACGGGACACCGGTGCAGCCGTCTCGCTGGTCTCTGAGACTGTATATAAAGAAAAGCTACAGCATCTTCCACTTAAAGCAACAAAAACAGTTCTGATGACATATATGGGAGAAGCTGTGCCCATGTTGGGCACTATTGATGTTAAGGTGGAGCTCAATGGACAGGCTGCTAAATTGCTACTGTTTGTGGTGAGAGGTAATTACCCAGCCTTAATGGGTAGGTCTTGGCTTAGGAAGATCCAGCTGAACTGGGAAGAAGTGCACCGAATGATTAAAGAAGAAACCAGTCTGCCCGCTATACTAAGGAAACATGCTGCTGTTTTTGGAGAGGATCTGGGAAGTATGAAGGAAATCACTGTAACATTGAACATTAAATCTGACAGTCAACCAAAATATCTGAAAGCCAGAACTGTGCCATATGCCATTAGGCCAAAGGTTGAAGTGGACCTGGAGCACCTAGTCACAAATGGAGTCCTAATACCACTTACCCATAGCCCATGGGCAACTCCTATTGTTCCAATAGCGAAGAAAGATGGCTGCCTCCGGATTTGTGGTGATTTTAAAGTCACTGTCAACCCAGTGTTGTGTGCAGAGCAATACCCGCGTCAATGACCTCTTTGCAGGCTTGGCTGGGGGACAAAAATTCAGTAAGATTGATCTGAGTCAAGCGTATTTACAGATGCACATCAATGAAAAGTCCCAAGAGCTGTTGACTATTGTGACGCATAAGGGGCTTTATTGATACTGTTGTCTACCCTTTGGAATAACGTCTGCTCCCGCTCTGTTCCAGAGGGCTATGGACCAGATCTTGTGTGGCTTGCCAGGAGTCTAGTGCTATCTGGACAACATCCTGGTCACTGGAAGGAATGAGGAGGATTACCTAAAGAATTTAGAGGCTACTGTACAAAGACTGGAAGAGTATGGCCTACGAGTCCGCAAAGACAAGTGTGAATTCTTCCAGCCCTCTGTTGAATATTCGGGACACATCATTGATGCTACAGGTCTTCATAAGGCCCCTGCAAAAGTTAAGGCTATTGTGGAGGCTCCCCCTCCTCAAAACATTAGCCAGCTTTGCTCGTTTCTAGGACTATTGAACTATTATGGAAAGTTCATCTCAGTTAGCCACGCTGCTAAAACCACTTCACGAACTCCTTGGGCAGACAAGGCCTGGAAGTGGACTGAAGCCTGTGACGTTGCATTTAAAAAAGCTAAGGATGCATTGCTAAATTCTAAAGTTCTGATGCACTTTGATCCATCCGTACCCCTACAGTTGGCCTGCGATGCATCCCCTTATGGAGTGGGAGCAGTCGTGTCACACATTATGCCTTCGGGAGAAGAGAGACCTATTGCTTTTGCTTCATGCACTCTAAGCAAAGCAGAAACTAACTATGCCCAAATTGAACGTGAGGCATTGGGAATCGTTTTTGGAATTTGGAAGTTTCATCAGTACCTGTTCAGACGGAAGTTTACTCTTCTCACAGACCATCGACCCTTGACTTCAATTTTTGGACCCCACACAGGCATTCCCCCATTAGCTCCTAGTTGTATGCAACGTTGGGCATTGTTGCTTTCCGCGCACACACATGAAATCAAATATCGGAAATCCACTCTGCACGGCAATGCAGATGGTCTCTCAAGGCTGCCTTTGCCAGTCAAATGTTAAGATATGGCCCAGAAGGAAATCTTTTACTTTGAACAGATAGAGAATACACCCATCACCGCTACTCAGGTAAAGAAGGCAACTCGCGTTGACCTAGTATTGTCCCAAGTTATGGACCTGGTGATGCATGGAACATAGTGACGAACCTCTCCGGTCTCACCCGACCTTGTTACCTACATGTCCAGGAGGATGGAGTTATCTATCCAATCTGGTTGTTTGTTGTGGGGGAGATATGTCATTAACCCACCACCACTGAGATCACAGATGTTAGAACAGCTACATTCTGGTCACTGTGGAATAGTGCGCATGAAGGAAATTGCACGAAGCTATTTTTGGTGGCCTGGGATTGGACAGTGCTATTGAAGAGAAGGCAAGAGCTTGTATGTCATGTCAGGGTGTGAGGAATGCACCCCAGTGAGCACCCCTACACCCATGGGACTGGCCTGAAAACCCGTGGCTACGTATTCACGTTGACTTCGCTGGCCCCCTTGAAGGAAGCATGTTCTTGGTGGTGGTAGATGCCCATTCTAAATGGCCAGAAGTCTTGATAATGGAGTCCACTACTGTAGCGAGAACTATCCAAAACCTACGAGGACTCTTTAGTTGTTTCGGTCTGCCAGAACAACTTGTGAGCGACAACGGACCACAGTTCATCTCTCAGGAGTTTCAAACTTTTATGAAGGCAAATGGCATACACCACATCACTTCAGCACCCTATCATCCATCCACCAATGGACTGGCTGAAAGATTTGTGCAGACAATGAAACAAGCTTTGAAATCGGCAAGGGGACAATTATCCATTTAAAAGTGTCTGGACACCTTCTTACTATCCTACAGAAACACACCTCATGCTACGACTAAGGCATCCCCGGCCTTTCTAATGATGGGACGACAGCTACGCACTTGCTTTGATCTGCTGAAACCTTCTGAACCCCAACAAATTGTGCAACATCAGCAGCAAGATCAAGTCATCAGGCATGCACCCAGAGCAAAAGACTAAACCTTTAGCCCGGGAGAGCCGGTTTTGGCTCGGAATTATACTTCTGGAGCTAAATGGGTCCCTGCCACTGTCATCGCTCAAACAGGGCCTGTTTCCTACACAGTCTGGACTGCAGAGGATCTCACCTGGCGGTGACATGTAGATCAGCTGCTGCCAGGTCAGACCAGTCCTCAGGACATATCTTCAGTTGAGTTGCCTGACTTCACCACTTACGGCGAGACACTGAATCAAGAGTCACCTGTTCCTGACTTTTCCCCTCCATTACTGCTGGTGGCAGAGATATCCCTCTGCCCAGCACGAGCTGATACCACATCCTCACCCATTCACCCTACGAACCCTGAGCCCACTGTCAGGCCTGTGCCCAAGACACTTTCGGGTGCAACAACACCAGAAGTCTGCCGTAATCCACCTAGAGACAGGAGGCCTCCTCAATGGCTGGATCTTTAGCTAGGGCGAGCCCACGGTTACGGGGCAAAATAATCCCCGAGGTTTAGCTGGGAATGGAAGCAGTCTACCCTCCTTCTCTAGTTTAGTGTTTGTTTTATTTAGGGGATGTTCTTATTAAGGGGGGGAGGAATATGTTGTGTATTTGGTTGTTGTGGTAATAGAATCTTGTTGCTATGGCAACCAAGTTAGATTATTAGGGGATAGCCCAGCCAGTTTTGGCTGGTTTTTGGTTAGTTCAGTGTGTGGCGATAAATGGCTGCTTTCAGGGTTTACAGCTCTCTGTGTCTCCAGTGATTTTTTCCTAAAACTGTTGCCCCCAAGGATATAACACTCCTGAGTAACTGTGCCAGACTTTAGCTCTGTGGGAGGATGCTGAGTATTGTGGAGTCCATGTGTTGTAAAGAGGTAAAAAATGAAATGCATAGGGGCAGGCAAAACACCCACTGGGTGCTTGCATAAGTAGTATGTGACTGGAACCAAAATGTCTTTCTGTAGAAGATGATAAAATGGGGAAGAGTAGCATAAACTAATTTGCATAATAACAGAGTGTCTTTCATTTTTAGGATGATTGTGCACTTCAGAGTTTAATTCCAGTGAAATATATGGAAGATGAAATTAATACAATATTATTATTGTATTTTGCTGTATAGGCATGACTTTTGTGACAACATCCATACAGCCGGATCTGTTTATGTAATTGTGGCACAAATTAGACTGTTCAATACTAATCATTTTTACTTTCATAGCAAAATAAAAATTAATTGAGCTACCAAGATCTACACATGATTGTATTGCCATAACCACTGTACTTCCTCTCCTCATTCCCATTTGTTACCCTCCCTTACTGTGGGGTTGATTGTGCAAGTGCTTACTATTGGGAGGGTGGTAGTGTCATCTAATGTAAAGGGCACTACACTAGAAGTCAGGTGACCTGGATTCTCTTCCTAATTCTGCAAGTCACTTGACCTATCTGTGCCTCTGTTTCCCTTCTCATCCTGGTCTGTTTATTTAGATTATAAGCTCTTTGAGGCACGTCTATCACTGACTATATTTCGTATAATTCTCTGCAGAATGGAGCCTAAATTGTCATTGCAGCAATAATGTGAGTAACTAGCACTATTCACTGTTGTGAGCATTGTGCTTGGAAGTGTTTGCAAGATTGGGCCTGTAAACCCCTAGCCCTTAAACCATTTAACACACATGAAAAGCTTTATGCATAAGTAGCTCCCCTGGGTTTGTCATGACTACTTGAATGCATGAGTGTTTGCAGGATCAGGGCTTTAGATTGTTAAGTATTTCTATTTGTACTGTAAAGTGCCTGGAACAAATGATGAGTCCTCTATATGCATTTTGTATAGCCAAAAGGTGCTAAAGAAGGCTCGCAACTATTCTTAATATTACAGATGTTTTAAAATGGATTTTAGTCATTTTATAGTTTTTGTGCATCAGAAAGATTCTGCAATAAGCAGGGAAAGTTGATATTGTACAGACGAATGCAGATAATTAATTAAAACAAAGATTGCAGAAAGAGTCATGAAAGTACGCTTGTCAGGCAATCTTTATTATTAGTTTAATCCCTATTGTTTCACAGATTGTTTGTTAATCTTCTCCTGCTCTTTTTACTGTTCTAGGCTATTTTGTGGCAAAACTGAAAGTGGAGGGGGCTGAGACAGGCAGCATAAGGCATGGCAGCTGTTTGAGTTCTTCCAGTCTGCGTATGGTTTTATGTGCTTCTAATTATCGATGTGTGGGAGTTTTGTCAGAAAAGCTGGGCGTGTGGTTCCTTTTGTTCTTCTGTGTCTGTTGTGGTTTATATTTTAAATGGGACACAAATGTGATTTATAGTGCGTGGCATGATGCAGTTAGAGAAAATTGGGCTTTACAAACACAAGCAGGGGAAGGAGTGCACATGAACAACATGTTCCTGTTGGGGGAGCAAGAACAATCCAGTGTAGTTTACAGAGATGTAGGAGAGTAAACAACACAGGAAAGGTGGTTGTGTGCAAAGGAATGGCTTACTTCCATTTAGGCTAAAAATACACACTACTGAAAGACAGAGTTGTGGTAGATCAAAGATAACTGTCTTTAAGAAGAATCACACTGGAGTGTGTAGAAGGCCCAAGGCAGTATAAAAAGTGCTATATACTCACAAGAAAAGCATGCACAGTATTAGGGAAACAATTCACTTCTGGCCAACAGAGGCCAGGATAACAGAGCTCTGAAAGATCCTGTGTGGGACTCTGTCAAGCACATACCAGGACCCCTCATTTATAATCTCTCTTAACTATTGGGGGGAAAATGGTTTCCAGAAGTGTACAAAGTGCAAATGTACAGTAGCTGAACCCCATATCCACCCTTCAGGGAGTGGGAAAATGCTGTGTAGCATGCCTGTGGCACAATACTGTGATGTGTGTGGAATGGTGTGGATAAGCTCTTTAATTTGATCTCATAAGGGGAAAACATGCTTATTTCCCTACATATATAGAAGGAAATATACTAATACACAAAAATACTAAAAAGTAGCATAGTTTTAATCTGTTCATCTATCCAGACATTTATAACACATTCACCATGATGTTTTCTCAGTGAAATACTTCATTGTTATTTGAATTATCGTAGTGCCTAGGAACCCCAGTTATGGATAAGGACCCAATTGTGCTAGATGCTGTACACACACCGAACAAAAAAGGCAACCCTTGCTCTAAAGTGCTTACAGTCTCAGTATAAGACAAGAGACAACAGATGGACACAGACAGACTGACAGGGCAGCACAAGGAAACAATGAGATGCTATTGGTCGGCATGGCGGGCAGTGGTCTCAGTACACCAGCATTCTAACCATAGTAAAGTTTTTTGTAAGCCTCTTAGCACAGGAGAGTTTTAAGGAGGGTTTTATACTCAATTATGCAAAAATATATATGAGGCACTTTACTTATAAAAGCTGCAATTTTTTAAAAAAAACCTAGTCTATAGTATACTACTAAAATCACAGCAGAAGAAAATGATTGAACAGATTTTGCTCTAATTTACCAGAGGAATCCCCATTTGGATTGAGATCCAGCATCTGAAAAAGAAATCGTTTAGGGGAAGTTATGATCAACCAAAAAGAAGGGTTAGAATGAACTGGCCTTCCCTTGCTTATAACAACACCAAAATGAGCAGTGACTTTAAATGCCCTCTTCGAGACACAGCTGTGGCTGCTCATTTTACTACTGGTAATTAGCGTAATAGCCAATGTATGAACAGAGATGAACTGTGAAGAAAACAGTTGCATGATGAGTAATCCAAAAAGACAAAGATAGGGACTGAGAATTTAATTGAGAGCAGTTCTTCTGAAGATGGTACTTATGTAGCAAATGACTGAACTTTATGAAGCTCAGAGCCAATGGCTATGGGGTTCACAAATGTGATAAAAGCACTTGTTTCCTCTCTTGGAGCCTGATCTTGTGAGGTGGTGAATATTTGCAACTCCTACTGGCTCTAGTGGGGGCTAAATACATGAATTAGGATGGCAAGCCTGGATTTCCTGCATCCCCAGGTAACTCCCAGATCTGGAATATTGGGTTAGTCATTCGGTGCTAAACTGTGCAATTGCCGAGGTACACTATTAAGTGAAAAAGTATAGTCAACAAGACTTATGCACCAGGAGAATTTCAGAGGAAAGATTAAAAACATAAAAACTTAAGAATGGCTATACTGGTTCAGATCAGTGGTCCATCTAGCCCAGTATTCTGTCTTTTGATAGTGGCCAGTGCCAGATGTTTCACAGGGAATGAACAGAACAGGAGAATTTTGAATGATCCATCCCAGTCGTCCAGTCCCAGCATCTTGCAATTGGAGATTTAGGTACAATATAGAGCAATAAAGAGGAAATAAGCAGCTATTGGGAGCATACAGCTCTGAACGATTTTAAACCAAGACACTTTGAATCCATATTATATTTGCATAGTGAAAAAGACAGGAGAATGATTTGAAGTATCATCCTGGATGGGAGAGGTTCCATGATATGAATACAAATGAGAAGAAGAGGGGGAGTTTCCTATGGGAGTAAAGGTAATTTTTTCAAGATTTTGCAGACACCGGTTGTGGCCCATGTAATGAAAAGGGGACATATGCTCCAGCACAAGAAACACTTCCAAAGATCTTCTACTACTCTGATCACCTCCCTGAGTCCCAAATGTCCCTCATGTTATTCCACAAACACACACCAGAACAGCAAACATTTCTGCTGTGGTATGACAAAGAAAACTAAAAGTACTTCTGCCTTAGGGTATGCATGTTTTTACTGTACTGAATTATATTGTTTTATTTCCCAAGTCTCTTCCACTTACTTAGAATGGTTCACAAAACATTTGAATCATGAACAGTAATTCAAAACACACTCGACTGGAAGCCGCACACATTTTTACTCTCTCTGTGTTTCAGGTATTTACAGTTGGGGCATTTCCTCATTTTGGCACTTTGTGATTCTCATTTAGCTTTTGAAGTGACAGCACAGAAATCCATTCTGTCTTGCTTGGCATTGAACAGGCATGCAACATGTGTGAAGTACTAGGATGAAGTTGGCTTTAGAAGTTACACAATCTATTTTGCTTAAAGCAGTGGAGGCAAAATGGTCCTTTCCTAGTTGAAAATCTTATAGCTCTTGAGTAATTCTTTACAGTGGAAAGTAATACTAAATTCATTTCTTGTGTCTTTCATTAAGGAAAGCAAATAACGCAAACTATGCTAAAATTATTTAATCTGAAGTGAAGAAGGAAGGCCCCCTTTTTCAAAAATGTAATGCACGGTTACATTATTTTGGTCTTCCATTTGCATAACTATGTTGAACTATTAGATCTGACAGTGGGCCTAATCTTTCCCTGTGGAAATGCCATTGAATTTACTAGAGTTGCACCCAAAGGGGTGAATTTGTCTCTTTGTGTCTATGAATTTTCTGCACTATATAGCCAACCAGCCTAGGTGCTTAGAAACCTTAATTTCAACACAGTCTCACACAAGGGCCAGTTCCTCTGGTGTGATGGGGTCACTTTGTGCTGTACCACTGGTGTAATCTGGTCCCAGAATACATGCTTCTCTCTGCTTCACTGTGGAGCTTCTGCTTAGAACCTTCCCTTGTCGTCCTCCTACCTGACTTCTTGCTACTCTCTCAAAGGAACACTCCACATATCCTCATAGAATGTTTGATCACATTTTTGTCTTTTTTTTTTTTTAACCTTCCTGATAGCATTGTGATACTATAACAGGATGGCAGATTCTAGGATGCTGCACAGGAAGCAAGGTTGTTCTATTGACTCAATCTGATGTCAGGTACTTGAACCTTACATCATTGAGCACTGGCCTGCTAAACCTGAGGTTGTGAGCTCAATCCTTGAGGGGGCTATTTAGGCATCTTGGGCCAAAAATGGGGATTGGTCCTGCTTTGAGCAGGGGGTTGGACTAAGATAACCTTCTGATGTCCCTTCCAACTCTGATATTCTATGATAACTCCAGACAGGATATTAAAGAGACTAAGGCATCTCTCAGGCAGATGGAACTAGAGGCCAGGACAAAAGAGGTATTGTAGGGGAAAAAACTCATTAGGGCCAAGTTTGGGGAGAAAGCTTAAGCTGATGTATTCATAGAGGTTAAATCCAGAAGGGATCATCAGATCATCTAATCTGGACTTCTGTATATTGTCACAGTGCAGGGCTACTTCACCTGTATTCCCCCTCTGCATTCCTGGGAGTGCAGCCAGGGCTCCTCTGGCCATCACTTATCTTGGGCAGAGACCTGCGTCTCCCTCATGACTGGTATTTTTTCCAGGAAGCACAGTTTCCTGCCTACGCTATGATATTCCCAGCAAGCCAAACTGCCTAAACAGGCCAGCGTCCACACGTTGCTTTCCTCTTTTAAGGCTATGAACAGTTGTAATTGTCAGCAGTTATAAGTTACCACACAACCTTGTCTAAGCAAGCGCCTTTATTCTTAAGGTGAAAGCATTACAGAGAAAACATTAAAAACAATTAAAGAACCCTCTTTCCCCTCCACACGCTAATAAGCTTACCAGAGATCACTGCCCCAACTACAGCAAGGGCTCTGGTAGGAGTCAGTCCTTCAAACCCCACAATGGGTTTTTGTGTGGTTACAAATTCATAATAGCCATAGCTCAGAACCAGCACAATCACAAATAGTTCATTTCCTTTATACAGCTTGGGCCTTTGATCTTCAGATTCTGGGAGCAGGTAATCAGCAGACCAAGGATAACTTCAGAAGGCTGGGTTCTTGTGTATCTGGAGGTCGGAATTTGCATTCAACCCCTCCTCAAGAAGATACATACAGTCCTGGCCCACAATAAAACATAAACCGTTCATTTAATACAGCAGACCCCAAAGCTACCTAAACTTAATTCAAGAAGATCTCCCAAGGATAAGGCAGTAAATTGCACTATCTGTCACCTATATCACAGGTGATGAAACGTCACTCAGTTAGCCTGCATTGAGCCTGGAAATTTGTTTGATTAAAGCATAACTTGTGCTTGTTTTGCTGCTATTTAGATTAGTAATAAAGGTACACCCTCAAAAGGACGTAAGTTAGGATTGAATCCAGTATGTGTATCCTCAGTTTACAGCAGGCTGAAAACTCCACTAGTTTACAGATACGTTTACCTCCAGCAGGTTTTACTGATTTTCCCCCGTGGCTGCTGTCAATCTCTTTTTTACGTATGTGCTGGATGAGTTTGCTTTGTCCTCAGAACAGGCCATCTGGCTCCTTGAGGATAACTCAAAGTCCTCTTCAGACTGAATCCTTGCATGGATGTACATAGGGCTGCAACCAAGTGACTTGGCCGGCTCACGATTTGTGATTGTGGGTATTTCTGATTGGAGAAAAATAACTATACCACCTGAGTCACATCATGTCAATTTTATATATTTCCTAGAAAAAAGGAAACATTTTTAAAAAATTAATACATGAAACAAAAAGGTAAACTAGTGTATAAGGGACGGAAGCTTAGTGAAGCAGCAACCCCTGCGCAGTTGCTTAACAGATGTGAAAATAAAGTGCCTCTTCTTGGAACAACTAGTCATGTTTTGATCAACCAATATGTTTATCCTGAAAACATTGTTTATGCAGCAGATTATATTGTTTCCCTTTGGGGTCACCATAATGTGGTGGAGAGGCCAGCTCATTGTGAGTAGAAACATAAGGAGAAATCTTATAGGTCAGCCAATTTCCGGACAAGAGTCAAATCGCCACACACTTTTGCTTAAGTAAATAACGAATTCCAAGTCAACATGTGCTTGCTAATTGCTGGCAGCTAGAAAAGGTCACCATGTGATACAGAAAAATACATTTTCAAATTAAATAAACAAGGTAAATCACCTTTCCTTTGCTCTGTGGAGTTCAATTATTTTTTTTAAAGATAGGATTTGGTTTAGGGTTATAGTAGCTTACATAATACGCAAAACCCTGCTACTTGCATGAAGTAAGCAACTAGTACTAAGCCTAGACTCTAAAGGCCAGATTTTTAAAGGTATTTAGGCACTTAAACATGCAGATAGGTGCCTAGTAGGATTTTCACAGGCATCTAGGTGCCTAACTCCAATTGCATGTAGTCTAGTGGTTATGGAGTCTGAAAATCAGGACAGAAATTCTGTTCCTGCTAATGACTTACTGTGTGACCTCAGGAAAATCACTTGACTTCTTGGTAACCCAGTCTACTAGTCTGCCAGTAAATTATTATTATTTGTATCACATTAGCAGGAGAAGGCTCCAAAACATTGTCCCATGGTGATAAATGCGGTACAAACATAGAGGAAGACATGGTCTCTGCCCCAAAGAGCTTACATTTTAATTTAAGAAGTGAGTTTAACAAGCAAATGAAGGGAGATAGAAGAAAGAAGACCAGGGGAACAAGAACAAGGCATGTGGTTAAACAGAGTAGTGATATATGTAATAAAATAGCTTTATCTTGTTCAATTTAAAAAAAAAAGATAAATAGTAACAAAAGAGTAAACTAGGCTTTAGTAATCCTTGATTAAAATGGTTTAACATTTTACAGGGGCCTATGAGCGTTAATTACAGTTTGTTTAGTTCTTCGAGATCCTGCAGTGAAAGGTGCTATTTAAGAAAAATTTACAACATTTAAAAAGAATTGCCAGTCACTTGCTATGATTTTTGTTCATTGCATTAATAACACCTCTACCCTGTGGCAATCTACCTGTGAACTCAGATTGGTAAATGGCAAAATGGTAGAATATAAAAATAACCTATAAAATTCTACAGCAGGGGTATCTTTCGCCTTTCAGTTATGTAGGGTTGGTTTAAAAATACAATGAAAAGGATCTAATTCATCATTACGTTCTGTTGGTGAAATCCTGATCTCTGCTGAAGTCAATGGCAAAACTCTCATTGACTTCAGTGGGGCCAGGGCTACACCCTATAGGTTTTTAAAATAATGCCTAAAGAGACAAATTTCATTTCTCTAGAAACGTATTGATTTCTTCCCAATTAACTGGTAAAGAATTTCATGTGTGAGATTCTATCCTTCATCTAAAAAGAAAAGGAGTACTTGTGGCACCTTAGAGACTAACCAATTTATTTGAGCATAAGATTTCGTGAGCTACAGCTCACTTCATCGGATGCATACTGTGGAAAGTATAGAAGATCTTATTATATACACACAAAAAGCATGAAAAAATACCTCCTCCCACCCCACTCTCCTGCTGGTAATAGCTTATCTAAAGTGATCAGTCTCCTTACAATGTGTATGATAATCAAGTTGGGCCATTTCCAGCACAAATCCAGGTTCCCCCCCCCCACACACAAACTCACTCTCCTGCTGGTAATAGCTTATCTAAAGTGACCACTCTCCTTACAATGACAGGTTTCAGAGTAACAGCCATGTTAGTCTGTATTCGCAAAAAGAAAAGGAGTACTTGTGGCACCTTAGAGACTAACTAATTTATTTGAGCATAAGCTTTCGTGAGCTACAGCTCACTTCATCGGATGCATACTGTGGAAATAATGTCTTCTGCAGTTTCCACAGTATGCACCCGATGAAGTGAGCTGTAGCTCACGAAAGCTTATGCTCAAATAAATTGGTTAGTCTCTAAGGTGCCACAAGTACTCCTTTTCTCCTTACAATGTGTATGATAATCAAGGTGGGCCATTTCCAGCACAAATCCAGGTTTTCTCACCTCCCCCCCTTTCCCCCCCCACACACAAACTCACTCTCCTGCTGGTAATAGCTTTTCCAAAGTGACCACTCTCCTTACATTGTGTATGATAATCAAGGTGGGACATTTCCAGCACAAATCCTTCATCTGTTGCTTAGGAAACTAGCACCAGCGTATGAGCTGCACAAAGAGGAATATTATAATTCTGCACCATTGCAGAATTTCCTGTCTATGAAATATGGCTGAGCAGTCAAAACATTACAAAGAAACCAGTAGTGAGCAGTACAACAGCAGCGCATACACTAGGCTGGAGATTAGGTGAAATGTCACCAGCATGGGGCATGAGACTAGCCCATCCTCCTGGAGCAAGAACAGATCATTTGCATTGCTTTCCACCCTCATTGCTATACTAATGACAACTGCATCACAGTGCAATAGTTTTGCAGCATCTTACTTACATTTCTACCCACGAGGCTGTAGCTGCAGGGACAGGTAGCAAGTTTACTAGTTTGATAGTGACTGTGCAAATAAGATGCTGTAATTTAAGGACTGCTGTACACAAACATTCACCATATTAACTAAATATTTTTATGTCAATTTAGACAAATTTGAAATAGAATGTTTATTCTGTAATAAGTGTCTGCACATTCACTTACATTCACATGACATAACAAAAGGTGTGCAGGTGTTGTTTTGGTGCTAGTTTGTGTGCACACCACTAAGTAGTATGGAAGTGACTATTCTAATATGTGTGTGAAAACTCAAAGTATGCTTTCTGTGAATTCAATGTTTCCAGAAGCCTAAACAGGCTCAGACTGAGCTGATCTTTTGCATTTAATAAAAGTGTCTTCTCTTCTGACAAATCTGCTCCTGAGCACTCATTAAACATTACACTACCATGCTAGCTTGCTTTCTGACAACACACTACACACATGGTGGGAGATTTGCCCATCTGTATCTAGACAAGAATTCCACAGATACAGTTTAAATGTTAACTGGTTTGCTTTAACTAACATGCAGAAAGCTGTTTGCATGCTCACAAACTAGTAACTGAATTAGTATTTTAATTTTAAAAAGGCAATGTGTATAGTGCACTAAATACAGAGCTAGAGCTGCAGTCTAATCCCAGTTCTGTCTATCACTACATGGCTCAGAGCTCTCCCTCTTTATGCAGATCATGCTACACGGGGGCTCAGTCTGTGTCTGTCCTACATTCTAAGGCTGTATCCCAAGGCAAGGATGAGAAGAGAAGGAGGGGACGCTCCTTAGGCAGCCATCAGTCCCCTGCTCCTCCTCTCCAACAGCAGAGATGTCTCTGTAGCTAGGTACTCATATTGCTCTCATTCCTGTATTAGCTGAGCACAACAGCCTGGTGAGGTAGTGAAGTTTTATCCCCATTTTGCAGCCTAGGTTTAGTGATTTACCCAAGGAGACACAGGAAGTCTGCAGCTGAGCTGGGAATTTAATTCCCAGCTCAATGCCTTTTTCACTAGACCATCCTTCCCACTTGATTGCTGAAAAGATAGGAGCTATTCAGGGAGAGTGGAGGGAGAAGACAGAGTAGCAGGTGGGGCTGATACCATTTTCATAAGAGAGGAGGGGAGGAAGAGGGAGCAGCTCTAACCAGATGGGCGTTTTCTGCTTCATCCTCCCTTCCTGCGAAAGGGGTGTCACTCAGCCTGCCTGCTCTCTCTCCCCTTCACTATGTAAACTCTACCACTAACTGAACAATTCATTCAAAGTTAAAACATCTATTTTCTTCTTCCAATCTATCAATAAAAACTAAGTGTGAGACGATGAAATCTACTAATTCTAAAATCTTGAAGGACATGGTGACCAGGAACAATTAGTTTAATTTACTAACTACAGGTAATACTTTTGTATTTAAAACTAACTGATTTATTAAACAAACATGTTTTTGCAAATCTTTTTTTCTCATTACCTAGCACATTTAAGGCAGTTTGATTTAACTAATAAAATTACAATAAACTAAGATGCTGTTTTTGTGCATTTTAATTGAATTCAAATTTCTAAGTAGAGGTCAACCTCAAATCACAAGTAAAACATTAATCATCATCTAGTAAGTAAGATATGCATTTTTTCACCTCATAAAAATGGAAAAATTAAGAATCTAGTTCCATTGCAGGTAGGGCCTTTCACAGCGCAGAGGCAGGGTTTGCTCCAGTAAAATTGTTATTAGTATGCATTAAATCTCGCTTCCTCTTTTACCTGTCCCTCAAGCCCTGAGCTCAGGTTTTCTGTTACTGCTGCTACAGCTAACAACATTACTAATATCACAAGTAGTGTAAAGAATTCAATGAATGCAGCCCTTCAAGTGCCTTAGGTGTTCGAATCATGATGCCATTATTAAATCTTGCAGGAGAAACACAGTACTCTGGATTCAGGCCATGGCAGATAAAATTCTTTTCAGTTCACCTTGAAGTTGTTTATTTGTAATGTTTAAGTCTACCCATGGACTGTGCCAGAGCTGAATCCTGCAGTCCAATTGACTTCAGCAGAAGTCTGCCTGCTGAGGACATGCAGGTCCCTTCATGTGTTGGAATCTTAAAAGAGCGGTTTTATTTAGGTTAAATGGGAATTTCAGTGTGCCTTTTAGCTTAATTTGGAGTCTTGGAGTATCAGAGTAGCAAAACCAAAAAAACATGCTGTTAATTAATTTTATAACAGGCGCAAGGGGACAAGGATAATAGACATACTGTGTGAATCAAGAAAAGTTTGTTACTGAGTGTGTGTAGTGCTGGGAGGCGGAGAGCGAATTTTGCCACTGTTCCATATGACATCAAGAGCACTATAGTATGTACTAGAAAACAGTTAAGCTCCATCAAGGGATTTTCAGTTACAAATTCCAACATGTGATATATGTTGCCAGAAGTAGGAATTCAGTGTTCTGTCAAGGAGTTAAACTGTGGAAACTTTCCACCTCTGAATACCTTGTTTGTATTATTGAAGTCCATTGTTTAGTAACTGCACTATAATGCGCATGGTTTTGAGGCACACCCTGTTCTTTAGGAACTAACCGATTTTCTGTAAGCCTTGGCAGGATTTCATGTAATTTTGTGTCTCTCCATCACATCCTGCACCACAAGATTGAAATGTGGTCAAATGTTTGTTTTCATAATTTTCAGCCTCCAGTTCCTTCTTATACGTTCGGAGTCATTTTTATTAGAGTGAAGTTAGGCTGCACTCCAGAAAATGATAGCTATTTTGCCCACAGGATACTTTCAAAAGATGACATACTTATTTAAACCAATTTTGTCTGTATTCCAAAATACTTGAATCTCTTGAACAATTGAACTCAGTAAATGAAAACTCGATTCTTTGCTTTATTTATCCATTTCGGTATATCTATACTACCTTTCAATTTTGTTTTTGAAAACATACAAATTGCAATGGTATAGATACTTTTCCCTACAGTCAATGGGCCTGATTTTCATGTCACTTTCACTAGCATGAATGAGGAGTAGCTTCACTAAAGCCAATGGTGTTACACTGTGTAAAACTAGTATACGTCCATTTCTAGACTAGGCAAATAGATCATGTTTTTAAACTTGTTTGTGAACAGATTTAACAAACAAAATTTTAAACAGCATATTGCCCCTAAAGGAGATAAGACAAGTCATATTTAAAAACAAAGCAGCTGGTCATGAGCATCACTCCTAGTCTAAGAGATTTGCCCTCATCAGTTGGGACACATATCTGCTTTATTTATAAGCATGTACTCAGTGCTTTTTTTGCCTCTGTCTTCACAAACAAGGTCAGCTCCCAGACTACTGCACTGGGCAGCACAGCATGGGGAGGAGGTGACCAGCCCTCTGTGGAGAAAGAAGTGGTTCGGGACTATTTAGAAAAGCTGGATGAACACAAGTCCATGGGGCCGGATGTGCTGCATCCGAGAGTGGTAAAGGAGTTGGCGGATGTGAGTGCAGAGCCATTGGCCATTATCTTTGAAAACTCATGGTGACCGGGGGATGACTGGAAAAAGGCTAATGTAGTGCCTGCCTTTAAAAAAGGGAAGAAGGAAGATCCAGGGAACTACAGGCCAGTCAGCCTCACCTCCGTCCCTGGAAAAATCATGGAGTAGGTTCTCAAGGAATCAAACTGAATTACTTAGAGGAGAGGAAAGTGATCATGAACAGTCAGCATGGATTCACCAAGGGCAAGTCATGCCTGACTAATCTAATTGCCTTGTATGATGAGATAACTGGCTCTGTGGATGAGGGGAAAGCAGTGGATGTGTTGTTCCTTGACTTTAGCAAAGCTTTTGACACAATCTCCAACAGTATTCTTGCCAGTTTGATTTAACTAATAAAATTACAATTACAATAAAAATAAAAGGCTCAACGGGTAGTGATCAATGTCTCCATGTCTAGTTGGCAGCCGGTATCAAGTGGAGTGCCCCAAGGGTCGGTCATCGGGCCGGTTTTGTTCAATATCTTCATAAATGATCTGGAGGATGGCATGGATTGCACCCTCAGCAAGTTTGCAGATGACACTAAACTGGGAGGAGAGGTAGATACGCTGGAGGGTAGGGATAGGATACAGAGGGACCTAGACAAATTGGAGGACTGGGCCAAAAGAAACCTGATGAGGTTCAACAAGGACAAGTGCAGAGTCCTGCACCTAGGACGGAAGAATCTCATGCACCACTACAGACTAGGGACCAAATGGCTAGGCAGCAGTTCTGCAGAAAAGGACCAAGGGGTTACAGTGGATGAGAAGCTGGGTATGAGTCAACAGTGTGCCGTTGTTGCCAAGAAGGCCAATGGCATTTTGGGATGTATAAGTAGGGGCATTGCCAGCAGATTGAGGGACGTGATCATTCCCCACTATTCAACACTGATGAGGACTCATCTGGAATACTGTGTCCAGTTTTGGGCCCCACACTACAAGAAGATGTGGAAAAATTGGAAAGAGTCCAGTGGAGGGCAACAAAAATGATTCGGGGACTGGAACACATGACTTATGAGGAGAGGCTGAGGGAACTGGGGATATTTAGTCTACGGAAGAGAAGAATGAGGGGGGGATTTGATAGCTGCTTTCAACTACCTGAAAGGGGGTTCCAAAGAGGATGGCTCTAGACTGTTCTCAGTGGTAGCAGATGACAGAACGAGGAGTAATGGTCTCAAGTTGCAGTGGGGGAGGTTTAGGTTGGATGTTAGGAAAAACTTTTTCATAAGGAGTCTGGTGAAGCACTGGAATGGGTTACCTAGGGAGGTGGTGGAATCTCCTTCCTTAGAAGTTTTTAAGGTCAGGCTTGACAAAGCCCTGGCTGGGATGATTTAGTTGGGGATTGGTCTTGCTTTGAGCAGCGGGTTGGACTAGATGACCTCCTGAGGTCCCTTCCAACCCTGATATTCTATGATACCTCTATGATTCTATTTAGTCAAGGCAGTCAGCTAGATTTCCCATCTTACTTGTATCTAGTATGGGACATAGGAATTGCAATACCAGATCAGACCAGTAGTCTACCCAGTCTTATAATCTGTCTCTAACCGTGGTAGTGCTAGACATTTCAGGAGAAATCAAAAGAAGCCTCACAGTGGATAATTATGGCATAACCTGCCCATCTAGGAAGTTTCTTCGTAACTCTCATCAGTTAGTGGTTAGCATCTACCATAGATTATAAGAGTTTACATTCCTTCTAATGTAAGAACTCCTGTCTAATGTTACTGTAGTAATTCTCATTGCCATATAATTGTCTATTGATGTTTTAAAATCAAACTAAACCCTATAGCATCAATGATGCCTAGTGGCAATTTTCCACACTGTATTTCTCGTAGGTTAAGGCTTTGTAGTAGCAGACACATATCCTGTGTTAATAAAAGTAAATGTCCACTAGAAGTGTTTCACATTAAATGAGAACTTTTAATATTTAGAAAAGAGTTACAAGTGAAAATAACTGTTAGAGCTGCAGATCAAGATTTGTATTTTATGCCAGATGTTGTGCTGATATCATAAGCTCTTCTGGCTATCACAGTAAAGTCCCAACCCTTCTAGTCTCTGGTCCTAATTCTCCTTTCATTTGCAGTGTGGTTATTCTGGTTATTCTGTTGGCATAAATGGAGTTACCCCTCAATTTCACTAAAACAAATGAAAAGAGAATAAGTCCCTCAGAGTCTTAATTTCTTGAAGCCAAGTCAGGAGACAACGTGGATCATACTGTTCAAGTTTCCACTTTATTAAAAGGCCCGTCAATTCCTTTGCAATCTCAATCTGTGTCCAAAATCTTACAGTTCCTGCAGTTCCTTTTGAGCCCCAAACTCTGAATGTAAATAAAGAGATAAAACAACTGGTGGTCTTAATTTGCGGATGTCAATAGTTCTTTCAAGTCTTCTTCCTCAGTACTTGCTCCGTCTTTTGACCAAATTTTGTATAGAATACTAATTTAAATTATGGCAATTTTAAACAGCTAGATAAAAAGCTAAAACCCCAACCATTTTAGAAAACTTGTATTGCAAATATATTAATTGTCACACATTATCAAAAGTTGCATTTTCAGTGACCTAAAGGACAACTACTTTGCAGTACCATCTAAAATGTTTGAGAGGAGTATGTTAATAAGTATCTAAACTTCCACAGTAACTGTTACAGTGCCCATTCTTGCTTGAATAAATGTAAACTGAAATGTATTTGACTGGAATGTATATGCTTTGACTAGATTTCTTGAGCCACACTGCAAGGGCAGAATTGAAACCATATGTCAATGGAATGCGGATATAGATGACAGGAAGGATGTTCTCATAAACCAAATATTGGAAGCCATATCTTCCTCCTCTTTCTGCTTGTTTCCATGTGCTGGCCAAATACATCCTATGACTCAGTCTGCTTTAGTTACTGGAAATATGCTTAAGAGTGCATGAACCACAAAAAAGGTAGCTGTCATAGCATTAAGCATAGCAGCACAAGAAGTTTATAATAATTAGCACAACCAAGGATGTGGACAACATAGGTATTTTGTGTATGAGTGTGGACCTCCGCTGTCAAGGTAGAAAATTGTTTGGTGCCAGAAGACAGATGTTTCTGCTGTAACCTTCAGTTACTGGCAACAACTGCACAACCAAACATTCAATGTCAAGCAGTTAATCTGTCTTCATACTGATGGAAGAATATCTGTATAATGTACATTTGATTGGTTCAAGGCAAGCCTCATTAATACATCTGGAACTGAGAAATGGGTTGCTGTGAGATGAGCTTTCAAAAAGAAATTGCTGTCTTCCGCTTCAGTCACTTATTAAAGCCGTGTGAAAATTCCCATTTAAACTTTACACAGTTCCCACTGTGAAATCAGACAGTTTTGCAAAATTTAGTAATTTCTATACAAACACACACACACACACACACACACACACAAATATGAAACTTGCATTTATTTTGCTACAATTTTGTCATTGCAACAGTGGCAACATTTTGTGTCAAACCTTTTGCCCACCAGAAAAGACAAAAGAGACCTTGTAGAAAATACATTTTTCTAAGAAAAGAATCTTCAGCATTATGTAAAATCTCTTTGGATCCCTGGGTCCTATGACCTTGGTTAGGCCATTGGCTCCTATATAGTGGTGACTGTACCCTGGAGTCTGATGAGACAATCCAATGCTCTCGTGCTCTCCCAGTGTTTCCTGCACCTTCAATTAACATTAATACATAATTATTAGGGATTTCATTTTGTGAATGAGGCAGGGGAGAGCAGGAGGAGGAAGGTTGGTCTTGTGGCTAAGGCAATTGAATAATGCCCTGGATAACTGGATTCTATGCCCACCGCTGCCACAGAGTCCCTAGGTGATGTGGGGCAAGTCACTTAAACTGCACTTTTCACAGGAGGTAAGTTATTGTGTGTTCCTCATTTTCTGGATGTCCAAACTGAGACCATGGAGTCTGATTTGTAAAAATGCTGGGCACACACATGGCAACTGAAGTCAATGTGAGTTGTCCTTTGAACATATAAAATTTTATATTATAAAAGTTCTGAAAAGTTCTGAAAGTTCTGAAAAATTGGGTCCTACTTGTGATCCCTAGTTTGGGCACACAAAATGAGTGGGTTAATTTGACCGTAATTAACAGTTAGCATGGATTTGTCCAGAACAAATCATGTCAAACCAACTTAATAGCTTTCTTTGACAGGGTAAAAGCCTTGTGGGTATGGGGAAGCAGTAGATGTGGTATATCTTGACTCTAGTAAGGCTTTTGATACTGTCTTGCATAACCATCTTGTAAACAAACTAGGGAAATACAACCTAGATGGTGCTACTATAAACAGGGTGTATAACTGGTTGGAAAATCATTCAGAGAGAGTAGTTATCAGTGGGTCACAGTCAAGCTGGAAAGGCATATCAAGTAGGGTCCCTCAGAGAGCAGTTCTGGGTCCGGTTCTGTTCAATATCTTCATCAATGATTTAGAAAATGGCACAGAGAGTGCACTTATGAAGTTTGAGGACAAGACCAAGTGCTTTGGAGGATAGGATTAAAATTCAAAATTATCTGAACAAACGGGAGAAATGGTCTGAAGAAAATTGAATGAAATTCAATAAGGACAAATGGAAAGTACTCCACTTGGGAAGGAACAATCAGTTGCACAGATACAAAATGGGAAATGATTGCCTACAAAGG
The DNA here is from genome assembly GCF_965152275.1 of Natator depressus. Taxonomy (NCBI): domain Eukaryota; kingdom Metazoa; phylum Chordata; order Testudines; family Cheloniidae; genus Natator; species Natator depressus. The sequence continues at coordinate 30,167,130 of NC_134238.1, forward strand.
AATACTGCAGAAAGGGATCTGGGAGTCACAGTAAATCACAAGTTAAATATGAGTGAATAGTGTAACACTGTTGCAAAAAAAGCTAACATCATTCTGGGATGTGTTAGCAGAAATGTTGTAAGCAAGACGTGAGAAGTAATTTCTCCATTCTACTCTGTGCTGATTATGCCTCAACTGGAGTATTTTGTCCTATTCGGGGCACCACATTTCAGGAAAGATGTGAACAAATTGGAGAAAATCCAGAAAAGAGCAACAAAAATAATAAAAGGTCTAGAAAACATGACCTATGAGGGAAAAGGGAAAAAATTGGGTTTGTTTAGTCTGGAGAAGAGAAGACTGAGAGCGACATACCAGTTTTCAAGTACATAAAAGGTTACGAGGAGGAGAGAGAAAAATTATTCTCCTTAACCTTTGAAGATAGGAAAAGAAGCAATGGGTTTAAATTGCAGCAAGGGAGGTTTAGGTTGGATATTAGGGTGGTTAAGCACTGGAATAAATTGCCTAGGGAGATTGTGGGATCTCCATCATTGGAGACTTTTAAGAGCAAGTTAGACAAACCCCCTTCAGATCTGGTCTAGACAATACTTAGTCCTGCCATGAGCGTGGAGGACTGGACTAGATGACCTTTTGAGGTCCCTTCCAGTGCTATGATTCTAATCTTTCTGTGCCGTAGTTGTCTATTTGTAAAATGGGGATAATAATAACCACTCATCTCACATGGCTGTTCTGAACATACATTCATGTTTGCTACGCACTCAGATGTTGCTGTGAGCACTGTAGAAAAGTCAATTAGCAATTTAACAACGCTGTCTTCAGAGCAGAGTTTGAATAGTGAGGAGTAAATAAGGCACAGAGTCACACATTCAATGAGAAAACAAATGATTGAATATCTGCTTAATTAGTGAGCATGGTCCATCCTGTGCATTAAATGTGCCAAAGGTCCAGTGGATAAAATAGCATGTGTTCACGTAATTATTGATTGTATCATAAAACATACACACAATGGGACCAAATTAAGGTTCCACAGGCAACCTTTCTAGTGAGAACTTTTGAGCACTTGTCTTTAATGTTCTTTTAATGTGGTTTTTTGGTGCACTACATCTGTAATTTTGTTTATTTAAGTAAATACTGACTTATCTCCTCTGTCCCTTAACATCATCCTTAATAGGCTGATTTCTTCTGGGCATCAAGACATAGGTGGGTTTTAGGGAGAGAAGGGAAGCATTCCATGCATAAGGAGCAGAGGGATATTTGTGTAAGAAACTGAGAAGCAGACGGATGAGGCTGGCAGATATAATTGTTAAGATGGAAGAGAAGGTGCAACATTGTTTTAAAAACAGCACTGCGAGAAGCAAAATTTTGACATGAGGAGCTCACAGCACTAGGTTACAGATGCCTTGCTGACTTTATCAGCCAGTTAGAGCTTGGATAGGACTCATGAAATTCCTCTTTTGTATCTCAGCCATTCTGACTGAATTCAGAAACCACAGGCTCTACAGCTAATGAGAGGAAAGACAGCCTAAAGATAGAATTTTAGTCCTTTGTTGTGAAAACCAGCAAATGCAAGCAGCTGCGGTGACTGGCAAAAGACTTCTGTACCCGCTTGGTGACTTATACAAACTCAGCAAATGCCTATATAACTGGAAACATTTCCCAGGAATAAGTGTTGCAAGAGGACAAGGAGAGTCACTATGTACAGTACAAAATAATTCTTTCCATGGACAAATGTAGCTTCTCTTCCCCTGGGCCTCAAGGAAAAGCTATGGAAACAAATACAAGTGTCTTCTTCACCTAATGGAACTAATGCTCCAGCCATCATATGTAATGGAGGGGTACAGAACTGAATGGACCAGACAAGGTGAAAATTGCAGGAACAATCATGTAGAGTAGCAAGAGCAATATTGCTAGGAAATAGAAAAGGAATACTAGTGGCACCTTAGAGACTAACCAATTTATTTGAGCATACGCTTTCATGAGCTACAGCTACAGCTCACGAAAGCGTATGCTCAAATAAATTGGTTAGTCTCTAAGGTGCCACTAGTACTCCTTTTCTTTCTGCGAATACAGACTAACACGGCTGCTGCTCTGAAACCTGTCATTGCTAGGAAATGTCAAACTGCTTGGTGTGATTTACATGCATCAGGGAGCACAGGAACTTAAATCCAACCGTACATTTGCAGAACTTGCAAGGATTGGCTATTCTTCTGTTTGCTGTTGTCTTCGGTCCATTCTTTATGCACAAACAAGACTTCAACTAATTTGTAAACATGAATACAGAGGAGCCAGCTGTTGGGAGAAATGACTAATAAGGAATGCGTGACAACTTGACTTGCTGTTGACTTCTTGAATGACCAGTTCAAATAGCCAGGGGATGTGTTAACTAAACCGGCAACCAGATTCCAGTGGGTGGAGGTTATGATAACATTTTTCTTTCTGATCCTGTGCCTGCCAACATAGACACAGGCAGATTTCTGTTGTTTCGGAAGCCTCTGTAGCACATGCTGTAATCTGTAGAGTTCTGTTTAGCTGATTTTGTTCTTTAACTATCACAAGAGGCAGAATAAACGCGCGCGCGAGAGGGACCCATAGAAGTGGACAGGTATCTAGTTTTCAAAATATACTCATTTTACTGATTTCATTATGACCGAGAGTGAGTTGTGCCCATTGGAAATTGGCTGAGGAAATGGCAAGATAAGACTTTTCTCATATAGAACACCCACAAAGAGAGAGAGAGTGTGAATAAAGGCAAGATTCTGTAGGTAGTTCTTCTATAGTACAATGCAGTTATGGTATGTGAGAAATCTTGGTGTGATACAGTAAATGGAAATATTGTGATCATCTCGGAGCTTTCGAAGACCAGCAGCAACATATTTGTCAGTTTCGCATTTGCTGGGGACCATGAACTATATGACATTTTATTTAGTAGGAGAACAGAGTGAAGTATTCTATGCTACCTTCTGCTGTAGCAAGCTTTAGCATTTATTGCGTTGTACTGTATGTTCCAGCCAATGCATTCAATAAAGTAATACATGTAGAAATATTTTTGGTTTTCCTTTACATAAGAAGAAATGTGACTAAAGATAGTGTGGTTTGCGATGGCATAGAGAAATCAAATCAGTGCCATACACAGTTCTATGTTATTAGAAATTAGAATCAACTCTAGCATGCAGAACTACTGGTACCTACACAGTACCAAAGATATTCCTGAAAACTTTATAGAGGGATCCAGCCAAGAAAACTCAGCATGACTGTCTGGGCTCAAATTCCAAGCAGTAACATTCAGAAAAACATAGACCTGATTATCCTCTCATTTATGCCAGTGGAACTCCTTTGAGTTCAACAGGGATACTCCTGATTGGCCTGTGGTGCAAGTGAAAGGAGACTCAAGCCTGTATTGTTGACTTTGCACTGAGGTGACGCATTATTGGGCTTTCAACTTTGTGTGGTAGCGAAACAGATGGTTTTTCTCCAGAAACTATTTTATTTATGTATTTATTTATTTTCATTTGTGTTTTAAAGATATGTGCAACAGTGAAGAAAAATGTGTTATCAAAATGCCAAGGGTGAGATTTACTTCAGCAGATATTATTTCAACGGAATAGCCACATCAACAGAATCTTCAAAATTTTGCTACGTATTTGTACTAGCCTTAATAAAGCTCTGTAAATACTCGTAAATACGGCTTCTCTGTTCCATAACAAGAATGGATTCTGGCTGTGAAGTTGATGTGTCTGGTTCAGAAAGGATTATACTGGAGCAAGGGGATCCTTCAGTGACAGCTGGCATATTGCCACTGCAGAAGCTCCTATTTTATCCCCTCCCTTCCCTGCTGTTGATTTAGAGGAGTGGTCAGAGGAAAGTGATGATAGCCAGGACATCCCTATGATGTGTTGATCTCTAGCCGCTGTTTCAGTCTCACACAGTGGCTTGAGGATTAGGGGAGTTCAGACAGGAGCTTTGTATACCACCCTGACTTGTGCAGTGTAGCCATAGCCAATGGTCTTGCCTATACAGTGTTTCACCGTAATGGCTGCTTGAAAGCAAGTTTGCTGTTTACCGAGGTGCTTATATAGAATCATAGAAATATATGGCTGGGAGGGTACTTGAGAACCCCTGCACAGAGGCAGGACCAAGTATGTCTAGATCATCCCTGATAAATGTTTGTCTACAGTTCTTAAAAATCTCCAGTTACAGGGATTACACAATCTTCCTTGGTACCCAATTCCAGTAGTTAACTATCCTTATAGATAGGAAGCTTTCCAATATCTGGCTTAAATCTCCCTTACTGCAGATTAAGCCGATTATTCTTGTCCTGCCTTCCGTGGACATGGAGAACAATTGATCACTATCCTTTTCATTAGCAGACCTTAATATATTTGAAAACTGTTGTCAGGTCCTCCGTCTTCTTTTCTCAAGACTACTCATGCCCAGGTTTGTAACTTTTCCTCATAGATCAGGTTTTCTAAACCTTTTATAATTTTTGTTGATCTCCTTGGGACTCTCTCCAATTGGTCCACATCTTTCTTAAAGTGTAAGGCCCCAAACTGGACACAAAATTCCACCTGAGTCCTCACCAGTTCCAAGTACAGCAGGAAAATTACCTCCCATATTTTACATATGACATTCCTATTAATAAACCCCAGAATGATATTGGCCTTTTTTGCAAAAGCTACTAGGGGAGAGGCTGTTCTAGATTTGATTTTGAGAAATAGGGACAAACTGGTTGAGAATTTGAAAGTGGAAGGCAGCTTGTGTGAAAGTGATCATGAAATGGTAGAGCTCATGATTCTAAGAAATGGTAGGAGGGAGAACAGCAAAATAAAGACAATGGATTTCAAGAAGGCAGACTTTAGCAAACTCAGGGAGTTGGTAGGCAAGATCCCATGGGAAGCAAATCTAAGGGGAAAAACAATTGAAGACAGTTGACAGTTTTTCAAAAAGACATTAAGGGCACAAGAGCAAACTATCCCACTGCATAGGAAGGATAGAATTGGAACTATGGCAAGAGACCACCCTGGCTTAACCAGGAGATCTTCAATGATCTGAAACTCAAAAAAGAGTCCTACAAAAAGTGGAAGCTAGGTCAAATTACAAAGGATGAATATAGACAAATAACACAAGTATGTAGGGACAAAATTAGAAAGGCCAAGGCACAAAATGAGATCAAACTTGCTAGAGACATAAAGGGTAACAAGAAAACATTCTACAAATACATTAGAAGCAACAGGAAGACCAAGGACAGGGTAGGCCCATTACTCAATGAGAGGGGAAAAACAATAACAGAAAATGTGGAAATGGCGGAGGTGCGTAATGACTTCTTTGTTTCGGTTTTCACCAAGAAGTTTGGTAGTGATTGGACGTTTAACATAGTGAATGCCAGTGAAAATGAGGTAGGATCAGAGGCTAAAATAGGGAACGAACAAGTAAAAAATTACTTAGACAAGTTAGATATCTTCAAGTTACCAGGGTGTGATGAAATACATCCTAGAATACTCAAGGAGCGGACTGAGGAGCTGTCTGAGCCATTAGCAATTATCTTTAAAAAGTTATGGAAGACGGGAGGGATTCCAGAAAACTGGAAAAGGGCAAATATAGTGCCAATCTATAAAAAGGGAAATAAGGACAACTCTGGGAATTACAGACCAGTCAGTTTAACTTCTGTACCCGGAAAGATAATGGAGCAAATAATTAAGCAATCAGTCTGCAAACATCTAGAAGATAATATGGTGATAAGTGACAGTCAGCATGAATTTGTCAAGAACAAATCTTGTTAAACCAAACTGGTAGCTTTCTTTGACAGGGTAACAAGCCTTGTGAATGGGGGGACGTGGTAGATATGGTATATTTTGACTTTAGTAAAGCTTTTGATACTGTCTCGCATGACCGTCTCATAAACAAACTAGGGAAATACAACCTAGATGGTGCGATTGTAAGGTGGGTGCATAACTGGTTGGAAAACCATTCCAAGAGAGTAGGTATCTGGTTCACAGTCAAACTGGAAGGGTATAATGAGTGGGGTCCTGCAGGGATCAGTTCTGGGTCCGGTTCTATTCAATATCTTCATCAATAATTTAAATAATGGCATAGAGAGTACACTTATAAAATTGCAGACAATACCATGTTGGGACAGGTTGCAAGTGCTTTGGAGAATAGGATTATAATTCAAAATGATCTGAACAAACTGGAGAAATGATCTGAAGTAAATAGGATGAAATTCAGTAAGGACAAATGCAAAGTACTCCACTTAGGAAGGAACAATTAGTTGCACACATGCAAAATGTGGAATGACTGCCTAGGAAGGAGTACTGTGGAAAGAGATCTGGGCATCATAAGCTAAATATGAGTGAACAGTGTAACACTGTTGCAAAAAAAGTGAAGATCATTCTGGGATGTATTAGCAGGAGTGTTGTAAGCAAGACACAAGAAGTAATTGTTCCGCTCTACTCCATACTGATTATGGCGTATGGCGTCAACTGGCATATTGTGTCCACCTCTGGGTGTCGCATTTCCAGAAAGATGTGGACAAATTGGAGAAAGTGCAGAGAAGAGCAACAAAAATAATAACAGGTCTAGAAAACATGACCTATGAGGGAAGAGTGAAAAAATTGGGTTTGTTTAGCCTGGAGAAGAGAAGACAGAGAGGGAACATAACAGTTTTCAAGTACATAAAAGGTTATGCGGGGGAGAGAGAAAAATTAATCTCCTTAACCTTTGAAGATAGGACAAGAAGCAATGGGCTTAAATTGCAGCAAGGGCGGTTTAGGTTGGACATTAGGAAAAACTTCCTAACTGTCAGAGTGGTTAAACACTGGAATAAATTGCCAAGGGAGGTTGTGGAATCTGCATCATTGGAGATTTTTAAGAGCAGGTTAGACAAACACCTGTCAGGGATCGTCTAGTTCAGGGATTGGCAACCTTTGGCATGCGGCCTGCCAGGGTAAGCCCCCTGGCGGGCTGGGCCAGGTTGTTTACCTGCCTTGTCCGCAGGTTCGGCTGATCACGGCTCCCACTGGCCGTGGTTCACTGCTCCATGCAATGGGGGCTGCCGGAAGTCACACGGGCCGAGGGATGTGCTGGCAGGCTTTGTGCCAAAGGTTGCTGATCCCTTCTCTAGATAATACTTTAGTCCTGCTATGAGTGCAGGGGGACCTCTTGAGGTCCTTTCCAGTCTTATGATTCTATCGTTGTTGACTTGTATTTAATTTGTGGTCCTTTATAAACCCGTTCGTTTTCAGAAGTACTACTGCCTAGACAGTTATTCTCCATTTTGTAGTTGTGCATTTGATTTTTCCTTCCTAAGTGTGATGCTGTAGAATCTCACCTTGATTTCAGACTAATTCTCCAATTTATCAAGGTCATTGTAAATTCTAATCCTGTTCTCCAAAGTGATTGCAATGTGTTGGTGTCATCTGCAAATTTTATAAGAATACTCTCCACTCCATTATTCAAGCAATTAATGAAAATGTTGAATACTAACAGAGCCAGGGCAGACCTTTTATGGCACTCCACTAGATATGTCCTCCCAGTCTGACAGTGAACCGTTTATAAATATTCTATGAGTATGGTGTTTCAACCAGTTGTGTACCCATCTTACAGTAATTTCATCTAGAGCACATTTCCCTAATTTACTTATGAGCATGTCATGTCTATTGCTTCCCTTCTATCACAAGTATCCCTGTCAAAGAAGGAAATTGGGTTGACTTGGCATGACTTGTTCCTGACAAATGTATATTGGCTATTACTTATCACCCTGCTATCCTCTACGTGCTTACAAACTGATAATTTGCGTCAGCATCTTTCCAAATTTCAAAGTTAGGCCGATTAGTCTATAATTCCCTGGGTTCTCTTTGTTATCCTCTTTACAGATAATGACTATGTTTGCCCTTTTTCAGTCCTCTGGGAACTCACCCATCCTCTGTGAGTTCTTGATGATAAATGCTAACAGTTCCAGGTTTGCTTCAGCTACTTTCTTAAATACCCTAGTGTTAATTTTGTCAGACCCTGCTGACTTGAATACATCTAACTTATCTAAACATTATTTAACTTGTTCTTTCTGTATTCTTGACTTGTGTCCCCCCCCATTCTTGTTAATATTAATTGTGTTAAGCATGTGGTCACCATTAACCTTTTTAGTGAAGACTGAAGTAAAATAGACATTAAACAACTCAGCCTTCTTGATGTCATCCTTTATTAGCTCTCCTTCTCCTTTGAGTAGAGGACCTACACTTTCCTTTGTATTTCTCTTGCTCCTAATATTTTGTATAGAAACTCTTCTTATTGCCTCTTATGTCCCTTACTAGGTGTAACTCATTTTGTGCATTTGGCTTTCTGAGTTTGTTTCTAAATGCTTGTGCTCTCTTTTGTACTCCTCTTTAGCAATTCATCCATGTTTCCATTTTTTGTAGGATTCCTTTTTGATTTTCAGATTATTAAAGAGCTCCTAGTAGACCCATATTGGTTTCTTGCTAGCCTTTGTATCTTTCCTTCACATTGGGATAGTTTGCTGTTATGCCTTTAATAGTGTCTTTCTGAGAAACTATCAGCACTCCTGAACTCCTTTTTCCCTTAAAGTTTCTTCCTATGAGACTTTACCTACCAGTTCTCTGAGTTTGCTAAAGTCTTCTGTTTTGAAGTCCACTGTCCTTATTCTGATGCTCTCTTTCCTTCCTTTCCTTCGAATTATGAAATCACCATTTCATGATTACTCTCACCCAAATTGACTTCTACCTTCAGACTCACAACCAATTCCTCCCTGTTAGTCAGAATCAAGTCAAAAATGGTTGTCCCCCCCCCCCCCCCGATTACGTCCTCCATGTCCTGAAACAAGAAATTGTCCCCCAACACAGTCCAAGAAATTATTGGAACTTTTGTGTTTTACCAGGTTTTTTCCAAGAGGTATCTGGGTAGTTAAAGTCTTCCATTACTATCAGGTCTTGTGCTTTGGATATTTCTGTTATTTGTTCTCAAGCTGCCTCATCCCCTTTCTCCTGATTTGGTGGCCTATAGTAGACCCTTAGCGTGATGTTGCCCCTGATTTTTTCCTCCTTTAGACCCATAGAATTTAACCTTATCTGCCTCTCATCTTCTTCTGGGCCTCAGAACAAATGTATACATTCTTGCTACACAGTGCAACACCTTGTCCCTTTTTTCCTTTCTGTTATACCAAGCTATACCTCCCCATACAAATATTCCAGTCATGAGATTTATCCCATCAAGTCGCAGTGATGCCAATTAAGACATAATTTAGCGTGTGTACTAGTACAGTATTTGCAGTTCTACCTGTTTATTCCCCATACTCCTTGCATTTCTGTAGACATCAAAGATGTTAAGCAGTTTTCCCCCACTATTTTCCCTCCTGCTTCTCTTATGATTGAAACTTTGGCCCTCATGCTTGTAGTATCTCAGCATCTTGCATTATTAATTAATTTTATCCCCACGACACCTGTGTGAAGTTTTATTTCCATGTTAGAGATGGGGAATTGAAGCACAGGTAGGGTAAGTGATGGTTTTACAGGAAGTCTGAGATGGGACTTGCCCATGGTTTTACAGGAAGTCTGAGATGGGACTTGAATCCAGGTCATCTGAGTCACAGTCCAGTGGGAGACTATCCTTCCTACTTGGTTTCCCCTTTCAATGTGTATTATGCATTTATGTGAAGCATGTAATACTAGTTATACTATATATGATCCTGAAAATTAGGGATGAGTGAATCTATTGTGATAACATTAAAACTCACACAGATCCTTGATAGAAACTTGCTTGAAACCTGAAATGAAAATTTGTTCAAGTTTAAGAAAAAAAATTAACTTAAATTTTTCTGCCACTGGAAGAGCTTGGAAACACAAGTACATAAATACCACAAGGCAGCCTGTTTTTCTGATCCAGTACTGTAGATTCAAAAAGTTTGGACAAATCTTGATCAACACTTGAAAGCTTGAATGCTTATCACAGCCTAACTTTTGAAGTCTACCAATTTCCAGTAAAATATGAAAAGTATTTATTGTACTATCAGTTCGTTAAAGCTCAACTTTCTATCTTCTTTTTTAAAGACAGAACAATGCAGATCTTCAGCTGGTATAAATCGGCAAGGCTTCACTGAAGCTGACAGAGCCCTGCCAATTTATGCCAGCTGAGGATCTGGCCCAGTATGCACTAACTGGCTGCACAATTCAGTTTTAAATCACACCTGAAACTGGTAAATTTCTCACCGTTTTTCATACAATCACACAACTTTAAAAGTTGGCCGAACCAGCATTTTTCCTTAAAACTTGTAAAAAGGTAAATTGCCTTGGCTGAGGCCTGGCATTCCGGTTTTTAGTCCATTGTGAGATTTTCTTTGTAAAGGCAGTTAGGAATAAAAGGCAATTACACAGGTAGCTGGAAAGCTGACAGATCCTGGACTCTGGAAAGGACATTTTGGTGTGATGGCTTCAAAAGGAGTAAAACGTTGGAGGGCAGAGATAGGATACAGAGGGACCTAGACAAATTGGAGGATTGGGCCAAAAGAAACCTGATGAGGTTCAATAAGGATAAGTGCAGGGTCCTGCACTTAGGACGGAAGAACCCAATGCACAGCTACAGACTAGGGACCGAATGGCTAGGCAGCAGTTCTGCGGAAAAGGACCTAGGGGTTACAGTGGACGAGAAGCTGGATATGAGTCAGCAGTGTGCCCTTGTTGCCAAGAAGGCCAATGGCATTTTGGGATGTATAAGTAGGGGCATAGCGAGCAGATCGAGGGACGTGATCGTTCCCCTCTATTCGACATTGGTGAGGCCTCATCTGGAGTACTGTGTCCAGTTTTGGGCCCCACACTACAAGAAGGATGTGGATAAATTGGAGAGAGTCCAGCGAAGGGCAACAAAAATGATTAGGGGTCTGGAACACATGACTTATGAGGAGAGGCTGAGGGAACTGGGATTGTTTAGTCTGCAGAAGAGAAGAATGAGGGGGGATTTGATAGCTGCTTTCAACTACCTGAGAGGTGGTTCCAAAGAGGATGGTTCTAGACTATTCTCAGTGGTAGAAGATGACAGGACAAGGAATAATGGTCTCAAATTGCAGTGGGGGAGGTTTAGGTTGGATATTAGGAAAAACTTTTTTAACTAGGAGGGTGGTGAAACACTGGAATGCGTTACCTAGGGAGGTGGTAGAATCTCCTTCCTTAGAAGTTTTTAAGGTCAGGCTTGACAAAGCCCTGGCTGGGATGATTTAATTGGGGATTGGTCCTGCTTTGAGCAAGGGGTTGGACTAGATGACCTCCTGAGGTCCCTTCCAACCCTGATATTCTATGATTCTATGAAAAATGGATTGCTGCATTATGAGCAGGCACAAACATTGATGCTGCTCCACTCAAATGTGTCTGTAGGTCCTTTTTTTTTTAACTTCCCTTCATAGAGGGCAGTCATATTAATCAATGCATGATGCATACATTATTACCAGCCCCAAGCACTGAAAAATCATGGGTCAGGCCACCCAGAATCATGAGATTGACATGGAAATCATGAGATTTTAAAAAATAATATGTTCTGGGGTCTTTTTATTTTCCTTCTTGCATTTGAGCCTTTAGGTGGTCACATTTTAAAGATTTTCTCTGCCACTACAAGTGCTAGAAACTTACTTTAATTTGTTAAATGAAAGTTGAGATTCTTATCTAACCATTTGACCCTAGGAGCTGGGGCTTTAAGGACACCAGATATCAAAGATTCCCAAAAACTTTGTGAGAGTTGGCATTCTGGATAGAGTGTGAGACTTCAACATGAAGAGAGTTATTTTTAAGGCTGCCTCTAAACAGTATGTGCCTATGCAAAGAATGCACTGATAATGTATTTAGATACCTACGGTGATGAAGGCAAGATAGAAAGACCAAAGCAAACTAACTGGCTACTTCTCTATTCCATAGTTATTACCATGGAATTAAAACCCCATGTCTGGATTGTACAGCCAAAGCCATAGTAAATCTTGTTTTTCTAACATATCTCAATGCACATATTCATCAGTGGTCAACGCAGCATTCGCTGGTTATACAGTGACCACAGATGAATGTTGTAGATTTTCCCAGTTGTAGGCTTTACCTAAGCTCAGACATTTCTCAGGCATCCTCCTCACAGATATTGTGTCTTTCCCAAAAGTGTTTGGTCAAAGGAGTTTCCCCTGTCTGAAACACTCATTGACTGGTGAAAATATGAAACATTCTGTTTGTTTCTGTTACCACTAGGGTCCTTGGGAATATGCATTTTAGTTTGATCTAACCCAGAAGTCCTCTCTTTCCCATGATCCTGTTTTTAGGGTAAAAGTATTATGTCGTGACACTAAAGAAAAATAAAATCCTGCTCACCTTCTTAGAAAAGTACTCCTATTTGGGACTTTATTATCACATGGTTTGCAATTATGAATTTTGATGTGTGTAAAATTATGTAAATGACTGTTAATTCATAATTGTTTGCTACAGCCACTCTGTAAACCAGCAGATTCTTCCAGGCCAGTGTGTATCCTCAAGTGGCTGGATTTGTGAGTTTAGTGGGTACTTTGTGCTGCTGGAGTGAAGGATCCAACCCTTAGTTTACTATAACCTATTTTTTTTTATTGGGATATGCTGTTATAGCTTCCTTAATGAATATGTCTAAAGTTAATCCAGACATTGACAATGATAGACTATAATGGCCAGATTCTGACCTCACTTTCATGATTTTACACTGGTATAACTCCATCAAGTATAATGGATTTATAGCTGATTTGCACTGGTATAATTTAAAACAAGATCAGTCCTTATCTATATCTAATCCTCTCCCTCTTCCCCCCATCTTTATACGCTAACATAGTGAACAAATTATTAGGTAATACTATGAGGTGAATATTTATAGCCTTACTTCCAAAGGGAGAAAGGACAAAGGCATGGTCCTATACCATAAATTGTCACTGTCTCTTACTACTCCTTTCATCTTTTCTTTCTGTTACATTGGCTTTTTTAAAGTGGATTATCCCTGGTTCCCATTTGGGCCTCACAGGAAAACTCCCTTTTCAACTTCCAAACTAAGTAAGAAAACTATCCATCAATATAAAGAACACAGGAAAGAAGAAATTACAGCTAGAATCTGACCTCCTTCAGATCTTACACTGGGCATGGCTCTCTAAGAAAAAAAAATGTAATACATTGCAGATTAATCAAAACATGTATTTGAAGGATTTATATATATATATAAATACAATATAAAATCCACACAAGGCTTACTGGTTTTATTAATGACTGTAATAGGATTTAGGTTAGTAGGTTTTGTTGTAAAATTAATTGGTGGAATACAACTCTGATAATAATACTTAGCAATTTGCACATAGAATAACCTTTACAACCATTGAACTCATTCTTTGGCTGGTGTAAATCACTGTCGCTCCATTGAGTTTAGTGGAGCTACAACAACTTACCAGAGAGAGGTTTAAGACCATTAATTTATAAATCCTTAGTGCACTCCTCTGAGTCAGGTAAATGTTATTATTCCCATTTTCCAGATGAGGTAGTAAACAACATCACATTAGGTGCAGACCAAGCTATCGGCTGCGGGGATGGGCAGTGAAAGGAAGGTCTTGTGACTAAAGCACGGGACTGAGAGTCAAGAGATTTGGGTGCCATTCCTGTGTGTTATGACTGGGGCTTGGGTGGTCAGACCTAGTGGCTGGAGCAGCAGTCGGAGTCAGAAGACAGGAACCTGAAACAGGAGTCAGAGACCAGGACTTGGATCAGGAACCAGTCAGGAAAGCAGGAACCAGGGATAGGTCAGGAAAGTAGGCTCAGGAGCAGGGTGACCAGTTGTCCCTATTTTATAGGGACAGTCCCGATATTCAGGTCTTTTTCTTATATAGGTGCCTATTTGCCCCCTATCTGCATCCAGATCTTTCTCACGTGCTATCTGATCACCCTAGTCAGGTGTCAGGCAAGTAGCAGCCAGCCAGGAATTCACTCAGTGGCACAGACAATTTCCTGTGCCTCCTTCTGGCTTAAATAGCATAGTTGGGCCAATTGGTGGAGCCAGATGCTCCTCCAATCAGGACTTCTGTGGTGGTGTAACTGGTGGTGCTAGGGTTCCATTAGCCACTCAGTCTGCAGACCTGGGCTCAAGACTTATGGATTCTCACACTGTGATTTTTAAAAATGTTGGAAATATGCGTGACAAGAGAGACCAATGGGGGGAAGATGAGATAGATCAGGGGTTTGCAACCAGCCCATCAGGGTAATCCACTGGCGGGCCACGAGACATTTTGTTTATGTTGACCGTCCACAGGCACGGCCCCCTGCAGCTTCCAGTGGCTGCAGTTTGCTGTTCCCGACCAAAGGGAGCTGTGGGAAGCAGCACAGGCTGCAGGGATGTGCTGGCCACCGCTTTCTGCAGCTCCCATTGGCTGGGAATGGTGAACCGCGGCCACTGGGAGCTGCGGGGGGACATGCCTGTGGATGGTCAACTTAAACAAAATGTCTCACGGCCTGACAGCGGATTACTCTGATGAGCCGCGTACTGAAGGTTGCCGACCCCCGCCCTATATATTGGTGCACGATGGCACCAGCTCCACATTTTCTCCCTCAAGAAAAATCTGAGCAGTAAGAAATAGCTGACTCATGTATAGTTGGATACACTCCAGGTCTGGTGGCAGAGTTAAGATTAGAGATTGGAAAACTGGATATTATACCCATGTCATGAACCAGTCAGAATTTGCTGAGGTTTGTGGTTGTGGCTAGCTTCTCCGGTGTTGATGATTCACTCTTGTGTTTCCAGAGGAAAAATATTGCATGGCTGACTGATCACACTGCTGAAGATTTAGTAGGGCTTTATTTTATCTTTGTCTCTAACTATCTTGATTTCAGATAGGGACTACTCATATCAGGAAGTGATCAACAATGTGTGTAATGGTTACACAGTTGGGCCCATTGTGCTTAATCTTTCACCCACTGAAGTAAATTGCAAAAAACTGTTGTACTCAATGGGAGCAGGATTGAGCCCCACAGCAAAAGTATTAATAATTTTGCTTAATTTCAAATTACTTTATACTTGTTGCATGAGTTTTCAAGGAGATTTAACTTAATGGAAAGTTTGAAAGCTAGTAACAAGATGTGTTTTTGAGCTAGAGGAACAGAGAAATACTAGACAAAAGTCAGCTTTTCAAATTGATATAACTTTACTGGCCTGTAACTCAAAAACAGATTTACAACGTTTCTTCAGACTTTGTGGAAACATTCTTCACTGCCGCCGGAGAAAAAATGCAAATTTTCAGATGAAACTGGTGTTCCAAGATATTGGGGAACTTCTGGGGAAAGTATTAAAGGAGGGTTTTATAATAGAAGCTGGTTGCTACCTTGACAATGAAGAGTCTACCACCTCTCCACAATATATCAAAGATTCCAACAAAAACTCTATTGATAACCTAGTTCAGAAAGAAGGACAAAAACTAGGGATGGGTGAACTGCAGAGAGTTCTAGCGTTTGTGACCTCAGATTATTTTTGGCCAGTGGGAGCCACGATCGGCCGAACCTGCGGACGCGGCAGGTAAACAAACCGGGTTTGGGGTTTTGGGTTCACAAAACGAATCTGAACATGCCAATGTTTACCTTGTAATTTAAATCCTGGTGCTTTCCCAGAAAGATTCAAGACTAGATTTACAAAAGTGTAACTGCATGAACCCTGGCACACTTGTGATCCTTGAACATATAAATCAGGGATGTACACAGGCACTTTTGTGAAAATCTGCTCATCAATTTGTTAGTTAAAAAGGCATATTCTTCTAGCTAAAGAAAATCCTGGGCTTGGTATTTGGAACAGGAGACATCCTGTTATGGCAAGGTTGGCACAAATGGATGCCCTAAGTTGTATAATGTGCTTTTTCCCATTATTTTCTCTCCTCCATTTCCTTCACTTTTAGTGTCACTTTGTATTTGGTTTTTTTCTCTCTACTGTCTTTGCTCTATTTTTACCTCACTTTTCAGTAATTTTTCTCTCTCTACTCCTTATTTTCAATCTGTATTATAAGAAAACAAGTCCAATAACTTTCAATTCAAACTTTCAAACCCACAATGATTGAGTGGGTTCAAAGTTAAATAATGAGTACATGTCCTTGGAAAAAACACAGAGTACTGGATCCATTGACCTGAATCAGGCCATCCTGTCTGCAACATGAAGACTTACCAGAGCCTGTCTCCAGATGCCATAATGGTTACCAACTTACGTTGTGTAGGCTTTGACCTTTTCCATCTCCATCTGGGCTAAGTTATCATTCAGGTTTAGATCTTTTTAAGTTGGTTTTTCATTCTCAGTCTGTGGTTTTTTCCCCTTTGGGCGGCAGGAATACAGTAACAGAAACAAATCCTTAATTAGAGATTACAGCTAATGATGCTTTCTGTGCAAGAAACAGTTTTATAGACATAATGGGCTGATGCTTTCATATATTATACTAATAGTTTCTTCTTAGTTAAAACCTTAAATAATGATTGGCTTCTTGGAAACTTGAAAAAAAGTCTTGTTTTAGTGTTAGATTGCTGTGCAAGTTGATGACCCATTTAAAGCCATTTATAGTTTTTAATTTAGTCAAACCTGACTGATTAAATTATTGCGTATGACTTAAACCCAAGAAAGGATCACCCAGCAATTTGACTGAGGCCACAGCCTGCCTTGTCATTCAAAAAGTGGAACAGGAAAAGAATATCCATTAGCCCTCTTGTTACTGGGCTACTAAGCAACAATCTAACCTCAGGTAGACATCCTGCAAACCATCAGACTAGGCAGCAGTGTGTTTTTCATGGAATCTTCATAGTGGGATGCAGTGAAGGAACAGTAATGGACACCTTGTAGAGTCAAGCACAAGGGTTTATTACGCACAGCGCTGACGGAGTGTCACTTTACTTATTGGGCTCAGACACTGCAAAACCATTGATTACAATAGATTATATAGGGTGCTCATTGGGCAGAGAGAAGCGACGGGGTGGGAGTTCCCAAGCCCCTGGATAGGTTCTAGCGGCAAGACAAGATAAGCACAATAAACCAATGGTCTAAAAGATTACGTAATGGCTCCACCCATGGGTCAGGTTAACATATTGCTAATACACAGGTAATTCCCCTTAAATGATTCCTATTAAAGTATGTAGGTTAAATCCTAATTTGGAGGTCCAGGGGAATGAGGTAGCAGCTCTCCCGGTTAACCAAAGGTACACTCCTGGAGATTTAAAGCAAAAAAGCAGTAATTAGAATTTAACAATAACAATTGTTTATAGTTTTACCCTTGCATACATCTGTGAACTAGGAGGATGTCATAACTCATGTCAATCATGTTAGGCCTCTCCCTGAACTCTGTCTGGCATCTGTGGAGTATTGTACCACTATCTTCTTCCTGCACCAGGGAGTTAACTTTGAGGCCCTTCTCAGTGCTTTGTGTGTCTGTAACTTACAATAAGAGCACCCAATTATGGCTCACCATCTGGAGTTATGCTGACTCCGCTTGTCTAGTTGAAACACACAAGGTTGTCTGTCTACCCCAGCTTTCTTATAGCCATGTGTTATTCTTTATTAGCTAGCCCTCATGCCCCAGACCAAGCTGTGGACTCCGGGCCTATATGAAAAGTTCTTAACAGAAACTGTGGTTAAGATTTTACATCCACATTAAATGGATTTTGGCCTTTCATGCAGTATTGCTTTTTGATATTTCAGAGAATAGGCTACATTTCCTGTCTCTTTTTGCAATTAGTTTTGGAATGACAAACTATTTTTGAACAAAGATGTAAATTTCCATCAAACTATTTTCAGGTCAAGAGCCTGTGTTCAGGTGTGCTGCGCTCCATCCTACTCTATCTGCAATCATACCAAATTGGTCGTGGGGTAAGTACACCCCATCACAGGTGCCAGGTCATGTATGGTGAGAAGAAGGGAAAAAAATGGTATAGGAGCCGGTTAGGTCCCTTGTTCGTGACCCTGACTATCAAATGTGGTATTATGGCCTAGTGGCCAGTATCAATAAAGCAGCCATTCTTCCTAGGGCAGTGTGGCCCAATGGCTAGAGTCAATAAAGCAGCCCTTCCGCTCAGGGCAGTGGAGCCCAATAGCCAGAGTCAATAAGCGTCCTTTCAGCCTTTAGGCCAATCAATAAGCAGCCCTTCTACTCAGGATAGTGTGGCCTAATGGCTGGAGTCAATAAGCACCCCTTCAAGTCAGGGCAGTGTGGCCTAATGGCCGGAGTCAATAAGCGGCCCTTTTACTCAGGGTGGTGGCCTAGTGGCTAGTGTCAATAGAGTAGCCAACCTCTGTGAGAGTGTGGCCTATTGCCCCATTCGGAAAGTGGGGCACCACTTAGGGGAGTATGGTGCCCAGGGTAGGGGGACTCAGGCCCTTCCTGCTCCTTCGAATCCCAGCCCAGGGCCCTGGTGGGGTTACTCACTTCCAAGTCAGCAACATGCTGACTGGTTCCCCAATTTACTCACCAGAGAAGAATCTAAGTCTCCTCGGCTTAGGTAGTCTTCCTACCATTTCTCCCTCGGCGATGCTTCATGATAATCTTGGGTCTCTGGGTCCTCGGGTGGCGTAGCTCCTGCCGGTGTGGTCTCTTCTCCGGGCTCGTCAGGCAGCCTGTTTGGAACTCTGTGTGCCATGGCTCTGTAGTTGGGGCCTGTAGCAGCTCCCTGTAGACAGTCTGCATCCTCCCCCGTAAGCAGCCTGCCCAGACTGAGTTGGGCTGCTTCCTTTTATACTCTGCCTCCAGGCTGAGCATGCCCAGCAGAATCAGAGGGGTGGGGCTTCCTCAGCCCGCAAAGCATAGTTAACTTTTTCGGGGCTGGTGAGGTTAGGTAAACCCTGTCACACACCCTACGCTGTGAAGACAGGACCCGGCGGGGGTCCTTCTCCCTTGTCTTCCCCTCCCACTAGGGAGAAAAAGTCTGCATTAGCATGAGCTCTACCTGGACGATGTAGCACGCTGAACTCATAGGGTTGGAGGGCGAGATACCATCTCGTATTCTGTGTGTTCGAGTCCTTCATGGTGTTGATCCATCATAGGGGTACATGGTCTGTAAGGAGCTGAAAGGGGCTCCCTAGCAGGTAGTACCTTAGGGCCTCTACCACCCATTTTACTGCCAAGGCTTCCTTCTCAATGGTGGAATACTTGACTTCCCAGGGAAATAGCTTCAGTCTTAGATAGAGTACAGCATGTTTTTCCCCTCTCATTCCTGCCATAGCACAGCTCCCAGCCCACTTCCAAGGTGTCTGTTTGTAAAATGAATGGTTTTGAGAACTCCAGGTGGACTAGGACTGGCTCCTGGCTAAGTCGCTATTCCAGGTCTAAAAGTCCTTCTCACAATCCTCCAACCACTGAATGTTCTTTGGGAGGTCAGAGAGGGGGGCGACTATTGTGGTAAAGTCTGGCATGAGCTGTCGGTAGTACCCTGTCAAGCCAAGGTGCTGTCTTACCTTCCTTTTTGTCATAGGGACCGGGTAATTTCTTAGGGCCTGAACCTTGTCCACCAGGGACAGAGTTGTCCTGCCCCAATGTATATCCCAAGTAAGACACTTCCTTCTGCCCCAGGTGACACTTGGAGGGATTTGCTGTGAGTCCTGCTTCCTTCAGGACTTGTAGCACCACTATAAGATGTTGTAGGTGTTCTTTCCAGCTTGTGTCGTAGACCACTATGCCGTCGATATATACAGCCTCATGCTGTCTGTGTGGCTGCAATAGCTGGTCCATTAATCACTGGAACGTAGCTGTGGCCCCATGTAGCCTGAAGGGTATGGGGATGAAGTGATATAAGATGAAGGACATAGGGAAGGCTGTCTTCTCTCGTGATGGCAGGGGTAAGGGGTATTTGCCAGTGCCCTTTGGTCAAGTCTAGTGTTGATAAAAACTTGGCACTACCCAGTCGTTCCAGCAATTCATCTACCCGCAGCATCGGGTTGGCATCAAAGTGAGAGATGGCATTAACTCCCCTAAAGTCTATACAGAACCTCAGAGTCCCATTGGGCTTCAGTACCAGGACTATGGGGCTTCACCACTCACTCTGGAACTCTTCCACTACCCCAAGGGCCACCATCGCTTCAAGTGGGCGATGTTGGTTGTGGGCCTTCTGTCTGGGCACGGTGCCTATATGATGGCTGGTGAGACTCGCCTGTCTAGGGTGGAAAGATAAAATGGAGGGGAAGCTCTGGACCAACCGTTGTAGCCTCGCTCATTGTTCAGGGCTTAAGTCCTCCCCCCCGTGATTGGTGTCGGGTTGGGAGGCTCACTGACCCCAGTTTGGATTCTGGGGGGTAGAGGGTGATTAGCAGACCCTCCTGTGCCTTCCAGGATTTCAAAAGGTTTACATGGTATACTCGTAGGTCTTTTCATTGCCCAGGGAACCGGACCTCTTAGTCCACTGGCCACATGCGCCGAACAATCTCAAATGGTCCCTGTCATTTTGCGAGCAATTTTGACTCTGAAGATGGCAATAGCAGTCAGACCCTATCCCCAGGCTCAAAAGTCCGTAGCTTGGCACCCCGATTATACTGGAGTTCCTAGGCATGCTGCACCTGCAGAAAATTTTCACGGGTGAACTCCCCCAGCTTCTGGAGATGTTCCCGCAGTTGCAGGACATGGGGGACTGACCCCATAACCCTTGATTCCTGTTCTTCCCAGGTTTCTTGGGGAAGGTCCAGGATGCCCCTCGGCTGTCTCCCGTAAAGGAGCTCAAATGGAGAGAAGCCCATGGAGGCTTGGGGAACCTCTCGCACTGCAGACAGCAGTATGGGCAGCAACTTGTTTTGTGTCATCGTCACCACATTTTGAAAACAACTTCATATGAAACAGAGGTGGCACGCTGACACAAGGACAGCAATCCTTTTATAGCTCTAATCAGAATATGTACTGTATTTATAAACAATCCTTTATGGAATGCTCCAGCAAAAATGTAATGGAGTTTTGTAGAAATTACTATTAAAGACTAGAGAATTTAGTTTTTCTGTGGGTTTTTTGAACAATCCAATAGGATTTTGTAACGGTAATATAATTTTGTATTAAATTCTTCATAATGGATCCAAAAACCTATCCACAAATTATTATTTTCTATTAAATTCTATAGGAATTTTCCATAAATGATTCAGGGATTTCATAAATATTTGTTCCATTCTGCACACATTCTTTTATTTAGGGTACTTATATCCAAATGCTACAATGGGATAGTCTACAACAGATATGGCAATCTGATTTCAGTTTACATAACCACTTGCCTGAATCATAGTACCAAGAGATTTTGCTACCTCCTACTGATGCCTGCCCTTTAGTATTAACCCCCTTGTTAAGAAAATAAGCTGATTCATTTGCAGTTGATTTGGAACAGAAGAAATTAGACCAAATGTTATCTATTAGGCAATGATTCATTTCAAACATTTAACTACAGCTAACATACAGACTTCATCAAACAAAAGCCCTTGTTACCTATGTGCTTTTTAAAGTTTTCCCTTTTAGATAAATTAAATGTAACACTTCCCTTTCAAATACTTTGCTTACAAATGCTGTATTACTGTGCTGGTTTCAAGGTTGCTCTTTAAATTGAAGTACCATACAAAGTGTATAGGATTTGTTCTCAACCCTTCTGTGTAGAGACAGAATCACAATGGGATATATGACAAGGAAACTCACACTGAGAACAAAAGGCAGCTTTAAGCCTTTTATTAAGATAAATGGAACAGTAATGGAATTGTAATCAAATAATCAACCAGTTACAAAAGCAATGATCTTGTTCTAGCAGTACATGTGGTATTATATGCTATAGCGGTTTCTCAATTAATATACTCACACCCTTCTTTGGTAACCTGGTGATAAGAGACAAAGGACCAGCCTTGCCTCTGGCATGCCGAGTAAATTCGATGGTCCAGGTTCCTCAAGTCTTGAGCGAGAGGTGAAGAACTTAGAATAAGCTAGAGCTAGAAGCTATAGAAAAGACTATAGAAACTAACTTAAAGTTTACTTAAAACTAGCAATTAAGAACTAACAATGACGAACTAATACTGAGCAAGATGAACCTGAACCTCCGGAACATGGTGGGTTGCCCCTATCATAGGGCCTGATCCGAAGTGCCCTCTTTACATGTCCACACTTGACTTCCTCACCCCAAAAAATGATAGGGTACCCTTACTCTGTAGGTTGGCATGTTCATGCATATTAATGACATATTTGTAACTATTAGAGACCATTAGTTCATCCTTACTTCTGTTATTTCTGTCCTAACTGGTTATTTTGGTTATTTCCAAGTTCTTTGTGGTGTACCTGGTAAGTCTGAAAAATGTCATGAACTTGGGTAGCCTTACCTACCAACTTGCTTGAACTTGCCCACTTATCTATGTGAAAGGCCACAAACATATATACTGTATGCTTTAGCTCATCACCACCTATCTAGGGTAAAAGGCTCGAACATATGTATGTTAACTTGCTTAGCTTTACATACAAGATGTTGCCTGTAGGTTCCTTGTGTTACAGCTAAAATACTTTAATACAAATCGATAAACCCCTAATAATAACTTATAACAAATGTAGAATGTAACAAATGATTAAACTGACAAGAAAAGATATATATATACACAAGCAAGCAGGCTAGCTCTTTAGGCTACAAACTACTCATAATCAAACAAATGGATGTAAAAATAATACAGAGAACTCCTAGTGGCTCCTTCTGGCCTTAAAATCAATCAATCTACCCAGATTAATCCAACACAGTAAAATAATTGCTGCTGAGTCTGGATGTCGTTCATGAGTAGGGGTGGTCAAAATGTTTCTGTTCACTATGTTTTTCAACTAAATAAAAATATTCACAGAAAGGGTCTACTTCTTCAAAACTTTTTAGTTTTTGGCTGGAAATGTTTCAGCTTTGGTTGCTGAAATCACAACCACTTTTGGTTTTATGACAAAATGTCAAAAAAAATAAACCCCGGGGGAAGGGGGGCAGACTCCTGTTTTCCAAAACCCTATATAAAAAGTAACGTCATGGTGTAATCATCAAATGTAAGAGCAGAAAAGAAATGTATTGTTAGATGAGAAGTATCATAGCTCAAGGTGTCCCAGCTTGATTAAAAAATGTGAGGACCCAGTCACGGGGGATGGCTACCATGAAATTGGGGCCGGTTTTCATGAGTGTGGTTTTGAGTGTCTAAGTTATTTGATTTGATCTTCGTCTACCACAGTTCATCAGCACTCTCCTGATGAGTTGAGGACATGGAACAGAACAGCTCTCCTTTTGCAGTATGTAAAAGAGAAAATCAGAATGAGAGATAGTGGGCCAGATCCTCAGCTGGTATGAAATGGTGTTGCTACATTGAGGTCAGTGGAACTACATTGATGTACACCCTCTGAGGACTGACCTAATATTGTCTTCTTCTTCTGAGCAACATAGAAGAGTAAAGATGGGTGGGTGGGGGAAGTGAGTGGCCATAACTGAATGTGGTTGTAATCATGACTAAGATGAGATCAAGCAGAAGACAATGGGGATCTTTGAGTAAGAGCAAATAAAATGTTGGAAGAATGAGAAAAGCACAAGGATAGAATTAAATAGCTTAAAGTTATGGGGGTGGGAGGGAAGAGGGAAAGGACAGAGATTGGAAATGGATGCATGGAAGCAGTTTAGGAAGGAAATTATTGAATGCCTAAAGGGTCTGCTTGATTTCTAGTGATAAATGAACCTCTAGGTAGGAAGAGCCAAAACAGATGAATGAGGAAAGGGAAAAATATTGAAGAGTGAGAAAAAAGCAGATGAAAAATAAAGAGAAATAAACTAAACACAAACCCCTTACTCATAAAGTGCAGAATGAAGTTAACAGTAAAACATTTTATGGCTAGGTAGCAAAAGAAAAAAAATTTCATGAGTCTAAGACAAATAAGATAAGTTCTGTCCTGCTTCCTATTAAAGTCATTGGAAAACTCCCACTGACTACTGTGGAAGCAGGATCAGCCCTGATCTTTTCAAAAATTGTACTATTGCACCTGTGAAGCTGAAGTTCTGAGGGCAGATTCTTAGCTGGTGCAAGTTGTCATAGCTCCATAATAATTTACACCAGCTGAGGATATGCCCCACAAGTGGGATGGAACTTTCCTTCAAACCTACTATTCAGTAATTTTATACAATTTCTTTCAGGGAAAAAATGTTGCAATGTGAAGAAAATCCATTCAATATTTTTAGTGATCTAATGGAACAAAGAAACACACAAACCCTGGTTTTAGTCTATTTTTTAAAAAAATACTTGAATAATTGAAAACTGGTTTAGATTAAATTTAAAAAAAATCCAACTCCTAATGACTTTTCATACTTTGTAGTATTTGCAGAGGAACAAATTCCTTGCTAAGACTGACTAATAGCCTTCTCTGTCCCACCATTAGTTCCAGCCTCAACACAGTTTATCCTAACATATAACTTCTCCTGTGCTTGCTTTCTTGTTTCCCCCACTTACGGAATGACCTTCCTGAGCTAGTCTGTCATGCTACTATATTCGAATCCTCCCTTGAAGACTCACTTCTATCATGCTGCCTAGACAAAACTAGCTGACTAACTATGTCAATAATTGGGGATGGAAGTATTTTAAGTGAAGTTAATGGGGGAATACCCTTGATTCACCCTGGTGTAATTCAAAACAGATTTTGGTTTTCAGGCGTGGGTGGTCTTCACTTGTCCTTCAAACTTAATGGCCTTATTTTAGACATAAGGAGCTGAAGTGGTCTGAAGTATTTGTCAAGCATGAAATGCTTTTTTTCTTCAGTTTTGGAGTTTTTCTATAGTTAATATTGTGTCATTGTTTCCACTATAAACCCCTACTTTCAGGGAATTATAACGCAGTTGTAAAAATGTGGTCCCAAGCTGACAGTCCACAAGCATTCAAACAAGCAGCACATTTGTTTTCATAGTATTTGACAAGAGAAACTCATTTAGCTCTTTTTTTAAATTTAGGAGTACAAAAAAAGAAATAAAAAGGAAGTTAGTGCTTTCAGATGTTCCTCCACACTTCTATAACTCAAACATTACTTTGTTTTTCAAAGTGAAATTTTGCAGCGCTTCCCCCTGTACATAATGTGGTAGATGTGGACTAGTACTTTTGGCTACTTTGGGAAGTAAACATCAAAGTAACTGGGCGGATCATGTTGGAAAACTAGCTCCTGCACATGCTTAGCTACAGCTTGTTCAACCAAAAATGTTAGACAGTTTTAAAACTGCAACATGTGGAAGTTGCACTGACACATAAAATAATAAGCCACAAAAAGGGTGTGTATTAACAAACTCCTAGTATGCTCCTTGGGTGTTCTGGAGGCTTTAGCTCAATGGTAGAATGCCCTCTGTAATGGCTAGTGCATGGGCAGTCATGCCTAGTGGGTGTAGCCAGAAGCAGAACAAAGGGTCAGAGCTGGAGTCAGATGCCAAAGCCTAAGCTGAAGTCATAGTCAGACGGTCAAGAGTTGGAGCTGGGAGTCAAAATCCAAAGCCAGAGTCTGAAGGCATAGTTGGGAGTCAGGAGCCAGAATGGAGCTGGGGCAGGAACAAGGTCTGTCATAGCAGCCAGCTAAGGATCCACCTAGTTGCCACAGACAACTTCTTCCTGTCCCCTCCAGGTTTCAGTAGTGTATCTCAATCAGGGATTCCAGAAGAAATGCCAATCAGGCCCTCTGTGAGCAGCACAGCCTGCTGAGTTTGGGCCTACAAGGCTCGGAGCCTATCAGCACTTTGCCAGAGCTGTTGGGTGCTGACGTGGATGCAGCAGTTGCTCAGGGACCAGCAGACCCAGCTTCTAGACCTGGGGATCCTTAAGCCTTCACCCATTCTAGAAGTGTACTAACAGCATGCTATTGCATGCCTAGAGCATGGCTTGCTAATAATCATAGAATCATAGGAGATTAGGGTTGGAAGAGACCTCAGGAGGTCATCTAGTCCAACTCCCTGCTCAAGGCAGGACCAACACCAATAATACATTTCTTTAAAAAAATGTAAAACATTTTTCTGGGTTTTCATATAATGTATCCCTCCGCTAAGAAAAATAGTTACTAGTAGAAGAATAACAGAAAAAGTTTTCTCTAGTATTTTGAATATATTGATTCATTTTTCTAACACTCTTCTTTGTCTAACCTGCCCTGAACTATATGGACCCTTTCTCACTCACCCTATCTCCTCCCAGATGCTGGACTCTACTTTCAGTAGTAAGTTTCAGGCCTAGCAGCTACTTTCAGTATAAAAAAACTGATTTGGGATGTTGAAGAATATTGATTTCTGCCTGATCCTGTGAGTACTCACACAGACATAGCTTTAGGTTTCGTTGAACTCCACATGTCTACTCACGTGCATAAAGTTAAACGTGTGCATAAGTAGTTGTAGGATCAGGGTCTTAGCATTTCACAATAGGAATCTTGTTAGAAGCAGCTGGATGTCCACAAACTCCTGCTGAAAGGTCACCATGGCACTTTGAAGGCAATTTATAATGGTTTCCTTTGAACTTCCATGTCCTTCTGTGTTCATGCACGGCTAAACCTTGTAAATGTTTGCAGATAAAGCCTATATATGATCTGTGAAAAATATCACACACAAAATGTAGAAAGGGGAAAGATTTTTCATCCTTATTTTCCCATTAACTGTTTCCTGTTTGTGCTCTGATTTTGAAAATTGAAGCTCACAGTGAAATGATTGGGAATGGCTAAGTGCTTAGCACTTTTGAAAATCAGGTACATATTTAGGGAGCTAAATAGGGACTTTCAGAATCATTTTTTAAAAATATGTTCAAAAATATAAATTCTGGATCTAGTTCTCCATTGCCCTCAAAACCAGTCAGAGACATAGGTACTATAGGCCTGTGCCTGGAGCCTCATCTCATAGATTCATCTAATTACATCAGAATTTCGGTTTCATTAAAAAGCCCAGTAAGTCTGTAGTCCTCATGGATGTGACAGAAACCTTGAACACATGAACTGAGCAAAACTGTTAGAGCACTATCTGCCTGAGTTTGCAGACAGCGTGAAACAATAACTGTGAGAGGTATGCACTGCCCTATTCAGTTAGATGGAGTGTTAAATTCAGTTAGATGCAAGACACAATGCTCCTGGGAGCCTCACCAACATCAGTCCAGAAGAGGAATCTGTATGTGGTTGCAATATCTGGCACAACAGAACACGTTGTAACTGGAGTATCACTAATGTATCTTAACTTTCTTTGGTTGTGCCATAGCCTTGCCATTATTTTAATGCTTTTTTTGTTTTTGTATGGTTATACAGCAGTGACATTTGTCCAAAGGAGAGCAACATATAGCCTATCTGTGATTTTAGTATTTTTATAGTTATAAGGTTAGTAAGTTACCTGTACAATCTAACACTTATGTTAAGAAAAAAAAATCAGATAGATGAAAGGTTTCATATCTAAGACCATTTCTAATTACTTTACATGTAGAAAAAATAATATAAATTCTCTGGAAAGGAAGTGGAACATGAAAATATATCTGCTGAATGAGATAGCATCATGTTCAAGGGTCAAAGCAGATTATAATGATTTATATCCTTGCTCTTTGTCAGATTATCCATTGTAACCTAAGTAAAATGAAACTGTACCATTGTAATGTAATTCTCCTACTGGAATAGATCAGTCGTCCAAAGATCATGAGTGCTGTTTGATTCTGAAGACTACAGACTGACAAATGTCACCCCACATGGGGAGAATCAATATTTATATCCTACTTTCCCTGTGAAATTCAGCTACTTGGTTGTGCCATCATGGTTTTTCAGGCTAAAGAAAAGAATAAAACTGTTGTGAAGACATTATTCATTCTAGGCAAAGTTAGAAAAAAATAATTTTTAATGTATGCCAATCTAATAACTTTTAGAAAACAAAGGAAGATTCAGTTCCTAGTCTGCCAGCCTAACCACAAATTCTCTGTAAAGTACCTGACTCAGAGTATACTGCTAATTTTATGAAGGCAGTGAATACCCCATAGCATAAGAATTTGTTTTATTATGAAAGAAACTTAGAATGTGAAAGCTAGGTTTTGTTCTCCCAGAGCCATATTCTGCTATGACTGCAAACCCACTTCAGGGACCTGCTAGCAGTGTAAGTCCGGACAGAATTCCTTTCTTCTCCCCATAGTTTAAAAAAATGCAAGATTATTTAACATAGACTCCTTTTTAATTTTTGTAAAAACCCCTAAATTTGAACAATGAATGTGGTTATAAAGTTGTGATGTTTTTTATTTTTTGTGTATTGCACCCTATTGCAATACACCTTTTGAGTATTGTCTAGGAATATTTTCTGTGTGGAAAGATAGCAGCCATTTTGTCCTTTGCTGCAGGAAATACATGTGTGCGCGCACACACACACACACTCTCACTATAGAGACTTTACTTTTATTCATTGTTGCTGTTGTTATTTCTTGAATACATTAGTATAGACTGAGAAGTCATATCCTCAGCTGGTGTAGATCAGAATATGTATCGCTGAAGTGTATAGATGTCTGATCCACACCAGCTGAGGATCTGGCACACTGTATACCGATTCTCTGTTGCAAATTCTCTGTCTTTAAAAATGCAATATATTTAAGTAATAATTTTTATTCTATTAGTAAAAATAAAATTAATTATTAATTAAATGGTCCAAATGGGTGACTTTCCAAAGTGTGTGTAATGTCACAAATACAGTTTTCAGTTATCTTGAAACCAAGCTGGCAAAACAAATACAGTGTCAATTGCATAAAACTATGAATGAAAGTTTGTTTTTAGAGTTCTGAATTGGGTTGCTAAGCAAAAGCCATTAGTACATTGTATTTGGATTCTTCCTCCAACTGTGACTTAAAAGTTAACAGTATTTAATGTAATAATAATTTAATAACAGAATCCTCCCACAGCAGCAACACAAATATAAAATGCAGTAACATTGCACTTGTAATGCAGTTTATAGTATTCACTAAATGTAAAGTGAATAATTTGATAATCTGAAAGTGAAAAAGTATTAACTTTTATATAATCCACATGGGATTAGCACATTTTGGATTTGCTTTTCTAATAAAATGTCAACTAATGTCATCCTATGATATAATGTAGATGATACTTGGTGGTGTTCATACAAAATATTATTTGCTGTAGGAGGTATTAATTAGCCATGTAATTTTTTGATTCAGTGAGGAAAATGATATTGTAAGATTATCTTTTTACCATTTACCATTTTTAATCTTAATAAAATATTTATTGACATTGGTGGCAGTCTTTCATTTGGCTTCAACTGGTTTTGGATCAGGTCCTAGAATAGACACATATTTCAGACTGCCAGTCAAATTATTGCTTAAGAGGATCTACTCTATGTGCATATGTGAGCTAGAAAATATATATAAAACATTTACAACCCACAAAAGGTGCTAATATAACACACATAGACAATATGATCGTCAGTAGGGACTAAGTCCAGGAACTTCAGTATATGACCCTACCACATGAGCTAATGTAGTATCTGCTTTTAGTCTTTGCAGGGTCCAGCTACTAGAAGGAGACATGATCACCTGTGCTAAGCTGATGTTTTATTTCCTCTTGGAACATTTTTCTGGCGCATGAAGAAATGGGTTTCGGTTTCTGCCAGAAAAATACTGGGTTGGGGGGATAAATCAGGAGAGAAAAAGATATGTCACTAAGTAGAAAATAGAAGGATTTGACCAACAAAGAGGCAGGTGGCAGTCCTGGGATATCACCAAGGTCAATTGCATCTGAGTTCCATTTTGAATCATGACTATTTATGATGCTTTTAGTGCATTATTTCCAGAAATGTTTCACAACAGGAGTTTGTGCCAGTGTGCCATTAGCTGAAATGTCCTACTGTTAACATCCCTGTAGCCTGTCTTTCATGTTTATAAGGCTCCTTTCCATCACTGTTTTTACATTCCAGAACTAGATATTCTGCAGTCTAGCAGGAAACTCTTCAACTTTGGTGTTGTTTAAAACTTTCAAACCCCAAACCAACATGGTAAATAAACTGGAATTACATCTGTCTGGAATTATAATTTTTTTATGTCTCAAATGAAAGCACTTTCTATCCAATTAATAATTGGAAATGATTTAAAGTAAACAATGAGTATGAACAAGGAAGAATAATTGTATTAGTGAAATGTGAACAACATCCTGAAATTGTAACCTAAGAAACAAACCCTGAAAATCAGTCTTTAAAATAACTACAGAAAATAAATGCTTTGTGTCTTTGTGTTCTTTGAGATATGTTTTAAAAAAACAGGGGTGCCATAATTAAGTGCCACTTGCCAACATTTTCCAGCTCTGTGTAAAGTTAACTGGACATATAAAACATATTGTCTCCTGCTGTTGACTTTTTATTGTCCTGTGTCTGTAGTAAATGCTGGACTGGTATGCTTCAGGATGTAATTTTGTGCAGGAAACCGCAATAAGGTCTGGGAATAATTGCAACAAAAGACCAAGATTACAAGATAGAAGTTTGCAAAAATCTGCTGACATTTTTATCAAACGAAATTCTCTAAACACAGTAATTCTAATAATGCATTCCTACATATGGGTAAATGCTAGCAAGAGTAATTGACATTTAATATTGCCACACATCAAAACAGTTTTATGAGACCTGATTAAGACATGAAGTTACCTCATCTGGCCCAACATTCAACCAGAAAAATATTTAGTTAAAATATTTTACAATCTTCTAAACCACAAACTATTCAACTTTAAAAGAATATGTGTTAAATACGGAATTCAGATCTGTCTTCCACCTACATTTTTAAGTCTTTTTTCTCAAATACAACTGGCAACTCACAACAATATACCAGACATTGTTGAAAATAGTCTGTAGTTCTGTTTTCCCTTTCAATTGTTTCAGTGAAATTGATTTTCTTTCTGATACACAAGGTCAGGGAAAGAATAAAGGAGAAGAAAGATGTTTTGTTAACAGGAACTTATGTTTCTGACTATGAGTTCAAAGTTTATCCATGGTCTCCCACCGCTTGCCATTTTGGTCAACGCTTGTAATTTATAAACTTTCAATATTTTATTTCTTATTTTGAGAAAGATCAGAGTTGATTTAAAGTTGAAAACTGAAGCTAAGTTTTCACAGACAAATGAAACTGAAGCTGCAGCAACAGAGATTATAACACAAATATTATTGTAGATGATATAGTATATGTCAACTATAGAGACAATAACTGCAATAGTGTGATAATTTCCCTCCTGGGAGCCAGAGATGATGAGCATTCTAAAGAAGTGATGTTCCATTAATGTAATGGTATTTTAG
This sequence comes from Natator depressus, assembly GCF_965152275.1. NCBI lineage: Eukaryota > Metazoa > Chordata > Testudines > Cheloniidae > Natator > Natator depressus. The sequence goes on from NC_134238.1 coordinate 30,198,365, forward strand.
ATGGAAACTAATGAACTTAGCTATGTTTTGATGGTCTCTATCAAAGAAAGTATTAAAGAGGGGATCTCTATATAATAAGGGGGGTTGGAGGGCAGAACTGAGGCATATTAGCAGAGCTAAATTTGGGCACTTCCAGATTGCATTATGACTGGCTCTGTTTAGCCATACTAGCCTGTTCCTCTGATGAGCAATAAATTCATACCACCCACCTACACCCCAGAAATAAAGAGCCAGAGGATATGATTGATCAATTGCTCCGTGAGGAGTGTGTGATCATAACTTCATAGAGTCTCAGATTCTAAGGTGAGAAAGGACCAGGGTTATCATCTTATCTGATCTGCATACATAGTCCATAGGCTGGGACTGGGGATACTCATTATCAGCTGTTAACCATAAAATCTCATTGCTTACAATAACCAATAAAGGTAGAAATGTCTTCACTTTTTATTGTCAAAAATTATTATTACATTTAATGTGCACTACATCTACAGGCCCCAACCAAGGTCAGGGATCCTTAATGACAAATGCTGTATACAGTAAAAGAAAATCCTTGCCCCAAAGAGCTTAAAGTCTAAATAGACCAAAAAAAAAAGGTGGGGGGGGGGAGGAAAGAAGTATTATTTTTACAGATGGGGAATTAAAGCAGAGAGAGGTTACATGACTTGCCCAAGGTGAGACAGAGAGTCTATGGCTGCTGGGCACTGAGCTCAGATTTCCTGAATTTCAGTTCAGTGCCTTTCCCACAAGAAAAAACCAACGAGGAGTCCTTGTGGCACTTTAGAGACTAACAAATTTATTTGGGCATAAGCTTTCATGGGATATAACCCACTTCATCAGATGCATGGAGTGGAAAATATAGTAAGCAGGTATAAATAAACAGCACATGAAAAGATGGGAGTTGCCTTACCAATTGTGGGTGGGGGGGTCAGTGCTAATGATGCCAATTCAATTAGGATGGATGTGGCCCATTCCCAACAGTTGACATGAAGGGGTAAATATCAACAGAGTGAAAATTACTTTTTGTAGTGCTAACGAGGCCAATTCAATCAAAGTGGATGTGGCCCATTCCCAGCAGTTGACAAGAAGGTGTGAGTATCAAGAGAGGGAAAATTATTTTTTGTAGTGACCCAGCTGCTCCCAATCTTTATTCAGGCCTAATTTGATGGTGTCAAGTTTGCAAATGAATTCCAGTTCTGCAGTTTTTCGTTGAAGTCTGTTTTTGACCTTTTTTTGTCAAAGAATGGTGACTTTTAAGTCTGTTATTGAGTGTCCAGGGAGATTGAAGTGCTCTCTTACTGGTTTTTGAATGTTACAATTCTTGATGTCTGATTTGTGTCCATTTATTCTTTTGCATAGAGATTGTCTGGTTTGGCCAATGTACATGGCAGAGGGTCATTGCTGGCACATGATGGCATATATCACATTGGTAGATGTGCAGGTGAACGAGCCCTTGATGGTGTGGCTGCTGTGGTTGGGTCCTATGATGGTGTTCCTTGAATAGACATGCGGACAGAGTTGGCAACGGGGTTTGTTCAGGGGTTGGTTCCTGGGTTAGTGTTTCTGTTGTGCAGTGTGTAGTTGCTGGTGAGTATTTGCTTCAGATTGCGGGGCTGTCTGTTACCAAGGCCTGGCCTGTCTCCCAAGGTCTGTGAAAGTGAGGGATCGTCGTCTGTATTTGAGACATCAGACATCTTCTGAAAGGTTTAGTCTGTGGTTAGTACTGCAAACAGATTTTCTGTCTTCTCAAAGATGCTTTGCTGCTGATTTTGGTGGAACATGAGGCTCTATCACGCAGCAATTGCCATTCATTGGTCTGAAACAGAAGTCTCCACACCTGAGATAGCTCTGTGGGTGGGTTCTTTCCCTACTTCTCACCATCATAGCAGAGGAAGGAATTCACACTCTTTTGGAGGGGTTTGTATCAGTCACATATGTCGAAAAAGGAATAAGACTTACAGCTAAAGATTCCAAAGTGACTAGTGATTTTGAGTGCCTTGATTTTTTGGTGCCCAGGCTAAGATATTTTAAAGGAGACTGGGTTTCAGAAAGTGCTGAGCACCCACCCTTTGAAAGTTGGTGCCGTTTGAGGTCTCTTCAGTTGGACACCAAAAAATGGAGGCACTCCAAATTAGTAATTGCTTTGGAAAATTTTCACCAGAATAAGACCTGGATTTATTGTGCATGGGCAGAGTTCTGCATCCACAGAAAGCTTCATTGACTTCAGAATCCCACATATATCAATGAGGCCCCATGCGCCACGTGTAATGAATTGCAGGCTCCTGGCCTGTGTAAGCTCGCTGCACAGAGTTCAGCTAATCTGCAGGTTGCGCCTTTGTGATGCAAACACTATCCTATTTCTTAAGTGTTTTAAAGCGATCTAAAGAAATCTCTAATCTAACTTGTGTGTGCTAGTTCTTGCTCTACAGCAGGTGGTTTTTCAAACTTTTTAGCTGTGTACCCCTTTCCAAATGGTGTAGTCTACTGCATACCCCCCTCTGAAATAGGGTCATAATATACGCATGAAAACAGAAGAAAAAAAAAAGGACAGAATTACAGAATTTTTCGTGCATAACTTCTGACAAGATCTTGTGTACCCCTAGGGGCATGCACAGTGCTTAATTTGTAATGAAAGAGGTGCCGGTACTCAAGCAATTAGGTGGCAGTGCTCAAGCAATTTTTTTATGTTCATAACTGATGCGGAAAGCTCAGAGGAGCCAGGGCTATGAATTGCCAGGCCTAGAGGTGCCAGGGGTCAGCCCTGGCACAAATTAAAGACCGGTACGCGTACCCCAGTTGGAAAACCACTGCTCTGTTGGAACAATGACAAGAAAATGGTCCAAGAAGTTATGTCATTTATGGTGTCCTTTCAACAGACGTTAGCTTTTCAGTAGTGTTTTCTAAGATACATCAGTATAGAGCAGTGGTGGGCAATCTGTGGCCTGCCTGCCACATGCGGCCCAGCAGGGTATCTGCTGGCGGGCTGTGAGACATTTTGTTTACATTGACAATCCACAGGCACAGCTCCCAGTGGCTACGGTTCGCTGTTCCCGGCCAATGGGAGCTGCAGGAAGCAGTGCAGGCCACAGGGATGTGCTCGCCGCTGCTTCCCACAGCTCTCCTGGGCTGGGAACGGTGAACCACGGCCACTAGGAGCTGCGGGTGGCCGAGCCTGTGGACTGTCAATGTCAGCAAAACGTCTTGCGGTTCGCAATCAGATTACCCTGATGGGCCACAGCTTGCCCATTACTGATATAGAGAGTATATAGAGATAGGCTTTCAAGCCACACAGACCTCTCCTGTTTCTCTCTCACTAGCAGAAGTTGGTTCAAGAAAATATATTACCTCCCCCACCTTGTTTCTCTAATAGAAAATGAAAACAGTTTGGAACATTAATATAAAAAAAATTCGAAGACTTGTCAGTAATCATATTTTAGAATTTCTTTTATTGCTTCTGTAAATGGTATATACGATAGCCAAACTTTGATTCTCTGTACAATGGGATAGATCCTACACAGCACTGATGTACAGGATTGTGTTTATAAGCATAAAGCTAAAAAGTGATTAACTGGACTACAAGGATATTGGATCCTTCATTAATGAATTAGCTGCTGAGCAGCCACTAAGTTACTTCTGCCTTGCAGCAAGGAATAAGGCCACAGAAGAGAATGCATAGCTAAGTGCAACATTAGCATGTTGAGGATCACATTTACACCCATTTCTCCTTATTAAGACAATATACATTTTTCTAGCTTGGTTTTCAAATTGTGGCTACCTTTTACTTTCAGAATGCGGGCTCATAGTTTACTAAGTATGTTTAGCAAAGTCCTAAGGCATTTACATTTTGACAAGTAAGTGGCACACAGATTACAAACACCCTCATATTTAATAAGAAGAAATTACTTACATGAAATAAACATTTTAATACACAGTGTTCTATCTGGATTTGAATGGCCTCTGCTGAGATCAAGATGGAGACAGTTTCTGGGGCCTCAAGTCTCTGTAATCCACATTTCTGTGTTAAAGTTAAGAGCAATGGTGGAATCACTGTAGAACTGCAGTTGTCTTGTGGACTGCATTCTGCGTCCACCCTTGTCCTAAGGCATTGAGGAGAAGCAAAAAGCTTTCCCAATGCTGAACTGAGTTAACAAGCTGCTCATAACTTTAACAGATGTTCCTGCTTTTTTAGACTGTAGAATGTTTGAAGGTAATTATCAGAAAATGGCCTATGACTGAAGACATCTAAACTAGTTATTTCCATCTATTTAAAGTACAATATTTGGGATATGTGGGATTGTTGTAAATTACTAGAGCTGCAGTGAGCTGCTTGTTACAGAGTCAGCCTCTCATGAACTAATGCTGGTAGGGATACATGAAAAATATCAGTTTACCCTAACATCTTGCCTATTAGACTCATGTCCAACTCAGAAGAGACCACTGGCATTGGAAGTGAATGCCTTGGTCTGGTGTGGCTCTGCAACCACAAGTTAAAACTGGAGAAACTATGTCTCTGAGGCTATAGTAGGGCCTGATATCCTCTAAAGGGTATGTTTGAAAACCAGTCAAGCTGGCCAATTTTGGTTCACCCTGACCTATTGGTACATGAGGAACAATCCTGTTAAATCATTGCTCAAAGTGGAAGTGGGAAGAGGGCAAAGAGAAATATTTTTAGTTTAAATGTGTTCTGGCTCTGAACAAGGATTAAGGGAACTTGGTAAAACATTTACATTTCTTAGAGAAAGATAAATAGTTCGAAAGTTATAGAAAAATAACAAATAGTAAAAAAGTAGAAAATAGAAAGTTAATTAGTTTGAACACTTTTCCTGAAATTCATAAAATGCGTCATTTGGCAGATTTTCTGGACATCCTGCAAAATTTTATATAAAGTCTTATTATTAATGATTTATGAACAGGGAAAACAGAATGGATGTTCTTTTTTTCATAGTAAATATGGGATATGTACAACTGTTGTGACTAATAACTTTTAATGGTCCTGTATACAGCGGCCAAGCAAACTAATAGTTAGATCATCCAGGAACCATACATTACTATGTGACTAGGATGACCAGTCACACACATCAAATATGAAATTCCAAGTATCAGAGAGGCAAGTGGAATGACTGAGGTAATTTAACAGTAGGTTGGTTAGCCTGATATCTTTTTTGAGATGCATTGACCACATCTGCATGCAGTATTCAAAATGTGGGTGTACTACGGACTTATATAGAGGCAATATGATATTTTCTGTCCCTTCCTTAATGATTCCCAATATTCTGTTCGCTTTTTTGACTGCCGCTGCACATTGAGTGGATGTTTTCAGAGAACTATCCAAGATCTCTTTCTCGAGTGGTAACAGCTAATTTAGACCCCATCATTTTATATGTATAGTTGGGATTATGTTTTCCAATGTGCATTACTTTGCATTTATCAACATTTCATCTGCCATTTTGTTGCCCAGTCACCCAGTTTTGTGAGAACCTTTTGTAGCTTTTCGCAGTCTGCTTGGGACTTAACTACTTGAGTAGTTTTGTATCATCTGCAAATTTTGCCACCTCACTGTTTACCCCTTTCTCCAGATCATTTATGAATATGTTGAATAGGACTGGTCCCAGTGTAGATCCCGGGGGACACACTATGTACCTCTCTCCATTCTGAAAACTGACCATTTATTCTTATCCTTTGTTTCCTATCTTTTAACCAGTCACCAATCCATGAGAGGACCTTCTCTCTTATCCCTGGACTGCTTATTTTGCTTAAGAGCCTTTGATGAGGGACCTTGTCAAAGGCTTTCTGAAAATCGATCCCCTTGTCCACATGCTTGTTCACACCACCAAAGAATTTTAGTAGATTAGTGAGGCATGATTTCCCTTTACAAAAATCATGTTGACTTTTCCCCAACAAATTACGGTCATCTATGTGGCTGACAATTTTATTCTTTACTATAGTTTCAACCAGTTTGCCCGGTACTGAAGTCAGTCTTATTGGCCTGTAATTGCTGTGATCACCTCTGGAGCCTTTTTTTAAAAATTGGCTTCACATTAGCTATTCTCCAGTCATTTGGTACAGAAGCTGATTTAACTGATAGATTACAAACTACAGTTAGTAGTTCTGCAATTTCACATTTGAGTTTCTTCAGAACTCTTGGGTGAATACCATCTGGTCCTGGTGACTTATTACTGTTTACAGAGTAGCAGCCGTGTTAGTCTGTATCCGCAAAAAGAAAAGGAGTACTTGTGGCACCTTAGAGACTAACACATTTATTTGAGCATAAGCTTTCGTGAGCTACAGCATAAAGCTTATGCTCAAATAAATTTGTTAGTCTCTAAGGTGCCACAAGTACTCCTTTTCTTATTACGGTTTAGTTTATCAATTTATTCCAAAACCTCCTCTAATGACACCTTAATCTGGGACAGTTCCTCAGATTTTTCACCTAAAAAGAATGGCTCAGGTTTGGGAATCTCCCTCACATCTTCAGCCGTGAAGACAATGCAAAGAATTCATTTAGTTTCTCTGCAATGGCCTTATCATCCTTGAGTGCTCCTTTAGTGGTCCCACTGGTTGTTTAGCAGGTTTCCTGCTTCTGATATACTGAAAAATGTTTTTGCTATTACTTTTTGAGTCTTTGGCTAGCTGTTCTTCACATTCTTTTTTGGCCTTCTGAAAAGGCAACAGAAAAGGGCAACAAAAATGATTAGGGGTATGGAATGGCTGCCATATGAGGAGAGATTAATAGGACTGGGACTTTTCAGCTTGGAAAAGAGACTACTAAAGGTGGATATGATAGAGCATGACTTGTGTGGAGAAAGTAAATAAGGAAGTGTTATTTACTCCTTCTCATAACACAAGAACTAGGGGTTACCAAATGAAATTAGTAGGCAGCAGATTTAAAACAAACAAAAGGAAGTATTTTTTCACAAAACACACAGTCAACCTGTGGAACTCTTTGCCAGAGGATGTTGTGAAGGCCAAGACTATAACAGGGTTCAAAAAAGAACTAGATAAGTTCATGAAGGATAGGTCCATCAATGGCTATTAGCCAGGATGGGCAGCCTGGCCTCAGTTTGCCAGACGCTGGGAATGGGGGACAGGGGATGGACCACTTGATGATTACCTGTTCTGTTCATTCCCTCTGGGGCACCTGGCATTGGCCACTGTCATAAGACAGGATACTGAGCTAGATGGACCTTTGCTCTGACTCAGTATAGCTGTTCTTATGTTCTTATGATATCAATCCCAGGCAAAATAATGTAAAAGCTGATACAGGGTTTAATTAATAAAAAAGTATAGAATTATAATGAATGCCAATTGACATAATTTTATGGAAAATGGTCAAATTAATCTTTGATGAGATAACAGTTTTGGTTGATAAGGTAACTGCACAGATGTAATACATTCAGACTTGTGTAAGGTGTTTGACTTCGTACTGCATGATCTTGCTGTGAATAATAAAACCTTAAGCCCATATTTTTTCAAGCACTATTAATCAAATAATTACGAATAAACAAAGGCCTATCAATCGTGATTGGTGTGAGGATAGCACTTGAGAAAGAAGTTATTTGCAATGAAGAATTCAACCAAGTCTAGTGATACAGTTTTCTTGGACAGTATGGAACTTCTAAAATTATATCATGATAGATCTGCCTGGCCACTCTGCAATGTCCTTCCACCAATTCCTACCTCTTCCATTTCTCCTAGTCTGTCTCACCTTCCTTCACTACTTTGTTCCTTCACTCTCCCTTTTTATGATAACGAATATGAAGGAAATAGAATTTATAGTACAAGGGAATCCTTACTGAAACATGTCACATAAAACATATAAGATATCCCTTACCCTAATGTGCCATGCAAAATACCTTTATTCTATCTTGATGTGATCATTCTTCCAAAATAGCTATCATGATGTTAGTTTAGAAATGGGAAAAGTTTTTTCCATGTGGATTTTCCAAATTGTGCACATCTACACAAATGTGAAGGAAAGGAGGAGGGTGAGAATTGTATCTCATTTCAATTCTACCTAGGTGGCAAGAAATCTGTTATGTATTTCATGCTCAATAATAAGAAAAAGGAAACCTCACAAAATTTCTATGTATTGCAAGAGGACTGCCATCTGTGCTCTATTTAATTAGGGCAGCCCTAGTTATACAGTGCAGTATTAAACATGATCTGGCTCAAGTTAAGAAAATTCTCCTTATTTACATAGAGTGCAACAATGTTAACCAGTGAAATGTTAACAACGTAGAGAATCTGGGAGGGTCTGAAACAAAGACAACATAAATAATTGAAACCACATAGGCACTTGCTTCTAGGGATGGGAGAAATGGTTTGGGTAAATTAAGAACTCCTTCCCAACCTAAGGCTTTGCCCAAAATTTGAAATAAATCGTCTTGTGTTTTTTGTTTTGTTTTTTGTTTTTTTGGTGGTTCAGCTAGGGTAATTTAACTTCTTCTCCACATGCTTCTGCACTTCTGCATTCTAGCCCAGGCTTGAGACAGGAATACTGTTATACTTCAAGAGAGGCTATTTTTGTGATATAAGTTATGTAATTGTTATGCAAAGTTTCATGCAGAGACCACAGTGCATCAATACACTGGCTCCTCAGTAGGTTCTGGGTGAAATTTAGGTTCTGATTTAGATCTATTAAGCTAATTTAGGTCCTGGTTATGTTAGAAACTCCCTCTCTCTCCCAGTGATACTGTAGCAATCATAGTCTCTGATCTCCAATATATTCTTAGAATGTGTTGGGGACAACTTCTTATTTTAGAAAGTGGAGAAAGGTAACTGGGTAGTGTGAGGAGAAGCTATTTTAGACTTGATTCTAATTGGTGGTGAATCTGAAGATGGAAGGTAACATGGGTGAAAGTGATCATGAAATGATATATTTCATTAGTCTAAGGAACAGGAGTGAGAACAGCAGAATAAGGAATAATAAACTTCACCAAAGCAGACTTTAACAAATTCAGAGAACTAGTAGGTAAGGTAAGGTCCCGTGAAAAGGAAAGGTAAGAGAAAAAGGAGCTTAGGAATGCTGGCAGTTTCTCAAACGCCCAACTGCAAACTATCTTAATGTGAAGGAAAGATAGGAAGAATGGTAAGAGACCAATATGGCTGCATCAGGAGCACTTTAATGACCTGAAAATCAAAAAGGAATCCTATAATAAAAAGTGGGAACATGGACAACTAACTAAGGATGAGAACAAAGGAATAGTGCAAGCATAGAAGGAAAAATTCAGAAAGGCTAAGGGACAAAATGAGTTACACCTAGCAAAGGACATAAAAGGTAATAATAAGACGTTCTACAAATACACGAGGAGCAAAAGAAAGACAAAGGAAAGTGTAGGTCCACTGCTTAGCTGGGCAGGAGAGCTAAGGAGGATACCAAGAAGGTTGAGTGTTTCACGTCTGTTCTGTGTCAGTCATCACTAAAAAGGTTAATAGTGACAAGACGTTCAACACAATTAATATTAACAACAAAGGTGAAGGAACACAAGCAAAAATAGGGAAACAACTGGCTAAAGAATATTTAGATAAGTTAGATGTGTTAAAGTCAGTAGTGCCTGATGGAAATCATACTAGGGTACTTGAGGAACCATTTGAAGCAATCTTGCAACTGTTAGTGATTAACTTCAAGAATCCATGGAGATGGGTGAGGTCCCAGAGGACAGGAGAAGGGCAACATTGTCCTTATCATTAAAAAGGGGAACAAAGAGGACCTGGGGAATTATAGAACATTAAGTCTAACTTTGATACCTGGATAGATACTGGAACAAATCATTAAACTATCAATTTGTAAGCACCTAAAGGATAATAGGATAATAAGGAATAGTCAACATGGATTTGTCAAGAACAAATCATGTCAAACTAACCTTATTTCTTTCTTTGGCAGAGTTACTGTCCTACTGGATAGGGGGAAGCATAGACAGGATATATCTTCACTTTAGTTAGGCTTTTGGCATAGTCTGACACCGCATTCTCATAAGTAAACTAGGGAAATATGGTCTAGATCTTTGGTTTTCAACCTGTGGTCCATGGACCCATGGGTGTCTGCAGACTATGTCTAAAATTTCCAAAGGGGTCTAAACCTCCATTTGAAATTTTTAGGGGTCCACAATTGAAAAAAGGTTGAAAACCACTGGTCAGGATTAAATTACTATAAGGAAGTGCACAACTAGTTGAAAAAACTGTACTCAAAGAGCAGCAATCAATGGTTTGCTGTCAAATTTGGAGCCTGTATCTAGTGGGGTGTTACTGAGGTCTGTCCTGGATCTGGTACTATTCAGTATTTTCCTTAATGACTTGGATAATGGAGTGGAGAGTATGCTTATAGAAGTTGCAGATGACACCAAATTAGGAGGGGTTGCAAGCACTTTGGAAGACAGGATTAAAATTTAAAATGACCTTGATAAATTGGAGAATTTGTCTGAAATCAACAAGATGAAATTCAATAAAGTGCAAAGAGTTACACACAGGGAGGAAAAATCAAATGCACATGTACAAAATTGGGAATAATTGGCTAGGCAGTAGTACTCCTGAAAACTATCTGGGGGTTATAGTGGATCAATAGTATGATGCAGTTGCAAAAAAGACAAATATCATTTTGTGTTTTATTAATAGGTTGTCCTGTGTAAGACACAACAGCTTTAAATATAAGACATTGTCCCGCTCTGGTAAGTCCATGATGGGAGTACTGTATCCCATTCTGGGCACCACACATTAGGAAAAATGTGGAGAAATGGGAAAGAATCCAGAGGAGAGCAACAGAAATGATAAAAAGTTTAGAAAACCCAGTCTGTGAGGAAAGATTTAAAAAACTGGGCATGTTTAGACCTGAGGAAAAAACCCAAGGGTGGACCTGATAACAGGCTTCAAATATGTTAACGGCTGTTATAAACAGGATCAAGATCAATTGTTCTTCATGTGCACTGAAGTAATGGGCTTAATCTGCAGCAAGGAATATTTAGGTTAAATATTAGGGAAAACTTTTTATCTGTAAGGTTAGTTAAGTACTGGAATTGGTTACCAAGAGAGGTTGTGGAATCCCTGTCACAGGAGGTTTTTAAGAACAGGTTAAACAAATACTTGTCAGGCATGGTCTAAGTATACTTGGTTCTGCCTCAGTGTGAGGGCCTGGACTAGATGACCACTTAAAGTCCATTCTAGCCCTACCTTTCTATGAGTCCATGGTCAATAGCATCTTCTTGTTTGAAAGGGAGAGAACTGGTGGTAGTGCATTTTCCAGGAAAGGTCCTTGACTCTGGAACTCACTTTCTCCCCCTCTATTTTGGTCTGAGAGAGCATAGATTTATTGTTCATTGGCATATTGCAAAGTTCATCTTATGCTTTTCTGGGAGGAAGGGGTAGCTTGAGGATTTGGTCTGACCAATTACTGGGTATTGTGATGAGTTTGTTCTTTATTGTTAAGTGGCATATTCATTATATTGATTATTTATGTTATGCTTTGTTATATTTTTAAACATTTGTACAGACACCTAGGATTTGCATAATAATGTTTTAATAAATCAGAATAAATGCATAAATCTTTTGACTATTCAAAAATCAGGTGAGTTCACTTTGGAAGAAAATATTAAAATCATAGTAAACATATTTCAGAAACACTACAACAATTTTCAGAGTAGCAGCCATGTTAGTCTGTATTCGCAAAAAGAAAAGGAGTACTTGTGGCACCTCAGAGACTAGCAAATTTATTTGAGCATAAGCTTTCGTGAGCTACAGCTCACTTCATCGGATGCAATTGTGAAGTATTGCTGAAATCCCTTAGGCTTCTAGAGGTAGTCTTTAGGGAGTCTGGACTGAACAATATTTCAGCAATATTACCAATGCTATGTTATCTGTGGTCATACATAAGTTTGGTGTTATTTCCTAACAAGCTATGGAATGGTCATCTTTGGATTGAACTAAATGATGTTTCTTGGAGAATGATAGGTTCCAAGTGATTAAGGAGTCATCAGAAATTAAAAGATTTCATTTCTTCCTCTCGATGATAAAGGGTCTTGGTTATTATATATTGGCTGCTTTAAGAATACTTGCCTGTGTCATGTCTGGACATGACTATCTTCTATGATTTAAATCCTCCCATAAAACTTTCCTCTGCTATGATGCCACAGATCACCAGTGTCTGATACTGATTGGGCAAGCAGAGACATTTACTTTTATGCTAAACTCTGTTCATTTCATTTATAACCTTATCCCTCAGTCCTCATTCTGTTGTCTGTCTTGTCCACCTGTTGCATCCTGTTTGACATATATATTGTAATCTCACTGAGGCAAGGACTTGTCTCACTTGTTACTGGTCTGTATGGTGCCTAGCACAATGGAGCCCTTATCCTTGGTAGTACCATTATCTGAGACTAAGCACTATTTTCTGCTACTACTAACTAATAGAAGACAAGGGTAAAAGGAAATGTAATGTGTCTTAAGTACTTTAAGGCACAAGTAGTTGTAATATAGATTTATAAGAACTGTTAACTTTAGAGTAGGCAGTATCTTTCATGCAAGATAATGCTAGCTTTTCCTATCTAAGTCATATGAAAAGAAACAGCAGGATGTGACATTTATGCTTCCATGCTGTGCTAAAACCCTGGACATAACGTAACAAGTTGGATAGGAAACTTCAAGTAGGAGTTGTGTATGTGAATTTATGTATATATATATATATATATATGTAAAATGTTAAAGCTGACTTCATTTAAGAAAGTGGGTTGTTAAAATATACGAAGTTACATGTGTAGCCAATGTACCAATGCATTGTATGGATAGACAATAATTAATCAGCAGAATAAAATGTGATATCCATGGGGTCCTGCTATTGTGTCTCCATTTAAACTCTCCCGAACCCTTGGCTTGTTGAGAATCTCAGCAGTCATTGAATGGGCATAAAAATAAACTGCCCTTTCTCCTCTGTTAGTGGGTCTTTCAGGTCAGGGTTGATACATGTTGGCAGTGTGGCATAGGGGAAACGTGTGTTGTCTCTGTTTTATGGATCAATAGAAGACTTTACTATCCAAGGTCACTTTATCACCCGTATCAAGCATTACACTCGCTTTTAAAATGAACAAAACAAAATAAGACATGAGCAGAAGAGCTTATTAAGCTGCCATCAGATCAAAGACTAGCTTTAATTGGAGTAAACTGATTTACTGGATAATACATAATGTTGTTAGTAATAGTAGTTGAAATGAATAAAGATTCTTGGACCGTATCCATTAGTCATCAGACACTAGGGGATAACACATTTTTGAGGGGGAGTAGGTTACTTGTGAAGTTTATTTGTTGTGACATTATCCATTTAAGGTCTCCTGAAGAAGATAACAACTATCCACGGAAATTATCTGTTGTTTTTCGTGCAAGCTACTAAATGTCACAAGGAGGTGGATATTGACCTTTCCATGTCATAACTGACTGGGTCATTCTTGTTTCCTGCAATCAGTGTGCAACAGCAGCTTGAATCAGACACAGATTTCATCTCTCTTATGTAGTTCACTGAAGTTTCCCAGAAGGAAATGCATTGTGCTGAAAAATCTGCACTTAGGCAGTGTCTTCTGTTTTAAGCTGCTTCAACTTCTTTTGGGTACTGAATTTTTAACCACTTACGTTTCCTTTCTGTCCTGCACGAATTTGTATACCTAATTCTTGGGGACTGGAGGGCTTAGGGGATTTGTAATAGGATATGCTGCACTGCCTCTATAGGTTCCTGGTTTGAATTTGACCCCAGTTGGTACTGATTAAAACTTATTACTACAACTGACTGTCTAGTATTCTATATAGAATAAGTTGGTGGTCTCAATCTAGTTCCCAGTGGACAGGTATCAAAATCACCACCATCAGCCTTGACTGGCGGTCTCAACAGATGCCCAAGACTAAATGGGACTGGAAACTGAACTAGCCTCTCATGCCTAATGTTTGTACCTCTAGGTCAGCTGAGATACATGTGCAAGGAAGAGTAGAGAAAAGTTGCTACCTGCAATTTACATGTTCTGTGGCTAATGAGTAGATTTCAGTTTCCAGGATTGTCATTCCAGGTTCATGTTTCAAGAATTAATTTAATGATTTACAAAAAATGGACCTGATTCTTTGAAGTTCAACTTGGTGAATTAATATACACCTTTTCTTTCAAAAAGAATGTTATTGTTTGCAAAAAGATGTATAACATGTTGGATTAGTGTGTCATATCCCACTGTAGAGTCTGGTGCAAAGAAGAAAAAGAGGATATTAGTCTGAGCTAATACATTTACTCCTTTAGCTCAAATGAGAGGTCTACGCTTTTGATACTGATGGACCCAGGTTCTATTTCCTGGGAGTTGGACAGCTCATAGAGAAAAAATGTCACTTTTATTGAACTTTGCTTGACATTTTGTTTTTGTTTATTAAAGGGGCATACATGTTGTATAATATGTTTTTGTAGCCATGTTGGTCTCGGGCTATTAGAGGACAAGGTGGGTGTAGTAATAACAATCTTGAAAGCTTTTCTCTTTCACCTACAGAATATGGTCCAATAAAATTGCTGTATATGGCATATAGGGCCAGTAGATATACCCTGTGGTTGTCAGTCCATAGGTAATAATGCTTTTCCTTTCTTAAGGGAAACGTATATATTGTCCCTTCAGTTCTCTAGAAGACTGCTCTTTAAAAAAGTGAGATGCTATGCCAGAAACAAATGTTTTTATATTTGTGGCAACTAGTGAGAGCCAAAGCTGGAATTTTCATGAAAGCCTATGAGAGTTAGGGGCTCAGCTACCAAAGAAACTCCCCAATTCTCTTTGAAAATTCCAGCCTGAGATAGGAAAGAAGAGCAGGCTGCCCAATACTGAACTGATTGTGGGGGCTAATGAGGAAGTATTTAAAAGCAGGAAGACAGAATGTAATGAAAGAAACAGACACATTTCTGCAGTGCTGGAGAATGAAGGAACAAAGTGGTTAACAAGGCAATGATCATGGAAGTACTTGAAGAATTCCGTGCAGACTGTGCAATTGTTATGGCTATAAGAGGGTGCTAGGTTGTCAAACAAAGTGAACTCAAGATGGAGGAAGATGAATGGGCCTCAAGAGCACGAAAAATGTCAGGACAGCAGGGAAAGCAGGAGAGATTTATCTTAGATATGTAACCCTTCTGCCAGGGCAAGTTGACAGCAGCAAGGGCCGGGTTCAGTACACAGGGGTTCCCTCTCATCAAAGCAAATGCAAAACTGGCTCGAGCCCCCACCCAGTGACCTGGGAAAATCTTACACACCCCCTGGGTGCCTCAAAGAGGCAATACTTCCCCTCTCGCAAGCACAGAGTCTCGGTGTAGCAGAGAATCTTTAATAACATGAGGTAAACGACATCAGCATTAAATTGGGGAAACACCACAACTAGTGTTCATTAACCAAACCATGAGCAAGGACCCACCCCAGCAAATTGGGCCACATCCTTTCCCTCGGGTTCTTGAGTCCCAGAACCCAAACACCTCTTGAGTCCAGCAATCCACAAATCACCCAAAGTTCAAAAAGTCCAGCCCCAGAGTTCAAAAGTTAATCTGCAGATTGTTACTCCCCAGTCTGGCTAAAATGTGCCTGTGTGTGGGGGAAAGAGGTAAGGGGCACCTTACGTGTCCTGAAGCTGACTGCCCCACAGGGCTCTGCTCTCCTCTGCTCCGCTCCACCACAACCGGCTCCGCTCTGCACCCTCGCCGTCTCACGAACACTTCACTCCGCTGTTTCACGAACACCTCTGCTCAGCTCGCCGTCTCACGAACACTCCGCTGTCTCACGAACGGCTCCGCTCTGCACAGCTCACCTCGCGGTCTCACGAACACTCCGCCAGCCTAGCCACGAACAGCACCACTGCACTCTGGTTCTTCCAGCTCCCCATTACTTGACACAGTGCTCAGTGATTTCAGCTCATAGTAGTGGGAGCCTTAGTGCTGGTGCACCATAAGGCCAAAATGAATTCAGCACAGTACCTGTAGCAAGACTCTTAATAGACCCAAAATTAGCTCTGACATTCCACAGTGGAGAGAGACAGAGGTGCAACTGGTGTTTCGGGCCCACACCACCAGGTACAAACACCTGTCTCAAGCCTCTCTCAATTCACAGAGTTTTGGAACCCATGTCCCTTGCTTAGCGAGTGCTACTTAGTTGATGGTGAGTCCCTCCATCATAACAAAAGGCCAAGTACAGTTCCAAGCACAGTTCCCATAATCAGGGTAATAACAATTTATTCTTCCCGCCCCAATAACAGAGACACTGGGGATCCCACAACAGCCAAAGTGACCATTTGGGCAACTATGGCCTCATTCTAGGCGGGGTGGGTGTGCCTATGCAAATGAGATCAGCCCCTGAAGTTCTTTTCCACAACTTGCCACACCTCACCACCAGATATCAGGGTGGAGCTCATCCTGACTCTGCTTACAGATAGCAGAAATGCTGAGAACTGGAATGGTTCAGAACCAATGGATGACTCTGATCAGCAGATGTCTGCGAATCAGGTTTTGAAGAAAACTGGCAAACATGAGTCACACAACATAGGCATGGAAAAAATTTGTTTCAGTGGCAACAAAAAAGAGCACAAATCCTTTCATGGCCCACCTTCCATAGCATGAGATTTTTCAGAGACATATGGTGTCAGGCTTTGTAGCATCCAATCTCATTGCATGCTATTTTTACATGTGAAATTTAATCCCCATTACTAAAAGTGGGACCTGGAGTTAGTAATCTAAACGTATATTCCATTTCAGATGTAATAATAAAGGACCCTGCTAGATAATGCTGTTTGAGCTTCCACACAAGAAGTTCAGGGAAAAATATAGCAAGAGTGATAGATAGAAACACACAGACAAGTGTCAATAATTACTTTCAAAGGCCAATTGCTGTTTGTTTCCAACTGTGAATAAAGAGTTTACTTCATTTCCCTTCACACTCTGAACCTATCTCTCATGCAATAAATCATAAATAGTAATAATTATACGTTGTACTTTACACTTCACCTTTCATCTGAGAATGTCAAAGCATTTCATGAACAATTAGTTAACTCGATGAATTCATTAAGTTTCACACATTCTTACCAGATAGAAGATATTGTACCCAGGGTAAAAGGAGGCGTCTCTCTATCTCTTCGCATCTACACCTGGATTCTTTTATGAAGGCCCAGTCCATACTTACTGAACACACTATTCAGTACATTTTAAGAAGCTACATCAACTGATCCTGAGGGAGAGGCTGCCACCTCTGTGGCTGTGATGGCAGGTTTCTCTAACGTCACTAAAACATTCGCTAGCAAAAGAAAACTTCCTTAGAACAGCATAATGCCAGTACTGGCTACCAGTTGGGAAAAGCAGTCAGGATCTTGCACAACAGTGATAACCTCATGTCCTTCCCTCCATCTGCCTTACATGAACCACTAAAAGGAGAAGCTGAGGTGTAACATGGGTGTCTGATACTAAATAACCCCTAGCAAATCTTGTGGTTGTAACAACAGCATAATTGTCATTACACGCCAAATTTAGGCTTTGATCCTGCAAACACTTCTGCACATATTTAACTTTAAGCATGTGAGTAGTCCCATTGAAACCCATGGGTTCTAAAGACATTTGTTCATATAAACCATGTTTTGCTTGTCAGTAACATCCGATATGGAACTATAATGCTGATATTTGTATGTTGATGGCACCATGCTGACACTTAATGCAGCCATCAGCCGAACAAAAAGCACAAGCTCGGAGAGGCATGTCGTAAATAAATTCAGAGTTGTCATTAATCTCAGTACACCCTTTTATTTCCTCATTCTGGTCTAAATTGTTCCATCATGAAAATTAACACACGATTCCCTCAAATGTTAGCAAACCTCTTGACTACAGCAAGACTACAGAGTTGATTCCAAATCCTCTTCTGCCTGGCAGGTAGGAGAGACCATTATGCATCTAACTGTGGGTGGGCTTTGTTCAGGTCTGCATTGTCTCAGTACAAGTTAAGGTAGCAGTATTCAACCAGTAACTAGTGTCATACAATAATAGTAATACATAGTACTTTTCAAGTATAGCAATCACAGTACTACTAAAGTTAGGTAAGCATAGAATCATAGGACTGGAAGGTATCTCGAGAGGACTTCTAGTCCAGTCCCCTGCACTCAGGCAGGACTAAATATTGTCTAGACCATCCCTGACAGGTGTCTGTCTAACCTGCTATTAAAAATCTCCAATGATGAAGATTCCACAACCTCCCTAGGCAATTTATGCCAGTGCTTAACCACCCTGACAGTTAGGAAGTTTTTCCCAAGGACCAGCCTAAACCACCCTTGCTGCAATTTAAGCCCATTGCTTCTTGGCCTATCCTCAGAGGTTAAAGAGAACAATTTTTCTCCCTCCTCCTTGTAACAACCTTTTAAATACTTGAAAACTGTTATCATGTCGCCTCTCAGTATTCTCTTCTCCAGACTAAACAAACCCAGTTTTTTCAATTTTCCCTCATAGGTCATGTTTTCTAGACCTTTACTCACTGTTGTTGCTCTTCTCTGGACTTTCTCAAATTTGTCCACATCTTTCCTGAATTGTGTCACCCAGAACTGGAAACAATATTGCAGTTAAGGCCTAACTGGAAGAATTACTTCTTGTGTCTTGCTTACAAAACTCCTGCTAATTCATCCCAGAATGATGTTTGCTTTTTTTTGCAACAGTGTTACATTATTGACTCATATTTAGTTTGCAATCCACTATGACCCCCAGATACCTTTCCACAGTGGAGTACTTTGTATTTGTCCGTATTGAATTTCATCCTATTTACTTCAGACAATTTCTCCAGTTTGTCCAGATCATTTTGAGTTTTAATCCTATCCTCCAAAGCACTTGTAACCCCTTCTAACTTGGTATCATCCACAAACTTCATAAGTGTACTCCCTATGCCATTATCTAAATCGTTGATGAAGATATTGAACAGAACTGGAGCCAAAACTGATCCCTGCAGGACCCCTCTTGATATGTCCTTCCAGCATGACTGTGAACCACTGATTACCAACCAGTTATGCACCCACCTTATAATAGCTCTGTCTGGGTTGGATTTCGCTAGTTTGTTTATGAGAAGGTCATGTGAGACAATATTAAAAGCCTTACTAAAGTCAAGATCTACCACTTCCCCCCATCCACAAGGCTTGATACCCTGTCAAAGAAAGCTATCAGGTTGGTTTGACATGATTTGTTTTTGACTAATCCATGCTACCTATTACTTATCACTTTATTATCTTCTAGGTGTCTGCAAATTGATTGTTTCGTTATCTTTCTGGGTACTCGCAAAAAGAAAAGGAGTACTTGTGGCACCTTAGAGACTAACCAATTTATTTGAGCATAAGCTTTCGTGAGCTACAGCTCACTTCATCGGATGCATACTGTGGAAAGTGTAGAAGATCTTTTATACACACAAAGCATGAAAAAATACCTCCCCCCACCCCACTCTCCTGTTGGCAATAGCTTATCTAAAGTGATCACTAATAGTGATTTTTATATACCTAATACTAATAGGTATTTTTTCATGCTTTGTGTGTATTGGTCTCTAAGGTGCCACAAGTACTCCTTTTCTTTTTGCGAATACAGACTAACACGGCTGTTACTCTGAAACCTTTCTGGGTACTGAAGTTAAGCTGACTGGTCTGTAATTCCCCAGGTTGTCCTTATTTCCCTTTTTATAGATGGGCACTATATTTCCACTTTTCCAGACCTCTGGAATCTCATCTGTCTTCCATGACTTTTCAAAGATAATCGCTAGTGGCTCAGATATCTCCTCAGTCAGCTCCTTGAGAATTCTAAGATATATTTCATCTGGCCCTTGTGACTTTTAAAGATATCTAACTTGTCTAGATAATTTTTAACTTATTCTTTCCCTATTTTTGCCTCTGATCCTACCTTATTTTCACTGACATTCATTATGTTAGATGTCCAAGTGCTACTAAACTTTTTGATGACAACTGAAACAAAAAAGTCATTGAGCAATTCTGCCATTTCCACATTTTCTGTTATTGTTTTCCCCCCTCATTGATAAACGGGCCTACCCCATCCTTGGTCTTCCTCTTGCTTGTAATGTACTGGTACAATGTTTTCTTGTTACCCTTTATGTCTCTAGCTAGTTTAATCTGGTTTTGTGCCTTGACCTTTCAAATTTTGTCCCTACATATTTGTGTTATTTGTTTATATTCATCCTTTGTAATTTGACCTAGTTTGTAGGACTCTTTTTTGAATTTCATATCATTGAAGATCTCCTGGTTAAACCAGGGTGGACAACACTACCTCTGTTTTACAAATAGGAGAAACTGAAGCTCCAGGATGTTAAGATCCAAATTTTCAAAACTGGCCACTAATTTTGGTTACCTCTGTCTCTCATATATCTTGACTTTAGTAAGGCTTATTGAAGTCAATAAGAGGGTTTCCATTGACTTCAGTGAGCATTGCATGAGGCCTATGGATGACTGATGTTCAGACATGCTGGAATCGATGGAGCTGTGGGTGATCAGTAACTTTAAAAATCAGGCCACAGTTGTCTATACTTGAACACCAAAAATACAGGGGCTAAATTTTCAAAAGTAGCCTAAGTGATGCCCAAGGTCACATGACCTGTGCCATTGGCAGAGCTGAGAAAAGTATACAGGACTCTCAACTCTCATTCTGGTGCCTTGTCCACTGGATCAATCTGCCTTTTTGGGCTGCAGTTATTACATGTTGTATATATACATGTACAAAAGAAAAAAAAATAAAAATACCAGGCAACCAACACAAAATAAATATATGAATATAAAGATTAGTGTAAAGGTCAATTGAAACCTACATTTTCAAAGTAATGCTGAAAAATAATGCAGTTGGTAGAATGGTCAAAAAATTAGAAATTTTTTTCACATTTTTTCCCTCACAATGTTCAGGAACAGTGCTACTGAAATTTCCACATTGGCTGCTCTAAAAACCACACAGAAAAACTTGTCAATTTTCCCAGGGTTTTTTAATCAAAATTTGAAATTTTGACAACTTTTTATAGCAACGTTGAATTTCCAAACACTTTCAACAAGGCATAATGGCTAGATTTATGTGTGTGCTCTTGTTTCAAGATTCCACTGGTCTTACTCCATCCTTTCCTCTAACTGAGCATATGCAGCCTAGTATTCTCAGGAGGCTAATAATATTTATACCAAATTTATGTGTGCGCTGGCAGACCAAGGTCACGGCATTTAATTTGATTATCTGGAATGTATTATTCCAGTTGCAATTTGAAAAAAAAGTCAAATTTTATGCAAAGGTCAACAATTATGTAACTTCTTTCGGAGCTCTGTCAAAGCTTATTTAAGAAATAAGGTTTTAAAAAAAGCAGCAAGATTGCAGCAGTTTGTAGCATACATGTCAGCAAAGTGGAAAGAATATGACACACCAAATATATGTTTGTAATAGATCAGTGTGCAAATTAGCTGGATATTGTTAAGGTAGTGGCTAGATGGATCGAAGAGACCATGTTTTGGGATTTGTCATATTTCTTTCCACTCACTGACATACATGCCTCAATACTGTAGAATTCAGATCCAAATCTGGATCTGAATTTTGCCTTTGCTCCAAATTTGGGGATGTTCAGTGCTGGGGTTTTGATTTGTCCTATTATAAAGAAAAGTGTCAGCTGTAAAATTCATATCAAGTTCTAATTCCCCCTTCCTCCCACTCCCTAAAAGTTCAAAGAGTCTTGGGTCTGGGACTTTGGTTCAGTCCCATATCTAGTCACAGAGTTAGTCACACCAGCAGTAAGTGGGTTCAGGTCTAGTCCATAATTTAGGGTTAATGCTTTTTAATGTAGTCTAGTAGTTCACAGAGCAGGTGTGAATATTTCAGTGATTTTTGACAGGTCTTTTCATCGTTGTTTTTAAGTGCCTTCATTCTGAGAGGTGAGTTGTAGAACACATCTTAGGTCTCATGTGAGCAACTCGTATTACTTTTCCTTCTCATTTAGTATGTGACGTAAAGGTGCAGGAATGCTCCTTCTGCAAACTATTATATACTCTCACATTTTGTTATGTGTTTCTTAAGTATATTGAGCTTAGCTTGCGTACTTTGTTTTATTTGCTCAGTAATCTGCTTTGTTCTGTCTGTTATCTCTTATATTCACTTAAAATTCACCTTTTGTAATTAATAAACTTATTTCTTGTTTATAATATAACCCAGTTTATGCAATTCCTAATGGGGTGGGCAAGAAGTGTGCACATCTCTCTTAACATTGAGGAAGAGGGTGGATTTTTATGAGCTTGTGCTGTGCAGATTTTTCTATACAGCACAAGACAGTATTATTTTGGGTTTATCTCCCCAAAAGCGGTGTGCACGTGAGGGCTGGGGGAGTCCTTTCACACAGAGCTGACTTCAGTCTGTGGTTGCAGTGGGGTGTGGCCCTACCTATGTGTGTGTGTGCTGCAAGAGGCCGGAGAGCCTAATTCAGGAAAGCAGGAAGAGGAAACCCAGGCTGAGTGAGCAGGGGAGGCTCAGTGAAATCCAAAGACATCAGGTGGCATTCCAGAAGTGGGTTCA
Organism: Natator depressus; assembly: GCF_965152275.1. Lineage (NCBI taxonomy): Eukaryota > Metazoa > Chordata > Testudines > Cheloniidae > Natator > Natator depressus. Next base: position 30,220,887 of record NC_134238.1, read on the forward strand.
ACCCGTCACAGCATGATCAGTTAACTGCATAGTATCTCAACATCACTGGAAGCTGCTGAAGTCCAGTTAATCCACCTGAAGGTCTTCTCACATTGCTTTTCACCATTATGAGACAGTAGAATCTGTGTTAGTAGTGTGGTGAGATAAAAATATATCTTTTTGGCCAAACCATACCCCCATTTGAAGATAGGTCAAAGCTAGTGTAGGCACGTTGTGCAGGCTGGGGAAATCCCTATTTCTGGTATGGAAATATCTTGAAAATCTGCATTTCTGCAGTTGAGATAAATTGTCTTATCAGCAGTTTATCTTACGTCCACCTCATGGATCTCATTGACGAATATATAGTCCATTCAGAGTTTATTCCTCTTCCTCCTTTCATGTAATACTAGTTATGGTGAATGCTGATAACACAGTTGTTCATTTGGCCTTACTTCAGACCATCTTTGGGAGGGGCAAAAAATGAATCTAAGTACTAAACATTCAACCCCCATGTTTGAGGAGCATGGTTAGTAACCTGGTAATCCTTGAGCATTTTTGTGATACCTGTCGACACTCTCCAGCCACTAGCTGTGTGTTTAGCTTTGGCTTCTCCTAAACTTAAAAGTTTAAAATATTTGATGAAGAATATCTATACCGGCAATAAATTGAGCCTGGGTGGAAATTAACAGACTGATTGCTCAACTTGCACTGGAAATGTTCCTCTTCCCTGAAAAATTCATTTTGTATAAAAGTTGAATAGTTTTTAAAAGGTTTCTCTTCCATACAAATGAATAGCATGTTGGTTCTACTTCATGTAATGTATAATGCTGGCATTAATTTTGTCTTCAGAGAAAGACCCTCTGTCAGATTGCCAACAGGCAAAAGGACTACTGAAGTGATGGCTAAATGATTTAGAAATTAGTAAAATGGTGAGTTAGCCATTTAAAATTTATCTAAGATAATGAAAACCAAGTAGAATGATTCAGACCATAAAATAGCATGTCTGCAGCTGAGGTCACGGGCTATGCTGTGTAAATTCCTATGTTCAGTTCACAACGGTAATGAAGAACATAGAACGTTTTGATTCTTCATGTACTAGCTTATCCCAAGAGAATACTAGATTCTAAGATCTAATATGAACATAAGCTCTTCTGTTTCCTTGCAACATGTTGTCTATGGTAATACATGCCACGTACCCTATAAATTTAGGTACTTGATGTACTCGCCTTCAGGTAATGGGATATTGATATCCTAGTAGTTTCACACTGAACCAAATGGCCAAACCTGTGCATTTTTATTTTACTAGCGTAACAGTTTATTCATCACATGCAATATATTTATGTGAAAGCAATGTGCAATTTCCATAAAAATACCGATAAGGAACTTCTGCAGTCCATTTCCTTTTTATTAATTATAGTAGCCTGTAGAAGCCCCAAGCAGGATCCGGGCACCAATATACTCAGTGCTGTACTAACAAGTAGCAAATGACAGTCTGTGAGCCCCAAAAGACAGTTCCAAAGAGCTTCCATAAAATTAAATACTAGGATCAAACATCTCTTGCGTGGATATATGCAAATATAAAACCATAATTTCCTGGAGTAAAAAAACAATGCATTTTTCATGTTGAACCTCTTGGCCATAACGTGATATGAAACAGGTAGTTTCTTGTATATATTTAATGTTGTCATTGTCAATTGCTTTGAAACTGTTTCCATGAAGCAGTCTCCTTGACCACATTACAAGTGTTCATACTCAACATAATTCCAGCAGAAAAATGTTTGGGCATATGTGTATGTGTGTGTGCTCTGTGTTGCTCCTTTCCTTCTAAAATTTAATAAGAAATTAGCAGTGGGGGAATAATCCCAGACAGTTAATTTAAGAAAGCTAAATAATGACACCTGGTACTTTAAGATATGGGGTACCCTCACCTCTGATTGACTTCAGAAACAGGCCCTAAATTTGCTGAGATTCATGTCATATAAACCTTTGCCTACATAACTGAGATGAAGTTGCAGTCTACTTCCATGTACAAATGTTTTTGCACTACTGCATCTTACTAAACTTACTTGAGCTTTAAAAGCTTCAGAGTCTTGGACAAAGACTTTAAATGTTAGAGAAAAATACCCTACATTTTGCTTATAAATGTGAGTTCATGCTCTTCCTCCTAAAGCCCTTCATTCTTTCATCAAATAGGCTTCTTTTAAATTCATTGCATTTTTCCACTGTATAAACTAGATGGACCTAGATACTTACAGGAAGAATCTAAAGCGTTCAGTTATTAGAGTGACGATAGCTGACTCACACATGCAAAACATTAAAGAAACCTTACAAATGTTCAAGTGATTTTTGTTTTGTTTTAGGGCTATGGAGCACCAAGCCACATCCTGTAATATACATGAATCTCCCCCCCCCCCGCTTTTTTTTTAATTATGCAGTATCATTTAAGGCTAATAAAACAATCAAGGACAATGTTTTTATTCTCTATTCCCAGCATTTTATTATTTTTATTTAAATATAACATACTGTACATTGTTGATCAGCCTTTAAAAAAACAAAAACAAAAACCCCCACCCTCTTTAACTTGATCAGGAGTCCCCTCTTATGGTAAAAGGAACTATAATACTCTGGGAAGACTGTCTGCAGCACAATTCTACCACAGTAAATACCAGAGCATGCCTATAGTGCAGGCCATCATTTTCCTTCAAGAATTTTTTATTTTTGTTAACCATCAGGAACCAACCATTCGTTCCACAGAATAGCTCCTGTCCCCATCTCTGTTCACTTTAGAAAAGTGATATTTTCTATTCTTGGCCTCTGTGAGCAGCGATATGTTTTGCTAGAAGCTGTTTTAGTGTTTTGAAATCCTGTAATTATGAATGTTTACATATACACTCCCCTAAGTCATCTAAATGGTTCTGTGAAATGAGAACCTAGTTTGTACCATAGATGTTGTTAAAGTGGTTATCCAATACTATATTTGCTCAACCAAACATTTAATTTTTGTTGTGGGTGGTCCATTATACATTGTCATATGCAATTATTACTTTAAAAATTTAAACAAGAAAACCTCCCTCTCCATATGACAAGTTTTGCTATTCAGTCTCAATTACAAATTTAATTTTAACCTCTGAAATTCTACTGTTGTCGATTTTTTTAAAAAATCTCATTCATCAACAAATAGGTTGGAAACCAAATACCATGAAATGCACTGGTAGCTGCAAGCCAAAATGCTGTGCCTCAAATGCACTTTTTTGTTATAAAACAGACAACTTTGTTTTGAGGAACAGGAAATACAATCTGACCGTTCTTTATGTTTTACGTGTTATGGGAAAGCTGCTGCTGCTGCTTTTTTTTTTAATACACAGCTAATACTTAAATAACAATTAACATTGGAAGTGCTGGCTAAGCATTGACTCAAATAAGTTATAGAAGATCACAATAACACCAGCCTTTCTTTAGGTAAAACTTTAGTTAAAAAAAAAAAAGACACAATTTAGCAAGACTCTCCTTTTGTATCAAAATACAGGTTCCAAACAATAAAAATAAAACCAACTTTCCCCCAACAATACTGAAGATAGAACTGCACGTCAATATAATCTCATAGTTATCACTTAAAAGTATTTAGAAAAATTATTATTATACTACTTTTTTTTCTCACTACGGACACCGCAGAGAAGTTTATGCATTTATTTAGTGGAATACAATGTGAAGACAGTGGTACATGTTGGCTGATGTACTGTTTTCTATTAAAAAGAAAAGGAGGACTTGTGGCACCTTAGAGACGAACCAATTTATCTGAGCTCATGAAAGCTTATGCTCAGATAAATTGGTTCGTCTCTAAGGTGCCACTAGTCCTCCTTTTCGCGGATACAGACTAACACGGCTGCTACTCTGAAACCTGTTTTCTATTAATCTGCTCTAACAAAATGAATCTCAAGACGGTTATATTGATGAGTTTTCCAGAGCTCTCTAAATTTACAGAAATAAGTGAAGCAAAAAACAACCTTATATTCCGTTAGGTTGACCAGACTTCATAATAGGCTTTAACTCATTTGCTTAAATTAAGCTGTGGGAAGAGTAACATTTCATAAAAAGTACCTGATATTGTGTTTTTTGAGCATTCATTTATTGTGATGGATATGAAAGACATTCTAACTTGGGACACGGTTGCTGTTTTTTTAGCTGGCTCTCATAATGTTATATGCATATGAAAGTAGTCTCTGATAACTGCATGATCATGAATATTCTATGGTCTTTTTTCAGGAAATGGTCCCAATATATGTCTGTGGCTCTTCAAGCTGTTAATGAGGACAATTTAGTCGAACATGAAGGTTACTGAATAAGGACTGCAGGAGTGTGCTCTTTTTGGACTCACTTTTCGGGAGCCAAATTCTGCTCTCAGGTGCTTCCAACTGCACAGGATAATTCTGCTTGCATTTAAATGCATGCAATATTGCAATCTCGTTAAAATCAATGGGCATGAGTCACATTTAGAGATTGTTCCAAAGGCAACTACAGGCAGTGAAAAGATTCCCATTAACTGCAATGAATTTTGGATCAGACCCCGAAGAAAGACTATACATTAGTCTCAAATACTATGAGAATCAATGGGATCTGAATTACATACACATACACATCCCAAACACGAACGCACCTGAGTACAGATTTGGCCTCTCCATCCACTTCATACAAGCAACAAGACCCTCCTGACAATGTATTTCTTGAAGTTTGTTCTTGACTGATGGCAGGTAGGATTCACAAACATAAACACATCCAATGTGTGTGATAAATCTGAGCACTGCTTCAGGTCCTTTTGCTTAAGTGCAAAACGGTTTAGAAGAAAACAGATTGGACATATTCACTGCAATGCTGACTTTACCTTAAAGACTTGTCAGTTTCCTATTCTCAGGCAGTCAGTGAGGTTTTGAAAGTTTACTCTATCAACCCCTGTGAGAAAAGCTGAAAAAAGGGGAAGAAATAAGGAAGCAACTGAGGAAATCATTTAAAACCAAAAAAAGATATTTAACATCCTATTAAATAAATAACTTAGAGAGAAATAAAAAGGAATGAAGTTAGAATACACAGGCATACCATACTATTCATTTTGTTAGAACAGTTTAACTCTAATATGCTTATATTTCCTAATCCTATCCATTCTTCCATGAGGCTACTCCAGAAACTTCTTTATTTGTGCATATGACCCAAGTGCTTCCAGTAAATGCTTGCATGTTTAACTGTTCATTGGATCATTAGGCTTGAATGAGCAATGAAGGTCTTTGATATGAGTTAGTATTCCATAAATAACTTTCCCCGAAGATCATTCAACAGATTGTCTCACGTCCTGCAAGTTCTATCGCAGAGATAAAAAAACATTATTCACACTGGGAATAGTTCCCATCCCATTTGATCCAGCTTGTATCTTGATTATAAGATATGACACAGAACTAATTAAAAGTCCTTCACGTGCCAGCAATGAGCACAAAACCTTCAAAGGCTTCCCCCCTTTTTCAAACAAGCAGACGTCTGCACTGTTTCTTTGCCTTTACTCTTCAAGAGGATTACCAAGTATACTTGACAAAAGAGCCTTTGGTTCAACTGCATCAATAAAACAGTTCCTTCATCTATGACATTACTACCATTGGAAGAAAGTGAGCTGAGGTGTTTTTCCTCCTTGTTTTCTGTCCTCTCTTTGTAGCTCCTCTTCCATTCAAGGCCACAAACATTTGTCTTCCATTGTGCTTCCAATTTAAGGATGCGTATGTGTTGTATCCATTTTCTTCTATTCTTTCCTTCAGTTTACAATCGCTGTTAAACTCTTTCTGTAAGAAGAGAAAAATGAACAGGCCAGTTCAGAATGTAAAGACTTTTTAACCATATTGAGGATAAAATAACATCTTATACAATAATAACCTGAAGGATTCCAAAGTGCTTTACAACTTTTCTACATAATCTAGATGATTATTACAAAATTATATGGTTTGCTTATTGAAATATTTAATTGCATGCACATTATAACACATCGGTTATGCTACAAAATAAAAATGTAACCGATTGGGCAGTAAATAATTGCATATAGTCATAAAAGTATATCATTCACCCACTAGTGTAATGAAGCCACCTCTGGGATGGAACATGGCAGCAATGAAACATCAGTTTCTTAGTTATAAGGTTTCTCTACGTTGCAGTCATGGACTCATTCACTATGTTGCACTTCTAAACAAATGCAATCTTTGACGTGTCTTGATCCAGGTTATTGGTAGCACATGTTAAATGAATCTATAAACTATAAATTTTAAACTGTAAAGGCTCATTTAAACTAAAAGTCCATTCATACCGCTGTGGCATTGCAAAGGAGACTTTAAGTGGGTGCAAATCACTCTGGCAGTGTAAATGGACCTTAAAGTGGGTGTGATGCCCCTTTAACATGCCAAAATGGTATAAAGGGCCTTACCAGAAATAAGGATCAGGACCTGAAAGATTTCAGTGCCTGGCCCAATATCCATATTGTAAGAATGTTCACAGTGAACCTAACAAAATTCTGCATGCACACTTCCAAGGATGAATGGTTTCCATTTTTCAAGAAAATTGGTATCAGTTTGCTAGGAGAGGATGTAAAACATAAAAGGCAAGTATGTTGTCATGAGAGGCTAATTGTTTCTGTAATATTTACCATACACAGATCTGCTTTTCAGGAGTGATGACAAGAATGTCTTTAATAAACAAATAGCTTCCATATTGAAAAAAGGAAGCCATTTCAATAAAGCCACTTAAATACAAATTGGAACTCTTTTGCAAATAGGTCATTTGAAACCCTGCACATTGAAATGTGCAGTAAGACACAAAGCAGTATATATTTCTGAAATTCCTACATTTCAGAAAGCAAGTTCTTATTTACAGGGAAGCCCAAAAGAACCCTACAATGGAACATGTAAACATTGACCTGACCTGCCTACCTACCTACATATGGTAATTCTAAGGCATCTATTCAAATGCCAAGACAAATATTAACAAGAAAGAATATGCTGAAATAATAAATTGTTATTTATGGTACAAATAAGATTATTTTGAGGTGCTTTAGACATTTTATTTTTGATGAATGTTGTTAGATACTTTGAGCATTTAAAATGTAAAAACCATCCACAGATATATAGTAGGAACATTTATATAGCAGATAGTTTAAGTGAGTCTTTAAAATAATTACGTGGTTTCACAGACATTTGAAGATACATAGAGGCAATATACGACAACTACTTTACATACAATTCATATAAATCTTCACTACTTATTCCTGTAGATTTCCATTTTAAAAAGTGATCAAGAGTTCATTATACTTAGATACAACTAAGAACTTTCAAACCCTTGCTTAATCTTTCACCTATCCTCAGGGCTTTTCTACCCTTGAAGGGCTACAGCTGCATTGCTGCAGTACTTTAATGTACACACTACCTACACCAACAGGAAGGGTTCTTCCATCAATGTAGGTCATCCATCTTTCTGAGAGGTGGTACTAGGTTGATGGAAGAATTCTTCTGTAGACCTAGCACTGTCTACACAGGGGTTAGGTAGGCTTTACTATACTGCTCAAGGATATAGATTCTTCACAGCCGTGAGTGATGTAGCTGGGTCAACCTAACTTTTTAGCGCAGACCAGGCCTCAGTTATAAACTACAGAAAACATACTTTTGTTTTCTTCACACAGTTGACTGAATCAGTCACACTCACTTTGACTTTCAAAATTCTCTGAGTCACAGTATTAGTCCATTAGCAGAGTTATGTAAGCTTGGAAAAACATCTCCAGGGGATATGCTCTCCCTTTCCCAAACAGCTCTTTATATTCACCACTTTAGAAACCTAAAGACTGCTTGGACTTGCTTTAATATGCCATCATTTGCTTTAATGGAGAAAAAAAGGCAAGTGGCCATTAAATTAAGCAACAGCTCTAAGCCACACTAATTCTCCTTCTGTCTGGTCAGTCCTGAATCTGATAAATAAATCAAATTAATGAGCTCCTGCCCCTTTGCCTGCTCATACTAACTGTAAAATACCAGTCAAAAAGGCTAGCAAATATTTTTGCTAAAAATAAAAATAACTCATTTGACTCCTTTTTCCCAGATGCAGAATTCTGATCCAAACTTTCAGCCTAGTTCACAGATGATATAAAGAGATTAGATGATGGAATCAGGTGGTAAAAAAGTTTTACTGGCATAAATTTGGGCATCAGACCCATTAGTGAATTATGCAGGCTATTCTAAACAAATGCCAGTGTCATGCTCTACCTGCATGTCATGCTCTACCTTCAAGTTTATATATGGTCACCAGCCAATCAGGGTCAAGATCATGTGGCCACTCAGGGAGCTGGCTGAGGAATCCTAGAAGCTAGCCTACCCAAGTCTGAATTCTAAAGTAAGTCAAAGAGTTGGTGCAGTGGGATGGCCAGTGCTGCTTCCTGAGGACCCACTGGGCCTGGGTTCAAGACTGGAATTTGAGACCAGGGTCCTGACATATACACTATAGATATATGTAGTATGTGTGTAAACCAGAGTTTAGTTCACCCATTCATGGGGTTATATTATGTGCATCTGTGAAAATGATTGGTGATAATTCATATCTTACACAAACACATATTCTATCTTTTATAGGTAAGTACAGGTTTACCAAACTCTGATTAACCAAAGTTTGATTATGTTCCTGAGGATGCGATTATCCCCCTCTCTACAGTATTCTTGTGCAATAATCAGCGTTGCCCCTTTAAAGCTGGTGAATCTGTAAAGCTGACCAGTATGCTGTCCAGTGCACTCTAGGGTTGGGAACCTAGTGTACAGCCTTTAAATGTCTTCCAAGCTGTTGCTCCATCATCTGAAACCCCTGTTTATGAGGTTTCAGATGCCCCCCCACCAAATTATTGACAAACAGGATGAAAGAATAAAATACCTTTAAAATTTTAATTTCTTTTTAGATTCTTCCCAAATTGTCTGCAGTTTTCATGCTGTGTTGGCTGCTACTTAGTGGGAGACCTGACCGGACCAGACACCAGAACAGGCCATTTCCATGACGAATGCCAGCAGCCACTGCCAAACTTTAGCCTAATGAACTAACCACGATGAGCTGGTTTATGAGAGCCTGAAATTTTGATGAACAACTCCTTGCAGCTCTAATTACTAGAAAATTACAGATAACTGAGCAAGTCTATGCTTATGACTCCTGCAGGGGGGGAAAACTACGGTTATGACTCCTGCAGTCCATTTTGAAAACAAAAGCAACATACTTACAGAGCCATAGACTTTTCCTTTCTTGTTCATGGCTAAGTAATAGTTGCTGTTAATCGATTTAACAGCCACAACTCCAATTTCCACTGATGTTATCTCCAATATGCCTAAAATACAAAAATGAAATAAAATAAATCAATAAATGAGAGGCTCAGCTCAAAGACTTTTAATCATTTCATTGAAGAAAGAGATCTGCCCGTTATAGAAAAAAAGAGATCAAATTTAAAACGAATCCCTTCAAATCATGCTAAAATCCAGTTAATATTCAGAACCAACCAACAAGCTTTAGTAACATTCCTCTTCAAATTACTACAAGAGAATACACAAACATTGTTTCAATTATCATGTTTCCTTTGCTAACCCTGCATTTAAAACCCCCATAAAATACGTAAACAGCTCCACCCTTAGCATAGATTTCACTTAAAGTTACCAAAAGAGACATCTGAACTACAGCATTAAATTAAATCTACAGCATATGTCAATAGAATGTCAGATTTGCCCCAATCTTCAAAAACAGTGGTAAACTATTTATTCCTCGTAGGACATTTAGATAAACTAAATCTCTCGGCTGCATTGAGCTGATAAATTCATTTTTGGCAAGTGTGTTGACATTCTGGGATATAGTAAGACTAACCTTGATGTTCACATTATCTTGGGATGACAGAGAAACACTCTGCTCTGTTTGTAATAAATGTGATTAGCATTTTTTTGTTAAAGAAGAAAGCTTTCTGGGATACTGAAAGGCTCAAAGGACCAGTAATGGGATACAGAGTCTTTTATCTTTAGGTTATTTTAATCCATATTGGGTTGTGAGTGTGACAAGTCACTGCCCCATGTGTGACGTTAGTGGTTCCTGTTAATATTAGACAAGTCTCAATATCAACAAAACCACCACAAAAATGTCATCCCACAGTGTCAGTAGCAGGCCAGTGGGTATGAAGATGGAGCTAAAACTGAACATGTCCACACTGGGATTCATATCTTGTTTAGGAGCCATATTTAAATTCAGGTTAAATATAGCTCTTGTTAAACTGGTTTCTAACATGGCTTATGCAGCCAGTGTAGGTGAGTACAAACCTTTCTCCCTGATATATAAACAGGTCTATATGACGTGCTAAAATAGTGGCCTGCCTATACTAGTGCTCATCAAGTTGATACAACCAGAAAAACTGCATGAGTGATCGCAATGGTGGGAAATTTTAGGAACAACAAATCCTAGGCCTTCTACACTGGCCAAGCAACCTTAGGAACAAATTTACTTGGAACCAGGTTTCAGCAAGTTTTCTACAGTGATGAGCTGCCAACACTTGAAGCAATGGCAACCCACAACAATTTCCCTCCAAGCTTGTGATAAACCTGGTGTCCAAGAGGTGCAAGTGCTCTCAGAATTAAGGGATGGGGTGCTGGGGAATCCATTTGTTTTCCCAGTCACCTAAAAATTCCATATTATAATCACAACTAGGGAAGAAAACAACATAACTAGGCATTCAGTGCATTAGCTGGCAATGTTTATTTTTTGTCCTTAAAAACCATATTGAGTACATTCAAACTACAGAACCTAATTTACCTCAGTTTGAAGTGGGGCTTGGGGCGAAGACCTTATGTGAGGTCTTCCTTTCCTGGGCCTTTCTTTCATAATTGTGCTACATACAGAGAAAAGCCCATTGAGAGTGGGGAACATTGGTGGGGTGATGCTAAGAAGCTTGCAATAATGCTGTCTGGTCTGTAGTAAAGGAATTCTGCCTCTAGCATGGAGGGCTTGTAGGAGGAAATCTGTTGTTTGGGCCATGCATATTAAAAGCATTGTGAATCTATGTATGAGAGAACTATCAGGTAATCTTTAATTTTGAACAAGCTGGTGTGGTAGTTAACATTTATCAAAAATAAAGAAAAACATCAAATGGACGGACCCAGTCAATATTATGGATTGTTTTTTCTCACTGAAGGATATGTGGCTTCACTGGTGCATCCCGCAGCCACAGAAGTGAGTGAAGGCTTTCCACTGACCTGTTAGGAGTCGGGTTTTGTACTAACAGCCTGCCACAACTAGCCTGATCCTGCTGTTCCTGCATGCACAAAAGTTTAATTGACTTTAATAATAGCCACGAGCAGGAAACAATGGTGGAATCAGGCCCTTCCAAATTTCCTTTTTGAAAATGAAAGGCTATTTTTAAGCAGAAAGCAGAATTAGAAGTTTTCCAGTTTCTCCGTCTTGTCCACGTTGAGAGTTACAAACTATCCTTTGGGCTCTGTTTTTTGTTTATTTAATTTACTCTGAATTTATCAAATCTCTTATTACAAATTTAGGATGATAACAGATATGTGTGACTCAAATCTATACCTATAATAAAATATAAATCCTGACAGGCATGAACAATTGAGGCAGTCCATATTATTGGAAACTTTGAAACAGCCCTCTTTCCTTCTGCCATAAGTCTTGTGAGTTCATATTTTCATCTGAAATAAGATAAATCATCATAGTGTGGGATAATATAATGCACAGAATTCTGTAATCTAAACGAACTCCATTATGGTGAGATGAGCCTGATTATTTACTGAAGTCTACATTAATCTCCCCTGAGAACCTAAACACTTATAGTGTGAGTAAACACTGAGTGAAAATGCAATGAATAGTGGTGCAGGTCCACTGACAGTGAGAAGCAGGGAAAGAGGTTTGCAATAAGATCCTGATCTCAACTCTCTCACCTCCAAAGGCAGGAAAAACAGTAACAGTAGAGACCCATTGGGAATCTGGAGCTTCCTGACTAGCACCAGTCAGGAAAAGACATGGGCAGTCAGATCAGTGAAAGTGTATGATATCTCAGTCAACATTAACATACACATGCTTTAGGGGCTGACTGTAAAGTCAGCTTGAAGTATAACTTGAGTATTGCCCCCAACCGATTCCCATCCACATAAACAAATCTCTAGCTTGAATTAGATGGTACTTTAAACTCAAACTAGCTGGCCTATCAGGGATGCTACTGATGTTTGAGCTAGTGATGGAATGGGGATGGGGATGGAATTGGGTTGCCAGCACAGCTACTCTGTGCTGGCAACCCAATCACTATGGGTGTTGTTTTTGGTGTGGCCACTCTCCCTCGAGCCAGGCTAATGAGAGGTATTAACCCAAGGTCTGTTCTATACTTAAAACTTAGACTGAGATGGCTGTAGCACTGACGGGTGTGAAAAATCCACACCCCTAAGTGCTATAGCTATGCAAACCTTACCTCACATATATATGCAGCTAAGTCAATGGAAGAATGCTTCCATCAACCTAGCTACTATCGCTCGGGGAGGTGGAGTTCCTACAGTAATGGAAGAAACCCCTTCCATTGCTCTATTCTATGTCTTAACTACAGGATTGCCCTATGCCACTCTAGTGCCCATAGTGTAAACATGGTTTAACTCTTTAGTGAAGATGTACCCTTTGGCAGCATAGCCAAAGGGAAATAAGGCCGGGACAGGAGTGAGGAGCTCCCAAGTTCTAATTCTAATTCTGCTTCTATTACAGTGGAGGCTACATTGCGTCATTTCACCCTTCCATACCCTGGATTCCCCTGTAAAATGGGGCAATAATACTTCTTTACTAACCACAGAGGAGAGTTTGAGAATTAATTAATTAGGGCCAGATCCTCAGATGACCTAAACCAGTGTAGCTCCATTGACTTAAGTGGAGTTAAGGCAATTTACACCAGCTGAGGATATGGTCTTTAATGTTTACACAGCTCTTTTGAAATTTATTGCCACGTTCACCTGTCACACCCATATAGCTTCAGCCCATATTGGCTTTCCTACAAGAGCATTCTATGATGAACAGCAGCTCTCTAGTTTCACCCAGCTGTTGGCCATCCATCTCCCTCAAAGTACTCCAGCTCAGAAACAAGCATCGCTAAATGGAGTGTATAGGACAACCCCTTGGTGGGGTGAATATGTGGTGCAAGCACTCCCTCCTCTGCCAGCTGCTCCCTTTTCCTGTGTGATTGATATGTTTTTGCTCTTTCCATGCCAGACAGTGATGGGGAAAACACAGACCATTATTTATAAGGAAATTTTAAATGGCTGTAATTCCTAGTGTGGTTCAAATAAAACCAGGTTGGATCCATTTCTAACAATAAAAAATGTACATTAGCATTTCAAGGGACTTTATTAATAAAGATATGTCAATTTTGATTAAACTGAATTATATTTTGTCATATTATACTTGTAAGAATTGCAACATGTTAAAATAAAATGTCATTCTATTGACCAATATAGTATCACTTTTCAATAGAATATATTTGTGAAATTTTCAAGTGCAGTTTGAAACTGGATAGTATATTACTCAAGTACAAAATTGGAATTGAATTAGCCAGTCCTGTTTTGTACTTGAATGATGCACAAATATGTTGTACGTTGATACAGTACTTTAATGCCTACAGTGCAATGAACCTTACTCAGTAGAAGATCAAATACAATAGATTTTTCTAGTAAACTGTGGTCACAATCTCACACTCCATGTTATCCTCACTGATAGAGTGGAAACTAACTCACCAGGATGAATGTTATTGCACTGGAATTAGTTTGACTGCACCGAGTAATGCTTGCCTAAAATGTGGCTAGGTTCTTCTGAACTATTATCAGTTTACCATCACCATTGGTACAGGATTTATTCTCACTGAGTAAGTATGTTTTAAAAACTTGGAAGCGTGGATAAAAAACATGATTTATGTCCCAAATTATAACTTCATAAATTCTCACCTCCAGAGTCTTTCTGGAGATTTCAGTGGAGGTTCATGTTTGAAATTAATCCTATGTTCTTAATTTACTCTCAGGTGGGTAACATCAACCAAATTCTGTGCTTACTTCCGCCCCCCTTCCCCATTGGCAATGCAACCCTGGAAACTTCAATAGAGCTGCACACTAGGTCTGTACAGAATTTGGCCCTACTAGATCACAGTGCTTCTCTCCCTATGCAATTTGGCTTAACGTATAGTCTCTTCTTTAGAGAAGTTATGTTTCAGGGCCCCAATTGAAAGTCCATTTAAGGCAATGGAATCTTCCTGTTTATTCTGTGATACAGCCATATGCATAATAAAATTTAGATGAGACCACCAGTTAATTTGACATAGGTCACAAAAGAGCCACATATTGACTTTCAGAGCTGGAATGGATTCAAACCAATGGCTGCTGATAAAAAAGATGAAAATACCTGCATACAAGTACTAGTCACTTAAGTCATTGCGTCATAAGCTGGCCCGGGTAAGAAAGAAACAGATTCTTACAGTAGAACATCCCCAAATTGTAATTAAAGTTCTTTTCACCATCTAATGATTAAGGAAAATATTTGTGGCAAAATACATGATAGGTCAACTTCCCACTTCGGTCAACCATTATTCCATGCATTTATACAACGTCCAGCACAATAAATTCCTGGTTTATGACTGGGGCTTGTAGGCACTGCTGCGATACAATGATACTACATCCAGGGCTTGCAGGATTAGTCCCTATATGGTGCAGAAGTTTCATATTCCACAAATACAATAAGCTTCAGCATGACAGATAAACAGAGTCTGGCATTTTCATGACTTAGTCTTTTAATTTCTATAAAATATGTAAAGTGGAAATTATTTTGTGTATAATTTGCCTTCATAATAACCACTACGAAAAACTAATGAAGCAATTTTGGGGAATCTCAGTAGTAGTTGCTCAATTCAGTTTCATGTCTTGTAGGAATTTGGAAAGAAAAAGAAAAAAATCTTTGTGGCCTCCATTATGGTTTTAAAACAGATATCACACTATTATTTTACAGTCGTAACTCTATAAACTGCAACAATTACAGCTAATCCCATTTCACCACATCCACTGTAACAGCATGGTTTTCAATACCCAAATCATTTCCAACTCATTGTAATTAGAAACATTCCCAATATCAACTTGAGATGTGCCCTGTAGCCATGCATGTGTTCCCAAAGGCTAGAAACATATTCACCATAGGAACCACATATATTTACCTTAAATAAACTGTATTTTTATAGTTTATATAAGTGGTCATTATACAAATGACAAGGCTAGAGAAGAATGGCTGGCCATCTCACACTACACAGAGGAATTGTAAAAAAATAGCACTTATATAGTTTTGTATTGCTATTTGCAAACTTCTTGTGTTCTTATAAAAGTGCTGGGCACCTGAACTGAAAATATTTACTGTGGAATTTAATCACATGGTACCTTAGGAAATAGTTCAGTATTTTTTGTGATTAATAAAGTATCTGATACTTTATCAAGACACTACTGCACTAATAATTGAATGCAGCTATGAGAGTTCTGTATGTATCAGTCAAAAAGGATTATAAGGCTCCAGGACCTCTTTCTTTGTGGTGTAGGATGGCCAATCATTCTTCTGTTGCCTTGTCATTTGTATAATAAGCACCTATAAAATCTCTAAAACTGCAGTTTGTGTGTCTGTAAACCTAGACTGGCAGAATAATTCCACCTTCCATTGCCTGCCCCCCAATTCTGAGCCCTCCGCCTACCCTTTTGATGGTGATCTCTTATGCTTTCTACCTGTTCTCTCCCCACAGGTATTGCCTCCCTGTTCCTGTAATGATCTTGGGATTCATTACACAACAGACCAGTGAATGAGAAAGGAATAAAACTTTTATTCCCCCACTTCCAGGATACGTCTCAAAATTCCTGTATTTATAATACTGACCGTTATGAGGGAGCCTCTATAAATTACAGTCTTGCACAAACATATATTTACATCTTCCATCCTAAAAAGCCAACTAACTCACTATAAACAACTAACAACTATCTAATAACACGTACATTCAATTCTCAACCTGACTAGTACATTTCCGTAAACTACAATTCATATACCTAATGTGTCAACTGTCTAGAGAGGAGAGGTTTACCAGCACATCTCTATGGAGTGAATCCATGCCCTTTCTTCAAATACCCCATTTTCCAGGCAGGTTAGAAAGTCTCTGAGTTTTTCAGGACACTTGATCTCCCCCTCTGATCTTCTCAGTATCAGCCTTTCATTAAAAGTCTGAGTTGTTGTCTTATTCCTTGACAGTTTCTCCTTTGTCCATTGATAAACGATCAGTTGGTTGGTAAATGACAGAGTCCACTGTCTACGTTTTAGAACTTTCTGGGATTACACTTGGATTCCTTCAGTTAAAGCAAAATGTATCCCCTTGGTCCACCTGAACTCCGTAAGACCTTGGATTCAGCTGTTCTTTAATGGTACCCCTTTGGCCCAAAGTTTTAGAGGCATGATTCCTCAGGGACACTATCACCTGGGTTAAGAGATGGGAGATCACAGGTCCTTTTGTCAAAATAATATTTCTGTGTCCATTTCTGATTTTCTTTTATCTTCCATATGGTTTTGTTGTCATTAGATTTCAGTAAATTATAGGGATTGATAAATTAGATCTGATCCTTCTTTCCATGTACAGCTGATCTGGAGAAGAACCAATGTAGCTTTATAGAAATCACCTTCGCTGTCGAATGTCTTTTTCATAAGGTCCTTCTCCACCAGTAAACTCCTTTCCATAAATCCATGTGATTGGGGGTAATTTGGATTTGATGTTTTGTGATGAAAATAACCAACCAATGGCAAAGTGCCTAAAATCTGTGCTGGAAAATTGTGGCCCATTATTGTTAAAGTTTGCATCTAGAATTCCATGTCTGAAAAATATTCCGTTCATGCCAGCTATTACTGACTTAGTACTAGTACTGTGCAGTGAGCAAATTGCTGGATACAGAGACTAATCATCTGGGACTATTCAATAATCCTTTGATTTCCAGATAAATAAATCGGTGCCTACTTTCTCATAGGCTTTTGTGGAACTGGGTGAGGTCTCAGAGGCTCTGCCTGTTTACATGGCTTGTATTTCAAGCATGAAAAGCAGTTTCCTATCACATTAGCAATGTCATGATTGATCCGCAGCCAATATATCACTTCTCATGCCCATTGTTTGCATTTCTCAATTCCTAAATGACTACTTGTGGATCTTCCATAGCATTTCTTTCCAGAGGCTTATTTGTACTACAACCTTGCTGAACCTGAAAATCATCCCATCTATCATAGTAAGTTCATGTCTGCAGTTTCAATAGTCTCTTATTCTTGGAAAACAATTGTTAATTTCTTCAGGTCACCCTTGAATTATCTCTTCTTTAAGGATCCCCAGTGATTCATGTTTCTCTGGTTCCCCTCTTATTTGTTGCAGTTTTTCATTAGCTACAGGACTTAACTTACAATCAGATCTATGTAGACTTGCATCTCTATCTCTACTGTCTTCTCTAGTTTTGTAGTGGAGTCATTGCTCTGGAAAGTGCATCTGCAGGAAACATGAATTTACCAGGTGGTGTAGGTTATAACCAAATCATACTTTTGCAGTTTTATCATCATTCTTTGAATCCTTAAGTTACAGTCATTCAGCAGTTTTCCAAATAATTCTAACAGGGGCTTGTGGTCCATTTCAACATCTACAGCCCAGCCATAAATACATTGATTGAATCTCTCACAGGCAAACAATATTCCTAAAAGCTCCTTCTCAATGTGTATATCAGGTTTCCTCATCAGTCAGTGATTTTGATGCATACTCCACTGGTTGCCAACAATCATTGTGTTTCTGTAAAATCACTGCACCTAACCCAGACTGTGAAGCATTTGCTAAAATTCCAATAGGCCTGCTTGGTGTGTAGAAGTTCAATATGGGCTCTTGTATCAGTTGTTGTCTCAAAACTTCCCATGATTTCTCCTGTTCTGAATCCTAGTACTATTCATTTTTACTTTCTAGGAGTTTCCTCAAAGCTGCTGGTTTTGTAGATAGATTAGGTATGAATTTTCCAAGTAATTAACCATTCTCAGGAACTGCTGGACATCTTTGACTGTGGACATGGCTGAAACTGCTTATCAGGTTTTACACCTTTGCTGGAAATAGTATCTCCAATAAAAGTCAGTTCTGTAATCCCTAAAACAAAATGTCTCCCTATTTAGTTTCAAGTTTGCAGCTCTATTGGAAGCCAACACTTTCCAAAGGCTACAATCGTGTTCCTCTGTAGTTGAGCCCCAGATGACACTGTCATCCATTGAGGTGTCGACACCATTAATATATATGTAGTTCTTATGTATGGTTTTGTGGTACACTTCTGTTGCTGATATTATCCCAAAGGGTAGGCATAAGAATCTGTATCTTCCAACTGGGGTATTAAAGGTGTATTGTTTTGAGCTTTCTTCAGTTAATTTTAGCTGCAAAAACCCTGAGGAGGCATCCAATTTACTGAAAGATTGTGCATTCACAAAATGAGCCATAACCTCTTCTCTGTTGGCAGTTGGAAGTGTTCTCTTTTTATAGCCTTGTCGCAGTCTCTAGGATGTAAGCATATGTGTAGCCAGCTTTTATTTTTCTCCACAAGGTCTAGGGAGCTCACCCCTTCCATTGACTCTTCAATATTTTTGTGTTACTTGCATTGTTTCCATCCTTGAGAGCTCAGCCTTGAATTTATCATGGAGTGCAAATGGCATCTTTCTCCATGGATGGCTAAGTGGAGGGACCTTGCAAGCAACCCAGCCCTTAAAACAGATCATGATGTTCTTGAATAGGTGCCTCATAGCCAGGTTTGGTATGATCTTGTAGTGAGAGCACCCATTTTACCAGACTGAGCTTTTCACAGATTGAGATTGACACCAGGCCTAAAATTGGTGTCACCTCTTTTGGTACTACAATGAATGAGAGCCCGTATGTGATGGTTTTATATTTGATGCTAGCACTGTACCTCCCCTTCACTGGTATATTTTTCCAGAATAACTAGTTACTTTTATTTTGTTGGTCACTGTTTCGGTCTTATTTTCAGTCTCTCATAACTTTGTTTAGACAGAATATTAACTTGAGCTCCATGTCCAGTTTGAGTGTAATAATTGTTTCATTCACTTTCATTGGCCGTATCTAGTCCCTCATGAGTTGTACTTCATCCCAGGGCTGGTCTTCACTACGGAGCTAAATCAGCACTGCTGCAATTGATGCAGCGGCATCAATTTAGTGGGTCTAGTGAAGTCACACTCAATCGATGGGAGAACGCTCTCCCATTGATTTCTGTACTCCACCTCAATGAGAGGCAGAAACAATGTCGGTGGGAGAGCATCTCCTGTCGACATACCATAGTGTGGACCCTGTGGTAAGTAGATCTAAGCTATATCGACTTGAGTTACCCTATTAATGTAACTCAAATTGCGTAGCTTAAATCGACCAGCCACTGCAGTGTTGACAAGCCCCCAGCATGTCTATGTAAAACTCCTCAACCAGGTAGTCTTCAACTGCATCCATTTGCATTTGGGATCTACATCATTTTGCAAAATGATTCCCCCTCCCCCCCCACACACACTTGTGACAGAGTTTTCAAAGGCAAAACACTGTTTTGGGCTGTGCTGTGATCCACACCTTCCACATGACCGTCTGTACCCCGTCTCTTCACTAACAGTAGTTTTCACAGAGGGTGGTTCCACTTTTTGAGTTGACCTCTAGTGGTTATATGCTTTTGTACTTGTATGAGGATAACCCCTTCTGGTGAATTCAGCTCTTTGGCTTGTGCTTACACAGTTTCTGCTGCTCTGCACATCTGGAATGCCTTTTCTAAAGTTAAATCTCCTTCACAGAGCAGTCTCCCTCTCTTAACATGTTGTCTTTACTGCCACAACTGATTCTATCTCTGACCAAAGGCTCTGTCAGTTCAAAAGTCATGGGTTTTACTGAGTCTCCTTAATTCTGTGGCATATTGCACTAACACAGTGTTTCTCAACCTTTTTGATACCAGGGAGCAGTTTGCCGCCTTCCTAAACTGTGTCAGGGAGATCTCAGGAACCAGTGTCAGCCCACAGACCGGTCACTGAGAATTTTTTTTGCAAATATGTAAAAATTTGTCTCTTTCAAAGGCTTCATTCCTTTTTGGCATGCAACATTGCTCAAATTTAATTAGTATTTTACTTAACATCATGCTTTCATCTTCTTCAACTTAAAGTTGTTAAAACATCCAATGCTTCCTCCCCAACAACATGAAAAAAAGACTAATGATTTTACTTCATAATTTTTATCCTCTGCCAACATTGCTGCTAAATACAATTCAAATCTCTGTCAGAATTTTTTTCCAGTTCTCTGCAACATTGCCTGGCAGTTGCAGACTGGATGGAGGTTTCAGCACATCCATTTTTTGGCTCTCTTCCCTTCTGAAGGTAGCCAAGCTACAATTGTGCTCATAAAATACATACATAAGCCTTTGTACTTCTCTGTTTGCTGCTCCACATGCTCCCCTTTCCTCTGCTTTCAGTTTCAAACACAGGAGTTAACCTCAGAATGAATGAAGTCTCTTTTTCATTCAGCATTTCTGACACCATCTAAATGTCTTGGGCTTCGCTAAACAGTAAACCAGTGAATGAGAAAGGAATAAAACTTTTATTCCAAAAAGCCATAGAGTGCATCTGTGGTAAACTTCTGTACACAGCTACACTGAATTCTCCACACCCACTGCTTCCACAGCACATCTCAAAATTCCTGTATTCATAATACTGCCCTTTAGGAGGGAGCCTCTCTAAACTATAATCTTGCACAAACATATCTCTACAGTTCTCTCTTCTCTCCTGCAGAAGAATGAGCCCAACTGGATGGAATGTGATGATGTCAGATGGATGTTGAAACAGGCAGTTTTCCAGTTGGTCAGCTACCTGATGACAACAGCTTTGATGGTGGCGGCGGCAGCTGCTGCTGGCTGGATGATGGGGGCCTTTCAGTAGGATTCTACCAGACTACGCTGTTGGAACTTTTGCTCCATGTTTATTATTGGCTGCTGGTGTCTGTTGCCCTGAAGGGTTCCCCCTATAGGCCCAGGTTGCCTGGGTCTGGATCTATAGGGGTGGTGTTGGGGAGCAGATTAAGCAATGACACGAGGCATTTGTCAGTTCAAGAGCAGGACCAATTCATGTTTGAGGGATGGAGGTGTTGTTATTGATGGTCCCTCAGGGATGGTTTCAAGAGAGGTAGGGCAATTGGTTTTAAGTGTTTTGTTGGTGGATAGTTAATTATCCACGTGCCCTGTTTGGTGGAGGAAGCCTGGATTGATGGAAAGAAAAGGGGGAGGGAGAGAGGAAGATGAGGACACTGAGCCTGCTTCTCTACTTCCTTACAACTTGTTGCAATTGTTCACACCTGTGCAAAGTGAGTATAAAATGACACCATATCAAAATGTGTGTAATTTACACTCACTTTTGCATAAGTACAGATGAATGCACAAGGTGTACAGTGATGGAGAAGCAGGTGCAATAAGTGTAGGAAACAGAGTGAGTTGAGGAAGACATGCCTTTCAGAAGTGTTGTCATTAAAACTAACCTGTTTCACTGACTGCAAACATAATGATTTCAATGTAGTTGTCAGATGGCAAATTATGATACAAGGATCATAGCAAAATTATTTCCCTACAAATCGAGCAGAGAGCACCATTTATAATTAGGGGTAAAAGTCTCATCCTGAACCATATCCCAAATCTTGACCCAATAGCGAACCTTTGAGGTTGGAAAAAATTCAGAAGCTTTTAAAATTATTTTTAACATTCTCATAGAACTTCCCCACTTCCTGCTTTAAATCACAATGGAAATACTGAAATACCACAAAGAAAGCTATTGATGTGTCATGCCTAGCCCAACTCAAGCCAGAACATGCTGGAAATCTTGTCAGAATCCTGATCATGTGAGATTTCCAATCCAATTCCCAGTTGCATGTATTTGGATAACTTTAGACTAGCATCCAAACTTTTGGAAGGTTATGGGAACGGAACCTCTGAACCTTTTACGTTAGTACAATGTCAACATAAAGTTCAACAGAGTAAGAGCATAGAAAACTCAAGAAGGGCTAGATTATCACAGCCCTTACTCAGACATGCAGAGGGATAAGCAGAAGTAAGTCTCTTCTCCCTCCTTTAATTCTCAAGGAGTGGTTTGGAAAGTGGGAGTGAGAGGAGCTTTGGCTCTGCCCCCCTACTTACCAACTAGAGTAGTTGGCCAGAGTCCAGACACAGGGGAAAGTAAGCTTACCCACAAAAGGATAGTGGTAATGGAGGAACCAGGGGAGGAATGGTGACTGTCAGTCACAATTTATCCTCAGTTCTGCTCCTGGGATGGCGAAGCTACACACCACCCCTCACTCAGGGCAGTTTGTAGCTAGCCCAAACATAACAGCAATGCAAGTTAGCATGCTACTGAAAGAAACAACGGTACTGAAACACAAAAACAGTAGTTAAAATTAGTCACAGACAAGCAAATTTCAATTTGTCTAGATGCTACAGCCCACATAGCCCTCTGTCTGAAAGCCCTTCTGCAATGATTTGGGTTAGAATTCAGGTACATTCAATTCAGATACATTAGTTAGAAAATATTCAATATTTAAACATTTAGCCAAAATAGGACACACATGAGAGTGGATGAACACCACACGCAACAATACTTACAAGGATTTTTTAAAAGTTGCTGTATCCAATTTAGGGCCAGATTCTACTCCCCCCCCCAAACTCATGTTGAGTACTAGCAATTTTCTCCATGAGTGGCCCCATTTTCTTATATAAATCATTGAAGACAATGGGACAATTCGCAGAGTATTGAGTAATGGTGACAGAATCTGACTCAGAGAACAAGGTGCTGGTTCTACACAGTCCCTAAAAAGATGATGTAATATGCTGTGTGCTTGTTTCTAAATAAATGACTGCACATTTTTAAATGTTACTACATGTTTTCTTAGGCCCAGATGTGTGTTACTTTAAACTGCAGCATTACAATCTAGCTGTAGCCTGTAGGGCAGATTCATATTTCAATTTAAAATGTTTTCAAGGTTTAAAAAAAACTTTTAAACCTTTTCAATGAAAATTCACATAGGGGCTGATCCAAAGTCCAAATGACTTCAAAGGGATTTGGTTAAGGCCGATAGATTTCACTGATCTGGTGATAATTTTATAAGTTTCCCATCACTTTGCAGTTTTTTGATTTGTGAACCAAATCCTGATTTTGAATGTACATGCACAAGTCCCATTCCAGGCAATAGGAGTCAGAAATATGCACCAAAGGGAATAACACAACTATTTGCAAACTAGCTAAGAGAAAGAAACGTTGTCAGTCTTCTGGTGTTACACAAGTCACAATCATAAGGATTCTTATTCTTGAACGTTCAGTAGTGAACTAAAGTATATATGGGCAAATGGCAGTGGAAAAAAATCACCAGGAACATCAACCACAGACAAAGACTAACTAGGGATTTTGTGCACTTGCATCCCAAAGGATCATGATAGAGACACCCTCTTAGGATACCACCTCAACAAAATTACATAGGAACTAAAAAGGAGGGACTTTTTTACTGTATATGACCACATGTAATACCTCCAAATCCGCAGAGCTGCTAGTTTAGATTCAACTGACTGTTTTGGAAACTCTTTACAAATTAACATTAAAAATGTTTGCACCAATATGTGCTAGCAAATCAAAATTCTAAAAGAATGGTCTAAAATTAAGTCAAATAAAACATCAGAAGACAATTTGGTCACAAAGTAAAAATCTCACTGGTGAATTACACTTCATCAGCCTGTGACTGAGTGCTGAGAGCCAGTAGCTGACCCAGCACTCTGATCACTGAAGCATTAATTCGCGATCCTCCCCACTCTCCAAAAAGGCCTGATGGAGGAGTGGAGTACCCAATTACTTAATCAGACTGGGTGGGGGAGTGATTGCTAAGAGCTAATTAGCTCATTAGCTTTGAGAGGCAGCAAGAGCTCTGGGTGGTGAGATCTCTTTCTCTTCCTGGAAGAAGGGCTGAGGACTAGAGAAAACTGCAGCAACAGTTGCTGCATGGAAATGTGATGGTTTGGTGGCGGGAATACAACTAAAACATAAAGATGCTAGCAAACAGAAAGTGTCAAGGCTGTTTGGGTGGGATCTCAAGACAGGAGGGGAGCCTGTCCTCTTATACACTCCAAATTGCAGTGAACCCCCAAAATCCATTCAGCATGAATTTCACCTTTCTGCTGATGTGCAAGATAAGTATCTAAAAATTCTTCCTTCACTTTATAATTTATACAGCCCCCTTGATGTATCTGTGCTATATTGGGAACTCAAACAAGCTCAAGTTTGGAGGTTAAAGGAGGTTATTATTACGTGCATACCTTTCTCGACTAAAGACATAATAGTGGAAGAAGAAAAGATTATTTAGTTTGAGACAAGACTGCTTCTACTGGGTACAAGACAGGGCCCAATCCAACTCCCACTGAAATTGGTGAGAGTCATTTAATTGACTTCAGTGGGAGTTGGATCAGGCCCCAGATTAATAACTTTTTCTAGAGTTGTGATGAAGACCTTCTGAAGTTATTGGGAATCTCATAACATTTGGCTTACAGTCTCTGTTTTTCAAAGATTTCAAGGCCAGAAGGGAACTTTGAGAGTATCTAGGCTTACTTTCTGAATACTACAGCCCATTGAATTTCACCTAGTAATACCTAATTGACCAGTAGATTATACTCAAGAATATGTTGCTTGAGTTTTGTAGGACTAATAACACTTGTCATGCACTGCAAATGGTTTCCTTTGTGTGGCTCTTTACATCAGCTTTTAACAGCCTTTACCGAGTTGGGCCTGCAATCTTCTCCTGGCTTCTATAACAGCACCTGATGCTGATACTTGCGTGGGGCTGCTCTGCCCCACATTAAAATGAGAGAACATTTTTGTTTAGTTTTGGGCCAAGACTTTCAAAAATATGCACCTAAGGATGTAGAAATTAATTTGAAGCAATTTTTTTTAAAATTGGAAAATAGGGTCACTTACATTTACAGCTCTCAAATACATACAAAGACTCAGATAAATACAATTGTTATGTACTGAAATCAAACAAAGAAAAAACAATTACAATTAGATGTGAAAAGTAGAGAGTTCTGAAATGATGGCTGATTTATTTTTTGTGTTGTCTTTCTACTGGGCAGTATGGGGAGCAGAGCTTCATTGCAAAAATTTCAAAGATAACTTGATTCTCCTGCATTTCAAAATTGACCAATTTTTCATATTTTGAAGCTTTCAGCATGATGTTTTATCTTTTTATCCATTTGTCAAACTGGAAATTCTGAAAATGTTCATAAAATTTCATATTAGAAAAACTAATGACAACTGGCATAAGAAAACCTTCTGAAAACTCAAAACCAGAAACTGAAAAGGCAACTGAAAGCCAAGAAATAAAAACTGAAAATGAGAAACAAAAAGCAGAAAAGTTTTCATAGAAAAACTGTTTGCAAATTTTTCCACGTTTGAAAAATTACCAGATTTCAGAGAGAAAAACAATTAAAATGTAGACCGGCTCTAATAGTTGTCTCCCTCAGGATCACAACTTATTAACTTACTGAAGTCAAATGGTGTCCAAGAAAAAAGCAGCATGTGTTCTCTCTGAAAATAAGACAGTCACTTGCAGGCTTTCACCAATGAGCACATTTAGAAGTTGATATTATTATTAGCCAGAGAGTTCCTTCATGTTACCTCCCTCTTCTAACTGTGTGTCTGGTGCTACTAGTCAGCTGCTCTCATGTGGGTGCCTATTCATGTTAATGAGGGCCAACCTCTCCATATTATCTGCAGACAGGCATGTGGGTTATTTAGTGAATAGAGCACCTGTCATACTAAACAGCCACTCAGTAAAGACTAGAGGGGGTACAGCTTACATATTGTGCAGCTACATGAAACAGGCCCAGCTACCGCTACCTCTTGAGCTACAAATAAAGTCTGTACTGGTAGTCACAACAGTGCTATCTCACCAGATAGCCATCAGTCATATATGTGGCCTTAGCTTCCACTTAGTGGTTCAGCAGCTCAGGGCAGCACAGACAATTCCAATGCACTACAGGCTATCCCCAAAGGATCGTGGCCTCTCAACTCCCACTGTTGCCTTGCTACTGCTGTGCTTCTCTCCAAGAGGTGTGACACTGCTTCGCATGTGGATCTGGGCCCAGCCAAATGCACTAACCCACTACATTAATTAGTTGTTGCTTCCAATAGTCTATCTATTGCCGCCTCACAATGGAAGAAGGAACCCATTGGATTTTAAAATCTGGGGGGCCACATGTTCACAACACTTTCTACCACTGCACAACCACAATAATTATTCTTGTTCATGTAATTATCTCAGGTGGCAGTTCCCAACAGCACACTCAGCATTTTTTTCTGATAATGCTACACCTTCTTCAGCATTTTCCTGGTACTGCCTGATCACTTAGGGGCTATATGTTCCAGTAATGGAAACTTCATAATGGATACAAGGGGCAGAATTAATTTTGCAACCCAGAGCCAGATGTAGTGTAGCGCTGCAGTAAGACAATCAATGGAATGTTCTGTTTGGTCAAGAGCTACTACAAGGAAAACGACAAAAATGGCTGTTTAAATATACCCTAAAATTCCCTCTTCCTGCTTATCTCCTGGCTGCTCTCTTTCCTTAAAATGCTCCCTTTCTCAACCCATCCAGTCTCTGACAGATTCAAAGCCACATGTTTTTACTGAGACACTCCTGTTTATGAAGGCTGGGTTATCCAACAAGGGAACAACAACAAAAAACAACATGGGGACTAAGACTCAGTAGACTAATCATGCAGTGAGAACAGCCAATACTCATAGTGGGCACTTCTCAAACAATCTATGGGATAAATCTGTTCACGGAAGTTGTCCAGCAATCATGCATAGCAAATGAATATTGTGACTTGTTATTAGATAAACTGAAAGCAGAGAATGAGGAAAAATTAGCTAAATACACTATTTAATTGCAAATTGTTCAACCAGCTCTTTATGTTGTCTGGCTGGGATATCTCCAGTTATCAGTTCAAATCTGCCTCTCTCCATTCCTACCTCTCTCTCATACAAATTATTATTGTGATGGGTTGAACCCCTTGGGAAGCTACCTGATGTGCTGAGATACCACTGAGTCTACCTGTTCTGCCATCATGGGCCTCCTTTAACCTGTCTTGCTGAGCCAGGCTCTTAAAACCTCCTCTAACACATGCACAGGCAGGGCCACACCCAGCTGCAGATCAGCTCTGGGAAGACTCAGCTTAAAGGACTTGCTCCAGCACTCAGATGTCCACCTCCCTTGAAGCATAGACCCAAAGATATATTATGAAATTTGCCACCTCCCTCAATGTGGAGAGAGGTGTGCACACTCCTTGCCCTCCCTGCTCTCACAGTTAGAAATTACAGAAAATGGGTTTAATAATTAAAAAAAAATTTATTAACTATAAAAGGCAGATTTTAAGTGGTAAAAGGGGTAACAAACAGAACAAAGCAGATTACTAAGCAAACATGCAAACTAAGCTAGTTTCACAAAAGAAATTGGTTACAACTGGTATTTCTCACCCTAGATATTGTTGCAGGCAGTTTGCAAAGTTTCTGTGGTTCAGAGTTCCAATTATATTCCTTTTCAGACTGGACCCCGTCGCAGTCTGGACTCCATCCTTGCCTTCCCATTTGCAGTCTTTCTTCTTGGGCAGACAGGCCATGGAAAGGAGGAGTCCTGTTTGCCTTCCTCCCCACCCTTAAATAGGATTTACATAAGGCAGGAATCCTTTGTTTCCCAAACTTGACCTCCCTTCCCTTACAGTGGAAAGTTACAAGAGATCCCAGGTAATGTTTTAGTATCAGGTGACAAGACCACCTGACTCTGTAGTATCACAGCATCCATGTTAGTTGCAGTATGGAGCATCCGCAGGAATGCCAAGCCTTTTCACAGTCCATTGTCCTTGCTGATGGGCCATGAGCCTTGTCTGGCTTTTCCATTATTTTAATCTGAAGTGTTAGCAGTGGGCGTCACCCAAAGTAGAATAGTTGAAATACAGATACATAGTTAATATTGCTAACTTCAGATACAGAAATGATACAGGCATACAAATTGGATAATCACATTCAGTAAACCATAACCTTTCCAATGATATCTAACATGAGCCATCTTGCATAAAGTATATCTCAGTTATGTCATATTCATATCATAAGCATATTTTCATAAAGAATATGGAATGGCACATCACACTTAATTCAGCCTAAACTACAACTAATAAAAACATGGCATTCTAGAATTGTATGGAATGCTTTAATTATATAGCTATTTATTAGAAAATCAAAAAATTACAGAGATTTGTATCTTACTTCACATGTTCAATATACTCTCTTCATCATCAAAGGTATGCAGCAATGTTAAAGCAAATAACAAGGTCTGCACACTTGCACACAGATGTAAACAATTGCCTGGTATAATACAAGCACCTGACATATGTCTTTCACAGTGTTTTCATCTTTAATACTTGACTGCCTCCTAACCTGGCTGAATCTGGTATCTTCAGTCCCCTAGTACAAACACATTTTTTTTAAACTCTGATGAACAGTGATAAATGCTGTCTTCTTAAACATTCATTCAACACCTCATCAAAAAATGGGATGACAAAATCGTCAATCTTGCACTGAAACTTAAAAGGCTGATCTGAAGAGCACGATCACTTCACACCCTTCTGTTCTCATTATCTTCTAGTCTACTTTTTTATTGTTTCCTCATCTTGCCTGCTGACATCCTCAGCAGCCTGGTATTCTGTTCTGTGCACTGGACTGCATGATCTAATTGCACAAGCCTGTGCCTCCTGTCTTCTCCGTTTGAACAAATTCTGTTTCCATAGCTAAGCTGCTGAAGACACTTTTCTTGGCTTCGAATATCTACCCTCCTACACACACATTCACAGACCTGTGCCTGCAACCCAGTTAAATGACAGCACTTGAACTGTCGTTTCATAAATTCTTTCCATCTCTTTCATTTAAGCTACCAAAAATGTTGGCAGCCATATTCAGTGTGAGGCCTCTGCTCATTGAAATCTGATAGCAAAGAAGGCAACAAAGTAACAGTTACAGTGGGCTAAATTCATGCGGTGATGTTGGGGCTGAGGAGGACCCTCCAGCACAGAATCACTGCATGGGAATGGGCAGATGTACAGTGGCCATAAAGACGGACCCAACACCTCTCTCTGTACATTAAAGCCAGGCTCAGTGATTTTTACACGCTGGCAACCCTGGTGGAGACTAGCTGAGGTTAAGGCAGGGGCATGCCCACTGGGCCTGCAGTCATGTGACTTCAGAGGCCACAAACCCTGCATGGTGTGCCCAGAGATGGTATATAGCCTGTGGAGCTACCCTGCTTTTAGCCTCTAGGTTGTGAATTTAATTCTGTTGTCCCCACAACCACTGTGAAGTTCCCGCCCAAGAACTCTTTTACTTGGGCTAGGAGTCTATGCTCATAAATTGCACCTTATGTGATTAATCACATTAGGGCTCGGGCTGGTTTTATATATTTGAAATGGCTGATATTTAACCCCCGCCTCTCCCAACTAAGCAATACTCTAAAGGGCCTGCTTTTCAGCTGGACAGAGACCTTGTAATTCCTACTGGAGTTATGGAGTGTCCATTTCCTCTGAAAATCATGCTCTTGGGTGTCATAAGATGAACTTCAATAAAGGAAGGCACCCAAAATCAGTCACCATTTTTGAAAATATGAGCCACAATGCCCACATTTCCCCGCAATCCCCATTTTTGTGATTCGTTATGTTCTTGCCACCTAGTCATCTAAATGGCTGACAAGTCACTCCCCTCTTTCCCTCAAGCCAACAATGCAGTCTCCTTTCTTCTTGTAGTAACCACTAACAAAATAGCTGGGACAGAAAAAGAGTAAGTTAAAACATGTGACTAAAATTACAGTGGTTGCCTTTAAGCAGTAAAAGACTATTTATTTATTTTGAGGTTTTAAGACATACACGTGCCTGTACTGGGAGTCCCTTCCAATGTTTAAAACAACACAATAATGAACAATTACAACGCATTGTGAAAATCCACTGAAATGCATATGTACAATTGCACTTCACTTTTACTTCATTATACTGCAATTAACAAACTCCTTCACCAATCTGCCCCACACTCAGCTGGTTTCCTTGCCAAGTAACCATGAAAGAATGAGAGCATTACATTGTGTGCAAACAGGTAACAAGGACTAGACCAGGAAGGAGGGAAGAGAAGGGACGCTTGTGAAGAATACACTACTGGCAGCTCTCTCTGTATAATACAGGCCATAACCATTAGCCTCAATAACCATTAGCAAATTCCTTTGTGTAGCCCTCCTCAAGGCCTCTTACATACACTGAACAAGACACCTTGCAAAATCGATCCTAAGATTGCCCTAGAGGTAGACAAACATTCACCCCAAATCACCCTCTGGGTTCCTCAGTATAAAAAGGAGAGAAGACACTTCCAAGTAGTTCCATCCACTCCTTCCAGGGACCTTAGACATATCGACAACACCTTTGAGGGAACTGTACAAAAGTCAGCTGACAGATCCAACAAACTCAGCATGGCCATGTTGACCTCAACAAGAGTTAGAAGAGCACTAATCAATATCCTTAGTGCAATTTCAGTCCCAAACCTAGATTTAAAACGAAACTGATCTGAATCAAGAAAATCTGAAGACTTTAGATATTGATATCACTGTTTGGCTACTGCCCTGTTCATGTATTCCACAAAATGGGAGATGTGATACTTGTCTCTAATTGACAAGATCATCATCATCTTTGGTGGAGACCCTCACCAATGCCTCCTTGAAAACACCTGCCATACTTACCTCCGAAAGAGAAGAAGTTACTACTTCCATCAGCCATAGATCCTAACTCATTAAAACTCAATTCTCCTCACCAGTTACTGAGTGGTAATTTGCAAAGCTGGTAATCCTTTAGGTTCCAAAATCTATTACAGTTATAAGCTGTTTTATGGGATTATTGCTATGCTATAGCACCTAACCTTATTAACTGAATGGTGAAGGTCACTACTGCACATGGTTCACAGATGCTACAGATAGAGTAAAATCTCTATCCACAAAGCATCTCCACAGGGATATGATGGTTAGGGTAAGTCATAGCACCAGCTTGTAATGTCATTCTAAATCACTCAAACCTGGTCAATTAACACCTCAAAAGGTTGTTCTAAGACTATTAAAAGAAAAAATAACTGAGTATAGTGCATATAACAACACTCCTGCTCATTTCATTCTGGGAAGTGTAGTTCTCAGAGCCTTTGTGACCAAAATTGCCTACCTGTAAATCACAATGCTTTAGGAACTGAGACTTCTACAGTGGCTTACTACTGCTACCTAGCTTGTACATAGTGCTTTTTGTCAGTAGATCTCAAAATACTTTACAAATGAAGTCAGTATTATTTTCCCCATTTTACAGGTGGGGGAAATGGAGGCACAGAGCGGTGAAGAGACATTCCTAAGGTCACCCAGTAGGATAGTGGCAAAGCTGGAAAGACAAGCCAGAAGTCTAACCACTAGATTACACTGCTCTCTACTAATGGTCTTTACTCATTTATACTTTAAACCATCTAAGATTAATCTTTGATTTCCTACTTAACAATTCCAGTGTTGCTGGGGTTTTATTAAAACCCATACTTCCAGATCTTGATTCTTTCCAGTATTCATTTGTCTTTCATTAAGCTGCTCCTGCAAGGTGCCAAGTGACTTCTGTGAGTGTTGAGGGTAATGAAAGTTAAGGATGCTCAATACCTTCCAAATATTGGGTCAATCATGTTCTAAATTAAGCTCAGGGGAATTTTGCAATTGACATCAGTGGAAGTAGGAACAGGCCCTGAATCTGTAAATGCATTAGAAGCATTTAACTCTTATAAGATCACTGACTTTTGACAAGAAGGTAGTTAACAGGGCACCATAAACTATGTGTAAGGAGACAGTGGCAGCTGATTCTGATTTCTCTTCCAACATATGGAATATGTTACATCTACACAAGCTCTAAGCTTTCATCTCGGGCAGCTGTGAAGGTGAAGGCTTGTGGAGGTCTGACTGGTTAATTAAGTCTGACTTAAAATTCACCTAAGTTAGACTAACATGGATAGGAAGTCAGGTTCTGTTAGCTGTTCCACCTTTCACCTTGCCACACATCTGGGAAATATTCAGTTCAAGATCATAACCTTGCGTTTTGGCATTAACTACCTAAAAGAAAAGAAAATTAAGATATCACCAACAATTTGCCTTTGACTGGGAAAATTAGAAGCATATTTGAGATGTAAAAACTGGTGTGCCACTAATAATGCTGGTAATGATTAAAGGCTGCTACTTTTATTATAATGGAATAAAGCAAAGTTGACAGTCTTAGTCCATGCACATTTTTAGCAAAAACAAGATAAGAAAATCCCAGTATATCAAATTCTAAAGGGAGGGAGAGAGAGAGAGAGAGAAAAAGGTGGGAGTACTTAGAGAAGAGTATTTTCAATGAGATCTATAAATTGAAAGCAGTATGTGTAAAGTACTGTAACAAATTTGTGGTTACTCTGCAAAAATGGGGATAGATCCTAGATCCTCCTGTTCCACCAGCATAGCCCCCTATTATTCAAACGAAAGGAGAATCTTCTTTAGGTGTAAACATGTTAGAGACCATATGTACACTGGAGTCGGTCCAATAGAGGGTAGTAGTACACATACATATTAGCCAATTCATGAGATCATCAGCACCATCATTATTGTTTCACTTCACGGAAAATACTGTAGGTCGGTTAGTGATGTGCATCCCATTTATAATCATATTTCTAGACAAAGGTACAGATGAGTGTCCTATCACCATGAATAGGAGACCCCAAATCTCCCTCATCCCTCCTCTGGCATTTAGAAGACACATCTTAGGACACTAGAAAGAATTTGCTGTTATAGCTATCCTAGCAAAACCTCCTCATGTAGATGCAGCTTATATCAGCAAAAGCACTTTTTTGCCAGCATAACTGTATCTCCAATAGAGCTTTTGCCAGTATAAAAATGTTGAAAAAATAATCATGCTCCTAACCAACATTACTATCCTGACAAAAGTTTCTAATGTAGACTGGGCCTTAGAAACCTCCTAGTGTTTTCTCCGACCCACCAATGATAGAGAGCTATCCGGGCCTGGTTTGTAGAAAAATTTCAAAATGAAGTTTTTACTGTTTGAACTGTCTGTCTGAAAAAGTCTGGCAATAATTGTGTACAATGAGAAAACTGGATTTTTTTTTAGACTCATGTAATTCCAGAGCAGGTAAGCTGTCTTCCCTCTCTCTCACACACATACACCACTTCAGCAGACTTCAAGCACAGAACATTTCTGCAGAAAAGGAACATTTCGGGTAAAGCTGTGAGTGAATGAGTTCGAGGGTTATGACTGAAATTGTCTTATAACCATAGCTATAGTGTATTGAATTTATTGAATGCTATAATTCAACTAAGACATAGCTGCAAGTTAAACTATATAAAGCTGCTAAGTGAGGTTTTGTGGCTAAATCCCTTTACATATTCAGAAGGGATGCATGGCCTTTCTGATGTAGGACTCCCTTCCCTCCTTTGCGGAGTAACCTGTGTGGTCAGGAAAGGTTTCTCTGCCATGAAAGAGATCAGGTGTTTCACCCTCCTCACCCCTGTGGCTTCCGGACACATCACCTTCTGCATGAACTATATTGCCAGGGGCTTCCTCAATGGTTGATTGCTACCAAAAAACACTTGGGAAGGTTTTCCACACCATAAAAGGGAAAGTAGTAACATGCAAGACTTTGCCCTGTGAGAGTGTGGTGGAATCTAAAGGAAACCTACTGACCCACTCCTTGCCAATCATCAAAATCTAAGCCACTTGTTAGGTCAAGAGGAAAAGGGGTGCATGGCAGAGAGGTACCACTCCCCCTTTCTGCAACCCCTATAGAAGGATTTACAAACCTTCTGCTAAAGTTGCTAGCTTTACCTATTACATTACCTAGTCACATTTAATGTCACTACACCTGGAAAGTCATTAACTTTAACCTTGCATCCGATGAAGTGAGCTGTAGCTCACGAAAGCTTATGCTCAAATAAATTGGTTAGTCTCTAAGGTGCCACAAGTACTCCTTAACTTTAACCTTAGCAACTGTACTCTGGACTGAACAATGGGTTGCCTGAGTGCGGAAGCCAGTTTGACCAAGTTTCTCTATGGAGGGCTGATGAAGTGGAGAGGGAAATTTCTTGAACAGGACACAGGAACAGAGGTGACAATGCAGGGGTTTAAAAAGGACTCCCAGGAGGAACAAGGGAGAAGGCTTTTGGAGAAATAGCAAACTAAGGGCATGTGGGATTCCGCTTTTGGATCACCTCAGAGCAGTCTGGTGACTGTTGACTCGATGTGTGACAGTGTCATACATCCATATGCATGGCTTTACGTGTGTTGCTACCAAGTCACAGGTAGTATGTCATTGGCTGTCAATGTCAGCTTCTTGGGAAGATCATTTATTGGAAAATGTTCATGTATCCCAGTTAGGAAACTTTGCATTGTACAACCAATTGATGACAATCGAACAGGTTCAATAAAAGGGAGAAAGATTAGTTCTGCACACATGGCAAGCTCTGCACATTTCTTCATCTTCTTCAGCAGTGACTTACTGTGTGATGACAAGAAAATTGGAAATAAGAATATTAGCGGAAGCACCATATTCTGCAGATGCAGCCACAGCTCTCTAGAAATAGTTTTCATCAGAGGATCTCAAACCATTATACAAAAGAGGGTAAGAGCTTGGAAAAGAGGCAACTAAGGGGGATGTGATTGAGGTCTATAAAATCATGACTGGTGTGGAGAAAGTAAATAAGGAAGTGCTATTTACTCCTCATAACACAAGAACTAGGGGTCACCACATGAAATTAATGGGCAGCAGGTTTAAAACAAACAAAAGGAATTATTTCTTCACACAAAGCACAGTCAACCTGTGGAACTCTTTGCCAGAGGATGTTGTGAAGGCCAAGACTATAACAGGTTCAAAAAAGAACTAGATAAATTCATGGAGGATAGGTCCAGCAATGGCTATTAGCCAGGATGGGCAGGGTTGGTGTCCCTAGCCTCTGTCTGCCAGATGTTGGGAGTGGGCAGCAGTGGATGGATCACTTGGTGATTGCCTGTTCTCTTCAGTCCCTCTGGGGCACCTGCCATTGGCCACTGTCAGAAGACAGGATACTGGGCTATATGGACCTTTGGTCTGATCCAGTATGGCTGTTCTTATGCAAGTATCCTCATCACCATATGACAGATAGGAAAACAGAGACCAGAGAGGGCAAGTGACTCACTCAAGGTCACACAGTGAGTTTGTGACAGAGTCATGGAGCCCTGCTGACTGCCTACTCAGTTCTGTGCCTTTACTGCAAACCTATTCTCCCTCTCTAATTAACCCACATTCTTTCAGGTACCAGGTGGGACATATTAGTCAATTGGGATTTCTGACTACGTGATGGGAGGGGAGTTCCACAAGAAAACCTAATAGAAACAGGCAGGATATATGATATTGCTAGTCTGCTTCAAATAGGAATTGTACTTTGGAAAGAAAAGATGAGACATCCTTTTAGTTGTGAAAACGATGAAAGAGACACCTAAAAGTGAGGGAGCAAGATGGGAATTTACTGTCAGAAATGGTAAGAATCAATCACTATCTAGTTGGGATATGAATCTGCGTGAATTTTTCTTTCAGACAAGATGACTATAGAGATTCTGTGAAATGTATTTGTCTTTTAAAATCTTTTATTGATCAAAGGTGGAAGGACTTGGAAACAAAGGAATTTCATAAGAATCTAGGGAAACTTGATAGAGTTCCCCACAATACACAAACTTTTAGAAAGGACAGTGCAAGAAGTATTGTTAAAGATTGGGAAACCAGATACAGTTCAGGTTGACGAAAGCATCCGTCCTGCATGTTTAGTTTCTTAAGCCTTTGATATGTTCAAAATATCACTAGGGTCCTTTCCTCATTTTCCCCCACCACGGTGTGAGTTCAAAGAAGCATATATTATGAAAAGGCTAAATTGTAACAAAAGCTTCCTAGCAGCTTTGAACTGCAACATATAGCTTCACTACAACTTTATTTATCAAAAATGCCCAAACATCTGAGTCAAAGTAAAGTACCCTATTAATTTGTTAGTGGTTAGTGATTAGTGTATTCTGTTTCATCTATCAGAGACAAAAGAAATGAGGATTTATTTATTTATTTATTTATTTTAAAGAGGGTGGAAACTATAACTTGGAAGTTTGATGTGCACAAGGGAGGTATCTATACTGAGACTACCTACTCAGCTGCTTAAAAATAAATAAATAAAGTACTGTGGAAAATTCAGCTGGATCTTTGTAAATGAAGTGAAACTAGCCAATTTAGCTGTGGGGGGAAGAGAAAAATCATAAAAATCCCCCTTTTTGTTGATGCAGTTTCAAGAATTTTTGTCATAAGAATAAAACAATTCTGCCTACTTAGGTCAAGATTCTGATAGTCATTCTAGAGTAGTCATATTGACTCCAACTCAAGAATGAAGGTACTACTCAATGTGAGTAAGGTCATCAGATCAATCCCTTGGAGAGGAGAAAGACTAAAATAGAGAGACACTTGCAAAATATCTGAGAAATATAACCAAAGAGATGGTCATATATGCAACATGACTTGCAAAATTCAAGAAACTAGGACATTTTCACAGAGTCCCTCAACAACTTTTTTTGACTACTTTATGGAAGGCTTGTATGGCTAATTTGCCGAATTTAACATCATCTGTGCTCAGTCAAAACACCGCACTGAATTCAACTGGGAGGTATGGCCTGAGACTATAGAGCGAAATGGCACTATACATTCAACTGGCAAAATAATTGGACTACAATTAGTGCTGGGTGAATAATGCCAAAAAGCAATCATGAATATTCACCTCAGACAATTCACTTTTGCATGTCATGCCACTTTAGTGTTGATTTTCTACAAACATACAAGAGATCATGTTTTACTGGCACAAATAAGGAAGCGTATTTCAAAACTGCACGTGTTAGTGATGTTTGGAAACACAATCAAAATTTGCACATGCATGTCTTAGTGCTAGAAGTGCTTACAAACTCATCCAACAAAAGGAGCAAAAACACCAACTTGTAAATTAAGAACAACCCCACTGAAGCCAGTGACATTCGTCAGTGTACATTTGAAGAGAAACTTTTCTTACATGACTTATCTGACCAATTGCAACTAAAGCAACACAGCTCAGATTTTGAACATTCATGATCAATGCACATGGAGTAAAAAACCTGAAAAGCTAGCTCTTAACTATATTAGAATAGCAAATACCTTTGAGGAAATCACAATCTGTTTGTGGACAACTTATAAGCAGAAAAGGAGGCTCAATTCATTGAGTAAATCATCAGCTGTGAATTTATTCACTCAGTTTTAGCTGCTACTATGAAAATCAGATCAAAATACCTTCAGAAACTCAACCCTCACAGGCTCCTCCTCTCACCCTCAGTCACCCTCAGTTCATGCCTTTCCCCTCCCTTCCTTTCTTCCCTCCCTCCTGCCCTGCCCCACCCTCCTCTCTTCAATGTCTCCTCTTCCTTTCTTGGAGCAGGTCTACACTAGAAAATTAGGTCAACCCATCTTCATCACTCAAGGGTGTGAAAAATCCACACCTCCGAGCAACATAGTTAAGCCGACCTAAGTCCCCGTGTAGACAGTGGTAGGCTGATGGACGAATTCTTCTGACCTAGCTACCACCTCTCGGGGAGGTGGATTATCTATGCTGACAGAAAAACCCCTCCTGGCATGCTACAGCGGCTCAGCTGCATCACCGTGAGTGTAGTAAGTGTAGACAGTGGTCTTTTCATTTACCCAATCCCCTCTTAATTAAAACCCCCGTTCCAAAAAAGGAAAAATTGAGGAACTAACATGACATTTGCTGCCCATTCTGCTTGTATGTTCCATCCCACTACTCTTAAGCTGTCCTGCCTATTTAGATTGTAAATAGAATGTAAATTTAAATTGTAAATACAATCATGCTACGTAGGCAGAATAAGGGCAGGCTCTTTTAAATACTTCACGTGCTTCAGGGAGGTAGGGTGAATATGCTTTGCCTAAAATTGCATGTAATTCAGCACAGACACAGAGCACTACTCATCTTCCCCTCTCCTATTTCTGCCCAGAAGACAGCTGTCAGTGTTGTCTAATAGACAGATCTGGCCTAAGCTTTTTTCAAACTAGAGGCACGAGCAGGCCAGGAGAAGCAAATAAATGCTGTCAGTAGAGGTAAGTGACTAGTGAGAAAAAGTATGCATATGTTTTCACTAATCATGAATGCCTTTTCTATTCAGCCATGTTCACACCCCTTTTTCTCCACTTTTAAGCAAACATCCATGCAGGCAGGTTTTGTTTGCAAGAATGTTGGCTAATGGCTGCTTTATGTGCATACACATACTCACCTGTTGATAAGTGTATCCACATATGAATACAGGTG
The DNA here is from genome assembly GCF_965152275.1 of Natator depressus. Taxonomy (NCBI): domain Eukaryota; kingdom Metazoa; phylum Chordata; order Testudines; family Cheloniidae; genus Natator; species Natator depressus. The sequence continues at coordinate 30,259,483 of NC_134238.1, forward strand.
TTCAGTCCACTACTGATGCCAGAAGACTTTGCAACAACACCCCCCGTTCATAAATTTTCAACCATCCATTCAGTGAGCAGAAACACTACCATGTGATTTAGATAGTCAATGAATAATAACAGCAACAAAAAAGACTAGTTGACTATAGTTGAAGCAAGCAAATTGCAAATAACCTTTGGGCTGAAATATGTTCATAGAGTGACTGCAGATACATCATAGATACATTATCAAAAAGCAGTCTGCTCATGGATACTTCACAAACAGGAAAGAGGGCTAAATTTGTCAGATAATTTGTTCACTATAAATAGTTTGGCCAACTCTACTCGAATGTAGTTCTGAAATTAAGTGCTTGAAAAGTGACTCTGTGAAGATGAAATAAAGGGCTTTCATAGCTATATTCTCTCAGAGCCAAATTCAGTGCTGGCCAAAGTAGGGATGACTTAATTGACTTCCATGGAAATGTGCCAGCTGGTGCTCAGCCTCAGTTTGGCCCCCTACTAGACCTCCACATCATATGGATTCAGTTTACAAGTTGATTTTTTTTCTTAATTGATGGCACTGCAAACAACTTATGATCTGAAAAACAAGCTCAGTTCTCTTTAACCATCCTCAGTACTAAAGATCAGAGCTCAGCGGATGTTGATGGTATACAATTCCAGCACACTCTTCCATAATGGTATTGGTTTTGTAGTATGAACTGCAGTAATATCTTTCTTGTCAGCAAAGCATGCAAAAACCACATACATTTTCAAAAGCAATCAGTAATGGCCTAACTCTGAACAGCTTTACCATTCACTTCACTGGAGAAAAGTTAAAGCAACGCTGAGTTCTTTTAAAAATCCCACCCATGGATTACACCAATTTACACACAGGATTTACATCAGTGATGCCAATTTACACCCACTGAGGATTTGGCCCTGGCAGAGTGGTTGGATACACGAAGAAATCTCCCACTGACTTCAGTGGAGAGTCTATACAAATACCAGAGGCCATATTGGCTTTTGAACCATGTAAGCTGTGAAAATGAAAGTGAAATAATTCTGTGGCTACCATCGATAAATAAAAATAAGATAAATCAGCAGATGATGCTATGGCTCACTTTATTCTAGGCAGGGCTGGTAGCACTGTATATTAGGTTGCCCAACACAGCCCATTACCACGACCCTATTTTCAGTTGCTTATAACTTTGCCAATTTGGGCTGAAATTTTCCATGCAAAGTGTCTGCCTCAGGTTGGATTTCTGGGGAATTTTCAGCCAACATGGTTTAGCCATTTCTGAGAACAAAGCTAATGAAAAATATCTTGTTTTGCCCAGGTTAAAAAATTCCTGTGACCTTTTATTTGAGAAGCTCGAGCACCCCTATGCTTTGAAGCAGGGCTTTTACCTTTGGCCAAGGGTGGTGGTGGTGGCAGCCTTAGTGGCAGAAAGTGCCTTTTGCCATCCCCATGAAAATCCACACAAATCTGGCCAAGTTATAAGCCTTTAAAAAAAATCACAGTTCAAAGGTAGGCGGTAGAGATTTGCTCGAGCTTTGGCGCTAATTTCCCAAAGAGTCTGTCCATACTGAGCATGCTTCTGCCTGGGGTTGAGCAAGACTTTCCTTGCCATTGCAGCTCTGGGCTGGTATGGGTGATGCCGGGACTGGGCATCAGAACTGATGTCAGGGAAGCTCTCTTTCCTGTACTGTCAGTGGCCTCATTGCTGGTCCATTCAAATGCAGAGGGGACAAATGTCAGACCAGGCAGTGTAGACTGGGACAAGGAGCCTGAAGGGGGAACACAAGACTGCTACTGGAGGCTGCCAGGTGGTAGGGAGAAGAAAATTGGGACTGGGAGGTGGGTGGGGGGGATACTGGGACTGGGGGAATACTGGGATTGGGAGCAGAGCGGGGCAAAGGATTAATAAATGTATAGATTTGTAAGGCCAGACAGGACCATTAGAACATCTAGTCTGACCTCAGAGGAGATTGGGACTTGGAGCTTGTAAGGAAAATAGGAGGGAAAGTGGGGGGCGGGGTGGGGTGGGAGGAAGAAACGGGAGGGGGAACAGAAACTGGCTGGTACAAAGAGACTAGGACAAAACCAGGGAGACTGGAGACTGGAGGAGGATCTCGGGGAGGGAGACTGCCACTAGAAGTCAGTGGTGAGGGGGAAGAGAGACAGATCGGAAGAGGAGCTGGGATGGAGGAAAATTGACTGACTAGGCAAGGAGACTGGGGCTGGGAACGGAGATTTGGGAGAGAGAGAGCGAGTGGCAGGGACGGGTAGGAACGGACAGGGCAGAAGGGATCAAGCTTGAGGGGAATGGGCAGAAGAGTCTGTGCCCTGTACAGCACATTCCTGTCCAGAGCCAGGAATGGAACACACTATTCCTGAGTCTCACCATTCCTGCGCTGTCAGCAAATATATGTGAAACACATTGGCAAAGTGTCCCATCCTGATCTAATGCTGATCCATTCTGAGGATGACAACCCATTACTGCTATCAGTTACTCTGTTAGTTCAAGTGACAGAGTTCTGTGCTGTGGATCCAAAGGTGCTAACTCTGATGATGACCTACTGTGGCTATCACTAATGAAGCCAAATGATGGCATTTCTATTTTTCCAGTTTGATTTTTAAAAACTAAGGAAATAACACACCACTGCCCCTCTACATTTTATAGATGAGAGAAATGGGCCGCAAAGGATTTAGCCAATGCCACATCATGAATCAGTGGCACAGAGAGATCCTTTGGGATCCATTGAGACATGCACACACGAGCTGGGGAAATATACAAGGATCATGGGCACAGGAGCTAAGTAAAATCACAGTCCTTATTCTCTTCAAGAATTACTAGACATCCCAAAGTGCTGCAGGAATGGATAAATAGGAGACTAATGCATCTATGGAAAACACTACAAAATACTTTATTCTAAGCTGGGAAGTAGGCTTAAAATATTGCTTAATTTTGCTTTAGCTGATGCATAGGTCTAATGAGGAGTGAATTTCACATGGTGGAAGTAGGGTGACCAGACAGCAAATGCGAAAAATCGGGACAGGGGTTGGGGAGGTAATAGGAGCCCATATACGAAAAAGACCTAAAAATCGGGACCGTCCCTATAAAATTGGGACATCTGGTCACCCTAGGTGGAAGGAGCAATCTGAAGTACTGTTGAAAGGTACTGATAGGGGATAATGGAGAGCAAATTAGACATTAGTTTGGAAATAATTTTTACGTAACTGCAAAATGGGCTGCATACTCTTGTATACTTGCCAACAAGCTCTGTAAATGTGCACATGTTTTCATATATTTGCATAAATTCTGGCATGTTCTTTTCTGTTTTACAGTTATGGTCTACTACACCCCAGTGGTCCCATTATGTTAGGTTCTTTACACACACCTTGCTTCCAAGGGTTTACAATCAACGTGTATGATGAGATGCAGCAGGTGGAAACAAGAAATAGACAGGGTGAGCAAGCACAAGGTAAACAGTGTGGCTATTACAATTAGCGTGATTAGTGGCGATCACAGACAGCAGTGTTTTGTAGGCACCATGACAGGTGAGTTTTAAGTAGTGATTTGAAAGAGGACAACATGGTGGCTTTGCAGATTTTTTACACAGAACTCTTTCCATGTATAAGAGGCAGAATAAGAGAAGATGCAAAGGCATTTGCAAGAAAATTGGACTCATGGGCGATAAAGATTGACGTTGCTGGCAAAGCACAGGCAGGACTCTGTGGACCTAGTGCTTGCAGAATTCAGGTTTTTGGACTTGTGTTATATAAGCAATAGCATTGTGCTAAGAAGCACTGTGTTCAGGCACCACCTAGTGTTTCTCTGAGTAGACAACAAATGTTACCTATGGATGAATTCTGGCCATAATTTATTGGTGTCTGTGTGCGAGATGAGTAGGAAGTTGTTTTGTGAGTGGGGACTGTTGTGAGATGAGAGGAAAAGAGGCATCATGATGAAATCATCTCCAAATGTCAGTGAGATCTGAATCTTAAATGCCATCCATGTCGCCAATATGGGCTTTTGGGACAGAGTTGTGTTCAGCGCACAGTGTTGTCAAGGACAAGTTCAAAGTCATGCTGAAATCACATGCAGGATTATTTTTCAGGAGGGTAATTGGAAAGTTAAGATGGGAATCCCATAGTATGCTTTGGGAAACAGAAATGTAACCTTTTATTATCCAGCCTGCTTTATCTAAGCTAAAACAAATTTTTTTTAAACAATAGCTCACACTTTTAACAAACAGTCCTAACCGGTCTGAACTACTGTGTTAGAAACTGATTTAGCTGGTAATGTGTTTAAATATCGCTCACAAACACCACTGAAAGGCAAGCGAGATAGAAGTTCTGGCTACGAGATGCTTTCTTTAAATACCTATTTCAACTGTGTCTTTGAAGGCCTTTCTTGTACTACAGTCTATAGCCAGGCCCAGAGAAGGCCCAGTCCTCCCCATGTTCAGTTCAAGAGGAGTTGGCCATTGACTTGAATAGGAGCAGTGTCAGATGCACTGTTTCAGCAAGCTAACACATTGACTAATGCACTCCACTGTTATTTACCTTTCCCGGATCCAATTAATGTAGCAGGGCTTTGTACTGTGGAAAAAGGAGAAATGGCCCCAAGACTGAAACCATCAAGGTTTACTTCAAACCATACTTTATCACAAGTCTTTGGGGGGGGGGGGGAGGGAAGCCAGTGAATTAACCCATTGTGCCATTTAGTTCTCAGGTGATTTTTTAAAAAAATATAAATGTGTAAATTTCCTTGACGGGAGCTCTACCACTTCACAGTCACTGCGGTGGTAGAGATGGTCATTAGTATCTGTAAAACATTTAGCAGTAGAGTTATATTTCACTATAACAATCTTTTGGATTAACAATGTATTAATAATGAAAATTATATCACTGTTTTAAATGCTACATTATTATAATTTAGGGCCCAATTTATCCCCTATTAAGGAATAACCTGTATATGGCAATTGAAACTCTTGAGCTGAAATTCATTGGAGTTACCCTACAGCCATAATTCAAAGGTGCAGGCTACTCTCCATCGGTAAATTCAAGAGAGTAGGGGGCCTTATTCGCCATTCCTTTGGGGCCTGATTCAAAGCTCATTGAAGTCAATGCAAACACTAATATTAAATTATATGAACTTTGGACTAGACCTTTAATTGTATTTATTCCAGTAAACTCAATTTCATCATTGCAAAACCCCAACTCTGACCCAGAATAAATAATAATGTTTCATCATACTCTCAAATTATACTCACAAAACCTTCTGGGAAGTAAAACACACCAAAATTATACATTAGTGACTCTTACTGATCAGCAAATCTATATGTTTTACCATGAATTGACAATTTTATACAATTTTCCTATTAATATACAATAGAGAACATTATTCTCTAAAAGTAATTAAAAGTACTTTACCAAAAGAATCTCAATTGATAAATATATTTAGATGATATTTCTCAGTGGGCAGTTACCCTTAAAAGGAAATATTTAGACACCACAACTGAGCCAAGAAAAACACATAAACCAAAAAACAGACAAGCAAAAGCCAGGTGTCAGAGTTAAGTGTGTTGTGATGAATTATGCATTTCTTTGCACTTGATAAGAATACTGGTCCAGATCCTCAGCTGCATACATCAGAGTAGCTCTTCCGCAATCAATAGGACCCAGCCCAACATATTTATGTTTATTATTTGGACAGGGTACAATTTTTTCATTCCTTTCCTCGTTATTAACTGTGTGGGTTTTGTAACTGATATGATAGGTAAGTTCACTGTTGTCACTTAGCAACCCTACCTGGTGTTTGAAATGAAGTTTGTTTGTTTCAGAAATTCTATTAGTTCAGTGGTTATCAAACTGGGATCCACAGATCATTGGTAGCTGGTAGTCTGCAGAGAACTGGCCAGTCATATACTGCTGGCTTCTTCTCCTTATTTCCAGCTGTGAAACTGCATTAAAAGGCTATTAAAATACATAAAGGCTAGATCCACTGGAGATTCAAATTTATACCAGCTGAGGTCTGGCCTCAATACTTTCTAGTGGTATGTCTACACTTGGAGCTGTGGGTGTGATTTCCAGCTTGAGGAGACATATTCGCATTAACTGTCATCTGCTAAAAATAGAATGTAAAGCAGTGGGATGGGCCAGCCACCCAAGTACATGCAGAGACTCGAGGCACACACTTGGGGCAACTAGCCAATCCCCTTGCTTACGGTGCTGCAGCTACAGTCTGTTTTTAGTGCTCTAGATGGATGAAAGCTAGCACAAGAATGTCTCCTTGAGTTGGGAACCATACCCACAGTTCCAAATGTAGACATACCCTTAGTAATACTTTCCCATGTAGCTACTGTGGTTGCCGCAGCATCTGTAAGAGTTGGAGGTTTGCATGGTTGTGAATGTGAGGGGAGATGGTCCATGGGGCACTCGTTCTATTAACATGTGGTCCACACTATGAAGATCTTTGAGAATCCCAGTATAAGTGAACTCTAGTGAAGCGCTTTTTTTTTTAATAGAGAAACAATTTGAATGAAATCTGTGTGTCATTTATATCTCTTAAGGATTGTGAAAACACTTCAGTGGCTTCTTTAGAAATGCCCTTTATTTTAGGAAGCAGAGGGTTATATTCCAGTGAAATACAACCCATATTCCTGGCCCGACTCCCAGTGAAGTCAATGGCAAAACTACCACTGACTTCAAGGACAACATCAGGTCTTATAATTCCAGCTCCTATTTTCTTACTATGGTGTAACATGCTAAACAGATGCACAAAATCCCTTGAGGACATGATGCTGATTTTATCTCAGGAAGATTAGCTTTAGCTGCTACCCAGTTGCTGGAAAGAAAATGAAAAGTAACATTTTGTTAGCATACACCTGTCACTGATAAGTGATTGTGACAAGATGCCATGTGCTTGATGAAGGTCAGGCAGTTAATGTTGACTTACTGCATTAAGAGCCCATTTACCTTGGTTTTAGGCAAGGGTAGTTTACTGCTTCCCAATGAAAAAGGAAACATTAGAAGAATGTAGGCTGCCTAAAGTAAAGTCAAGGAAGCCTTTTCTTCTTTAAGGTTAACTTTTCTAACGTCTCTCTAATTACTAAAGTACAGATCTCATAATTTTCCTCTTAAAGGGTTAGGTAAATAGATGTACAGATTTTACCTTTTAAAATAGGGAGAAGCACTTGTTTTATCTCCTAAATGACCTTATTTTTAGCAGACACTATCATTAAGCTATACTTGTAACTGGAAGGGCAGATGGATAGTTCTTTCTAGAGCCAACATAAATGCAGCTCAGTGTGGTCTAATTCCGTGAGTTTAGACTAAGGTGATCTGCATCCTCCTACTCAGCAAATACACTCAGGATGAAATTCACTTCACAGTGCGTATATACTACTTCATCCCCATTCAAACTAAGGGCATATGTGGTGCACAGAACTTTTTGTAGGCCCTTTGTCGCAGAGTGAATTTCACCCTTTGTGATTTTAGGGTGTGTGTACTATTCACATTGAGTTCTGCAAATCCAAATCTTATTGTTAGTTGCCTCCACCCTTCTCTTTCCTCCCATTGCTTGTTACAGTCTTTCTTGTTTTGTCTCTAAATTAGAACATTAACTCTTTGGAGCTGGGACAGTGCCTTCCAATGTGTTTGCACAGCACCTAGCATAATGGCCTTTTGGGCATTACCGTAATGCAAATCATCAGTACAGAGAAAATGTAAATAAACAGTAAATATTAACCCCATCAGTTGTTTTTATGAGGGTGACCACCTCAGGTTAACTAAAAAAGAGGACATACCTGGGGAGCCTTTAACTTACTAAACAAAAGAAAATGTATGGAGACAAATCTGCCCTACAATTTCACCAGTGCTACCTCAAGTGACTTTAATGGAAGCTTTCCTAGTGGAGGGAAAATTTCACTCAGGATGGGCTTGTCTACATACAAACGTGCATCAAAATAGCTAAATTTTGTCTTAATTCACACCTTTTGTTATTCCACTGCAATTCTTTGTGTGGCAGTCTTATAGACTTGCACTGAAATAACAGGAAGTGTGAATTTAGTTATTTTGCTACTCCTTTGTGATTGGCCCTATTTTTAGCTTTTTTTTTTTGTCCAGTGGTGTTGATATTAGAGAGAGATGAATAATTCCGTGTAATGTGGCATATTTCTACAGTACAATTTGGATTCACTTAATATTTCCTCCTGTTGGTTTTCACTACAGTGACACATGGCAAAAGCACTGGTACTACTCTACTTACATCATAGTACATGGTTGTACCTCCCCAGAGTTAGGTCCTCCTAAAGGTGATGCCCATATCTGCAGCAATGTTTTTAAATATTGAAAAGAAAAAGCCATTTAAGAGCATTTATAAAATGTATCAGGCTGAGCCAGAACATATGGACAGACTGCAGTGCTATTCTGAGGCTGTTGAATAGACATATACACATCTGTTTTTTAAGTTGAGGGTGTAATTAACACACAGCCCTGTGTTAGCAGCTGCAATGACACCAGGCATGTCTGAGCACTGGGAGGGATTGTGTCTCAGAAGACACAACCCTCATCAAGGTCTTTGGATTGGAAGGGGAGCATACACATAGCACCATCTTTTTGGATGGTGCAGCTGGCTCCCCTCACTGTCCTTGTTCCTCCTTGCTCCCGTCCCACCCCATTTTCCATTGCATGCACCAAAGGGGAAACATTGCTCCCAGTCATGGGAATTGCAATTGTGCGCTGTCCCTTCATGGAAGGGGATGTAGTTTCTTACACACCTCACTCTGAGCTCCATGCTGGGATAGGGTATAATCCAGCCCTTAGTGTTTTCCAAACATGTCAAATACCGCCTTAGAAACCCTTTTTAATCTACATTTATCAGCACCATTATGACTCAGCTGCTGTCACTCTTTTGGGCCATGAATTTGTCAGGAGAGCAGAGACGGATTTAGCAAGTGAAGTTGGCAAATGTTTACTGGTATGCACCACTGCAACATTCTGATCTACAAAGTCATCCAAGCAATCCTGCTTTTGCTGGCTCTTCCCCTCCTCCCACTAGACCGAGGTTTGCAAACCTCAGAGATGCACTCAATTTGCCTCAAGCTTGGGGTTTGTAATTTAAGTTTCATTCAATCAACTCTGGCTCTAGTCAGGATGATAAAACTCACAGAACAATTAGTAACAGACGGCACCCGATGAGCTATGAGGTTCAGTCTAGGTAATTTTTGTTCAAAAAGTTAATATTGGCCTGTACATTTCAGGCCTAATTTTAGTAGTGATTAAGAATGAAAATTTTGCAGAGTGAAAAAGAAATAAATCAGCACTGATGAAAACTGCTGTCGTGGTTATGGGCTAAAAGGATGGTTACCCTCTAAGCATTATCACCCACTCAGTTATATGGGGATTCCATGGGTATGTGACTGCTAATCTGATCAACATTAACTCATGCACTATTGCCCATGATGCAGTGAACACCCCTTGCCCTCAAAAGGGGTGGAGCAAAAGGACACTGACAGTCACAAAAGTGGCTCCCCCAAGACTGGGTGTACTCAGGAGTTGGAGTGGGTAGAAGTTGGTTTGGAAAGCAGCATGGAAGCATGCTGTTAAATACTGGTTTTGCTTATATGTGTGAGTGAATGATGTGCATTCTACTGTCTGACCCACAGAGAGGGCATGGGACCTACTACTAGCAGAAGCTACAGGAACTCTCTTTCAGCTCGCAGCAGGCCTGTGTTCTTGAGCACAACCCTCAGGGTGCTGGGCCTAGCTGTGTGTGTAGGTGAGTGATTTATATAGGAATGGTTGTCTTCAGACATAGTTTTGTGACAGCAGGTTTTGTGCAGAACACCTTGGTCTCTGAGACATCTCAGGCATCCCAGAACGTAGGGGACTGAACTCTCTGCCAGTTTGAGAGACCAGGGCTTTCCTCCAGAATTCTGTGGAGACTCCGTGAGTCCAAAGTACACATATCACATTACAGCATACAGGCTAAATTCAGCTCTGACATTTGCAGACACAGATGTTATAGCCTTCAGTGCTGGCATTAGGGCCAGACCCTAGCCTGTCAGAGTGGCAGAAAGGGGCAAGAAAGGCTGGCTTAAAAAGACAAGGGCTCACCTTTCATAAGGAATGCCTGGCTAGCATAGCTGGCTCTACACCACCCACGCTTGGCCAACTGTGGCAGGGTCTATGGTACGGGGTGGTGGTGGGAGCTAACCTTGTAGAATGGCATAGCCCAATTCTGAGTGATGTATTTCCTTTGCTTTAATTAGAGAGTCTAGAAGCCTGTGACCACATTCACTGAGAGTACATGCTATAGTTTCACAGGAATTTTTCCTTAAACTGATTACGAATGCATTAAGGGCACATTCTCCTTCCAATTATCAGGTTAATCCCAAGGACTTCCATGGAGTAAATGAAATAATTTTACCCTAAGCAATCCTGGTGAGAGAACAAAATATGAACTAAGAATGGTGCAAACTATAATAACCCTATTTAGGTGAATTTTCTTCTGTGCTTTCAAGGCAGTCAAGTGACTGCAGAAACTTGAGTCAAGGAATTTTCCATAGGAAAAGTGACCAATTCACTTCGTATACCATTAGTGCAACTAATCTTCGAGCTTATTTGTCACCCATACATATAAATTGATTAAACTTATATTGCTCAACAACATGCTAAGCCCTACTAAAATTTTATTGCTTTTGTGCTTCTGGAACATTATTTAGTTTGTTTCTGCAATTTTTGAAAATATAAAGTGTAAGTGCTAAATATTATTCTGTTCAACAGGCTATCTTAGTATGACATGTAGTCTTACAGATGGGTGCTTAGAATAAGGATATATTTGTAAGGAGGAGAGAACAGTCCAGGGTGAAGAGTACTTTTTCTCCAGGGAAATGTACTTGCTCCTGACCGTATGCAGGCCTGCCGATCGGGGCGGGGAGGGGGCAATTACCCAGAGGCCCAGGCAATTTAAAAGGGCCTGGGGGCCCCTGGCTGTCGCCAGCAGCGCAGCGGGGCTAAGGCAGGCTTCCTGCCCGCCCTCACTCCGCACCGCTTTCGGAAGCAACTGGCATGTCCCTGTGGTCCCTGGGGAGGGGGTCTCCATGCGCTGCCCCTGCCCCAGGCGTCGACTCTGCAGCTTCCATTGGCTGGGAGCTGTGGCCAATGGGAGCTGCAGGGGCAGTGCCTGCGGGCAGTGGCACGTGGAGACCTCCTGGCCCCCCCACCTAGGAGCCTAGGGGTGTGCCGGTCGCTTTTGTGAGGCTCCTGAGGTAAGTGCTGATCCCCTGACCCTCTCCTGCACCCCAACCTCCTGCTCCAGCCTAGAGCCAACACCCTGCACCCCCTCCCGCACCCAAACTCCCTCCCAGAGCCTGCAGCCTGCACCTCCTCCTGCACCCCAACCCCCTACCCCAACCTGGTGAAAGTGAGTGAGTGTGGGGGAGACCGAGCGATGGAGGGAGGGGGGATTGAGTGAGCAGCGGTGGGGCTCGGAGAAGGGGCGGGACAGAGCTGTGGTCTCAGGGAAGGGGCAGGGCCAGGGTCTCTGGGTTTGCACACTTAGACGGTCGGCAACCCTATCGGGCGGGCATGTGGAAGCCTTGGCCGTGACGGAAGAGCGTGCCCAGCAGCACAGCCGGCAGCTCACCGGGCACCAGCCAGCACAGGGGCAGCAATGCCCAAATGTCAGGCAGACAGCGTCCTCGTGGGTCCATTGACTGTTCTGCTCTGGGGCCCAGAATTGCTGTCAGCGGGCCTGAGCATGGACTGACAGTTTTATTCAGGGCCAAAAGAAGGCAATGCAGCAACATCACTTCAACAAAATATCCCTCCTGGGTACGTAGGACCAAGGCCATCAAAAACACATGATGAACTTGAATTCCCCACAGTGTAAAATGTACACTGTGCAAATATTTTATTAGCAGGAAAACTGTGTTCAGCTGCCTCATTTAAACTCTCCATCCTCCTCTGCGGGAAGCCAAATGGTTCTAGGCACTTACATAAATTTGGTGACATCTGAAAGAAGTGTTGTGCTTTGTGCCACAGACAGGTTTTGCATGGGACTATGTTGTATTACAAAAGTTATAAAGCAGCTGGAGATTTAATACAGAATCTGTGATGGATAAAATCCAGGGCTACTGGCTCTGCTACTGCCTGCCCTTGGTCACACCAATCTCCTCTCAACCGACACATGTAACATATTAACAGTCCAATAATTAGTACACATTCCTGTCTGCTACTTAAAACTACACTCCCAGATGCTGCTTTGGTCTAATCTCAATGTTATTACCTTTGATGATTCACTGCACTTTGGAATACAGTCTCCATCGCTATTCATTAGACCCAACAGTGGTTAGGCAGACACTAGCTGAAGTCAGGTTTCTAACAGGAATGCCCTTGCTCTTATTTCATGTGGCCAAGTTCTATAAATTAGTATGCGTCTTTGTTCCAAAACCACAGCAGCACGTGTGGGTGTACATAAGCAAAATAACTGTTAATACTGGAGCAAACCTTGCAGCTAGATAACACAAGTCAAATGGATGGTAGGCTAAGTAAAAGAAGATATTCAGCAGCAATGCCTATCAGTTTACATATTATTTTTCTAATGAGTACACCCACTGATCTCCCAACACCATGGCTGGCACCTTATCTGTGCCATTCTCTGTGTATCTAACAGTAACAACCTCCCACAACTAGTCTGCCAGGCTTCTACTCTCTCCTAACTCAAATTCAGCTTCTATAGAGGTGCTCATGAGCACCGAGTCAACCATGACATTTAATTTTGTTTAGTGTTATTAGACAATAACTAGTTTCATTGGTTTGTGTACATGCCTTATTTTACTGCTATAGTCCCGGTCCTTCCTATCACATCTGCTCCCTACTATTTTGTTGGGTCTGAAATTAGATTATGGGTTCTTCAGTGCAGGGATCATGGTTTGTTTGTTTTTTTTTTTAATGTGGAGATGCCTACCCGTGTTTGAACACTGTAAAAATAATATGGGACATTGAAAAGGTTGGTCTTCTCCATGAAGGATTTTAAAAGTCCTTTCTATTAAAAATAATAGAAATAAGATTTCATACAAGTACTATAGTAAGGATCTGGTCTGAACTGATCAAAGCCAGGGAATGTATTTAAGGCTCGGATGCTGTTCTTCACCTGCCTTCTTGTCTGTGGATTCAGCAGAATGCTTACAACAGTAAATAATAGAAAAAGAAATTAATCCACTGTTTGGAGTTAGAGCTGTTGGAAATATTAAGAGTAAAACAAGAAACTGTATGAAATTTGCCTGACTTTGGGTTTTGTCACAAACTCAAACCTGAAACCAAGTTTGTCAAAAGTTCACAAAACCTTCAGGTGAACCCAGGCTGATATTTTTGTTTTAGATGGAAATCATGCCAAATTACTGGTTTTGGTACAAAATCTTGACTGAGTTTGGCTTTGAGGGGTTGGATACAATCAAAACCCAAGGTAAACCCCACAATTTGGAGGAAGGAGAGGCATACATCCTGACAGAGCGATAGCACAGAAAATGCTCACATGAACCACTGATGACTACAACTGGCAAATTTTACAGAGCTCTATTTGAAAAATAGCATCTCTTTCCTTGACTTCTGGGAGTTCAGATCATACCTTTAAGACACTGACCTAGTTTTTTTCCTAGACATCATTCTGACCTGCAAAGTATGGTTTCATGTCCAAAGTTCAGAGAGATTCCCATCTGTGATAATGAAATAAACAAATAAATATAACAAGCCACTCAATTTCCTGAGTTCAAACAATGAGTGATTGAGTGCTAGCATCCCAACAAGGTGTCATACCAATGAGAGAAGGAATGGAGTTTGTTTGCCACACTCTTAATCAAAAAGTACTTACGAAACACTTGCCTGGCCATCTTGATAATGGGAAAATCGACAACACACGTATCATGAAAGTTGGGCTGTCCAGACTGTTCAACTGAGGGGTCACTTCACAGCTTGCAAAGAGCCCAGATCTGATCCTGCAAACTCTTATGCAAGTTCTGTGTAGTCTGTACTCACAAGGACTATCCCATTGACTGCAATGGCATTATTATTAGTGGAAGTAGGGATTACTTACTTAAATTAGGGTTTGCAGAACAGGGCCCCAGGTATGCACAAAATGGAACAGATAGCAACCACTCTCAGGGCTAAAGCCATGGTCGATGTGAATCACTCCACTGACTTCAACAGAGCTATGCCAACATATGCCACTGAACATCTGGCCCTCAAACTTAAATATGTAGTGTGGTCTATAAGTCCCTGATCTCAGTGTGCACCCATCTGGATTTGAACTGCCTTTGTATGCTGGGACCAGTATTTGCCAGAGTCCTCCTCACTATACTAAAATGAGGGTGATCAAGAGTAATATTTCAGGCAGCTGCACTTTTGGACACCTATGTTATAAAGCAAATGTTTTGCAAGTTGTCTTCTTAGCAAATTCAGCAATTAAAAAGAAGCACTACTAATTGTTAATCCTGGGCATTATAATATCATCAGTGTTTGGAGTCTGTTTCAATTAATATGAAATAGGACGTTTTCCATGAGAGCAGTACTAAACTCAATTTAACACCATGTGCCAAGTCATTAAGATTAATAATTTCATTAGCTGCACTACCTAACACTCCTTTATTACACAACATATTAGATGTTGTAAACATCATTTTTTGGCATTCATGGTTTTTAATTCAGGAACCGAAGTTGGACAGCACAGTACAACATTTGGCTAATGACTATCTTATCTTGGTTTTTGTAGTAATAATGTATAAACAGAAGTAGACATTTACTGGCAGCGGTGCACAGCAGAACTTGTGCCTTTTCCTTTTCATAATTCACAGTATCACGCTGGCATTTGTTATACATTTCTAAGCACATTTTGACAGCTAAAAATGTCCCACATCATAGCTCAGCATAATGAGCATTTTACATTATATTGTTATTTCTAATTCATTTTTTAACTCAATGGATCCATTATTTTTAGTGTAAAGGAATTCTTTGGAAACTCTATTAGTCAGTTATCCAAAAGCTGGAGAATTGTTGAGTGTTCTGTGATTCTTTTCACTGTGCTCTTATGCAGGCTAATTCAAGGTGGCTTCCATGCAAACAATGTCCAAGTTGGTTCAAGCATATGAGCCAAATCAAACAGATTTAAAAGATTATTGTGCTGCTGCTCTGAAGGAGCAGGAATGAGGTGAGACAGAAGTGAATTGCCACACTTTAAACTCCCTGGCTGACCTTCCAAGTCCTTCCCCAACTTGTTCTTCTGCTCTCAGAAGTGTAAAACTGCCCCCACTCCATTAAAAAAAAAGAAAACTGTGTTAGTTTGCAAGAAAATGAGTGATAAAAGAGATGGGGTAATGTCTGTGAAAGGGGGATAAATACACATTTCTTTCTGTGTTAAACAGAGATAATAATGGATTTCAATGCAGTTTGGAACTCAAATTAAATAGCCTTAAAGGGACACCATCATTTTAAAAACTGCTCTTCTGTCTGAAAATGTTGTACCTTCTGTTGTTACAACTAATTTCTAGCATAATTATAACTGAAAGATTAGTGAAAACATTTTGTGATTTATCAGTTTGTTTACTGTTCACACTAACAACACTTTTTGTGTAGTCACTTGGACTGTTTCCACCGATATAGTCAGTTTCCCTGTTTGTTTGTGTGGATCTTTCACACAGCAGCAAAGGAGAGAAAATATGTTTTGTAAAATAGAAAAATGTGATTATTTAACCTCAAAAATTATCAAGAGGACTCTAGTGCAGGTAGTACACAAAATTACTTTGAACTATTTTTTTAAAAAATTGACTAGATTACAAATTGGCAATGTCCCTTTAATTCAAATAGGGGGCTGATAGAGTGGAACTTTATAGGTATTAAATGTTTTGATGGATGTTTGAGATTCTTATTACATGTGCATACAAAAGAGATGCTGTTACAATGCCACAGAGAGTACATAGCTGACTGAAATACTTGTTCGAATACACACTAACTCATCTGTAGTAGGGGGCCATGTGAGAAAGAAGCTTCAAAAACCAAAGAGATAGTACAGGGTACAGACAACTGGCTGCTTTCCTGCTTTGCTAATGATAGCTTCCCCCAGATTGTTTATGTAGTATACTAGGAGTGTCAACTGATGTGGACAGTATTGGAAACTTTCAGGCATAATTAATCTCTGTAGCCTCTTAGTGCAGTTTCACCTATAATCCACAGTCCCATACTGTGGAAGAGTGTAACAGCTCTCTCAAACAACAATTGCAACATTTCATGAAGAAGTTAATGATTAAAGCCAGACATATCGACAGTAGAAACCCTCCCCCTGAAAACATATGTTGTCCATTATCTCCACACATCAGTTGTAATGGTCCTCACTCTACCCATGACATCTTTAAAAGTCAGCCAGCACTGAGAATATCTCCTGTTGATATATCTATCTCAAAAAGTCATGAACAAATCAAATTGTGCCTTCTGGCCTCAGGAAATTCTATATGGAAAAGATCTGTCACAACAGGAAAAAAAGCATTTGTTAACCAGGTGTTGTCTTCCTCTCTCTCCTCCCACCCCCCAACAGAAATTATATGTACTTTTATAATAATTATATAGAATAATTATTTATATTATATCTACCTGTGTAGCTCATATCAAATGCAAATAGGTGCAACATGCAGAACACATTTGTGCAAAGCTTAATTAACGTTGTTGTTCTTGATAAAAATGTGTTATGTTCTTTATTCTCCATGAAAAATATGCAGTTTTATAAAATTAAAGGCTAAGTCATCAGTTTGCAATCTGCCCAAAGTAAGGGGCAGTGTGTTGTTATGCTGTCCCTGAAGCAACCCTGGAGTTGCTCTGCTCCTCTTGGGAGGGAATAAACTGTAACAAGTCTATACCTGGTGGTAGATACGCTTCTCAGTGCACCAGGGTAACTGCACCACTGGGTATGTTGGGGGTATGGAGCAAGCCACTCCCCTTCCACCCACACGTGTGAGATGGAGATGTAGCAGCTCTGTGGAGCTTGTTTGCCCCATGCATTGTAAGTAGAGGAATGGGCAGTTGCCTTATGCCCCTTTACTCCCTTGTGTTGCACACTGGGCAGGCCACAACCTGACCTTAAACTGGTTAGAAAGAAATTGGTTACTTTGCAAAAAGTAGGCATTTTATGGTAAGGATTCTCCCTTTTAAATTATTTTATAAATGAAGGAAAGAAAACATATCAATCATATACAAAATAGATATAAAGACCCACATTTTAATAAGCATGGTTACTTTTGCACATGCCTGAGTTGTATGTGCAAATGTACAAACCCGAGTCAAGGATTTAAGTTTCTGCAGATATTGTTGCGTGGACACACCTTAACATTTTTGAGCCTAAACATGCAACCAAATCCATAGCACAAATGCAATATGAGTGCTTGTGAAACATGATGATTGGACAGTACTAGAAACTGAAGTCTTGAGGCCACAGGCTATATACAGTCTGAGAAGCGGTAATACAAGCTTCCCTACAATGCCCTTCCAGCGTGCCTCATCCCAGCTCTTGAGGAGTGACTGTACTTCAATCACCGTGCCAATGCATTCCTTGAATTCTTCAATAAGGCTGCCAACAAGGGCACCAAGCTGCCAGTTAGTGCCAATTCTGGTGTTCACTGCTGCATTGGGTACAGTAATCCATGAGGAGCCTGATTATGCTTGGGACAAATACCATATACTACTGATCAGAGTTGCATCTGCTAACTCTCCAATT
Source organism: Natator depressus (assembly GCF_965152275.1). Lineage (NCBI taxonomy): Eukaryota > Metazoa > Chordata > Testudines > Cheloniidae > Natator > Natator depressus. The sequence continues at coordinate 30,277,229 of NC_134238.1, forward strand.
TCCTTCATACTCTGAATTTAAATAAAGCTGGCTAGGAATTTTCCAACAAAATGTTTTTTCATTGGAAAATGCTGTTTCATTGAAAACAAAACTGTTTGGGGAAAACGATCCATTTCAACCAATTTTTTTTACTCCAGAATTGTTTGGAAAACACTTTTAAGATCGTCAAATGTTTTGTTTCAACATTTTCTAAACAAAAAAATTATGCCTTTCTGGTTCAAAACACCTTTCCATTCAAAATTTAAACTTATAGTAAAAAAATGTTTCAAAATTACTAAAAATAAAACTTTTCAACCAACCCAAAACAATATTTTTCTCCAAATTTGGGGTTTACAATTTTTTTTTGAGATTTTGGCTTTTCATCCCCATTTGGGATGGGAAAAATGTCAATATCTCAAATTTCTGTGGGATAGGGAAATCATTTTCCACCCAACTCTAGCCATAAAATCAAAAAACAAAACAAAACAAACAAAAACCTTCCACTGCTGTGATTTCAAGATTAGGGGACAGCACGTACAAAAATATTCTATATGCCACATTTCTGATGTGGATGATATCCATGTGATACATTGCAGAGCCATGATAAATTAGTTTTTCACACACCTTTGACTGACTCACCTGCCCCCTAATCATCTCTGCCTGGACTACATCTACCATTGCAACACCCTCAGCCATTAACCTCTCCCTATCAACCATTGCAACACCCTCAGCAATTAATTTAGTATTGTACATGAGCTACTGGAAAAATGTTTCTTTCAAAATGCCATATATTGCATCTTCTACCTCAATATTACATTAATCTGAGTTGGGTAATACTCAGTTCTTGACCAGTGGTATGGTTAAGGTCTGATTTTTTTTTTTGATGAACCATGAGGACTAGTAATGAATGACAGCAGTATATCTTCAGATAGGGTCTATTCACAACTTCCCAAAAGACTACATAGTGCTTGCTTCAATCCGTAGATAGTCCCAAGTTTTTTGAACTTCACAATCATATCATTTTTTTTATCTGCAAAAATAATTCCATGTAATTTTAAGAGATTTTTAAAATTCATTAGTTATAATTTTCCTCTTCCTCCCAGAGTCGTGTACAGTTGCACAGTGAGCCAGCTTGGCTTTATTAAAAAAGGGAATTGCAAAATAGCTCCAATACAATTTGTAAAGACTCTATCACACTTTATAAATAGCCTTTGTGTAAAGTATGTGGCATATGCAGAATACATGATGGTATTCTGTGGAGTAAGCTTATTATCAGAGGTGTGTGGGAAATGGTTTTCTCATCCTGGGAAATTTTTTGAGATTTTGAAAAATTTTCCCATCCCTAATCAGGATGAAAAGTTGAACTCTTAAAAAAATTTCACAAATTGACAATCTGGAAGGGCTGGGGGGAAGACAGACATAGTTTGGGTCAACTGAAACATTTTGTTTCAATAATTTAAAAAAGTTTCACTTCCATTTCAACATTTTAATTTTTTTTACTAGAATTAGATTAAAATTTGAACTTTAAAAAAACCCACTATTTTTCATTTAGAAAACATCCCATTGAAACATCCCATTTAATCAATTTTGAAACTTTTTAAAAATGTTTTTTTTGCAATGAGACATTTGTTGAAATCGACACAGTTTCAGTTTCAATGAATCACCATCTTTTGACAAATAAATGTTTTGTTGAAAAGTTCTTGACCAGCTCTATGTCTTGGCACTCATTTAGAATGGTAACTCTCCGGTGGCTTCAACAACAGGGGCATTCAATGAAATCAAAAGGTGACACATTCAAAACTGAGAACAAGAAACAGTGTTTCACACAATGCACAGTTAGCCTGTGGAACTCATTTCCACATAATATCATTGAGCCTAAGAGCTTAGCAAGATTCAAAAAGGATTGGACATCTATATGGAAACCAAGAATACCCAGAGTTACGATAGCAACTTACAAATAAAAATAATAATCAAACCAAACCCAACAGTTTTGGAAAGGATATAAACCCTCAAACTTAGGGGTATAAACCAACCTTTAACTGTTGGAGGTTAGTAGGAAACTTTTTAGCTGCACTAGCTCAATTTAAGTTAGCACGGCTATGCCTTCGATTGCAGTGTAGACATACCCATAGCTGTAAGGCGAGAAGAGACCTTTATGATCATCTAAGTCTGACCTCCTTCACAACACAGGCCACAGAACAGTTAATTAATTTAGATGGAATACATAGACAAAAGATATTAACATACCCCAGCCACTGTCCAGGATAAAACAGTATTAAACAAGGTCCAGGGGTTGGTATACAGAGACCTGAGACTGCTTAGCACCATGGCAAACACACCATTAAAAATCTTTTTAACCTTTTCTTAAAGATACAGAAAAGATGGAAAAAGAGCTAAAGCATTTGAAATGTAAAGTATTTAGTAAGGCTTTTATTTTAACAACATTTCTTGTTCCCTTTCCCTTTAGCTGGAGAGAGGCTGAAGAAAATTTTAGAAGGAAAAAAATCCCTTGTTTGACAGTCTCTTAGATGGTATCAAAGATGGCATTAGCTGCTCTTTTAGGTATAAAAAGAAGAAATTAGTTGAGATGAACTGTTACTGCTGTTGTAATGTCTCAACCCATTTCATCTCAGGTGGTGTTTGGGATTCAGCTGGAGCCAGTAGAGGTAGTAATATTATCTGAATCTCTCTGTCTGGCCTGTCTCATCAGGACATGTTTTAGGATTAGGATGACTAAGGCCCGGGGTCTCAGGAGATAGGAGGGGTGGCAGTAATGATGATGAAGCTTGCTTCAGTAGCCTCCATCCATTCTTATTTTCCCACCAAAGAATCTTTCTTGAAGGACCCAAAACAGGAGTTATGGGTGGACTCGCCCATTCCCTCATTCTTTTGTCCACCAATTAGGCCTGCTATTTGACACAACAATTTTGATTGATTAATTTCCAATTCCACATCTTCTGTTTTTACCAAGCACAAATTTAACATCATACTTGAGTTATATTAGTAGGCCTTTTTGTTTAGATTCATTCAATCTGTCTCCCTTTTGTACCTTTTCCCATCAACATTTGTTGTTATAGGTTATTGTGACATCTTGGGAACTTATGCACACTTCTTACCGTTGAGCTCAAAACAGGGGTAAATTTGTAGGCCCAATTATCAAAACAGAACCTCACCCAATAAGTGTCTGCGACAATCCCATAATAGTCACAATGCATCCAATTGTTGAAGGTTTGAAAGGATATAACAACTATAAAAAATAAAAATAAATAAAAAAAATTGGAAAAATTACTAAAATTAAATTTCCACGCATCATAATGCTGTAACAGTAAGGTCTGACGGGATGGGATCTTCCCGGGCTAGCAGCAAGTGGTATGTACCCAAAGCATAAATTATCAAATTCGCATTCCTATTTCCAGTGCTCTGAAGCTCTTGTTTCTATCTCAGAAGGGTAATAAGGCAGTAAACCTTAAACCTGCCACTGGTCCAGATTTCAGCACTGCCTATTCAGATTCATGGGTCATTGTATGGAAATTCTGTATTAATGGGAAAGGAAAATGTTTCCCTAGGAAGTTTTTACTTTTCTTTTCTAAATTCTGCCAAGTTGGAACTGTTACAAGTGGTCCTGGGGGAGATGGATTAGTGGACAGAGTGCAGGTGAGGCAGTAAAAACGGTGTATGGAATGCAATTTACCAAATGATTCTGAAATTTATCATATGGCTATTACCTCCACATATATGGGAGACATTTTGTGCTTCCTGAGAGCTAGCGGTGGAGAAGGGGACAAGGACCCTGGCAGCTATGTAGAACCTGGGAAACTGCCAGGTTTGGGAGCTAGCCCTACAACCTTTTCTGTGTGGGGCCAAACCCCACACCACAATGGGATGATTGCCTCCCCGAAAGCCCCTTCACATGGATTTAAACATGGCAGGAGATGATCTGATCCAGTGTTCATTTTTAAGTAATGGTGAGTCATTAAATAGAGGTTCTAAGCAGCAGAAATCAGTGTCCATGGTTGGACTATATGCACAGTAACGCTTTGTGGGCCTCCCAGGCTCCAAAGCAGCAATGGTTGCTCATTGTTTCTGAAACGGCAGCATGGGCTACCTGGCCTCTTCAAACCTGGTTTGCCAAGTGTATAAAAAAGGAAGCTTGAGAAGAAACAGCTGGAGATTTGGTCCATAGCATTTAGCCGCCTTCATAGGTTTATAGAAAATGCCTCTTTTAATGATCGCATAATACGAGGCCTTGAGGACTGCTGTATCCTAAAACAAGAGTCAGAAACCATTCCCTGCCTGACTGCAACTTATGGAAATCCTACCGAGTGTGAGTACGAGTGTGTATAGGAGAGAGAGAACACGAGACGGAGATGGGTGGGTGTGAAAGGTTCAGCGAGCCCCCATCTTAGTGATCAGAAGTCACTCTGGAGGCAGGTACTGTAGAGATGCTTTCACAACAACATAGTGATCATTTATTTTGACAGCCCCCTCATCCCTGAGGCTATGGAATAGGGATAATTCCAACATTAGGGCTTTAGGAATTCTTGTGGGCTGTATTATTCCAATATTAAGGCTCGTGCAAAGAAGGAGGAGATGGCAATGGTGCTAAGATAGCTAGCTGGACTGAGCACAGGAGATGGGGAACTCATTTACATGAGTTCCTGAAGTGCTTCCCCTACCACCAAGCGGCTCTGCAGCTCCCAGCACAAAGTTTTTATTTATTTATTTGATTTAGTTTTTTATGTCCTTTTTCTCTCCATCCCAAGCTGATCTTTTCCCCTGGCCACTTCAGCCTGCTGCAAAGCTGGCATCTTTTCAGGGTTTGCACAGCCCACAAATCAATGAGTATTTTCTCCCTGGTTTGGCCCAAAGAGTATTTTTATAAGGTAGTGAAAAGATATATCTGGCAGAAACTGAAATCACAGCATCAGCAATTTGGCTACTTTGGTTTCCCAAATTCAAGAAAAAAAGAAAAACAAGGGATAAAGAACTGAGATTATGGGATGTAATATTTATAGAGAGAGCCACTGCCTCTCTATTCAAAGTCTCAGTAAATCTATGATTTTCAACCTGCTAGTGTCCCTTTTAATACAGTTCTTATTTTCCCCTCACAAGGAAGTAGTCTTGGTCCCTGTTCTGAGCCATGGTTAGGAAACATAAAAATTGTCATACCAAATCAAACCAGTCATCTGTATAGCCTGGCATCCTGCCTCGGACAGTGGTCAATACCAGCTGTTTCAGAGGAAAGTGCAAGAAGCCGACAGTTACAGAATTATAAAATCATAGAAATGTAGGGTCGTAAGGGACCTCAAGAAGCCATCAAGTCTAGCCCCCTGTGCTGAGGACAGACAAAATAAATCTAGACCATCCCTGACAGGTGTTTGTCTAACCTATTCTTAAAAACTTTGAATGATGGGGATTCCACAACCTCCCTTGGAAGCTTATTTCAGAGCTTACTCATCGTTATAGTTATAAAGTTTTCCTAGTATGTAACCTACATCACCCTTGCTGCACCTATTACTTCTTGTCCTACCTTCACTAGACATGGAGAACAATTGATCACAATTCTCTTTATAACAGATCTTAATTTATTTGAGAACTGTTATCAGGTTTCATAGATTCATAGATATTAAGGTCAGAAGGGACCATTATGATCATCTAGTCCAACCTCCTGCACAACGCAAGCCACAGAATCTTACCCACCCACTCCTGCAGTAAACCTCTCACCTATGTCTGAGCTATTGAAGTCCTCAAATCGTGATTTAAAGACGTCAAGGTGCAGAGAATCCTCCAGCAAGTGACCTGTGCCCCATGCTACAGAGGAAGGTGAAAAACCCCCAGGGCCTCTTCCAATCTGCCCTGGAGGAAAATTCCTTCCTGACTCCAAATATGGCGATCAGCTGAACCCTGAGCATGTGAGCAAGATTCACCAGCCAGACACCCAGGAAAGAATTCTCTGTAGTAACTCAGATCCCTCCTCATCCAACACCTGAGGTTCTCCCCTCAGTCTTCTTTTCTCAAGACTAAGCATGCACATTTTTTTTAACCTTTTTTCATAGGTCAGGTTTTGTAAACCCTTTATCATTTTTATTTCCCTCCTCTCGACGCTCTTCAGTTTGTCCACATCTTTGCTAAATTGTGGTGCCCAGAAATGAAAACAGTACTCCAGCTGAGGACTCACCAGCGGTGAGTACATGGGACAACTACTTCCTGTGTCTTACATATGACATCCTTATTAACAAACCCCCAGAATAATATTAGCCTTTTTCACAACTGCATCACATTGTTGACTCATATTCAACTTGTGATCCACTGTAACCCCCAGATCCTTTTCTGCAGTACTACAACCTCACCTATTATTCCCCATTTTGTAGTTGTGCATTTGATTTTTCCTTCCTTGTGTAGTACTTTGCAGTTGTCTTTACTGAATTTCATCCTGTTCATTTCAGACAAATTCTCCAATTTGTCGAGGTTGCTTTGAATTCTAATCCTGTTCTCCAAAGTATTTGCAACCTCTCCCAGCTTGGTGTCAGTCACAAATTTTATAAGCATATGCTCCACTCCATTATCCAAGTCATTCATAAAAATATTGAACAGTCCTGGAACCAGGACTGACCCTTGCAGGACCTCACTAGATATGTCCTTCCAGTTTGACAGAGAACCATTGATAACTGCTCTGAGTACAGTCTTTCAACAAGTTGTGCACCCATCATACAGTAATGTCATCTAAACCACATTTATGCAGTTTGTTTATAAGAGGGTCGTGTGGGACTGTGTCAAAACCCTTACAAAAATCAGGATATATCATGTCTACTGCTTCCCCTATCCACTAGGCCAATAACCCTGTGAAAGAAGGAAATTAGGTTAGTTTGGCTTGATTAGATCTTGACGAATCCATGCTGGCTAGTCCATATAACCCTATTATTCTCTAGGTGATTACATATTGATTGCTTTGTAATTTGTTTTCCAGGTATCAAAGTTAGGCTGATTTTTCTATAATTCCCCAGGTCCTCTTTGCTCCCCCTTTTAAAGACAGGTACTAGGTTTTCCCTTCTCCAGTTCTTGAAGATAACTGTTAGCAGTTCTGAGATTGCTTCAGCTTGTTCATTAAGCACCCTAGGATGAATTTGATCAGGTTCTCCCAACTTGAATACATCTAATTTAATTACATATTCTTTAACTTATTCTTTTCCTATTTTGCATTGTGTTCCTTCTCCCTTATTGTTAATATTAATTGTGGTGAGTAGCTGGTCACCATTACCCTTTCTAGTGAAGACTGAAGCAAAACAGACATTAAACACCTCAGCCTTCTTAGATGTCATCAGTTATTAGCTCTCCTTCCCTGCTAAGTAGAGGACCTACACTTCCCTTTGTCTTTCTCTTACTCCTAATACATTTAAAGAACACTCCTTACTACCTTTTATGTCCCTTTTTAGGTGTGGTTCAGCAGTTTTCAACCTGTAGTCTGCGGACCCTCACAGGTCCGCAGATTATATCTAAAGGGTCTGCCAAAGGTGACGTTTCAGATCCCAGAAAAGGCCTTCCATTTTTCTGATCAATCAAAGTACCCCCACCTACAGGTCAAAACCCAGAAGTGCTGTCATTACCTTAGAAGCCCACAGTTCAGTGCCCTTTCTCAGGCTGCATCAGATGTGATCTCCCTACTCTATACCATTCATTATTTTGTGTACTTTCATCATGAACCCTCTGATTCATCTCCTCTCTATTCTAAACAACCCCAATCTTTCTTTCATTAACACACACACAAACCTTCCCTTCACCATTCCACTTCAAAAGAAAAACTCATCTCAACCTTTTACGCCATAAATTTTACAAATGTAAAGTTTGAATTCACCCACTCCCCATCCATTCTGAGCCATGCCTAATTCATATGGTATGTTTACAATGTAAATATTTTTCTTCCTTGGCCCTTCTATGCCAGCTCAAGATTTTTCTCCCTGGTCCTCATTTTGAATCACGGTTAACACATGTTTAAAATAAAAACCTGTTGTCTCTAACATCTCAGCAGCAGATTCTCACCCATTGTTCTCTTTTCCAGCCCTGGGTCACAGAAACATTTCACAGACAAAGCCAACTCCTTCCACTATTCTAAGCGATATCAGACCAGAGCCCTATAAGGGATTATGGGCAAACACATTCTAGCAAGGGAATGCTTATGTTACCCATGTTACAGTTGTCCTAGCTGAAGCTGTCAGAAGAAAGTCACCTTCAAGGCACTGTACAAATGCTCTCCAATCTAAATCTTGGATAACATCGTCTATGAGGTTTCCCTCTAGCCCTTTACTCTCCTGGCCTCAATACCCTCTTTATTTCTTTCATTTTCAAACCTTCTTTCATGCTGCCTCTCTCAATGCAGACAACAACCCCAGTGTGACCTCACCTTCTCCCTTGTTTAAATCCCTCCTAAGAACTCACTCTTCTTGCAAAGAATTCAACTTACAACTGCAAAGAGGGATAAAAATAATGTAGTTAAGGTAACTGCTTCTTCTGGATTTCCCAATTCATCTTGTAGTCTATGCCTGTCTTCTGGAGCGTGCATTAGCTGGGCCACAGGCTGTCTTGAAATCTCTCTATTGACCAGTGCTAAGCACACTGTCAGCACTTAAAAATAATAAATTGGAGTATATTTTATCTTATTCTATGCTTTCATGCTAAAACAAACTCAGATCTACCATGGACTTCCCCAGTCTGATGGACTGATATTTGCTCCCCTCCTTCCTTCTCCCCCTCGCTAGCACTGGTCTGCTCTTACTAGAAGTTTTCATACAGCCTTGCCACCATTAGTTCAAGACCCTCTCTTCAGCTTCTTCTATCTGGAACATCTTTCCACTACTTCTCTCTCTTATTGACTCTTCATCTGTTTTCAAAATCTTCTGGACACATTTCCGTCTCTCCTCATTTCTCTTTCCCTCTATTTACATGTTTCTATATTTCAGCTCTGTAAGGTGTTATAGGACAATGTCAATATGGAAGACAAACCAAATGTACTACATGAAGCGTTGGGAAGTTATAATCGAGTAACCAGTCATCAATGTTCATTTTGTTAATGGAAAAAGGGAAAGGAGGAGCACATTTTATCTAGAGACTTCCAAGACCTAATCACTGGGAGTTCTTGTGAAATAAGGTATTACATCGTAGGAAAGTGGGTGGCAGGCTTTACCCCGTTAAACACTCTGCCTCAGTTTCCCTCTCTGTAAAATAAGAGAAATAATACAGGGCTGTTGCGAGGCTTAAATACTTATTGTTTCCAGAGCACTTTGAAAGTGAAGGAATTATAACATTTTCCAATCTGGGTGCCTAAATCCATAGTTTGTCATCTATTTATTTACTGCAGGCACCCAGATTGGAATTTGAGGATTTGAACATTTTGATCTGTGTTAATTTTTTTTTTTTTTTTACTGTTGCTTGAGATCCTGCTGCCCCCTCCATCTTATTAAAACTAACCATGGAGCATTCTAACATAATTGCTCAAAGCACAGCAGTATCACTATTACAAAACGTAGAATTTTGGACCGTTCGTATAGGCTATTGTAATACTTCCTTTTTTTATGAAGGACTCTAATCCAGTTGAAAAGTTTATTTTACCATCAGTTATTTTTGTTTAGAGCTATTTTAACTTCTTTTTCTCCTAATGGAAGCCAATTAGAATAACGAGGGCAAAAGGTTAGACATACATCTGGCCTCTCCATTTAACATCCAGGTTTATCTTTTACACCATGCTGACAATAATTTAGGGTGGGAAAAACCTCCCAAAACATTTGTATATTTTTCCATTACAAAAACTGCAGCCTCCATTTTTCACATATGTGACATCTGAAATAGCTCAAACAAAGAAAAAACCATGCTTCTTAGCTTAATGTTTAATTGTTGGAGCCAAAAAAGGTGAAGAAATAAGGCAGGTCTTGTATAGCTGACACTGTTTAGAAAGTAGGGTAGACCAGGCATGGCTCTCATTATATTTAAGTGAATTAGTCTGTTTCCTTTAAAAAGGAGAGATTAACAAGCCACCAAGGGCCTGCTATGGAGTTCTGACACTTTTAGTGGCTTGTGACATATGACTTGTGAATATCAGCTCTCCTTCAAAACCAGAAAACAAATCTACCCTTCGTATAAGGAATGCCAAAAAACTGATACCAGGTTATGTTAGCTAGAATTCATTACTGGGATGCAAAAAGGAGGAAAATCCTTTATCTGACTAAATGCTGGGAATATTATTAGACATCCTGTAATCACTGAAACATTTGTCAGCCTTTATCTGACAGCAAACAGCTCCATCTGAAAGCAGAAGTACCCTATGGCAAGAGAATATGTACAATAAATCGTCCTTTAAAGGAATTCAGTCATGGGCTCAAATAATGGAATGATAACATATAGCACTTTTTATTCTGAGATTTACAGACTGAGCCTGATTCTGCAAGGCCTTGAAGTCGATCCTATAACAGGAGTGCAAGGACCACTTGTGAAATATGCAAGAACATATTTAAATAGCTATGCCCTTAAGGATTCCTTTGGAAAAACTCATCCCTGAATGCCTTCTATTAGCCATGTGTTATCACTGCATATTTGCCAGTATGTGATAGGAGTTCCATGTACAGAAGACTTGCAGGATCAATCTTGGAATTTATACAATGCCACTGAGATTTAGTCACCTTTGGGTGGAGAGTTGCAGCCAACCAGTGGGAGGAAGAGAAGGATATAATTTTGGCCAAGGACACTGGGGCAAATACCAATACTTTAATGAAAAGTGTCATGGTTCATATACAAGTGACTGGACCTTGTTCTTCTCTGAAATCTGCAAGGAACTCAATGTATCTACATATGAAGATGAAGAATTATTTTTAAAGAGATATGCTCTAGTTCAAATGGGAATTAATTCAGGGAAGTCCTATGGCTTGTGTTACACAGGAGGTCAGGCTTGATGATCACAGTGGTCCCTTTTGACCTTATAATCTATGCACGTGTGAAGGGTTGAATTAACCTTCACAGGATACAAAACTTACAGTTCCAGGAAATTCTAGAAATGTAAAAGCTAGTGCTTAGACCATCTCTCTGGCTTTTGCTGGTTGCATATAAGTAGGGCAGATATACTGAATCATCAAAAAAAGTAAGGTGAAAATTAGCTTCCTGTGAAAACTATTCAACTTTATAGCAGTGCTAGAAAACCTTATTTAATAAATAACCTATAATTTAAAAAAATGAAACCAATATATTTTACTTCATAGGGTAGACAAATTAATTTATATGTTTGTAATACTTAATAGGTAGATAATTCTTCTTTACTACAATATTATTATATTTCAAATGTTTTTTTATGAGAAGTATGTTTCAGAAGAAAAACTAAGTTCACTCAGACCATGACTTTCCATTCAAGGGAGTCCAATTCCCTTACAAATAATATTGAGTATACAGTATAACCCCTATTTTATGAACTAATTGGGGACTGAATACTTCATAAAATCAAAAAGTTCATAAAATTGAACATCTCAGAATTACAATAGATACAGTGTATAAGTTAATCATTCCAGGATAATGTCTGTAACGAATGGTAGCAAATATAACTCCAGCTCTTCTTTCCTTCCAAATCTCTCTTTTCAAACCTGTTCAGCTGCATGAACATTGGTTGAAGGACTGAAGTCATGATAGAAAGAAGACATCGGCAGCAGGAAAATGGTTCATATAACCGGTTGTGGATCAGATCGATGTTAATAAAATTGGGGCTTTACTATATGATCAAGTTGCACTAGAAAGCTAGAAACATAATTTTAAAGTTTGTCCGTTTTCATGCCTCAGGGCATAAAAATTATTGTTAGTTGGGGTCATTGTCCCTGGCATTATAGCTTTGCACAGTTCAATCCATTATTCATTCTACACTTACGTGGCATTGGTCACTATCAGTGACACTATGTCAGATTAGATGAATCATTGGTCTGTTCTATTCTGGTAATTCTGATGTTCTTACATCAAATTCAGTGAAAGGAAAAAAATGACTTTGGCAGTTAGCATGGCATTAAATGGGCTTTTACATGAAAATAAATTCTGTGGTGGAAAATTCCAGTCTCTTATGAGCATTTGATACCAGGAAAGAGCATAAAATGGCAGCAGGTAAAGGAACTAAGCCAAATACAGCCTGAGATGTAGCTCAGCAGGATATAACAAATTGTTATCTCAAACCGTATGTTGACATTTTGATTTTTTTAACCCCAGGCATATTGCTTTAGAATGATCAGTTCAACAAGCCTGCCACATTGCTAATATGCTGCAGATTGTGGTTAGTGTCAATTGTTGCATACTGCCAAGTTCAACTGAACACATTTTGATTAATGCTTGTTGCATGGCTGAGGCATCCTGATTACAGGGAAAGCACTCTGATGACCAAATGTTGCCTTTCTTAGTCAAATAAAACCTCCTCTGAGATCAGTGGTCATTTTGTGTGTGTAAGGCAAGCAGGGTTAGGCCCATAAAGTGTAAAGTACCAGGCTGAAGTACAGTAGCTTGTGTTACCTGTTGTTAAGTGTTGGTTAACAGTATAGACTATAACTTGAACAGAAATCATCCCTATTCACGTACACATGTGACTACAGCTGGTAGGAAGATTTTGCAAAAAATGAAATTGCAATGAAAAAGCAGATACGGAATGGCATATACGTTTTCTAATTTTTTTGTGTGAACAAGTCCACAAATGACATATTAGAATACAGTATGGATAGGAGCTGATAATGCCTTTTGCTTATGCTGTAGTTGTGTTGTGAGGCTTTATCCTAATTTCATTAGAAAAGCAATTTCCATCAGTTAGCAGAGGTAACATGGTACTTAGTATATTGACTGTGGCTGACTGTTTACTATGGAAAGGCAGAAAACATGTGGATCAAAGTCCTGTTGGTGCTGTAATGTATTGTAACAAGCGATAGAGCTGTTTCTAAGGGTGTTTCCATCTATTAAAAAAAAAACTATTAAAAGACCATTTAGATTGCAAAGTCAAGCACTCTAAAGTTAGGAAATACCAGACTTAAAGTTCTTTGTACCTCAGTTCAGGCCCCTTGTGCATCTATTGGGAAACATTGGGTCACCTTAACCATAGGTGTCACTTACTACATTGCCTATAATGTAATAGCAAGTTACAGGATGTTCCTGTGTTCTGATCTTCTTGCTTGTCAATATCATTCAAGACTTTCCTTGTGTGTGTATGGACCTCACACTGGCAGCTTCTCCTCAAGAAAGCCTACAGATAACATAAACTGGCAATACGGATGGGATTCCGGGATAAGCGATCGCTGTTGACACTTCCTTAGTCAGTGAAGCAGCAATTTTGTAATATTTTATTTCAAGCAGCACTAAAGATCCTTCTGAGCCTATGCAGGTTGGATCGCTATGATGAATTATATGTTGAAAGACTAGAGCAAGTTTTATTATGCTAATAGCAGATACAAAAGCTAACACCCCTGTTTACCTGTATGATCTGTTATTGTATACACTCACAAAATCAATGAAGTCAAAAGAGAAGAGTTTCACAGAGATTATTGTAGGTATTTTTCAAAGGTCTTTGTCTCCAAATCCTCTTATCATAGCAAAACATTTCCTGTTGCATAAGCAGAAAGAGCAACATGCTGAGTCCACAAGTGCCTGTCTGGTAGAACTATAGAAATTAAGCAAGCATGGTATATTTTGAGCAAATCTGGATGGATTGTTTGGTGTGTGGTCTGAGGCATGAAGACATAGAGAAATGGACGTTGATCTTCCATGTTGTCCAGCTACAGATATGTCTATTTTAATGAAGACTGCAGTAAGAGAAGTAGAAGAAATGACCAAGAGTGATATACACCAGATTAATGTCATATTAGCCAAGTGTCAGACTGAATAATCTTATTGTAAGTGTTTTCACTGCAGTTGAATAGATTATAAACTAGAGGCTGTCATTTCAAAGAGGAGTTATACTGTAAGTGCCACAAGAGAAGGAAAATAGAGGGTGTGTGTGTAAAAGTAAATTCAATTGTGACAAATTCAGACAAAAGAATAAAGCCCTAGGATGCCAAAGGCATGATGACAATCATGAAAAAAAGGGATACCCCAACTCTAAGATATATTTAGTACTTCAAGGAGGTGTAGAGTGCTTTGGAATAGCCTAACATTGCCAAAAATTGATGCCATGATCAAATTCCTGTGACTAAAACATATAGGAGTATAGGGAAAGGGAACAGAAAGAAGCTGGGCTCATGGCATATTTTCTAAAGCGTCTATAATGAATGTTTTTATAGAAATGTTTTAGAATAATTACAGAGAGGCCCAACCCACAGAATTAAGATCTATTATTGTATACACTCACAAGATCTAGACTTGAAACATCCCAAGTTTAGGTCTTTAAGATACAATCATTTCTGATGCTTAGCACACCTTGTCTGTCATGAATGTAACACTGTTGTTCTGTGTAAACAGATTTGGGTCTGTTTGCTATAAAGATAGGACCCATTTGCATCTCTAGCTGTGCTGTTTGATCACCGGCCATTATATTTTTAATGTTTGTATTTGTGTCCAGCTACTACAAGAAGCTGATCCTATAAATCAATAAATCAATGTATTGCACTAATTTTGACTAAAGGGAGTGCATGTATTGTTAGTTTGTGCTATGCAATGTAACTGAATGATCTGCACAGTGCATTGAATGAATGAGTGAATCTGTGAAACTTTGTAGGGTTGTGCGTTTGTGCTGTTTTAAATGAAAAGCATTTAAGAGTGTTGGAAATTATTATTGAGCAGTTCAGTATTTTCTAGGAAGAATTGCTTGCAATCGTCCCAGGTCTGAGACTAGAAGCAGAAGCAGTTAGAGAGGTTACCAAGTTTTATTTGATACTTTAGGGCAATTTCCCTCACTTTCAAAGATCTTTGTTTCCCTTTCCCCAACATCATTTTATTATACCCAAAATACTTGTATGAAAACATAAATCATACCATGAAAAAAACCCCAAACCGTATGGTTATATACAAAAAGAAAACCTTGGCTCATGATTGCCTAAAAATGGTCATTTGATGAGGCAGTAAATCCCTTGTTGTTTACTTCCTCAGAAGTCGATGATATTGAAGTCTGGAGTTAAATGAAATTGCATTGAAAGCTATTATTCACCTTCTGTGACCTCTAACTTCATCTCATCTTTAGAATGATCTGAAAAGAAATAAACCTCCTGGCAGTTTGTGTACTTAGATGGGAATCTTGATTAACTGTTCGAAGGACTGAAATAATAAATGCACATTATGTAATAAAACAGTATATTGAAGTCTTCCCCTCGGTCTCTCTCTAAACTACACACACAAAAACTATGTTAAAAGAACACCATTAAGGTTGCAAAGTCAAGCACTCAAAAGTTAGGAAATGCCCAAATTAAGATTGCCTAAGCAACCTTAATTCTACCCCCTTGTACATTGTGCTTTATGACACAGTCTCTAATTATATCATCATATATGTTTTTTCCCCCACAGGATCATGCCTCAATCAGTGTAGAGGATGGATCTGCTCTGGGGATGAAGCTTGGTTATATAGTGAAGGAGACTGGTATTTGTATGCCCACTGCTTCATTTGTTGCAGATCCTGGAAGGTTGTAGTGAATGAGGCAGGGGATTGCAGGAAGAGAAGGGATGGTCTCCCAGCCAACTAGTTCCCAGTCCCAATTTCCTTGCCCAGCTTCTCATCCAATCTGTTTCTCCCATGCTCACTCACTCTCAGTCCCTCCCAGTCTCTTTGCTCAGCCTGTCCAAGTCTCCCCCACCAGCTCCGAGACCCAGTCTCCTTGCTCTATCAGTCCTAATCTCCTCTGTCTCCTAGTTCCCAGTTTCACTCTCTCCTTCACTGGCCTTCAGTCATCCTCTCCCACCCCCAAGCTCTTTGTCCAAATCTATGCTGGCCCTCCTCCCCAGGTCTGGCTCTTCTGCTCTCTGCATTTGAATCAGACAGCTACCTGCACCATGCTGCTTGGACCCAGCGGGGGAAAGGGGGTGTCACTGAAAGCATAGGAAAGGAAAAGCTCCTTGCACTCAGTGCTGGAATCCATTCCTGGCACTTCCAGCAGCCCAGAATTGCAGGTAAAGTCTCCCCTCCACAGGGCCTTAAACTTCCATTTCCTATTAAACTGGTCCATTTTCCATACATTAGAAGACTAACATACTACTTCAATACTCACTACAAATATATATCATAGTTGATACACATGTAGTTAAAATAGCTGAATATACAAACTAGTAAGGCTTACAGAATAAAGATATTTCATAACACTACACAGATCATTTATAAAAAAAAAGATTCTTCTACTCCATCATCATATTAACCTGTCAGAAACTTTGCAGAAGTCTGACATAACTTAGTGTACTGAAGGACTGTGCTTCTTTTGAAAACTTTACTACACTTTAATAAACAATACACAATCGCAACAGCATACAGAATATTTCCATTACAGACAAAAACAATGGGACAGTGTTAAAGTTGTGTGTATGGGTTGATCGTAAGTGATACGGGTTCCGTGGCAGTGGGGAACAGGCTTTACTCTTCATTTTCACACAGTATTTCCAAGTTTGTTCATTTTTCTAAAAATGAGTAGATTGTTGTAAAGAAAGTTTAATATCTTTGGAGTGCTGGCTACATTGCACTGAAAAAAATTCAACCCCTTAACTCTTCTAGCAAAGATTTTTTATTGTGAATGCTCTACGTAGTTGATAAACTTCTAGGGCAGTGTGTTTAAACCAAGGTGTTCTCTTTCAGTGTATTTCATCTCACCAGGACTCAGAATACTGAAGTTGTGACATCAGCTACAGATAGGAGGATATGGCAATAGTGCCTGTTGTCACAGATTCTGGGGGAGGGGAACAATCTAATTCCCCATTGTGTGTGGAAGGACCAGAGACTACATAAATACTGGTTACCACTGGGTGGCATGTACAGAAGCTGCCGTGAAACAATTTCAGCCACATTACTCTAAGAAATTGTACACGTCTTTTGTGGGTTTGTGACTTCACACGTTCAGGGTGAGGGTGGTGTCTAATTAGCACAGTAGCTCGCATACTTTTAATTTATAAAGACAGTTATGTTAGAAGAATCTGAGTGACTGTGCTAATGTAATCCATACCTGCTTGGTGTGGCACTCTGTCCCCCTCTAGTGGCACCTAAACCAGCTAGAGATGGATGAATCTGATACAGCCTTGGCTAAGCAACAGTAATCTTCTAGCTCATGCAGTAGAGGCTCATGCATTAAGTTCCAGAGGTCCCAAGTTTGATCCCAGCCAACGCTGACCGGGGTCTGTCGGTGTTCCACTATCTCCTGCGTTGAGCCTCAGATCATTTTGAGTGTATATCAAAATGTTTCCAGACTCCTTCTCAAAACCTTAGCCTTGTCTACACCCAAAAATTGCACCAGTTTAACTAAAATCATTTTTTACATCAATGTAATTAAACCTGTCCAAACCCCAATGTGGACACACTTACATTGATTTACACCTGATTTATAATGATTTAGCTCAATTTAGTTAGTATGAAACTGACTATACCAATAGCTGTGTTAATCCTTTGAGCATGTCCACTATGCACTAGATGTTTCCAGAAGCCTTAGGAGACTCAGACTGAGCTGAGTATTTGTGCAGTTAAAAAAGTGACATGCCTTATCTGCAACAAACCTGCCTTGTGAATGCACATTCCATGCCCTGCGCTGGCTATATGTCCGTCGCCCTCCACACATACAGAGTCTGCAGCTGCAAAGTTTGTGTTTGTGTGTGGGGGGAGGTGGTGGGGGGGTTACAAAAATATTACCTTTCCCCAGGTTCTACACTGTCTTCTTGAGACTGTTTGATCATTCCATGGCAATATCCCTCTGAGCCCCCAGTGTGATGATGAGTAGGGAACAATACGTTTCAACAGGGGTGCTGGAACAGTTTGTATAATGGGGGTGCGCGGAGAGCCATTGAACCAAACTGTATATAATGGAAACCACTTCAAGCCAGGGAATGCGGCAGCACACTCAGCACCTATGCACTTAAACTAAGAACATCTCCAGTCCCTTCAGTAGGATTTTACCCAATGGTAGATTTTCGACATTGCTAAATGAAGGCAAAAGAGAAAAAACACTCATTAGAGTAGATACTCGTAAGTAGCAACATATTTGTGCTCTTTTCCTATATTGCTCTGAAGAGGCTGTTGCTGTTATGGGGAGTGTCGTCTGACCAAAGGCAGTCTGCTTTTTTTGATAGGTAAAACAGCTACAGTACATGCTAACAATCTATAATGGCAACAATGTGATTATGTTTATTATTATTGCTACAGTATTACATTAATATATGTACTGTCCTTTTTACACATATTCTGCATTTGTAGCCTACTACCATATTGAATCAAGAAGTGGTATTAATGGAGTTAAAAATAAAACTTGATACTTCTGTAAGTTATGTTTTAAGGTCAAACATCAACCACGACAACACACACAACCTCTTGCTCTTACTTGTAAACATTTTTTGTACTCGCACTTAACTGTAATACTTTGTATGCACTATAAGTCACTCTGGATGAGGGTGTCTGCTACGCAAATAAGTAGTAATACTGTAATAACCTAAATGAAAGTACTATTCCACATCAAAAAGTGTATTCTATTGATACAGGGAGTATCAAATTGTAAATTAAGAATGGATAAACTCACTCATTTCTGGGGCTCAGAACTCGGTTAATTTGCTCGGCTCCTTCTCAGTCACATTTTTGTTTTGAAGATGGGATTCAATGTCCCAAAGAGACCTGTAGACCCTGTCACCAAATCCTTCTAGCTGTGAAAAGTTCCTAAGTGTGTTCAAAGCCTTCAACAGCTTGGAATTTGATTCTGATGAAGGTCCACCTCTGACAATCTCACTCTCTTGATTATCTCTTAGATTAAGAAATGTTTCCTCAACACAAGCTTATTTCTCTGGCCTTGCAGCAGCGCTCAGTAATTCTTCATTGATTAGCTCTCCAAACATGAGCAAATCCTCATCTAGTCCTCTTTTTCCATGTTGACCCGGAAGTGGAACATCGTTCAGGGCAGGGCCGGCTCTAGATTTTTGGCCGCCCCAAGCTCCGAGTGCGCAACTGCCCAAGCAAAAAAGGATGGCCAGAATGCCACCCCTGGAACTGTGCTGCCCCAAGCATGTGCTTGCTTTTCTCTTGCCTAGAGCCGGTCCTGGTTCAGGGGGTCGTCAAACTCTTCAATATCCTTGTCTAGCACACCTTCCGCGAGCACAACATATTTGCCTTTCCTGAAACAGTTGGAAATTGTTGTCAGCTTTACATCTTGCCATGCCTCAGCAACAAGATGAATGGACTCGAGCAAATTTACAATTTTCAAGACTGTCTGAACATCTATGTTAGGGTCCACATCAAGAGCAACAATAATCCGGTTTGCGTTAGTCTCTAAGGTGTCACTAGTACTCCTTTTCTTTTTGATCAGTAAAGTCCCTTCATGTTCTTAATCACATCTTGATCCATAGGTTGCATCAAAGATGTAGTGTTAGGGGGGTAAGAATTCAAGCTGAATGTTTGTGAGAACCACTCCTTGGGGTGTGCAAAGCAGTTATCCAGGAAGAGGCATCTCTTAGGGTTCTGAGAGTGAAGCTGACGATCCCACTTTTTTATCCAGCTGATGAAAATTCACCTGTATCCCAACCAGTCGCTGAACTGACATAACTGAGGGGAAGTTTCCTGAAATCCTTCGGAAAGCATCTAGGTAATTTTACCTTCCCAATCATGAACAGTGGGCGTTTGTCATTCCCATCCAGTTACCCTGTCCTTTGAAGCTTTCCCTCCTTCTTGCTTTTTATTTTTTTTCTACATGTCCTCTGTCACAGAGCCTTTCAGATAAAGTCCTGTTTCATCAGCACTGTAGATGTCAGCGGGGAAAACTTTTCAAGAATATGAGGAAGTTTTTCGTACTGTCACTGCTAAGCCGCTGGTTTATCCACCCACTGTTTTTTGCCGTGCTCTTCTTTGAAAGTGACATTGAAGCGTTTCTTCCATCTGGCAAACCAACCGTCACTTGCCTTAAAATTTTTTAATCCAAGTGAAGCAGCAAGCTGACGGGCTTTTTCGTTGGTTGTGGGTCCAGTAAGCAGTGCTTCCTGTGCCCTCTTCTCCTTGAACCATATAAAGAGAACCTGGTTGACATTAGGAGCTTTTCCTTCATGCCCACTCTTATGGCAGCTATTCGACTGTCCGTCTTCATATTTAGCCAAAAGTTATCCTTCTGCTTCAATATTCTGCATGCAACCAACCTGTGCAATTCCCACTTGATTGCAACTTGTTTTTGAGTAGCCCCTGGAGTTGGACAGTCTTGGATAATCTGTACTTTTTCTTTCAGTGAGAGACTTCTTGGCATTTTGTCTGTTTTTGCCACACAAAAAAATGATACAATCTCACAAATGTTGCTCTTGTGTGGTGGCTATGTTACTGAGTGGACACTTCACGTTAGGGAAAATGTTCCCAGAGGAAATGTTGCTGGTAAGCAGCAGTTGTTCTTCCAAATTGTTGCTGCAAACAAGCATTTACTGTACAAGCATCAAGAGAAACACCATGTGGAAAGCGAGGAAGAAATTAAACAGCTTTTTGTTTCAGCATGTTTTAATTTTTGAAGCTTGCCCCTGTGTGTGAAAATTCCTCTTTAATCACAGAAGGTATACAATATTGACAGATTATTTAGAGCTAAACATGGAAGGAGATAGGCTAAAGAATTATTAGCCTAACTATAAAATAAGGTAATGCTTTACTACTTACACTATGAATCTATCAAGCAATAATTGGATGCACGTGTTAGTAGCAGTAAAAAGGCATTGTCCAGTTCTCCACCTTACATGGGAATATACTTTAAGTGTTTTCTTTGATTTATGGTTCCAATTAGAACAGAATGTTCAAAGAAAGAACAAAAGTGACCTGATTTAAAAGCAAAAAGAGTGCCTTTAAAGCTATTGTTTTGCATGTGACCTGGCTCACATTTAAATTAATTGAAACTCACATTTGTGTAAAACTGTACCCCCTCAAAGAATTAATTCAGTTTTAATAATCCATTCAATGATGAAAGTGTACACACTTTTTTCCTTTAAGATTTTGGTGTTTATAGACAGAGATGGCTTTCCAGGAAACAGGTTGATTTCTTCTTAAAGCTTTGGATGGCATGTTTTCTGTCTGATTTCTTTTTTATTCTATATTGTAAAGCATCTTTGCTCATTACAGTAAGTTGGCACTAGCAACAAAGGCAACTAGTACTGTGAGAAAATGATTTTCCCAGTCCACAGAACCAAGTAATAAATACCATTTATTCAAGCATCTGAATAATAAGGAGCCTTAGACATTAAAATACTGGAGAGCCTTTTGCACTAAATATATCTTTGGGGTAAGAGAAGGATAATCTCTTTGTTAGCCATGCATAGTCTGACTAGTAATAATAGTGCATATGCCAACATAGAAATTAAAGTATATTGGTACAGAGTCCATTTGTAAATCCTCCGTCCATTACACATCAAAGAAGTTGTTTTTCATATCCTGGGGTGAGTGATGCCAATTTTTCATTTAATTCCAACAAGATAATATCTGCTATTAATATTGACAGATTTTGGAATTGTATAACTATAAGGAACATTCGTACTATTTTAAAGGCAAACGAGGTCATAAAAGTCTTTAGAAATAAGATTTAAAAAAATACCCTGGAACAAAACACTTTAACCCTCCACTTCTTGCTGCAACTGCGCAGAATATTGATGACATTGGATTTGTGTGTAAACTGTAATTTTAATTCAGTACATTTTTTTGAGTAATTAAAGACTCTGAGTCAAGCTACGGAATAAAATGGATAGACTCTAGAACTACTCCCATAGTGGCTGCTTAATCTCTCTACTGACTTTGTTGGCACCATTTCCACCTCCTCAGCTGGAAAACTTTTGAGGAAAAACACAATATTGTGGTTCAGAAAGGATTTTTTTTTCCCATTAGCACTCACGTGAAGGAGGTTCTACCCTGTTTGTGTTTAACATTCACGAATCTTCAATGTGATAAAAATAATTGGAAACAACCTATAGCTTATCTTGAGATGACACAAAGGGTGGAAAGACATTGCTTGCAAATATAAGCTCTCTTTCAAAATGTAAGGCTCTGTAGATGAGTGAAAACTTTATTCCTACAGGACCTGACCCAACTCCCAGTGAAATCACTGGCAAAACTCCCACTGACTTTATTGGGAGCTGGATTGGGCACATAAAATTGGAGACTCAAGAAGCGCATCTGAAAACATTTAAAATGCCTTCTTTCAAGATAGAGATTCTTACACTATAGTGGAACATGCTTGAGAAGTTTCATACTGCCTTGAGCCACATTCTACGGTCCTTACCAACTCAAGACTACAGAATCATCTTGTTGAAATAGCAGTGTGGGATATGTAAGCTTATTTGTCCTTGGTCTTATTCTTCGTAGGTTCTCAGGGTGATCCCCACCTAATGCTGTCTTAGTCTTCTTTTGCAAGTGGCTATAAATCAGATTTATTAAGACAAAAAGAAAAAAAAAAGACTTCTTACAACTGTAAATTTTAAGAAATTTATGATGACGCTACACTATCAGTGTGGAGGGTCCACATGGTGGAAATGCAGTCAAGGTAACAGGAGAGTGTCATGTAGACATTAAATAATACAATTCCTTCCATATACATAAATCCCAAGTGTCTGTGCTTGTATGCTGATGGTTATAAATTATGTAACTGAACTCCAGGAACAACCTAGACTTAAATGAGTTACCAGTTAAGTAATAAAAATGTATAGATTTCCTTCCCGGGAAACAAAAATATTTATTAGGAGGCAGTATATGATTTCCTGAGGTCAATATTTTTTAAAAAATTTTGAACTGTCAACAACATGTAGTAACTCTTTGTAAAAAGTGACACAAGGGAAATACATGAGCCTGGAAAGCAATCTTTCATTTAAAAAAAATATTGTTTAATATACTAAACCAACTCTGAAAGAGTTAAAGTGATCTCATACAGTCTGTTTTAATAATATCAAGTATCAAGACAGCACTGTTTGCTCAATGTTCTAGTCTTCTATTTAAAGTTGCAGCTATCTCACTGTTATTTACAATCAAATTAAATGGTTTTATTACACCTGGGAACAGTTAAACATTGGCTGTCAGCTGTAAACAATTACAAGAGATAATGAAATTAGTAGATTTTTCTTAAATAGTCATGTATCCTTAATCTAATGTGCCACTGTTAACATAGGTGACATTGATGTAGATTTTCTTTGTGCATTATATATCTGATCCAAAGTTCACTGAAGTCACTGCAAAGACAACAAGGGCCCACTGAAGTCCATAAGTAGGTATACTAGAAGATAAAATCTCATCTGCTGTAAATCAGTGTGATTCCATTGATTTAAATATAGCTGCATCAGTTCACACTAGCTCAGAATCTAGCCCTATGGCGTCAGCCTAATTTGAGTGTAAGCTCTCTGTGGTAGTGGCTGTGCCACCTCCGACAGTATGTTTTGTACAGCACTGTGCACACAGAGCCTTACTGCAAGTGAAAGCCCACGGGAGTGAATGGGAAATCTTCCATTGATTTCAATGAGCTTTGGATCAGGCCCATAGATTTCATTCAATAAATAAATACATACATAAATAAATAATCGGTCCAATTCTGCAATCCCTATTCTGGTTGCAGAACTTAATAACTACACAGTTCATATTTTACCCTCTGCCCATGTTACTGCTATCCCTATTAACATTCATATCTTCAAGGCCTTCAGGCAGTTCCCTCTGTAGTCAATTTTTTATTGTTTTTGACAGTGTAATACTAAAAAAATTTAATGTATATTTACCTTAGCCAACTCATCATAAATTATATGGGCCAAAATTCACTCTCCATTACACCTGCGCAATCCCACTAATTCCAGTAAGGTGCAACTGGGCCACATGTCTACACACAGCAATGCCTCTATCTTTACATATGCTAAAAGCTCAAAACTCTTCTTAGCCATCTCAGATGTCAAGTTATAGGCAATACTTTTGTAATTACTCAAGGCTTTTGTTTCACACATGCTCACAGTCACTGGAGAGCACTACAGCTGTTTTATTCACTTCTAGAAATGGACTTATCAGGAGCTGTAGCAAGAGGACCTTGCAGCTGCAACACTGAGGTAAGAACTAGTGCTGAGTGGTAGAGTTTCAAGGGCAAAGCTCTAGATGTAAAGAATAATAAAACAAAACCTAAACTCTCCTATTTATATCTAGTGATGGATATACTCCAGCTATGATAAATTATGAAAGCTCCCCCAGACGTCTTACAGAATAGTCATAATTCACCCGTTCCCGTTATCCTGGAGGTATGTAAAGGCTGAGGTAACAGTTCTGGTGTAATCAAGTTGGAAAACATCTGCCAAAGTAAACCTTTATTTAGTGCATACTATATAATATTTATAGAGCAAAGCTATGAATGCTTCTTGAGCCATTTTAGGAACTGGAAACTGAATTGTACTTTCTGAAGGTTTATCTTGACTTTCTCCGACTGTTTCTTTTACTTCATAGCATTTCACTGGCAAGCTGCCATTAAAACTGTTGTCTAATTACACAGCATATCAGAAGCTTGCAGCCCTGTAGATAGCATTCTGTGTAGTATAACTGGATTTTAAACATTATCATCTGAGTGAAAGAAATTACTCCCCAGATTAACATATTTAAAAAATAAAGCCCTGTGTGTCAATAGCAATCATTATTTGTTTAGGGAAATGTGATTTTGGATGAGGAACTTATTTCAGAGGTTAAACACCCTAATATTTAACAGGCTACAATTTGATGGGCTCGTTAGATGACTTACCCCTTAGGTATGGCAGGAGTTTATTCACATGTAATTACACATTTAGACAATATCTTAATGATGATATGAAATACTTCCACTGACTCAGTCCATCTGGAGATTATGGTGGTGTTCTGATTACATAGCCACAAGTTAAATTATGATTCACAGAACCTATGCTTTTCACTTACAACATTTTGATATGGATGTTCTTGAAATACAAGGCAACATAGGTGGGGATCATTTAACATAGTTGTGCGCTTTCATGAAGACATGTTAATTTGCATTGATATGTAGTTAAAGAATAGTGTAGATGTTTGACTCTTTTTGATCTGATAGCAAAAACTTAAATACTTACTAAAATATTATATATCCAGATGGGTTTGCTTTTTAAAGGTATTGCAATACTCTGCTTTAAATAACTGACTTCATTTAAGCACTCTCAATTTTTCATTTTGAAGAAACCTGTGTGCTATGTAAACTTTGCTGACAACAAGCTAGAATTATTTTGTAGTTCTGAATTAATGCTTGACTTACATCACTTGATGATTACCTGTTTTGTTCATTCCCTCTAAAGCACCTGGCATTGGCCACTGTTGGAAGACAGGATACTGAGCTACATGGACCATTGGTCTGACCCAGTATGGCCATTCTGAAGTTCTTATGTGCATGGGGGGAAAACAGGTAAACAAATCCATGTTTTATTTAATTTTTGGCACTGTGGACAAACATTCTGCAAATCTGAAAATATCTATGAAATGTCAGCAAGAATATTAACTACCTTCTAATTTTATTATGTGTTGGGTGAAAAACAAAAAAACCTAGGCATAATGCCAGATGGATTAAGGGGAATTGCTCCTACCTAAGGACTGTAGGATTGGAGCTCTGATCATGTGTATGTTTGTGTTTCCCTTTATTCTCTTTCCTCAGATAGGGACCCATCCTGTAGGCACTTACACATGTAGGTAACTTTATCCAAATGAATAGTTGTACTGATTAAAATAGGACTACTCACCAGAGTAAAGTTACTTGCCTGCATAAATGTCTGCAGAATCAGGCCCTTAGTACTTCCCATTCCCTTCCTGAAGCAATATGCTCACACAAAATCTATTTACTTTACAAGTAGAGGAATACACATTTAGAAACACATTTATGAGAAGCACAGTACTCTGCTCTATTAAGAAACATGGTACAATAAAGGTAACAGCTAAGTACAGGCTAACCCATTGAAATGAAGTCTTCAGCATATGATTGTACCTCATAAAACTATTTTCTATGAAAATTAAAAGACTACATGGTAAAGCCAATCTGCTTTGACACCTAAAGCATTACAAACATAGGCTTAACACTGCAGAATTAACACTTGTGATAATATAAAATATGAAAATAAGTTGCTAGTTGTAGCAAGTGGAAGCAATGACACAAGAACTCAAATGAAAAAAAATGCATATTATGGAGGTGTAAAGAAAGAATGCAAGTACCGGAGAATTAATTGTAATCTTTTTTTAATATATAACATGGCATCCTGCCAAACCACACTCTGTACTTTACTTACTGTTTCAAGCAGCTCTCATTTATTTTTTAGTTTAGCAGGGCATATATCCCTAGGTATATCTGGATTTACAAAAACAACCTAAGACCAACCAGCTGCTCTTCACCCATAAGATCAGATAAAGTAGCTGTCTCAAACATTGGTATAGCAGGGGCTACCTTTTCAACACAGGGATGTCTACATTGTAGTGTACTTTTAAATGCATTGTGATTTCCTACAGTTCCCCCCCGCCCCCACACTTGAGATTATTCATTTTCTTGCCTGCACAAAAATTACATTTCTCAAGACTGACTACCAAAAACATATGACCAGAGACACCATATTACCAGAAGCCTAATTAGTATGAGAGAAACGTTCACTCTGCGGGGTAAAGTACAGCCATTGAAACAGCCTGGTGACTTTTACTTTGAAAATATTTCTTCTTTAAAACACGATGACAATGAAATGTGTGTGAGGTCCGTCTGAGCACAGCCCCAGATGTTTACGATACAGTGGTAGTACAGCAGTGCTGCAATCTGAGAGCTTTCCGAAGAAAAGAGGACAACAGGACACCACAAAGCAGCACATATGCTATTGACCACGCAGACAGGAGCATCATGTTACCAGAGGGAAGGCAGGGCAAAGACAAACAGCAGCGCTGGTGCCTTAAAAGTTAACTTCATGGGCTGCAATCACTCAAAACGCAGCAACATGCAGGGACAGAAATCAAAACCAGAAAAACACTTTTCACGGGATGGGGAGTGGAAGGATTGGGGGCGGGGGACGAGAGAGAAGTAGATAAATCTTGTGGGGCTTAACGGGAGGTGGGGAATCAATGTATTGTTTTAAACCAGAGTTCACATCAAACCATTCTAATGACAGGGGATAATTGTTTTCAGACTCAGTAGAAAATACCCTGTCTCCCCCCCCCCCCGCCCCCTTTACAAATCTTTCTAATTTGCTTTTCTGCCAGCCCAGGAAACCAATTGTGTTCACTCAAACCATTTGCAAAACAAATTTCTGGAGAGAGATGAGATGTGCAGATAGGAGAAGGATGCAGCGAGCAGAGTCCAAAGAGACACCACCCTACCTCTCTCTCTCTCTGTCACCTTCCCAAGCAAGTGCTCTTGAGAACTAAAAGTTTGGATGGCTGGAGGGGTGGGGGGGTGGCATGTGAGCAAACGAGACGCACTGGTAGTGGGGTGACTGTCCTGGTTGTGTAGGGCTTTTCTGGGGAGCGAGGGGTGTGACATTGATTGGGCTCCCTCTGGGCGCTCAGGTTTTAGGGGGTGCGGGGAGGCAGTACTTACTGTACGGGCAGTTCTCCTTCTTGGTCCCGCTGACCTTGCCGTTCTTCTCAATCTTGAGAAAGTACTTGTTGTAAGAGTAGAGCTTCCTCCAGCGCACATCTCCCTGGAGGTGATTGTAGCTCCGCACGTGCCGCCCCGCACTGGCAGGCGAGGAGAAGGATGAAGAGGAGGAGGAGGAGGAGGATGAAGAAGACGCGTTGGTGGCCTCTGGGGACCGCATGTCCTGGCAGATGACAGACCCAGAAGACACCAAGAAGAGCAGCAGGAAGAGGCAGCCGCCGCTGCAGCAAGGCAGGTGGGAAAAGGCGGAGGCACCATTTGTCAGTATCCATTTGCACATTGTACTGAAACGCTGGGCGCTGGAAAATGTCTCATCAGAAGAAACATACTGGAAGGGTAAAAGCTGGTAAAAGGCAAGTGGAGAGCTGGTGGCTGCTGCTTCTGGTTAGAGCCCCCTGAGCTGTGATCTGGCCTGAAGTGAGTGCACCAACATCCATAACTCGGGACAAATCGCCTCAGAAGTTGCTGCCTTTTTAATCCTCCGAGTCCTCCCTCACGGAAGAAAGTTGGTGGGGTGTGTGTGTGGTGGTGGTGGTGGTGATGGTGGTTAATCCTCTCTCCTTTTACTCTCACCCCCCCTCCCCAACCTGGTCTGAGGCTTCCCCGTGGTTATTTCGTTCTCTTCCTCCCTCCTTTCTTTACCATCTTAGATGCAGAAAGGTCTGAAAAATAGATGACAGCAGAGTGAACAACGATAGCAACAATAAATAACGACTCGAACCCAAGGGGGGTACTGCAGGGGGTTTCTTGCCCCAAGCCCACACACCCTCCCCCCCCACACACTTGATGGCTTTTGCACCTTCTTCTGATTTCCCCACCCCCTTTCCTTGGCAAAGCGCAAGCCAGTTGTACAACTCGTCCCCTCTCACTGACAGCCCAGAGGAGGCAGTTTCTTTGTTTTGCTTTGAATCCTCCAGAAAGTACCAAAAAAAAAAAAAAAAAAAAAATTCCAGAGAGAGAGAGAGAGAGAGAGAAATCCCAACTTCTCTCCCCCGTCTGGTTGTAAACAGGTTGGAAGCTGTAGCCTCAGTGTATGTCAGTGATTACAAGCAAGAGGTGGGATGTGCCTCTGGTGGTCAACCCTTATTTGCAGGGGGTCAGGCAGCGGTGGGACATCTGAAACCCTTTTGCAGCTGGAGTGAGCAAATGCCTGCTGTGGAGGGAGCCTCCGGACGGAACTTCCTCCCCGTCTGCGGCAGAAGCAGCGGCAAGCAGCCTCCCGCTCCTTGCTAATTGCTCCTAAAGCGTTCTTCTCCTCCGAGTGCTGGCCACCAGCATGGCTTGGAGACTCATGCTTTACTAATTCCCCTGTCTTCCAGGCTGAACCAATCCCCTCTAGGGAACCCCCCCCCCCCTTCTTTCCTTCCTTCTTCTTCTTCTTTTTTTTTTTTAATGCTTGTTTTCTAGCGCAGGATTTGATTTGATTTTTTTTGGCAGTGAAGTGCTTGAGAGAACCACCTGGAGCTTGTTGCTGTGCTGAATTCCCCCACCCCCCTTCCTGGGCTAGAGAAGGGATCGGGGGCGAGACTGGTTAGAAGAATATAGTGAAGACAAGCCCTGAAAAGTAAGATTATATGTTGGTCAAGGAGAGTAAAAGGGAAGACACATAATTAGCTCCCTTTCCTTCCCCTCTGCCAGCTTCCATGGAGGTCTCGCCCCCCCTTTAATGTATCATTGATTTCTCGCTTCCGTCCCTGAAATAAGAAGTTCACACTTTAGCCTGCTCTTCCTTTTAAGCCTCTCAAGATTTATCTCCCCTCACCCTCCTGGTCTCAAATGAAATCGGGGATCTAAATGACCTATGATTTCTAATTATTAACATGAGTCATTGACTGAATCACGCGTCGGACTTCAAAGCAAAAAGGGGCTTTTATGGGGATTGCAAAATTTTCCTCATAAAATCTGTCTGAATGGTTTTCTGTGGTTTTTTTTTAAGCCAACAATTAACAGTACATCACACAGGGTTGCCTAAGTTGTTATACCTTAATAAGGGGCCAGGGAGTGCCCCTGCTCGTGCTTAAGGACAGTCGGTACACAAGATATTAAACTGTACATCAGCATTCACCAATGCAACATAATCCGTATAAAATGCAAGATAACGAAACATTATTAAGTAAGAGACTCGATTACAGAAGGAAACTGACATTATGTGGAAACAAAATGGGTTATCCTGTGCATAAGCATGGAACTTGTCTGAAACAGGCATAGTCAAAGGGAAATAATGCGGATCAATAGAATGCAATGGGAAAAACAGCCTCTGCCATTATATTGTGCATTTGGAATCAATGTTATGTTGAACAGCAGAAAATACATAAAAGACAAATAATTATAAAAATTAGATTGATTCATTAGGCTGGGCTCTTTAGTATATTGTTAACTTCACAGTAGAAAATTAGAAATGATTTTCTCCAATTTTGGTGTTTACTCAGTTGCAAAAGAGTCAGCTCTTAAATTTATGTGCTTAGATTCTGCGGGTGACATTTAAACAACCTTAAAAATGGAACCATTTAATGCTGGAATCAATATGTTTTATGATGTTGTTTATGTTACTTCAGAATATTTATTCTTCATATTTTCACTGTGGTAAAGGCTTCAGAAAATTCTCAGGCTTAATTTGATTTAAGATTTATTTTTGCAGTTACTAATCTTAAAGAGAAAAGAAAAAGAAAAAGTCTATTCTATAATGAATGGCTGACAACTTTAATGTGGCCACAATGTTAATTTCAATTTTCTAGCTTATAGTTTTATACCTGGGTTACCCACAATGTCTGAAAGATATGGTATAGGGTTTCTGAGGGATTTGTGTTTCAGCCAAAAGTTCAGCTGATTCAAAAAATTTAAAATGGCAAGTAATTAAAAATACACGTCTTTTAAATTGTACGTGTGATGAAACCATCAGATTATAGCACTTTGTGCTAACAAATGTCACAAAATGCAACAATTTTTTTTAGAGTTTCTCTGCACTGGGAAGAGAAAATATCACAGGAAGCTAAAAAGGCTTTACTTAAAATATTATTTAAAGCCTCGCATCTGAATTTTCTGCTCACGTGAGAAATTCTACTTAGACTTATTTGTAACTTCTGCTTGGTTGCATGAATGAAAAATAAAAATGGCAACTTTAGAAGTTTCATATTAAATCTGGTTCTGGCAGGTGCAATACTTAGTGCAGTACTTAAAACCACTACAACAGATAGAGTCCTTTTCTATACTGTGTGATGACAGGGAGGGCATTTACAAAACAGAGCCCAAATGAAAAGCTGACATAGCTTTTTAGATTATATCTCATTCCTTTTTCTACTTTCTGTATAGCCTTTCTTTTATAGCACAGTTGAATCCCTAAATACCCCACTACTTTGTATTGTTAGGTCACCTCTTAGGTTAGCCTGAGAAAGCCTGAGAAAAGTTCCACAGGAAAGATGCACTATTTAACGGAATTCAATCTGTCCCAATAGATTTGAATCACTAACATAAATGTATGAATGTAGATTATATCTCTGTAATGAGGCCTGAATCATTCTCAGTTACTTCAAAGGACTGAAATTCAACCTTCCTTTTTAGCAGCAACAATCAGACCTTAATGGGTTCCTTTATTAATTGTTCCACTGCTAAGTTTGAAAAGGAACTAACTTCAGTACAGGTCCTACACTAGAAGTGGTACCTACTACCTCTAAAACTGTTTCTTTCTTGCCTCCAAGCTCTTTACGATTTTCACATAGCTTACTTAGCGGCATTCTCAAACATTCAGTAACATTGACTCATCCACATTGAAACAAAGCACCCCCCCTTCTCAAAAACTTATGCAACGAGTAGAAAACATTTTTCAGGGTGCTGTTTCGGCAGATCAACTTTCCTAAGAATGTTGGGGGAAATGAAGTACATACAGGAATTTTAATTGGAAATATTCATAACAATCTACTAGCTTCCTAT
This sequence comes from Natator depressus, assembly GCF_965152275.1. Lineage (NCBI taxonomy): Eukaryota > Metazoa > Chordata > Testudines > Cheloniidae > Natator > Natator depressus. The sequence goes on from NC_134238.1 coordinate 30,308,869, forward strand.
GGTTGTATTGCATTTTTTTCCTTTTGATCAGTAGAGATTTTTTTTACAGTATGAATTGCAAGTGTTCCTGTAGTTAGATAAAATTTCATTTTTGAATTGCAGGAGTATCTCAAGGGTGGACATACTAGGCTCTGCCTACTTTTGATTTCCCTCAAACTGTCATCTTTACTTGGTGTTGTAAGTAACTTCTATGTCTTTAAATTTGCAGTGTTGTCACCATCTTGGTCCCAGGATATGAGACAAGGTGGGTGAGGTAATATCTGTTATTGGATCAACTTCTGTTGGTGAAAGAGACAAACTTTCAAGCTCCACAGAGCTCTCTTCTTCAAGTAACCCTGAAAGGTTGTTTTAGGTAATAAACTTGTCTGAGGAAGAGCTCTGTGGAGCTTGAAAGCTTGTCTCTTTCACCAACAGAAGTTGATCCAGTAACAGATATTACCTCACCCACCTTGCCTCTCTTATATGTTTAAGTGTTATTTTAGTCAGTTCACTCTGAAATACCACTAGCCTCCTGTGCAGACTTTGGACTGCTGGGTAGTAATCATGACCATTTGCTGCTGACTGTGTAATTAGAGATGTGTATTCACCTTATTGGATCCAATCCTGCTCCCATTCTAGTCCATAGGAATTTTGCCAGCCACTGCAATAAGAGCAGATTTGGGCTAGTGATGTCATTCGTAAAGAGAGTGCTGCCAGAAATGATGTAAAGAATGCTACATGACAGTGATGATGCAAACAATGCAGTTTGTAGGCCAAATGCAGGCTGCAGAGTTCTGCAACATGGTATATGACCAATCCCACTTGTACAAAAGTGGCATGACAGGTAGAATCCACAAGTCCCAACATACAATACTCTGTCTCAATGTGAGGCAGGCCAATCAGACAGAGCAATGCATGCTGAAACCTTTACACCATATGATGTACTCCCATAAACGAGGGCAGATGCAATCTGTGGCATTCTATGCAAATTAAGGTTTATGACAAGTCACCATTATGGTCTTCCCGTGAGCAATCTGCAATATAACAAAAATTATCTCTGTCCTTCTCTAGTGCTTTTCCACATATCTCAAAGTGCTTTACAAAGGCAAGCAAACATTATTATTCCCATTTTCCATAGAGTGTGAGGTATAGTAGAAGCTCAGAGTTACAAACACCTCGGGAATGGAGGTTGTTTGTAACTCAGAAATGTTCATAACTCTGAACAAAACGTTATGGTTGTTCTTTCAAAAGTTTATAACTGAACATTGACTTAATACAGCTTTGAAACTTTACTACGCAGAAGAAAAATGCTGCTTTTAACCATCTTAATTTAAACGAAACAAACACAGAAACAGTTTCCTTACCTTGTCAAATCTTTGTTTTTAAACTTTCCCTTTATTTTTAGTAGTTTACATTTAAAACAGTACTGTACTGTATTTGCTTGTGTGTGTGTGTGTTTGTTACTGCCTGATTGCCTACTTCCAGTTCCAAATGAGGTGTGTGGTTGACTGGTCAGTCCATAACGCTGGTGTTCATAACTCTGAGGTTCAACTGTATAAAGAAATTAAGTGACTTGCTCAAGTTCACAAAGAGTGAAACTCATTCCTATGCATAAGACCAGCACAATGCACCCTTTAAGACCCACTTAATTGGGTTTTAAGTGATACATAGACCTTGGACACAGGCCCTCTGCACATGGGTGGATTTAATCCACAGTGAGTAAGTGGCAGAGATGGGAAAAGAACCTACATATATTCATTTCTAGACCCATTCTCAATCCAGTAGACTGTAGTTGCTCATTGCTGTATACATTGCCTATTGCAATATAGATGACTGCCTGGGTAATATTACCTTTTGTAACACTTGAGCAACCCTTGAGTTGTTGCACACGCTTAAAATCTTCAGCTGAGTAACCAACACAATTCCATGTGTACGAGCAAGGGCTATATTAAGAGTTTTAACAGAGTTCAACTTGTGTTTGCATTTATCTTCCAAAAAGAGCTTGAATTTCTAATTCAGTCATAACCATGAAAACACATGCAAACAGCAAGTCTGAAATAAACAAAATTGAGTTAATCAAGGCCTGAATCTGCCCTAGATCCATATTGCGGTATTGTAATGGAAACATAGAGCGTTAAAGGGAGACGGTCAGCTTAAAAATCATATATCAATCATCGTAACTGTATTACTAGGAGCACCTTCGATGGATAAAACTGAAAGAATTTAAAAAATCCAAGATTCTGTTTGCAATTCGCTCAGCAAGGACAATGAAAACAGATGACTCACTTTTTCTATTCAGTCCTCTGGTCCAGTAATGATCCTACTGGAGTCAATAGTAAAACTCCCATTAGTTTCTGTGGGAGTAGGATTTGGCCAGCTGGCAATTTTGCTTTTCAGTTCTCATGCACTAGCACAGTGCTGCAATGTGGAAGTTGCAAACACTGAAAGGGGTTGTTTAAATTCAAATAAAAACTGTTTTACTGAAATGAAAAAGAGTTTCCTTAAAAAAGTTCTAGGACATTTAGATTTTGTAAAAGCTCTCTCCACTCCTCCAGTTCACTTACATTTTCAGCTAAAGTCCCTGATAGTATTCTTAAGTATTTCAGGAACTGATAGCAGTCTCTGACTTTACATCATCATTCACCAATATTGTACCATCTTCCAAAAAGTGCAGGTTACCAAATCCAGAGGTCTTCTGAATTTGCAATGATAGATATCCAAAAGGGACATGGTTTGGACAGAAAGCTTAAGAGATTTCTTTGCTGCTGTCTGAGATTGAACCAAATTTTAAATGATCTATTCTCTCGATATGCACACAAAACTGCCATTGATGGCAGCACATACTGAGAAGGTAATAGATCTCAAAAAGTGTGAAAAAAATTGATTTTTTGTTCTAGAGGGGAGCTGGGGAGGAGAGTGGAGAATAAGTCCTGGTCCCTCCTATATCATAATTATCTGGCTCATGTTAGTGTTTTATATGTGTTTTTAAAGAGACAAATGTAAAATGCACCACTTAAACTGGTGTGACTAGGGGATAGAGCAATGGACTGGGACTCATGATACCTGAATTCTATTCCTGGCTGCTACTAGTGTGCTGGATGACCTTGGGCAAGTAACTTCACCTCTCTGTTCCTCAATTTTCCCATCTGTAAAATGGGGATAATGATACTGACCTTCTTTGAAAGTGATTTGAGATCGACTGATGAAAAGCTGAGAGCTAGGGATGATGATGATGATTGTTATTAAGGATATTGGGCAAAATGCCACTTCTCTTACTCTTGAAGCCAGTGGTATATATGCAGCTAAAGCTACCTGGATTTGGCACATCCTGTAGATTTATGAAAATTTCCTTGTGAACTTCTGGTGCAAAAATCAATGAATGGATTGTTGTGATCCATAAAAATAGTTTTTCAAATGTGGCATACAAAGTAGCGTTAAACTCCATATGCTTTATTCCTCCCAGGCTCCAAGAGTTAGAGAATGCAATAGGATAGATGTGAGGATCCAAAGGGAGGAACCTGCATCTGCTGGTCCCTGAGTAACAGCCTCTGTGTTGCCAGCCACAGCAGACCAGCAATTGCCAGGCTGTGATCCTTGTGGTGCCAAATGCCACAGGATTTGTGACAGTCCATGGAGGGCCTGATTAGTAGTGCTTCCAGGGTCTCTGATTGGTCAAGGTGCACTACTTAACTTCTTGGTGTCCCCTCCAGACTTATCTGTGCAATGAGATGGATCGTCACATGGCTGCTATGACAGACTCTATGCCTGCACCTTGGCTTTGGTTCCTGGCTTCCAATTCCCTCTCTGGCCCTACCCACTAGGCCTAACTGGTTCCACCCACTAGGCATGACTGCCACACCCTGTCTGTGACAATAGAATTGCTTAAGCAACATGTGAGAAGTGTGCGCATGGCAGCATTTCATGGCATGTCTGCTAGTGAACATGATGCATGGGCTTTCACACCATTTTTTAGCCCCTTGCTTTACTCATGCTACAAGCTCCATTATGTAATAATATATAATAATGACTGGACCTCTGTATTGTGCCTGGTGTGTTTCTTTGTCACAAACGTATTCGCTAAGATGCTTGGATTCTGCACGTTAAGCAGATGATTTAAAAGATTGTTTATTCTTCATAAGACACTAATTATGGTTATTTTCCCAGTCTATGTTTATGGTTATGTTATGTCTGGTAAAGAAAGTATGGTAAACTTTATAAAATAATATATGTATGCCACATAGAGACAATATCCATGTAATTTTTGTTTGATAAATAATGCTATTTTAAAAAAAGAAATTAGTAGGAAATTCATTCTATTGGGGTCCAGTGGAACAGACTGCAGGACAGACCCCAAAACACTTAACTAGAGTACCATAAATAGCCATGTACATGGGTTGAACTCTGACTAAGTTTGGTAATATTTTTCTGACTCTAGAAATGCATGCCACAGCCAGATCTGTATACTCCAATCTGCAAAATCTACTTTAAAGGGCAGAATCTGCAGGGAGTTCTACCACCCTCAGAGAGTATATTTTCTTTTCTCTCTGCATACAAAACTCTCTCAAATATAGGCCGCTGAAGTCTTCCACTAAAATGAACAATTGGAAGCAAAATTGACAGACCCTGGACAGGATGGGCAGAAGAGGATAGTAGTGGCTCTGCAAGATGCTCCCTTCTGTCACCCAATCTCATCTAAGCCCATCCACTCCAAGTCTGCAGCGCTTGGGATCTGAGGGTCTGGGCGTACGTGTTAGGGGTGGTTGATGGCTGCACCTTGTGGCATCACACACACACATACTTTCTAATGAGAGTTAAAGCTGATCATCTCAGATACTGAGCCTTTTGTGTGAATTCCCACTCTCTCCATGGATATCTCAAGATCTATAGAATTTTCTCACAGATCTTGGGATACCCACCGGGTTGGTGGATCTTACTCCCAACCATTCCCAGAAGCCAGACCTATCAAATGGAACGTTGTGATGGAAATTCGGTGTCATGAAAACCCTGGAGTGTCCTGTCCCTGTGCAAGTTTTTCCTTGCATAGGGATAATCTGGTCCTTCAGTATATTAGAACATATTAATTACTTTGAATCCAACATATAGTAAGCTGGGCTAACTCCCAGGATATAACTGAAGCAAGATTAAAAATAAAAGTACATGGTTACATGAATAAGAAAAATACCAGTAGTTTCACAAGCTTTTATACAGATAAAGTCCTGGTCCCTGAAGGGTGCTGACCATCTACAATTTCCTTTGAACCAAGTCCAGATCCTCTTACACAGAGGGCACAGAGCTTGGCCAAAGATCAACATCTTGGCTAGGCTCCATGCCTGCTGAGTGCTATCAGAATTCAGGGAAGGAGTTCCTTCTAGCCAGTGCTTGTGGAGCTGTCTGAAATGAAGCTGAGAGGTGGGAACAGCAGCTGAACACACTCCCCTCACCACAGACAACTGGGGTAGCAGACAGGCTCCCTCTTTGTTATTTCACAACTGTAGGGGCAGCTCACACATTGCCACAGAAAAGGCAATGAGTAGTAGTCAATGGGACTACTTCTGAGAATAAGCACTACTCAGTGTGAGTAAGGGTTGCAGAACCGAGTCCTGTGTTAATTGGGAAATGTGTAAAATAATAGGTATTTTGGACAGCCCCAAGTTTAATGTGTATCTATATTCTGACCAAACATTAGAGGGTGCAAGATCTGGCCCCTAAAGAGGTTCTATGCTCTTTAAAGGACATAGAACATAGTATGCTCTTGATACACTAGATTCTAATGGGGTGTGCATGTAAGTGCTGAGCTGAACCCCCACACCCCAAACTTCTGATCAAATCTTTTCACAGGTGTAGAATACATGTATATTCTCACCTACTATAATTTAAAGGATACTGGCATCCCTGCACAGCACCAAGTTTTAGTGGAGTCTACTCAGACATGTTTTCTGGTTTTGGGTAATCTGTATATCTGAAGACAACATCACACGCTTGAAGCTATTTAACTACAAAAGTAATGACTAAGGCCCTACTTAATTTGTGATATTGCGGAAATTGTAAATCCCACAATATTAGGCTTCCACTGCAATTTTGTCAGCTGGCTGGCTGACAGCAGGAGTCCTGCCATATACTGTCAGCCTTGCGTGGCTGATGGGTGGGGTCCCACTATCAGCCCTGTGCATGACGGGGCTCCCGCTGTCAGCCCTGTGCATCAATAATTGTAATAAAATTGTAATATATTTTTAAAACCCTTGCAGGTTTGTTTTCGAGTTATTCGGAGTGTATATACAACCCAGGTGGCCCGTCCAACCATTTTACCATGTCCAGTGAGCAGTCATGAGTTGTTATAATCATTACGAAATTCCCAAGAAAAATAGGGAGGGTATATAGCTTAGATAAAAAATAGATTTGGAGAAAGAAAGTTTTACACATGAGGGACAGAACCACATGGAATAGCAGTTCTACTGTTTTTCCCAATACTCTCAAAGATGTTGAGAATGTCTAGGGAGTACAATAAAGTCCTTCTACTAAAAAGTTTTGCAGTTCTTTTTTGCTGGTAGTCCGACATACCAAGGGCTGATAGGACTTTCTCACTAATCTTTGGCCATTTCTCCCTAGCACGTATGGGGGAAACCATAATATTCTATTTCTTTGGCTCCAGTTAGTTTTTTTTTAATCTGGCTTGTTAGATCTTCATAATGTCTCACCTTCTCTTCTGCAGCGTCTTCAAAGACCTTCTCCTTGTATTCTAACCAGACTGTGATGTCCACCACCAGGGCTTTCTCTTCTTTAACGAAGATGAGGTCAGGTTTTCTTAGTTCCTCTTCGGCGGTATGCAGGTGTGATTCTTTGTAGATCACCCATTCCAATTTTCAGGCTTCCCGCTTCAACATACCGCATAGTTTGTTGTGTCTTCTTATGCAGGCTTCCTGAACTGCCGGACATTGCCCTAAAATGTGGGATAAAGATTCATAAGAAGCAGGACAATGTCTGCAGTTCACGATCTTATTTGTCCGGCAACGTCCTAAATGCTTTCTGGTGGGGTATATGTTTGGTCTAAGTTTAAGAGCCAAAAGAAATTGACGTTCTGAAAACCCACGATGGAAGTTCATCCAATCACTACTTATTGGATTGCTGTCAAAATGTTCCACTCCACTGCCTTGGCAAGGCAGATTTTTCTAATGGGCTAGTTCTGTTTCTCTCCAATTACATGGGATCAGATATATCTGCTTAGGAGCTGATTCCTCCCATTCGCTGAGAAATTCCAAGATCTGCCGGGGTAGTCTATAATCAATAGAAACTAGATCTGTTATTCTAGGAATTTCATCCTCCTTCCCACCAGCAGTCACCCATAGGTTTTGGAATTCTTCTTCAATGTTGTTTGCCAATGCAATATTCCTAATAGTTTCGTCTTCCGAGTTTGCAATTCTATGCAACCGCCATGCTTAAACTGAAGGGATGAGGCTAGCGAGTTTCATCACTCCGAGCCCCCCATCCCTGGTTCTAGCATAAATTAAACTATTACAGGTATCAGGTGGAAGATGAAGCCACTGTTTCACGGTGTTTCTGATGTTATCGTCTAATGAAGATAACAAGGTCTTTCTGGTCTCTGTGTGATCAGCCAGGCAGATGATTCTAGGTATTGTATATACATTTAACATCATTAGCTTCTGTGAAGGTTTTAGTGGAGCTTTTTTGAGTCTTTCAAGCCATGTGTCAAGTTTTTCAAAGAACAAATGTTTAGAGAACCCAATCCATGGGTCGACTTTGCGTCCCAGATATTTTTTTGATTCGCCAGGTACGATCATATTCAAATCATCCTTGTTTATCTTCCAGGCATCACAATTATTGATGGTATATGAATCGTGAGTAGGGCTGAGAAAGAATCCATAGCACTTTTTGGATTGTACTTTCAAGCCAGTTAGCCTGCAAAAGGTTTCCAATATTTCAATGTTTATATTCACGTCCTCCCAGCTATCACTGAGCATGACCAAATCATCTGCAAAAGCAAGTGATGTTATCTTATTTATCCCATAGGAGAATCCCGTACCAGCCTTCTCTAGTGTTGTAATTAGAGGATCAAGTGCCAAGTTAAATAGCAGTGGAGACATGGGATCTCCTTGTTTGACGCCAACTTTTATTTCAATGGGAGAAGTGAACTCCTTTCCAACTTGTATATGGGTGTGGACATTCTTGTAGGAGTCACTAATTATATCCACAATATGCTGATCCAAGCCCCTTTCCCTTAGTACCCACATAATGTGATCATGGGATACTGAATCGACTGCCTTGGCAATATCAACGAATATGACTCCTAACGACTTTTTGCTCTTTTTGGCTTGATTTAATATTATATGGAGAATTTTAAGGTTCTCCAAACAGCCAGATGTAGCAGTAAATCCTTTTTGTTGAGCATTTATTGGGCATGCTTTAGTGAGTTGGTTCACTATTATTCTCGAAAAGAGCCGTAGCACAGTGGAACCGATGGTTAGAGGCCTCCAATTCCCTAGATCTTTCAGGGCCTCAGGGTCCGGTATTTTTGGGATTAAAAGGGAACGGCATTCTTTTATACCATTGGGAATTATGCCTGTGATCAGCCATGTGTTGAATAATTTCTCAAGAGCATTACCTTCCGGGTCAACTAGGAGTAGGTCCCTCAGACTGACCTTGTCAGGTCCTGGAGCCAAGTTCTTATTCATCTCCTTTATGTTTTTCATGATCTCTTTAGCCAAGAGTAAGCTTTCAAAGAGCTGCGTTATCGGCAGTCGTATGAGATTTAAATTGGCCCAATCCTTCGAAGGGAGTTTGGGTCTCCCATTTGTTCTTATATGTTTCAAGGATTTCTGCAAGAGGGACTTGGCACTGCAAACAATCGGTGCCATTGATGATAATGGAAACGAGCTTGCATCTGTCGATCTTAAATAGATGCTGGTATCTCTTATAGATACCTTGGCGAGCCGCTCTTTTCTCCATCCACTTTTTTTTCTTTCCACTCTTTGAGCTTTTATTTATGGCCATTTTACTCAACCTCTTCTTCAGTTCAGGTGCTTCCATCGGGAAGGTAGAGAGGAGGTCAATAGAGGTGGACTCAACAAGAGAGCTTATGTTAGAATTTCCAGCCATCCATGTATTTATGACTTCCACATCAAATTATATCTGACCCTGGTTGACTAGATTTTCATTTACTTTATGTAGGTATATGTCCTTCAGCCCAATAATGGTATCAGGACTATCAGTCTTTACTTCCAGATGGCATGCCTTTGCTACAATTTCTGGGTCAGCCGTTATCAATTTGGCGTTCTTATTAAGACCTAGTAGTCACCGCTTATTTGTTTAGCAGTTTTTGTTTTGATTTGTTCTGCAATCAGAACATTTATGTTCCTTTTGCCCCCAAATGTACTATTAAAGTCAGTGAGGAGCTGCTGTTCTTCAATGGTCCAACAACTTTTATGTTTGCCCTGTTGCGATTTTGCTTTGGGCTGACTGGCTTCGATACGCTCTTGATTCCGTACCACTGGATGGGCTATTCTCTTATGTTGCGAGAGCCCACTTTTGGTGTTAAATTGCTTGTTACATATTTCGCAAGCCCAGTCACACACTGATTCATCAGTTATTTTCCCTTTGCATTTAGGAATATGACAAAGAATACTATGTACTTTTGGGTCAATTTTATTACATAGGGAACACTGGAACTCCACATCTCTTCCACCGTGATTTCGCTTAAGGTGTACGCTCAGAGCACTTGGCTTGCCGACGTGATCACCACAAAAGGGGCACACTGGGTCATCATTAGGCAGCTGCATTAAAGTTTTTTCTTATGCTCCATTTACAGTTGTTCCCACTGCCTCTTCAGTAGTGGGCTCTTCAACAATGGGAGTTATGTGGCCTTCGTTTGTCCCTGCCTTTGAACCTTCCACGTCCAATTCCTCTTCATCAAAGATATTTATGAGAAGGTCGGGATTTGGTAAACAAATGGATTTAACAGTCTCTTTATATACACTGTTTATGAATTCTAATGTAGGGATTGAACTAATGTTTGGTTATCAAAAACAAAAAACAAAAAAAACCCAGCAGGCATAACTTAATACTTCAGTGTTTATATTGTTCCAGCAAATTTTTCTTAAACAAATAGATATTCTCTGGCTTTTCCAAATTACCACAATTAATAAAGGTCCATGATTACTTTTCGGCGATTTTCCATGTCTTGTCTGCAACTCAGCCACAATTATTTGACAATCACCCTGCGATTCAAGTAGGACCGTACTCATGACTGAAATACAACCACTCAAATATATACAATCTTCTTATCATTATTCAATACTTATATTTTGATATTGTGCAGAGGCTCTGATCAGTCCCATGTTGTGCGATGTGCTGTACGGGCACAGAGCTACTCATGGTCCCTGCTTCAAAGAGAGCCAATAGTTTAACTATGACCTTTCCTTAAGACGTTTTTGTTCTTACAGAAGGTATGTTCCAGTTGTGAGTTAGTTATGTCTTGTTAAATGTAAGTTAAAATAAAATCTCAGAAATTCAATTTAGTCATGATTTATGTTTATTAGCAAATTGTTTAGGTTTCTATTAAGATCAAAATACATAAGCAAAGGATAATGAGATGGTATCCTCTTTCTAAGATTGTTTAAAATGTATACAACATGTTAAAGATTTAGGAAACTCTCTGAAGTGAAGTCATCCATCCTGCTAGCCTTAGAGACATAATTTTTCTTTATAGTATATAGCTAACAACTGGCCACACAGATCCACATTACTGAAGTTTTTATCCACATTGCAAGTCACTGATGGTAATTAGCTCTAAATGCAAAATTCCCTAAATTTGACATTTGATGTAGCCTTCATCCAATTGCCAAAGAAGGAATTTGCATACTAAAAATAACTTACGTTGCGTCTTGCATGTTAAAAATGGACACAAATGTCATCCCTGGGTATTCACTAAATATTAGAAAACCACTGGAGGCATTTTTCCAACCTCCAGTATGCAACTCAGGGATGCATAGCCCTTAAAGCCAGCAGAGTCTGCCAACACAAAAAGTATTTCTGACCATAACAAGCACTTGAGACCTATGCATACAATGCAGGCTAATTCTGACCATTTTCCAGAAAACTGGAGGAGCAGATTGCACCCAAACAGGCAGGCCACAGGAGAAAAGAAAAAGAGAAATCTCAGTTTCCTTTTCCCTGCCTGCTCTTGTGAGGCTGCCCAGCATGGTTACATTTTACCTCTATTACTTTCATGATAAAGAGTTAATCCTACCAACCCTAACTCTCCTGAGTTGTTCTACTCACACAACAACTCACCCTGATAAGGGTTTGTAAGACTGGGCCCTTTATGTTTTATCATCTGAATATTCAAAGATAATAGGACTGTGACAGGGTGTGTTCCCTGCATTGACTCTGAAAGGGTTAATGTGGGCCCCCGAGAGGCCAATTAGGCTACCTTGCTGCATCTGGAGTGACAAGCAGGCTTAACTGAGGATGAAGCTCAGCTGGGCAGGAGCTGGGTGGTTAGTTTAAAGAGAGGAAGCACAGCTTAGAAAGGGACTGTATGGTGAAACTCTTCAGTTGTTCTCTGCAATAAGAGACTAGAGAGAACAGAGTGGGAGGGTCAAGAAAGAAGGCCGGGGCAGAGTGTAAGTCCTGGGAGTCTCACCTAAGTAGAGGAAGCTGGCAGGAGTGGCATGGACCAGGTTCTGGTGACAAGCCCTGACAAAAGGGCAGAACCTAGATTTCCAAGGAGAGAGCCCTGAGAGGCATTTAACGGAGAGAGGTGTAAGGTTAAACCAAAGAAAGATGGAAGTAAGTTTTTGTTTATACTTTTTATGTTGTGGGTTTTGTTAGGGAATTCCAGGGGTGGGCTCTGAGAGACCCGGCACTGTAAGAAGGCTTAATCTAGAGAGGTAATGGGAAAGAAGGCCTGAGAGAGGCTCAATAGGAAGATACTCAGGGAGCTGTGTGGACCAGACCTTGGCTGCTGGTTATAGGGTCCCTTGGCTGAAACCTGCTGTAGTGAGAAGGTCCAGGTTTTCCCTACTAGCCACCAGAAAAGGAGACCCTGAGAGATGAGTATAAGGACCACAGGGGCCCAGATTTGGGGCTGGAGATCTGATACAAAGTTTTGGACATTGGTTTGTTGGCTACCTTTGAAGGGGTGGATTTAAATCGTGGCCTGATTGGAGGGCTGAGGACCAGAGTGGCTGTTGGCAGGGGCTACTATATAGGAAGAGAGATGCTATGCCACATCCAGATATGAGGAGGTGCTTCAGTGATGAGTCCACTCCTTCACAAGGACTTTGAACTATGAATATCAAACAGCAGCCATTTCATTCACTCGTAGTACTCACAGCCCATGCTATTTCTCCTCACTAATCTACTGTACAAATATACCTGTACTCTGCATTCAATCCATTGATATCAATGAAAGTTCTAAATACTGAGCTAACTGTTCCCATCTCCTTCCATGACCAGGCAAAAGCCTGAAACCACAGACCCTAACTGGGGAGGCATAGAAGGGAGAGCACTATCTTTGTGGCCCATCGCCCATGGAAGCTATGGGTTCTGATACTGCAGGCTCTCAGGACATGGGATGAAAATGGGAGATATGAGATGGTGAAATGGATGCTGTGGATTCTCTCCTGCAACTCAGTGCAAAACCTTGCAAGCCTGAAAGGCAGTAACATAAATGGCTTCATATTGTGGAACTGCTACTGAATAGATTCCAGAGGATCTGGCAACCAGGGAAACCAGTGACAGTATGTCTCCTGCGTGGCTTCCCAAGACAGAGCAGGAAAGTCAGCCACACAGTGGAAAAACCTCTGAGGGACTTTTGTGACTTCCGACACAGGGAACTGAAATGTGCTCTCACCTACCTTCTGCAGCTGAGCTAGTGTGGAGGTTGCCTAACTTGCTACTGGCAAATAGGCCAGCGGCAAATTTTACTTCACTGTCTTGTCATCAGAACATTCAGAATAAAGCTAAGAAGACAGACAACAAGAAAAGAGATGGTATTTGATGTAAAAACAATGCCTGACCCAGGAATTAGGAGGGATTTTAAAATCCAGCTCTGAGTTCAAGAGGGGGGTCACACCTCTCCCCTGCAAATCCCTAAACCCTGGCCAGGCCAGAAGCTGGAGCCGGGCTGTGGTAAGAGCCACTCAAGGTGCCTGGGCTGCTGTGGGGAGCCCCAGACTCTCCACCTGCCCTGGATAGTGCATCCCAGGGGGTGGGGATACAGGGTGGGGGCTCTTCTTGGGGCCCCTTGGCTCCCTGCTCAGGACAGGTGGAGGGTCTGGGGCTCCCCACAGCAGCCCAGGCTCCCTGGGTGGCTCTTATCACTGTCTGGTTCTGGCTTCCAGCCTGGCCACAAAGCAAGGCTTCTTCTCCCCCACCACCAACTTCCATTAAGGTTCCGGTGCTCCTGTTACCATTGCCATAAACAGAGAGTGGGGAAGATCACTACTGGATACATGATATTTTATAAGTGCTCACGTAGGAAGAGGCAGGAAGGAAGTGCCAAAGGGGAGTGAGGGGACTAGGGCTGGGTGAGCCCAGTTATGCAGAAGCCTTAAGCCTCGGGTCCTGGGGAGAGAGCCAAAAAGTGTTGTTGGTGCTGTAAATAGACTGCTGCATGGGAATTGTTGTGGAAATGGTGGAGGGACCTTAAAATAAAAGGATACGGTAAAGGCACAACCACTCGAGTCTGTGCAGTTTCTGCAGGGAGAAGGTGGGAGAAGAGCCATGCTCCATGACAAGCTGTTAGAATATTTTGTTTCAGATGATAAGATCCCTCATGAGTTTGGTCTACCACCATCATCTTTCCATTCAAATTCAGTTATTGTCAACTCAGTGACTTCCTTTAGGCTGGCTAATTGAGACAGACTTTTGTATCTGGGTTGTTTCAAAAACTAACTTTGTAATAACTATAAACTTCATAACATAGTTTTGGGAAAAAGAACTGCCCAGAGAATTGGAAGAAAGGTGTGATCTGTAAATTAGCAAAGAGGCAACCAGCTGGTGTGTGATAACTGGCAAGGAATAAAATTACTTTCAGTACCTGGAAAAGTGCCCTGCAGTAAACTGTTGAACAGAATCAAACTGGTCATAGATGGAAAAACTGTGTAATGAGCAAGCAGGCTCCAAACCAAAAGGATCATGTGTATGCCAAATCTTTTCATTCTGAGACAGATGATTGAGAAAGGGCTCACCTACCAGAAAGATTAGTCTTGAACTTCATAGGTTTCACCAACACATTCAACTGCATTAATAGTTACTATGGAAGGTCTTGCATCAATTTGGGCTTCCTAGAAAGATAGTGTCACTGGTGAAATTGCTGTCAGAAGGCTCAAAATGCTTTGTAAGGACAGAATGGAGAGACTGGTTTGATATCATCACTGGAGTGCAGCAGGGTTGTATCTTACCACTCATCGGAGCTGTGTGGTGTGTCGTTGCTGGTCAGTATTTGCTTCAGGTTGGGGGGCTGTCTGTAAGCAAGGACTGGCCTGTCTCCCCAGATCTGTGAGAGTGATGGATTGTCCTTCAGGATAGATTGGAGAGGTTTTAGTTGGGGGCTGAAGGTGATGACTAGACCATTATCAATATCAATCATGAGACTGCCAAAGTAGGATTAAGAATCAGCCAAAAGGAAGGCAATAAGGTTTAACTCAATTCAGTAAAGTTAATTCAAGATATTGGAGAAAATTGTCTCTGTCACAGCTGGGTCCGTAGCTCTTTTCATCAGTAGATCATAATGTACTTCACAACAGAGATGTATCATCTTCTCAATTTTACAGAGGTGAAGTGACTTGCCCATGCTAACCCTGCCAGCCATTGGCAGAGCTAGGAACATAAACTAGGTCTGAGTCCCAGTCCAGTGCTCTATTCACAAGACAAAACTGGTTCAACTCTCCATTTCTTGCTGATATTCATTTGTAGAATATTGCTGGCACCTCCCACGGTGATGTTCGCGTACATCACACTATAAAACAATTTTTAAAATATTACCTGTTTTGCTGTATTATGCGACTAAAGATCAAAAACAATTCCAAATTTTAATATATTTCTCAGTTATCTTGTGCTGAGAAGTACTTGTCTTTTGAAATGTCAGATGGCTAGTGTGAGGAAAGTGGGTGTGGTTTTCCTGTTCAATGCATATTCAAAGCTTCTTGAATGCAGAAGCAAAATTATATCAATTGTGCACGAAAATAGCTTGTTTCCTCTTAATCCTTTCATAGAATTTAACACCAGAGGAACCATTATGATGATCTAGGCAAGAGGTTCTCAAACTTCATTGCACTGCAACCCCCTTCTGACAACAAAAATTACTACACGACCCCAGGAGGGAGGACTGAAGCCTGAGCGTGGCTGAACCCTGGCGCCCCAGGCAGGGGGCCAAAGCCCCATGGCTTCAGCCCTGGGTGGGGGAGGGGAAGGGGAATTGAGCTTGGGCTTTGGCCCCAGGCCCCAGCAAGTCTAATGCCCAGCCCTGGTGATCCCATTAAAATGGGGTCACGACTCACTTTGAGGTCACAACCCACAGTTAAGAACTGCTGATCTAGGCTGAACTTCCTCAGTAACGCAGGCCATAGAATTTCACTTAGTGATTGCTACATCTAGCCCAATAATTTGTGGTTGAAAAAGCTTTCAGAATTCCCCCAAAACAGACTTCAAGCAGAGATGCCAGGGATGCTAACAAGATCAGAGGAAGACATTCATTGATTTATGAACCTCAAAATGTCCCAAACCCATACAACATCCTTGCTGTAATAATTCAAAACTGAAATAATGTAAAGATATTTCAGTTACAGTAAGTTAAAAGTGAAGCTGTTGGATTACAGTTAATATACTTAGCTATTTTCATTTTTTATCCAAAAATATGTTTTATTTGCTAATCTCATTAGATTTTTTGGGGTGGAGGAGACTTAAAACTCTTCCAACTAAAGAAAAAAACCTATACATTGGCTTAGTACTTGTTCTTAAAACAGATGCATTCAGAATGAAGAGTTATCTTTCCTTTCCTGTTCAATTTGTCTCACAGCAAATTAACTCTTAGCTATGAAGAAAAGGAAACGAGTTTCCATGTTTTCATGCTAAAAAGTTTTTCTCCCTTTGGCTAAACTGGCAGAACTGATTAATATCTGAAAAAAACCCATAATTTATTAAACAAAGTTGTATAACCAAAGGCTGAAATTTCTAGAGGAGTCTGGATTAGTCAGCATATTCCTCTCTCCATTTGGAATGGAAGAAGGAAACTGTAAAGTAAATCTGGTGTTGTGGTGCCAAATTTATTCATCTGCTATTTCCTTTAGAAAAAAAAAGTGAACTTCTAATGTTTGATTTTTTTTTCATAGAGATGCCTAAAAAAACATGTAGGTTTCACCACATTTTTAGAACCTTGTTCAAAAGTTTCAGATGTTTGAACACTTTTGGAAAGCCCTATTTTTTTCTGCTTCAAAGAAAGATAAAAAAAATGCCTATGCCACTCCAAAGGGCCAAGACAAAACCCAACATCCAGATTACCTTGGTTTGAATTTAATGGCATAAAATAAACAAAGACCAGGCTTAGCAACAGGCAGCCTTGCTACATAAGAAAGTTAGTAGTTCAACATCCTTTTGGTATGTTGACTGTCTGATCCCAACATATCTTGAGTTGCTGCTGCCATCTTAGGTTCCAATCCTGCAACAACATGTACACAAGATTAGGTTTATAGCCTGCAAATAGTCCCATTGAAGTCAAGGGGGCTACTCCCTGGGCTTGATCCAAAGCCCACTGAAGTCAATGGAAAGACTCCCATTAACTCCGGTGGTCTTTGGATCAAGCTCACAGGATGTAAACTTAAGCACACACACAAGTCTTTGCAGGACTGGTGACTTAGACTTCATTATCCCAGTATGTGGTATTCTTGGAATGATGTAATTCCATGAGCCAACCTAATTTACATCTTTCTGCACAGATCTCAAGATGTCCACAGAGGCCCGTGCAACAGTAAAGCTGCCCCAGGACTACTGTTGGCTGGGGCTCCCCTCTACTGCTGTAGAACAGCATCCACAGAGAGGAGATTGCTGGGAAATGGGCAAGATTAGCACCCTCCTCTGTTTGCAGAAGTAGAGGAAAGAATCTAGTCCTAATTTTACATTTTTATTTGTAAGAAAATAACTCTTAGTTTTGTAAATAACTGACTGCATTTCAAAGTGCAATTACCATGAATACCTACAAGTTAGACAATAGAGACAAACATTTTAATGGGAATGTTTATAAATATTTTATTACTCTATACTAATATTGGGGAAATGCCTACATCCAGCTTTAAGCCCTGGTGTGCTAGACATCATACAAACACATTTAAATGTCAGTCTCTACCCTGAAAAGCATGACAATACAGGTGGGTGAGGCTAACACTATTCCTCCTCCAATCACCCCCATGGCTTTTGGAATGTATTTGAAACTAAAATGTTAAGGCCAGATTCATCCCTGCACCACCATCAGGGACAAATCTGCCTTAGTGTGTGTCCTGTTACAATGGCTCTTATGAGTCAATGCAGAGGTGCAAAATCACCAGTGTGTAAGGACACCCTAGCCATGGTACCTCGGCCAAAATTCCATCTCCTCTATGATGTTCTGTGTCCCCACTGGCTGCCATCCTCTGCCTCAGAGACAAACATCTTCCAGTGATACTAAAATACACCTGTGTACCTGAAATACCAACCCTCTCTCTGTGACATACCCGCACAGTTGGGATCAGAAGAGATACGCAAGCCTGGTCTCACTAAAAGAGAAGGAAGTGGCTAGCGTTCTCCATGAAAGCCCCTTGCCTGTGGAACTCATATTTCTTCTGGCCTGAAATAGCTTGAATTTGAAAGATAAAGTGGGTGAGGTAATATCTTTTACTGGATCAACTTCAAGCTCTAAAGCATGTCTCTCTCACCAAGAGAAGTCGGTTCTATTACTTCACTGCCCTTGTCTCTCTCATATCCTGGAACCAGCAGGGCTCCAACAACACGGAATGTGATAGGCCATCAGACCTGCCATGACAGCCATCTATTTGAGAGGGCTTCTGTGGAAGGATATATCTTGCTGCTATACTTCCTAGTTTGTGTGTTAACTTTTCATGTTTCATTCTGCCCCAGGGATTGCAAATGTAATTACTGTCTGAGCACCTAGAGCTGAGGTATAGGTTTTTAAAAGTACTGTATTTTAAATCTAAATAAAAAGTAAGACACTTTAAGATGCAAGCCATCATTAGCAAGCTTCTGATTCTCATAGTCATGTATAGTAGCACCTTACTTCATGAGTAATTAAAATTAAAAGGGCTATTCATAGAGTAGGGTGCTTTTCAACATGAATAAGGGTATCCAAATCTGACCATATTTAGGTATAAAGTATTATATCTTGTCACAACACCATCCGCTTTTTATTTTTTGTCTATAATATAAGATGCACTAGTTTAATTAAAACTGTTTTTTAAATTGGTTTAGTTAAATTAGTGCAACCCCCTTAAATCAATTTAAACATGGCTTATATCAATTTATCTTAAATCAGTAAGGAATTGACAAACTAAATTAACCTAAAACAGGTTTAAATTGATTTTAAGAATCCACACAGCAGTTTGCACCAGTTTGAACTAAATCAGTTCTAGAAAGACCTCTTAAGTTGAATCAGTGCAACTTGTTATATGGACGAGGATTCATTTAAGTGCCTGTCCCTTGAGAATCTACCGCTATAGTGAAGAGGCAGCCAGACTTCTATATGGTAGCAGGCTATCCCAAGAAGTCTTGCTTTTTTAGAGACAGTTTTCTCAAAGAACGAACAAATCCATAGTATCAACACACAAAACAGTTAAAAAACAGCATATGCATGAAATATACTAAAACTTTCTGAATGGTTGAAAGCCCTTGTTGATCTTTCAACAAGGACTTCTGAGCCCAGCAGAATAAACAACCCAGATTCTGTCCTAATTGCTCCTAGTCAGCGGAGCTGCCACACCTAGGTGTGTGGTTTCCCTTTATAAATTAAAAGGTCAGCCTGTCCCCTCCTCCCTTAAGGAAAACATCCTGTTCTTGTGCTTTCGCTGGCCTTAGGAAGCTAATCAGGTTCATGCCAGGAGGTTTGTTGTGCAAGGGAGTGCAGTTTGAATTTTTTATTTTTTATCCTTCCTTTTGGTAGGAAATTTTACCCTCCGCCTTCACTGTCTGTTGGAGCATCCCTGTTCTTTAAGCAAAAAAAGAGAAGACATATTCAACAAATGAGAGAACTCCCTAATCAGGCACAAGAACTACTGCAGGCAAGGCCTTAGCTGTATTATGAAACTCCTTAATTGAATTGATGGGACTCACGTAAATGTAATAGCTGTGTTAGTGCTGCAGAGGCACCCATGTTCATCTATAGGCTGGGTCTCTTTCACTGGGGATTGTCCTCCATCCCCACTGACTTGTCACAATAGAAGGAAAATGAAAGAGGAAAAAAGAAGAGCAACTGGAACATAAAGAAAAGAAAAAAGTAAGCTACACATTTAACTTGGGATATAAGGTATACAAAACCTAAGCACCCTACAGTACTGGAAATGAAAAGACTCATGTCCACGCATCTCATGGGAGTTTCCCTTTCACGGACTGTGACATAAGCAATTATAAGAAAAAAGAAACTATCTAGAAAATACCCACTCCCACGATCTTCTTTAAGATTTTGCCGAAGAAGCATGTCAATAAGATCTCTTCATTTCTAGCACAAAAACAGGGACTCCATCACATTTAAAATGCGCAGAGAGCCACCAAAAGTTTTCATTTGTGTGTATTAGGCCTTGTCTACACTAAAGGGAAAAGTCGATTTAAGATTCGGAATTTGAGTTACATAAATAGCGTAACTCAGATCGATGTAGCTTAGATCTACTTACCGCAGGGGCCACACTATGCGACATTGAAGGGAGATGCTCTCCCGTTGACTCCTCTTACTCTTCTTGATCAGGTGGACTACAGGAGTTGATGGGACAGTGATCGGTGGTCGATTTAGCGAGTCTTCACTAGACCCGCTAAATCAACTACCCATGCATTGATCACCACAGCATCGATCCTCCAGTAAGTGTAGACAAGCCCTAATTCTCTAAAGGTAGAAATAGATCCTCAGAATACAACACTATAAAAGTTCTCTTTTCAGCAGTGACTTTTTTGTATATTAACACACAGCTCAAAATGAAAATACTGCATATTTACAGTATTTTTGAAAAAAACTGGTACAGATACTAGGGGAGTAGCATTTTGCAGTGTGCGAAAGATGGTTTGAGAGAAACAGAAGTGCATTTGCCTGTTGCTATATCAACAAATGGCCCAAGCATTCACACTGGGCAATCAGAATTTTTAACAAAGTGCTTGTACGTTGTTAGCACAATGGGGTCCTGGTCCAGTGCTGGGACTCCTAGGCACTACCATAGTACAATAACAAAAAATAAAATAATAAAGTGAAGTTCATACTTGTCAAAGATTAACTTCTTTCAGGATAGTTTCCATATAATTGTTTGTTTCTCTCTCATGCTGCCAGTATGCTGACAATTTTGTCATATCAACACCTGCTCACTGGGAATTAGGCCAATCCCAATAACTCATTTCATATTGGCCGCTACCCAGCTATCTGAAAACTTTAGGTAACTGACCTGGGCGAGATTCAAATCAGGATGAGCACTTTGCATTCTCCACAGTCTGCAGTTGTTTACAGACTGTTTGCTGGGAGTATTCCATATTGGAACTAGGTCACTGCTCTCCCAAATTACCTGGGATTAATCTTATTCCTCGATTTTCTGACCTAAACATACACTATTTCTGCTTCTGCCCCAAGATAATAACTTTTATTGAGAAAATGAAAGATTCATTTGTTTATGCAGAATGTATCTTTCACAGGCAGTCACGTTAACAAATTTTGCTTCATGAGAGTGCATGCAAAAGTGAACGAAAAGTGGGGCAAACATTGTTGAAATAAAAATCTGTTTAGATGTCACCACCCTAATCTATATATATATATATATATAATTTTTTTACTATTAGTCCATCTCCAACAGTGACATAGAAGTGAAAGATGCAGGATCTCATTACCACTTTCTTGAGCTTCCAACCCATCTCCACACCTCAAAACAGGTTTTGGCTGCATGACTATATAGTTATGTGCAAGAGACTCTCAAAGGGATGTTTTTGGGAATTGCTATGTCATCTTCTCTCACTTCTATCTCTCTGCCTCTTTTCCATGTGACTCCTTATACTTGGAATACCTACCCCATCCTGACGCCATTTGCCAAACCACCCTTTTCTGCATTCAGGTCTCCCCTAAGGACTCACTTCTTCCATGACAGCAACAAGAACAGAGCCAACAATGATGATGATTAGTAAACATATCTCATGTGGCTTCCCAGTGCATCCTGCCTTTTCTGTGCCTGTCTTCTCAACTCTAAGATCTTCAAAGCAGGGACTGTCTTCATGTTCACACTTTGTCTTATGTAACACAAAGCAATTTGCTGGTGCCTAACAAGCAATAATATTATGGGTGAAATTCTACTTGCTCATATATTCCTATAAATCTGGTGTCACTTTACAAGAGTTTATATGTATGCAAAGGATTTGGATCTTTGCCAAAATATGTGTAAAATGAACATAAACCCCTTACATTTCCGAATGGGGCAGTAAAGCATGGGAATTTCAGTCATCAAGCATATAAAGCAGACGTTTATCATTACTGTACATGCAAAACTTCTAATTTTTTCTGTTAGTCTGGTGCATTATATTTTTATTCACGCCCTTTATAGTCAAAGTAAAGAAATTCCTTAAGGAGATAAACTCTTGCTGTCCCTTCCTCCCCATTTTTAACACAGCTTCATTCTGTTACTAATCTATTATGACACAACATGAAACTACTAAATGCAACCCTTTTCCTAATCTCAGCTCTCTTAAAGGATACATCAAAGTCCTGCCTGTGACACTTTTATTGTCCAGATGGTTTGTGACGTATACAGATGGTATATTTGGTAATGCACTGATTATCAAAACATGTGCTATTGTTCACTTGACTACAACTTGCTACATCGATTTGTTACATAGATTAATAGTTTTAATAAATACTAACCTACCAATTTTCTAGCTGCATGGTGGTGGCGGTGGATTTTTTTTGTTTGCTTGGGTTTTTTTTTGAGATGCTAGATGGCACTGCTAGTCAAGACTTTATTTTAAACAGCTGGATTTCATAAAGCTAATTCTACAAGTTACAAAAGGGCATGTAAGGTATTATTTAAACTTGACAGCTAATGCATTCTGAGAAAAATATATTCTGATGAGCTCATAATAATGTTTCCACTATAAGAGTTTCCACTACAAATTCAGGCCTATAAATGCTAGTGAACTGTGCTTCAGTTGTAAAACATTATTCCACATGAATTTCTTATGACAAGACCTATGATAGAGCATTTTGATCACGGTATTTTTAAATGCTGCATTTTTGTTTCAGTTTAGGAAGCTGAGACAATGGTACAAAAATAGTACCAGTTTCTCATGGGAATCTTCAGTTTTGAAAACATGAACTATATTATTGAAGAATATAAATAAAGGAGTCCTGCAAAATATTTTCTTCTCCCTTATTAATCATAGGGACCTTTTATACAAAATTCATCTCCTCATCCTTTTTTATTTAATTTAATCCACAGAATACAATTCTTTTATGTAATTTATGACATAATCCTATTCTTTATTATTAGGTGTGGAATTAGGGTTTAGAAAAATAAACCTTACACCCAAAAGATGGGAAGAAACACCAAACCAAACCAAACCAAAAAACAACAACAACAAAAACCTTGCAATACAGGACTCTAGGAATATGCAAAGCCCCTCCTGCCACATGAAGATTTGCGACTTCAAAAACTTTATACAATGTTATTGACTGTTCATTCTTTGTTTAGTTAGTATCAGATTCCCTTCTTTTGTTTATTGTTCAGTAAGCTTACAAAGAAACTGCAAATTCTCAGCCTTTTGTGCAGACAGTTGGATACCATGTCTAGGCGTTTGGAGCAACCAAACGGAACCTGCATCATTCCGACCATTGGCTGGGTCACTGGTGGGGGCTTAAAGACTCACCTGAGTAACTCGAGAAATCCCTTCAATCTCCCCTTTTGATTTAGCTTTCACAGGCCAGTACTTTTTATTTCTTCTCATCTGTCTGCTATCATGTTAACAAGCAAAGGAGAATCTCAGCAGTTCATTGGCATCATAATAAAATGGGATTTGGGTTTCAGTGTCCAAAGAATGGCTTGCTTTTAGGGCTTTGAGTCTCGTACAGTGATCAAAAAACCAACAGCTGACCACAAGAACGTCTTACCTATGTCGTTTAACTATGAGTGATAGAATGCATAAGGTATAATGAACTCTACGCAAAACAACAAAAAAATCTGTCTTGTTAATGTTATAGCATTAACAATGGGCATTCTTTTGTGTGCATTTATGCAGGTAATTATTTCCATCTAAATTAAGTTTGGGGATACACCTAATTCCTTACAATTCAATGAAGAATGGGCCAAATTCATTCCAGATGTAACTCCATTAAATAGATGGGATGAATTTGGCCTGTTTGTCTGCATTGGAAAACTCCTGCTTCCTATCGGAAATCCAATGCAAATGTAACCAAATATTATCCATGCTAAGTGATTCTCTCAGGTGAATATTGAACTAAACATTTCATTATTACTGAGACATGTGTCCTTGACAATATCTAAGGAATTCCTGCACTAAACTAAACACAGTTTTGTACAAACAAAGGGGGAGTGTGTGCATGATAGCACAATATTGTTTATTGTGGACAGAACAGTCAAGTACAATATAATGCAATATTGTGACACAGCTCTACAAGTTAATATCTATTCTGAAATGCATGTAAAGTTTTCAACTTTCTAACAAGGCTGACTACAAACTAAATTAAATTGCATTTATGTTTTCAAACTACACTTTTCATATATATTTAAGTTCATTAAAATGTCCCTTTTGTCTAAGCAAAGAATTTGTTTTTAATACTAAGGCTTGTGTTTATTTTATTAAAGTTAGATTTCTGCCGAGACAGATGTTTATTCTTAATTTTTAATTAACAAAATTGCATTAGCTTTGCTTTGATAGCAGCATCTACCAATTTATGCTTTAATCTAAATTATGGGTCATCAAGTACCCTGACAACAAATGTAGTAATCTCCACTAGGATAAACATACGTCTGTGAATTAGTTTGTCAGCTGTTCCTTATTCTGCATAATGTAGATGCTGGGAACTAGAGAGGTGTGCATTATTTATAAATAATGAATGTGTGGATTAGTTTCATGTGAGAGAAAGC
This sequence comes from Natator depressus, assembly GCF_965152275.1. Lineage (NCBI taxonomy): Eukaryota > Metazoa > Chordata > Testudines > Cheloniidae > Natator > Natator depressus. The sequence continues at coordinate 30,333,186 of NC_134238.1, forward strand.
TGAGCACTCTACTGTGCTTTATTTATTTTTAATCAGTGCAACAGAATAACTCTTGAACTGCTCCACTATATCACGGGCACCAGTAACACAGAATGTTAAACTAAAGGCCTATGGCACCTGAAGCTTTTAAGGAGAGGTGCCCACTGAAATCAACAAGAACTTATGTCTAAAAATAATCAAGGTTCAGTGTGGCACTCTAATAAAAGCACACTGAGCTATACTCAGTCATTACTGTTTTCTAACTGATGTCAGAGCTGGAGGGTTTCAAGTTAAGGCCACCATTCTTCACTGAGGATCACATGGGCAGCTCACTGCACCTGTGTATAGCTTCTCAGACTTCCATGGGGCTCCATGTGGGCATAGGTGTCTAGCCACATTGCTCTCAGTACAAGATTGAGGCCTAAATTAGGAACCAGTGAACGTACCGTAAACTGCTCTCCTTGGGTCAAATTATGTCACCCTCCTCCTTATTCAGGAAAAACTCACAGTGAAGCCTACCTACTGCAGCATTTGGCCCCTTTACTCGAGGCTGACTGAAATTACAAAGGACCAGGTTAAGACTGATTCTTACATGGGTGTACAGTGGAGATACAAGGCACAAGGAATGTTCCCCTCTCCTCTTGTCCAGATAACATAAAGGCCACACTGAGTTTAAATCTCTGCAATCAGGAGGGCAGAGGGACTGCTGCTTCTCCTGCAGATACAGGTTGCCCCAAAAGGGGTGGGGAGAGGCAGGGGCAAGGCCTCTCTGCACCTTTGTTATGGCCTATGGAGAGGGACTAGCATGCAAAAGGGGGTATGTTGCACCCCAGAAAAGGCGTGGTATTAGGTTATTCTCTCTGGGAGATTCTGGGGTGCAGCTTAGCAGCACTAAGGTGACGAGACATCCCAATATTATCAGGACCATCCCAATACTAGGGGTTTTGTCTTATCTATGCAACTATACCCTCCCCACTCTGGAAAAAAAAACCTGTCCCCATTTTTCACACTTGCTATCTGGTCACCCTAAGCAGCACCTACATACAATAAATCTCAACTGAGTCTGAAGTGAATACACTGTGCCCCTGTACTTCATTGGGGTTTTGCCTGCATAACTGAGGGCAGAGTTTGTATAAGATTTTTGAATTCACAATCAATATAAAAAGAAAAGGAGTACTTGTGGCACCTTAGAGACTAACAAATTTATTTGAGCATAAGCTTTCGTGAGCTACAGCTCACTTCATCGGGTGCAACTTATGCTCAAATAAATTTGTTAGTCTCTAAGGTGCCACTAGTACTCCTTTTCTTTTTGCGAATACAGACTAACACGGCTGCTACTCTGAAACAATCAACATACAATATCAACTTGTTTAATATAAAACACAACTGTATACAAGGTAATTCTGTTTCTCTTTATACTTAAAACAAAGGCTAAGGGCCTGATCCTGACTCCGCTGAAGTCAACGGGAATCTTGCAATTACCTTTGATAGGAGGAGGGTTGGCTTTCATTTGTGCGTGTGCACACAGTAAATCCGAGGTAACACCCAGCCCCGCCTGACACATACAGTACTTTTTTTTTAACTGTTTCATTTTTAACCAGGTTAATTAGTGTCTGAGTGAGTAAGATGCTTTTATACCCTCTAAATACTCTCACTGCAGTGCGATCCTTGCCAGGGGTTGAAGTGTTTTTGATTAACTCTATGGGATAATGAAAACCATGCGAACAACTTTATGCAGGAGTTCCCTCTTTCTGATGTTACATATAAAACTGCGGAAGTCTTACAATATTTAACACACAACCTTTTTCTTCCCCCACTCCACCCCAAAGCCAGAGCTCAAACTAATTATGAAAGTGTGAGAAATGATTTTATCCCAAGAGTTAGCATTTTGTAAGAAGTGCCTCGGTGAAGAGTTCAACCATTTTTACTGGGGTGAAGGGACAGCTTGCACAGCAGTCTGATGAGGATATGAAATGAGGGCTGTGCTACCTGCCTGGGCTTACTGTGTTATTAATCTGTTATCCAGAGTGACAGCTGAGTAAATGTGCATGTCAGGATGAATAAAGGAACAAGCAAGAGACTCTGTTTCACTTACACACATTCTGTGAGCATTTTTAAACTAAACGTTGTGGATGTTGGACTTTCCATAAGCATAAGTAAGAAAACACAACTGGCCTGGTGGGACTGAACAAGACTGCCAAGTGCTAGGGGTTAAGAAAACAATATTAGCTGTCTACTCAGGATACTGTACAGTGTTATGAATACTCAGAGGCCTCCTTTTTCATGTAATTCCCATTACAAAAATGGTCTCTTTGGATGCTGGTGATTATGCTGCAAAAAGACACATTGCAGGCTCTAACCACTGTTAAAGGATCTGCTCCTGCTCCCAACAAGAGCTTTACAATGTTCTTCAGTAAGGGAAGGGCAGGGATCCCTGAGAGTTGCAGTCTTTGTAAAATACCCAGAAGGGACAAAATGTGTGGAACAAAATTTGCTGTGTCACACCAGTGTAAATCTGGACTAAATCTATTCACCCCAGTGGAGTTCAAATTTACACCAGTGTAACAGAGCTGTAGGGATTCATAGCACTGAGGGATTGATGCATCTTTCTCTATCTTGCCAGTAGAGTTAGGAACTGTGGGTGCAATCCTGGTCCTATTAAAGTCAATGGCAAAACTCCCACTTCACCCTGTAATTTTCGTCCTACTGAGTAATTATAAAACCTTATCAATGATTAAAACAAATGAGCAATTTCTGATTAAACATCCATGGTGTAGACAACTGAGGTCTTTGTGCATCAGAGAAAAGGTATGTCAGGCAGGTTTGGGGCTAAGTGGAGACCAGAGAGCCCTCACACTATTATAGATTAATAATATTTAGAGAATAAAGAGGTATGGAGGTCTCTGAACAATTGTGCCTCAGTTGCTGGAAATATTTACATTTGGGTATTCTCAGTGGATATCGTTATATATGCAGTGACAAAAGGAGAACATCGCTGAAATAGGATTGGTCCCTGAGTACACAGATAAGAGTATTCCAGATATCAATGAGTAGAGCTACACATACACTGTACAGTATTACTTCGCTATTGGCTTCATTGGACGAAGGATTGGGTCCAATGTGGACAAAGCAGAGTCAAAGATATACATAATTGCCATTAGTGGTACGCAAAACAACAAGGACTAACACCTAACAAATAAAGCCAACTTTCAAATGAAACTAAATTCTGTTGTATGCATTAGATGCCAACATTACACTACAAAGGAAAGCTGAAAAATACCACTAAAGTAGTATATCTCAGCAGATGTTCTGATGCAGAGGTAATCTACAGTAATTGAAACTGGTGTGTTTAGTCTTGTTTTGGTCTCATTATTTGGACTCTCTAGAGCACCCATCTAGCATGGTAAATCAATAAGAACTTGACTCAGCTTGATGCAGAACGCACGGTCATTGGTACATATACATTAATTAATTAAACCAATTTCACATAGAATGAATCAAGCAGGGCCTAACACTGGCTGATGTACAAGCATTTCAATGTAGGCCTATCCTTCTTTGTAGCAAAATCAAGAGGGCATTAAATAAAGATGAAACAACCCTTGTCAAAACCAACAAAATAAAAACAGTATGGACTACAAAGCTGTTAAATTAGATAAAACTGGGGCCATCCTAAAGGAGCCCATCCTGTCTCATTATAGTCTCACATCTGAAAGCACTGAGTTATCTGTTCTTTCCAATGCTGTACTACAAAGGTGCTAAATTACAGGGATCAAATTAACGCTCTATACATTCAGAATACGTTTTCTCTGAAGTAACCCTGCGTAAAGGGTTCAAAGTAAAAGTATTTGCTTTGAAAAGGTGTTTGGGGATAACTGTAGTATTATTTTTTTTAACACAGCAGTACCCTGATGGCAAACAGACACATTGCAACGTCACCTTTTGACAGATATATGTTGGGCCGTGTTATGCAGTCTCATTGACCGTATTGGGGATTCCACAGTGTGTAAATCTGAGTAGAATTTATTCAGTTGTGTCCCAATTACATTGTGGTGAAAATTAATGGGAAATATAGTGATACTATTCACCATTAGGATGAAAAATATAAAATCTTACCAATGATTAAACAGCCATGGGTGTAGACAACGGGGGATTGCATTAATACATCAAAGAAACAGTGAGTTCAGAATAGAACTTTGTTTATATCATTTTATTAAAATTGGACAAATTTAGTCATGGTACAAAACTAATCTTTAAAGCGATATTCAACAGGTGTTGCCTTGTAACGCTAATAAAAAAAAAGTTGCCCCTGACATCAGTAGCATGATATGGCCCAACGTTATTTTGACGACACTTTTTAATGCTTTAAAAATCAAATTTGAGAAGCATGATTCAGCTTTCTGTTGACTAATTATAAGTTACAACAATCACAATTTTAGAAACATTTGCTCCTAATTTAGTGGCAAGGTTTTTTTCCTTTCATTAAATGACCCTAAAATACCCAAACCAATTATTTTTGTAAATATTTAGCTTTCCAATAAAGCTATGTCCAAGTATCATCCATTTGATAAAAAACATCTGTAACTCTTTGAATTTCATGCCTACTGCACATTTCAAACCATTATAGCCTAATCTACTGTTTGTTTTGAAAGCATTAATTTTTACCAAAGTTAGGCTCAACAGAATAGCAACTATTAAAGGGCCCAATCCTGTAATTATGGTCTGTCCCAAAACATGGGTAACAACTTTGAATTATACAGCTGTTATTTCCATGTAGTTACTGTGAACTATAGAAAGGCAGACATCATGGAAAGGAAAAATAAATATTACATAAATGATATAGTAGTCTCTTTTGGTCCCCTTGAAATCTATGTATCTATAAAGACTAACTGCTGTTCATTTGTAATCACAGAGGTTACTTTGAAACTAGGCAGTTAATGAGGTTTGTAAGAAAATGAAGGAAATAAAATGCATGATGAAAAATGCTGTGATTATAGTTTTGAGTTGAGTAATACATTGGAGAAGTGCATTGCTGAAAATGTTGATTTGAAAACAAGAAGGTAGGAGTAAGAGCTTATTGATTAAATCCTTTTACTTCTTTATTCACTTTAGCACCTGCTCCTATTACTGATATTCCGGCTTTAAAACAAAAACATAAAACTATAGCAATGGAACTTGATCATTAGTGATAGAAGTCACTATTTTGGGGGGGCTGCCATATTTTGAGGACACAACTTGAATTGTTTCACCCGTTTAACCAAATTTTAGAAAGCAAAAATATAAAAAGTTAAATGAGATGAAAGGCATACGTTTTCTGACAATAATAAATACAGTTCACAAGGGCTCTCCCGACATGTCTGATGTGGTTAGCATGTCTAACTCTTAACATTTAGAATAAACATCTGTTGTCTGTATGAATTTTCCTTTAACACATAATGTCAGGTGCACAGATTAGGGCCCAATCCTATACAACCACTCAGAGGAGTAGCCCTATTGAGACTACTCACCTGAGTAAGGCTTTGAAGGGTCAAGTCCTCACTGTTTTTTGAACGCTTAATTTGAATAGTTTAACTTGAATAGCGCAGTGGCATGTAATCCCTTCAGATACATGCACATATGTAAATGATACTTTACAAAAGCAAACCGTTTCATTCACGTTGAGACTGGGAGAAATTTTGAAAAGACTAAACTTTTAAAGAAAAAAATAACCAAGGAATACTACTTTTCTTTTCTAGACAACTTTATAATGTTATATGTAAAAACTAACAATTAAAAATCACAGCAATATGTCTCAGTTCATTATCACTTTCTTACTGTAACATTAAAACTCATGTATAAGAAACACATTTCAACATATTATAATGCTTAAAGCTTAAAATAATTTTCATGAAATATGTCACAGAAATATGTCATGAAATATGTTTACGCAGCTCTAGCATTTGTTGCTATACTTTGTGCTTTCAGAATCCTTACTTTATCTAAGAAACCACGGTCAGATTCCTTACATATACATTTCTTTCCTATTTTTTTGTAAGAAGCTTTTGCTTCTACCCTTCCAATCAATATATCTGTTAAACAGTCAGTAAGTTGGTTATTTTGGTATCTTTGCAACAGTCCCACTTAGCTTTATCTTTCCAGTGGTGGTTTACAAATTCTTGCTAATGCAAAATTAGAACAGTAATTTCTGCCTGCTTCTTCTGTTCTTTTCCCCTTACCTTGGGTTCTGGACTGGGGAGGGGGAATACTATAAAAGGGATGAAAAGCTTTAACATACTCACGCTGCAAGGCAGAGGATAAGGGAGATCACAGCTGTCTAACTCTTGGATCTGGATCTTATTAATGTCATCGAGCACTGAATCCTCTGTAGCTGTAGGCTGGACTCTTCCTGCTGTTAACAGGCCTCAGTCTGAACTGAAGTTCACCAAACTTTCTTCAGCTAAGTAAACTCAGTGTTACTCAGAAGTTTTCTCCAGAGTATAAGAGTACAACAAATGGCATAGTGTTAGTACAACAACCCCGTGGAACTGTTTGATGTCTGCAAATTGACTCAAGTGCTAAAATATATCATTTGGGGGCTGCCCCTCCTCCCAGCCATAACCTGCCCTCCTAAATGGAGCATAAAGTCGTGCAGGCTGCAGTGCTGTTGAGATGAGGCATGGCTGTGGTCTCTTATTGTCCTGTAATCCTTCCTGCTATCTGAACCATATCAAGCTCTGCCTTGGCTACCTAGCCTGTACTCATTATTTTTCAAGTGAAAAGAACAAGGCAGAGAAAATTTAAGAGGAGTTTTAAATACCATACCTGCAGGGTATAATATAAGAACCAGGCTTTTGAACTATTTCTTTGTTACATTTCAGGTATTATTAAAAAGAAAGGTCCCTTGCAGGAAATGTGTTCATGGGAAATCTGATACCTTTCTGTTGCAGAAAACATTATTCTGCTTAAGAAGAGTCACCAAACCTGAGGATGTTTCTTCACTAAGTATCATATTATATTTGCATCTAATTAGCTGGCTCTCAAATGGCTTGGAAAGTATAATTTTTAATATCTAAAAAATTCTTTGGCTTTTTCTGGCTTCAAAACTTGGAAACTGGTTAAGCCTGACATTAGAAAGGCAGGATTTTCAATAATATACAGTACTTAAGGATAGCACCATTTATCAGTTCAGTCACTTTAGTCACAGAATGCTGCATGTTTGCAAAACACAATCAAGTTGCCTAAAACCTAATGACAAGTGATAAATTTGAAATGCCTTTCCATTTATAAGGGATCTCCTGTCTCAATTTTTTAATCCTTAGAGCCTACAAAATGATTGAGCTCAAGGAAAGGTGTTAGTAATGCTCCCAGAGGATAATTTGGAGGTGAGGTAGGCATTCCGAGTGACTGTCATCAGAGTTTGGAAAGAAAGTGTCATCTCAAAGTTTCATATAGCATCTTTACTGCACCACAGATAAATAGAATAACCATTGGAAGTACAGGGAAAGGCAATCACATATCTTCCCTATCAGATCGTCATATTTCCGGAGTAGTAAGTATAAGTGTCTGCAAAACTATTCACAAATTTGGGTAATTTCAACCAAAAAAAATTCAGCCAAAAATGGATTTTTTTCAAAAGCCAAATTGATTTATTTCAACATTTTGCAAATGAAATGTTTTGACTTTTCATTTAAAAGTTTAGCTTGATTTATTTTAAAAAGTCAAACAAAAAAGGCTAAAAAACTCACCTGACAATGAAATGAAACAAAAAGAAAGAAAATAACAACAAACATAAAAAGAAAATCATTCTCAGTTGAACAAAAAAAATCAGTTTTTTTGTTTCAACAAGGAAAAAACAAAACAAATTTCTCTTTCTAGGTCAAACCAAAACAAAAATGTTTTCAGATTTTTCGGTTTGTCCACCAAATCAAAGCACTTCATAAAGGTGGGGAAACTGAAGCACAGATAGGTTAAAACTTACCTAAGGCCACAAGTACGTCATTGGCAGAATCGGGAATACAGCCCAGCGCTCCTGGATGTCAGTCCAGTCCGCTATTTATATAAGCGCTACACAGATGTTTATGTATCCTTTTATGGTTCTGTTTTTTAAATATGGCAGAAATTACTAGTTTGTGGATTCAGTCCTGCAAACCTTGACTCACTTGACTAGTCCCATTGACCCACTGAGTGAGGATTACTTGTGAGTAAAGATTAGCAGGATCAGATTATAATTTGGCAACCTATATACATTTTACCTGCAAATACCCTCACAGGATCAAATTAACAAACTGAAACAGTGAACAAAACTTAACTGCTGATGGTATATAGTGGGGATGATTTCTACCCAGTTTTAAATAATATTTTTAAGAAATCAAATTAATTCACATCACAGCTGGTGATAAAGATTCTGAGAACCAGCCTGGGTAAAGTAAGAACCAGCAGCTTTTCAAAACTCAAACCAAATGGAACTCAATCTACGTTAAAACAACGAGGAGTCCTTGTGGCACCTTAGAGACGAACAAATTTATTTGGGCATAAGCTTTCATGGGCCAATCTACGTTGCAATTAATCTACCCAGCCTGAGGTAGCTGTCATGAGCCAGCCATGGGTGTCTAATTGCAGTGTAGACATACCCAATAACTGGAGGTTTATGAACATTGGATTAATCTAGCTATGTGTGTGCCTCTGCACTTCCTGCTTGGAAACTCACCAAAAAAGAGGTGGAGAGAGGTCTAAACTGGACGAACTATGGCTCTTCCCCGCTATACACTGATCCTCAACTTGGTTAACATGTATGAGGGTGGAGGGGATGTAAAATATATTCAAGGGATGTTACAAATTACTTTTCCTTGGTGCTACCTTTATGAGGTAAACTATCTCCCATTGCTCCCAAGGCAGGGCAAAGTGATATTAGCCCAGTCTTTGCCATAATAAATAATATCTTACATTTTGTGGCATTCCCCAGGGCACAATCTGGACTGATGGGTAGCTGTGTCCCCTCAATACTCCAACCAAAGGTGCCTTTTGTGCTGCTTTGCTGTGAGAGCAACCTCTCCTGGTCACCTCACATACAAACTCCTGTAAGTAAATAACTCCAAGTTCTATTATATGAGTGCTATAGCCAGCCAGCCAGCCATGAGTTACACTGCAGGGCAACATCAGCAAACTCCCAGTCCCAGACTGTCTCCCAGAAATCTATGTCTTGCACTGCCCAGCACCCTCCTGGACAATACAAGCTCATATAAAGTCTGTCATTTCATAAATAGAAAATGATATGTAACGATCTTGTTATCTCAAATGAAATTTCCCAAACACTTCAACCCAAACATGCACTGGTTTAGACAGAACAACCAAACACGTTCCTTAACTACAGAAAGATAGATTTTAAGCAATTATACATAATGAGGCATAAAAGTCAGAACTGGTTACAAGAAAATAAAAAGTGAAAATGCAATTAATATCTAACTTAACAAGATAAATGAATTCAAAGAAAAGGTTTCTTTCACCACATGCTTTAGCAGTCTTACTGGCTGGAATCCTTTTAGCCAGGACCCCTCTCCCAGTTCAGTGTTAATTTCCTTGTCCTTCAGATATTATTGATGCCATTGGCAAAGAGAAAGGGGAGGAATATTTTGGAGCATCTGTTCCCCTTTCTTGTAGGTCTATTTTTTTCTGCAAATCATCTCCAGCTGAGGTTCAGGGGAGAAAAGTCTTTGGGGATGGAAATCTGCAGCTGTCTCTTAGCCAAAATGTAGATTTCTCCCTCCCACCCCTTTTCCTGCCAAAGAATGGCCACTTAATCAGGTGATAGTCCATTTGATTTTGTTGACATTGGGCTGAGGCATCAGTTTTCCTTTTGTCTTTGAGGAACTAGTTTGTGCCTGCTTTTCTAAACTTGGAACATGTCTCAGAAATGTTATACAGTAAAATCTTATACATTTACATACAATGTTGCCACACATGTTACCAGAACAATAATGATCAGCAAATTATGAGTTTTCAAATGAGACTTCACAAGACATACTTTGTACAAAATCCATTACAGTTTTGTAAAAAGGGTGAACATAGGGGTTCAGACTGTCACACATTTATATAACGTCTTTCATCCAAAGAATCCCAAAGCTTTTCATAAACTATGGGCCTAATTCTCTCCCTAAATATTTTAAGGGGCATCTGTTGAATTTAATGGGACCTGCAGATGTACATGAGGGTACAGAGATTGCCCTTTAGATAAACATAAATGACTATACCCACCTCTATCCAATAGCTCATAGCAACAGTACACAGAGTTTAGGGCAGGACGTGAAACAAAAATATCTAGCTGAAATTGTTGGGGAACCTGGGTAGGCACAATGTCATTACACAAACTGGATATGCCTGGGACTGGACATATGGATTTATACTCTACTTTCGTAAAGTGAAGTGGGATATTTAATGACCAAGTGTTACATTTTATCTGGGAGAGCGTCTCCCAATGGCACAGTGTCCTCTAACACAATGCCAGAGTATTATTTTGGTACTGGTTGGCAGGAAAGAGTGTGATCTACTGAATCAGCAACACTACTTTCTTCAGCATCCCAGTTTTGCCTTGGAAGTCTTCAGTTCAAGACTTTACTCAACTTAGCTGTACTTTGCTTGTGAGAGGCCAAAGTCCCAGTTTAAGATGGAGGTAACATGAGTTATTTATTCCTCCTGCAAAAGCTTCCAATGGGCCAATTTAGCTAAAAGACAACAACAAAAGTTTGGCTTCTGCAATGCAGAATTGGCCTTGGAAGGGCTCAGAATTGGATTTGGGGGCTGCCATATTTTGGGGGGCACAATTTAATTTTTTGCTGAAATCTCCCTGAGAAAGGAAAAGAGGAAAATTGGGAGTCTGCATTGAGTTCCAATTCAATATCACAAGTGATACCCACATATATTTGAATGCTTTGTTTTGACTTAGACTAATTACTTAATAATTACACTTTAATTACACATCCAGTGCTGGCTCATGAATTTGGGAACTTTTAAACTACTCATTAGAACCTTTTCCCAGGAACCGGAAGCCACCTTGCTAGCTGGAAAACTCAATCTTCTCAGCTCCTGGTAAAAAAGTATGTTTAGTAGAAAAAAAAAGTTTTTCAACAGAATCTTATATTGCATGTCTTTTTAAATTAAAAATCTAGTCTGTGATTTGTGATTTGTAAAGAAATAAATGTTTCCCTATTTCTATCTGATTTCATGAATAACCATCGATCCCCTACCCCCAGCCATGTAGCCAGTGGGTGTGCAGAGGGCAGGGAAGGCTAGGAGCCCTGCCAACTGTTAGATGGAGGTGGGGTTCAGGAGAAAATGCTTTTTGCTTAATTCAACCATAGTTTAATGGGGCTTGTTTAGAGTCAAAGCCTGCTTTCATTGCTGCCAAATAAGTGTGCAGGTGTATTCAGTAATATACACACATTGCTGTAACAATGTGGCGTGTTGGGTTAGTTGTTTGTTCATTATACATTATATAGGAATCTCTATCAGAGAACAAAATGACTCTTCTCCAGAGTATTAATAATGTTCTATGAAAAATTATCTGTTTTAATTACCAACAACAAAAATCTCCAGCTGCAAACTCAAAAAGCAATAGGTCAACATTTTCCAAACTGGTGCATAATGTTAGAGAACATTTTCAAAGGCACAAAGGGAAGTCAGGTGCCCATCTCCCATTTGTGCTTTGATAAGCACCCTATAGGTCCTTATTTAGGCACTTAAATTGGTGTCTTGACAGCAGCTCCGACTGACTTCACCCAGGTCTGCACCCATTTTTTAAATCTTGGACTGTTTCAGCTATGTTGAGTCTACACTGTCAAATACTCTCTTAGGCTGAGATCAGGTGAGAAATAAAAAGCCTCAAGGCAAGCAGCTATATGGTATCCATGTACTCCAGCTGGATGGCCTCTTTCGGCAATGAAGGAGAAGGAGAAGCTATTGACAAAGGCATGATGGAAAGAGGATATATTAGAAGAAAAGAAAAAGGGATTATTTAGAGGGAAGTGATGGGAGGAAAAGACAAAAGGTGGCAATAAAACTTGTGGTGGGGAGAGGCTGCCACTTGACATAAACACTAAGCTATGCACTGGGCATATAGCCTCGTGGTTAGAGCACTCCTCCAGGAAGTAGGTGATGCAGGTTCCAGTTCCCCCTCTTTCCATGAATACTTAATTATTTATACATAGTGGAAAAGCTTTTATGGGAGAGATTGAGAGCACTTTGCTTGAGAATACGCCATAGCTCAGTGGTTAGGCCATGCTGAAGGAATACTCAATTGAAGCCTAGATCCTTGGTGAGTGCTTGTTATACCTGGGCTACAAGTTATAAGGAGGGCACTACCCTATCGCCCACTCTAGCTGTTTTGGTGTCCTCTGAGAATGCTCGTCAGACCGGGCCCCACTGGTGAGATAGGCAGGAGCACACCGCATGAAGATCCTGCTGGACCTTAGATGTGAGGTAGGAGGCTGGGTGCTAGTGTCGAGACCACAGCATCATGTCTGCTGGCAGACTTTTAGGCATCTTTGGACTTTAACAATGGGAATGTAGACACCCATGGACTTTAGTGCCTATCAAGGCAGGAGGCACCTGAGCAGGGGTTTTGAGGATCTCAGTGGTGCCTGAATGTTCAACATAGGCATCTAAAGTGGCAGTTAGGTGCCTAAGTCCTTTTATGGATCTAGCCGCATGTCTCCTCTTTCAGTGTGTAAATAGGGATGTAGCTGCTTAACTTCAAGTACACATGTCTGAAAATATGGTTCTTAATCATATCTGTGCTTCAGATTCATCCCTACATAAAACAAGGTTGATAATAGTATTTCCCTTGGTAAGGACCTTTGAGACCCTTGGAGGAAAGACACTTTACATGCAAAGTGTTAACAGTTATGCTAACACGAATTCTGCTCTTAGTTGCACCAGTGTAAATCCAGAGAAATATCACTGACTTCAGTTGCTTATGGTGAGGGTCAACAACACAGAGCCACTGAGACTTCAAAAGCCATTCATAATTATTGTTGTTAAAACATTAAAGTGAATTATGAAAATGAGCAATTGAGTGCTGGCAAGAGGCAAGCAGATTGGGCAAGTACTGCACTGCCTTCTTCTTGTAGCTATCCCACTTCACCTCCACGCTTGACCTGCACTGCCCTGAATGCTCTAGTCCTGGATCTCTGTGGAACAGTGGTGGGAAGCAGTGCCAAACTGTGTGAGATGCTCTGAATAAATAAATGCTCTCTAGGGTCTAGGATGAGACCCCTGCATTCATTTGAACTTCAGTAAAAATGACTTTGTTTTTGCAGTTATTTGGCACCATGTAAAAAATATAAGGTCAAAATCAGCTCTAGTGTTGCAACTCAACTGATTTCAATGGCATTGCGCCCATCTACACCGGAACTGAGTTTGGTCCATCTGGATCTATTTACTTAATACTCTGCTAAATGTTCAGTGCCTTTCACAGGGTTTTAGTTATGTGATTGATGCTGAATTTAATGGGAGTTGTGTGGTTAAGATCCTGACAAAGTTATGAAATTATAGGAATTGTGATAGGGCTTTGTATGAGTTTGTACACCACCAAGCAGAGTGAACCCCTGATCCTGATTAGGACCTCTGGGTACTACTGCAATATAGATATTAAATAATAACAACAAGACATGGTTCTGGAGTCCCAAGCCATCAGGGAAATCGGGATCAGAGGTAATTTCAGCACATCAGGTGACAGTCCCAAGGGGTCTCTGTGACCTAACCTGTCACAGGGTGCGTGCCAAAGTCAGTGATAAGATCAGGGAAGCAAACCTCACCTCAGTTGATCAGATGATAAAGAAAAGAGAGCTCAGTTCTGCATCCATTATACACATGTAGTAGTGCTTAATCCTGGAAGATCTCTCTTTGAAATCATTGGAACCACTTGCGAAGTAAGGGCTATTCAACATAAATAAGGGCAGCAGAATCCTGCTTCTTAGGGTAGATTCACAAGAGGGATTTAGGTGCTGCAACTGTCAGCATTGCAGCATCTATTGTTTAGGCTCCCCACCACCAAGGTGGGATTCAGTTAACTCTGGGCTGTGAACTTTGACCCAGCTTAGGTGCCTCACTCTAGGAGAAATGTTTTTCAAGAAAAAATGAGGATGAGGGGCAAGTGGCAGTAGGCAGAGAGTGGGAAAGACTCTATGGGGTACTCACCTGGAAGGTGGGTTCAGGACCAGGTTCAGTCCCCCTGCTTCAATTAATATTCAATTATTTATACACAGTAGAATAGCTCCAACAGGAGACAGCAAAGCCTGCTCCAGGTCACCTCCCCCATTCTAGGCATTTGCTCTAACCCCTGGGTTGTGAGGATCTACTTCACATCAGGCAGAGGGGGTATTTGAGCCCAGGTGAATACGTCCTGGGTGAATACTTTAATCATTGGACTAAAATGTATAAGGCAAAGGCTGGGAACACTTCCTCTGACATCTTATGTGTGGGTTTAGATATGCTATGAATATATCTACTGCATCAGGATCCAAAGACAAGGTAGACAGGGGAGCACCTAGTTTGTTCATCCCACTGAGGCTTAAGAAAGAATTAGGCAAGGCACTGCTGGGTGGTGTCAGGATTTAGGCATACGTGCATGTGCCTAGCTGCCAAAATGTAGGAACCTCGGGGACGTAACAGTGGAAATTTAGGTTCCTACTGAGTTAGCTGGTAGCTGAGCAGAAGTTTTGTGAACGCCAGTGGTGCATAAATGCTGGATTTAGGTCACGTGTATACTGCACTACAGTTCATACTTCAGGGGAGGGAATAGCAGTGCACACCAGAGGTCTGCACTGTATTTCCCCTGTGTGGATTCTGTAAGTATGAACTTAAAGTTCCCTCATTCATACTAATATAGTTGTCTTCAAACAGGACTACATTACTGAGATATCTTCAAGCTAACAAGGATTTTTACAAACACTTCAGAAAATTAAATAAACAAAATAATCATCATCCAGGTCTATACTTAGACTTCTCTAAGGAATTTGACCTGGAACCACACACTATGTTGAATACAAAATATGGATTAAAAACTGGCTAACTGATAGGTCTCAAAATGTAATTAGAAATGGGGAATCATAATCAAGCAGGTGTGTTTCCAGTGGGATTCCACAGTGATATGTTCTTGGCCCTACACTATTTAATGACTTGTCAATGACTTGGAAGAAAACAAATTATCATCACTGATAAAGTTTGCAGATGACACAAAAATTTGGGGAGTGGCAAATAACAAAGAGGACAAGTCACTCATTCAGAGCGATCTAGATCGCTTGGTAAACTGGGCACAAACAAACAATAGGCATTTTAATTAATCACATTTTAATTGTTGATTAATCGCAGTGAACTCATGCAATTAACTCAAAAAAAGTATCGCGATTAACAAAATTAATCGCGATTAATCACAGTTTTAATCACACTGTTAAACAATAGAATACCAATTGACACTTATTAAATGTTTTGGATGTTTTCTACATTTTCAAATATATTGATTTCAATTACAACAGAGAATACAAAGTGTACAGTGCTCACTTTATATTATTCTTATTACAAATATTTGCACTGTAAAAATGATAAACAAAAGAAATAGTATTTTTCTATTCACCTCATATGAGTACCATAGTGCAATCTCTTCATTGTGAAAGCGCAACTTACAAATGTAGACTTGTTTTGTTACATAACTGCACTCAAAAACAAAACAATGTAAAACTTTAGAGCCTACAAGTCCACTCAGTCCTACTTCTTGTTCAGCCAATTGCGAAGAGAAACAAGTTTGTTTACAGTTGTGGGAGATAATGCTGCCTGTTTCTTATTTACAATGTCACTTGAAAGCGAGAACAGACATTCACATGGCACATTTGTAGCCGGCATTGCAAGGTATTTAGGTGCCAGATATGCTAACAATTCGTACACCCCTTCACGCTTTGGCCACCATTCCAGAGGACATGCCTACATGCTTATGACACTTGTTAAAAAAATAATGCTTTAATTAACTTTGTGACTGAACTCCTTGGGGCAGAATTGTATGTCTCCTGCTCTGTGTTTTACCCACATTCTGCCATATATTTCATGTTTTGGCAGTCTTGGATGATGACCCAGCATGTTGTTCACTTTAAGAATACTTCCACTGCAGATTTGATAAAACACAAAGAAGGTACCAATGTGAGATTTCTAAAGATAACTACAGCACTCGACCCAAAGTTTAAGAATCTGAAATGCCTTCCAAAATCTGAGAGGGACAAGGTGTGGAGCATGCTTTCAGAAGTCTTAAAAGAGCAACACTCCAATGCGGAAACTACTGAACCTGAATCACCAAGAAAGAAAATCAACCTTCTGCTGGTGGCATCTGACTCAGATGATGAAAATGAACATGTGTCGGTCCGCATTGCTTTGGATCATTATCGAGCAGAACCCATCATCAGCATGGGCACACGTCCTCTGGAATGGTGGTTGAAGTATGAAGGGACATATGAATCTTTAGTTCATCTGGCACGTAAATATCTTGCGAAGCCAGCTACAACAGTGCCATGCAAATACTTGTTCTCACTTTCAGGTGACATTGTAAACAAGAAGAGGGCAGCATTATCTTCTGCAAATGTAAACAAACTTGTTGGTCTGAGCGATTGGCTGAACAAGAAGATGGACTGAGTAGACTTGCAGGCTCTACAATTTTACATTGTTTTATTTTTGAATGCAGGTTTTTTTTGTATATAAGTCTACATTTGTAAGTTCAACTTTCATGATAAAGAGACTGCACTACAGTACTTGTATTAGGTGAACTGAAAAATACTATTTCTTTTGTTTTTTACAGTGCAAATACTTGTAATCAAAAATAAAGTGAGCATTGTACACTTTGTATTCTCTGTTGTAATTGAAATCAATATATTTGAAAATGTAGAAAACATCCAAAAATATTTAAGTACGTGGTATTCTATTATTAATGGTGTGATTAATCATGATTTTTTTAAATCATGCGATTAATCGCGATTAATTTTTTTAATCACTTGACAGCCCTAATTTTAATACAGCTAAATGTAAATGTATACATTTAGGAATAAAGGATGTTAGCCATATTTACAGGATGAGGTACTCTATCCTGGGATGCAGTGACTCAAAGATTTGGTGATGCTTTGGCCAAAGGAGCTAATGTGATCCTTGGATACATAACAGGGAGATTATTTAACCTCTTTCTTTGGTGTGACCACCATTCAAGAAAGATGCTGATAAACTGGAGAGGGTTCTGAAAAGAGACATGAGAGTGATTAAATGTATTAGACAATGTGCCTTATAGTGATAGACTCAAAGAGTTCAATCTATTTACTTAACTACGAGAAGGTTAAGGGGTGACTTGATTAGTCTATAAGTATCTACATTGGGACCAAATATTGAATAATGGGCTCTTCAATTTAGGAGAGAAAGGTATAACATGATCCAATGGCTGGAACGTGAAGCTAGACAAATTTAGACTGGAAACAACAGTGGAAACAGGACGCTTTTAACAGTGAGAGTAATTAACCATTGTTTACAATTGTGGTGGATTCTCCATCAGTGACAATTTTTAAATCAAGATGTTATGTTTTTCTATAAGATACTCTGGGAATTGTTTTGGGGGAGTTCTATGGCCTGTATTATACAACAGGTCAGACTAGATGATCACAATGGTCACTTCTGGTCTTGGAATCTCTGAAATGTTCATTAATGTCATCTGGACAATGCAAGCTAAACACTGAACAGGGGATCTCACAAATGTTAGCATGGTTCTATTGATGGTCTTCCCTCTGAGCCAAAAGGTTGTGGATTTGGGTGCTGGCTAGAATTATGGCTAATACCTAGGGCTAGACAAATTTTTTTCTGTCAAAACTGTTTCTCAATGGAAAATTGGGGGTTTGATTTTCATTAGTCTCTAAGGTGCCACAAGTACTCCTGTTCTTTTTGCGGATACAGACTAACACAGCTGCTACTCTGAAACAGAGCAGAAACTGTGTTTGCTTCTTAGTTTCTACAGTGCCTACCACAATGGGGCCCTGATCCTTGTCTGGGTGCCTCTGTGCTATAAATAATCAGGGATATATTTTAGTTTTCATCTCACAGCTTTGAGCCTGTGGTTGGGGGAGGAAAGGGGACTGCAGAGCTGTACCAACCCATGAGGAGGACCAGAGGGATTGTACCGCAGGCTAGCACAGTCTCTTCTAATGCTGCTCCTTCCATATACCTTTGTGTACATGCAATCTGCTATACCCTTTAAAGCGAAGCTGGCTGTGGCCCTCCCTGCTCCCTTTTCAGCATTCAGGTCCCCAGGCACGCAGGGACCACTACTGTGAGTGGCTCTTCTGCAACAGCACAAACAGTGAGGCTCCTTGCATGCCCCAGCTGCTACTGTGCAGCTATCCAAGGGCTGCTCACAATTGGATCCTTAATTTCTGTGCGGCATTCAGACTGGAGATCTCAGTTCTGGGTCTCAGGCCCATCCCTGATAAGAAATAGATTGCAGTTTAAGAAACAGCAACTCATCTTTTCTCCGTGTCACCCTGACTGCCAGCTGAGTGCCAGGTCTTGCTCCCCTGGCTCTGGATGGGCTTCTCACATGAGTAAGGAGGATAGGCTTTGGGCCAAATGAAATCTGAGTCTTAAAAGTGATCTTTCTGACTCAGAGACATTACAGTCTATCTGAGTGTATTTCAGCTCCAACTAATCTCTGCAAGTTCTTTACAATGCATTCTGTAATATGTGTTTTTACTTTTACAGCTCTTCCGGAAGCTATAATATTCCTGAAAAGATTGTTCTGAAAATAAATAGTAACAGACAGAGCTAACCTAGGGGGTGGGCTGAGTGGCGTGGAATTCTAGGATCAGCCAAGCCTGAGGGAGAAGACTTGGACTGGACTTTATTGACAAGGAAAAGAAAGATGACAAAATTAAGCCAAACTGTAGGAATAAGGTGAGTTTTACATAGGAATAAAAGAATTGCAATACTGGATCAGACAATATAGACCACTATCTTGTCTTTCTTGTGTTAGTGCCATTCCTCTGTGGAAAATAAAAATGTGATGGGTTTTTACCTGTGTGGTTTTACCTGTGTGTAAGTGAATCCAGACAGGAACAGAGCAGGCACAAAAATTGCATGTGCATGTGGAAAACTCGCAAATAATATGGAGAATTATCATTCTCTTGTGAATGGTTTGGTCAGTGAATGACCACCACACAAGCTTCAATTTTTGGAATGATCCAGAAAACACTTATATAAACCATCAAAATTACCAGATTGGTGAGAAAAAATATTTTCTTGTTACCTTTGGACAGGGTGATCTAATATGTTACCTACTCATTTCTATTAAGATACGGCAAACATGTCCAGATGTGCAGCAGTAAATAATAGAGAGAGTTAGTTTAGCAAATTCATTATCCAAACAGAATTATTTGTGAAGCACAGGTGTAGAATTGTAACCCACTGCTGAGTGCTTGTCTGGGCCAATCTGTAGTGGATATGAATTATTACAGAATGTTGGCTCTTTAGGTCAAGCTGTAGCAGCTCATGCTATAGCTCTGGTGGTCCCTCATTAAATCCCTGGTATGTCTGCCACATTCAGAGGGGTTTTTTTGTCATTGCATCTATAAAGAGGACTTGAGAACTTCACAGTCAGTCATGACTACCTAGCACTTTGATTACAATAGCAATGACTGATTGCTTTCTGTAGAGCTGTAGAGATATGTTTGTGCAAGAATATAATTTATAGAGGCTCCCTCATAAGGGACAGTATTATGAAGGTAGGAATTTTTATATGTGCCCTTGAAGCAGAACCCAGTGCAGCTGTGTCCCTCAATTCACCACAGATAATCTCATGGGTCGTTTTATTTATAATAATTTTATTCCTTTCTCATTCACTGATTTGTTTAATGAACCCCAAGTCATTACAGAACTAAGCTATGTACGTGCACAAGGAATCTCCCTCACTAGCCCCATTGTGGCTGAGGAGCTTGGTTGCTGTACACGAGTACACAGCGGACAATATTAACACTCCCTAAAGCAGCAGAGTGCGGTGGGAGGAGAGGGAAGCCATGGCCCCATTTGCCAGAAAATTGGCCTACCATGGAGGACGCACCCTTTCAAAGGGTGTCAGAGCTGCTGTTACCATGTGCACTCCCAAGCTGAATTCTGAGTCAGCCAGAATTCCTCCTGGGCCTTCTGCTGCAGTATGGCTCAGTCTATAGCCACCTATAACAGGGCGGTGCCCAACAGGCCTAACCCTAGCCCTAAGTCGACTAAACTTCTTGATGCAATTAAACTTTATGAATACTAAGGTTCTGAAGAGTCCTTTGGATTACTTACAGGGTAAAAAAATGTTTGACTTAAAACCAAGTACAGCACGTATCAATCACATTTTTAAGGTAAAAAAAAATACAGTCACACACAAGGGCCAAATACCACAGTCCTTACTCAGGTAAAAGTCCCATGAACTTCAGTGGGTGTTTTGCCTGAGTAACGACTATCTAACGTCAGCTGGAAATCTCTCTCTAGTAGATTATATATAGGTTTTGTTTATTCCTGCCTGGATATTTCTCTCCTCCTTCCCATTTTTTAAATAAAGCCAAAGAATTAATAAATGTATATCATGCTGTTCATTACACTTGGCCTATCCATTTTCATATATCTCCAGCTTTACTGGTAACTATGGTTTATGATTAAATTATTACTCAGGAATATTCTATTATTAAAAAGTAGTATTATATTCAGTGACTCCACAAAGTAATTATGTAAGAAATGAATCTGTTAGCTTGTATTTCTCTAACTCTGCATGCAGAACTATTCACTTTTATACACCTGCTTGAGTGGCTTGCAAGAGAAGACCTCAAACAAGTGATTAAACTTGTGATGGTTCATGCAATATATACTAGTTCTTTTTATTGTAAAACTAAAGGAAATTTATGAGTCATTGCAATCTTGGACAAATGAGAACCAGACCGCAAACAATGAAGCCAAGTACATCATTACAGGGTGAGTAATGTGAACAACTTGCATAAACTATGGCTGAAACTCAGTTTTTAGCAGAAGACCATAACCTCATGATTGCATCAAGAAAAGTTAAAAGCTCTTTAATCTGCATGTTGTCATTCAGGAAAGAGAATCTCATCAATCCAAATTGTAATCTTTAAGACTTGCAAGTTTTCATTTTGATTTGACTCTGCTTTTCCTCTGATATCTCTCTTCTGCATCCTTTCTTATAAAATGTCCTTTATGTAGCAGTTGTCCTCCAAAAGAAGGGTAATAGGTGAGCGGTTGCCTCCACAACTGATGCCTATATGTCTTCATTTTCCCATGTCCACGATTTCCAGACAATGAACTACACCATATTGAATCCCATGTTTCCCTTGCAGCAAATTTCTTGTTTTACTAATGGTATCTTCTCACCTATCCTAATGTAGGTTTTCTCATTTACTGCTCCATTGGTCCCACTAAAAGATAGTCCAGATGACTCTAGAAATCTGTCAACTATTTTTGTATGTTATTTATTGTTATATCCTCTCTCTATAGAGGCACTGTCTGATAACTAGCAGAGTAGAACAAGTAACCTGGCTAACACAGAAAGTAGATCACTTCATCCTCCCAGAGCCCAAGTCTGCCAGTTTCACATTTACCACCTTTAAACTCATCTTCTTTAAAGAAGAGCAAGAAATTTGATCTCACCCCTGATCTGTCTCCCTAAGAGAGTTTTCCGTAACAGGTACCAGCTTTAGTCTGGGTGGGTGGGATTTCTTGGCTTCAGTAAATGAAATTATTTTGTGGAAATAACAAATTCTCAGAGAGCAACTCCAGCAGAAGTTTTGCTCCAGTGCTCTTGACACCTGTTTTATCCCAGTTGCACTACTTGATTTCAGATAGAAGAAGAAGTTCATAACCCCTGGGTAATTCTTTGACATAAAGCAGGAGCTGCTGTCTAAAGTTCAGGAGCCTACAATCAGACTAGAAGAGAGGCTGGATACTTTTAATTATTCTAGTGCAACAAATACACATACCAACCATTAGCTTAGTGGCTAGCAGAGCGAGTCCTGGCACTGTTGCCACTAATGACGTTTGTAGAGAAACCTTTTTCACTGGTGACAATGCTCCTATGTATTATATCATCTGAGTTAAGTTAAAAATAACTTGGCTGCAAACTACATTGCTACTTCAGATGAGCTCTTGCCTAAGTACATCCTGACAGTTTATCTGTCAGGGCTTAAGCTGCTGAGAGCTACTGATAAAATCAGTTCTGACAAATAAACTAGGCATTTGGTCTGCTTCTGGAGATGGTAAGTAGTAACATCTTATATGGCATGTTCTCCCATTTATCTCACTGAGATAATTTACTATACCACTGCTTCTCACCAGGCTCTAGACATAATACTCACTGCAAAACAAAATGTAAGAAAGTGATAAGCAAGTAATTAATTATTTAAATGAATCATGTGAAACTACAATACTGCCAAGTAGTAACGGTTATGAGAGCATCATCAGCCAGCATTCAGGGTTTGTTCAGTAACTATTCTATAATGGCCAGGCAGTTCACTACATGTAGGTACCAGCATGTCTGACAACTGGAGTACGTCTACACTGCAATAAAGGCCTGCAGTATAGCTGTGGCTGGCCTGGATCAGCTGAGTCAGGCTTGTGGGGCTTGGGCTGCGGGGCTAAAAATTGCAGTGTAGGCATTTGGGCTCATTTGGGCCTGGGTTCTGAAACTCTGGGAGAAAGGTAGTTTTCAGAGTCCAGGCTCCAGCCCAAACCCAAACATTTTAATTTTTAGCCCTGCAACCTGAGACCCACAAGTCGAGTCAATTGTCTTGGCTCTGAGACTAAATGCAGCGGGATTTTTATTGCAGTGTAAATATACCCGTGATTTTTTTTTTTTTTTTTTTTTTTACTTTTGCTTACTTCCTACCTAGCTTCTCAGGCATAATGCCTTAGTTATACCTTCAAAACACATTCATATCCAGGGTTTGCATGTCCATCAGGTACACAAACATATTTTGTAGGTGCAACTTAAGTGTCAAAATCAGGCTCTTGACTTGCTGCAGGTGTATAACCCTATCAAGTCACAGGGAGTCTATACTCTTTAAGGGCCAGATTTTCAAAAGAATTCAGGACCAGGCTTTCAAGTGCTCAGTACCTCGATTTCCAAACATGCTATCCATCCAACAGCTCCTACTGAGGCACCAAATGTGCTGACATCTGTTGAAAATTTTGGCAATTTATTTTGGTGCCAAATAAGAACTGAGCTCTCTTCAAAATCTAGTCCTGATCGTGGGTGCTGAGCTCTTTAGAATATCTGGCCATATCTTACTAGTCACCATCATTCCCCTTTACAATGCTATCTTATCTAATGAGGGGGGTGATGGCAGTCCTTATGACCAACTCACTGGGGATTAAATCAGGAAACTTCCAGACCTAAAAGCTTGGGCAGAAAAGCTAAGGCTCTACAACTGATGGCTGAAATAACTCATATCCTCTATGGATTAGCAGAGCGGGGAACCTGTACCACATCATCACACTGGGTGATAAGGGAACTATGTTATCTTCTATCAGAGTAATATTGGTAAGATGCCTAAATAAGATGCTGCATACATTAGTCCTCATTTGTTTTTACCCCTCTCTGGAATGTTGAGTTCCTGATGAGTTCCATATATTTCTATGCAACAGCTAACCCTCACATATTTCTTAGTATTTATAACTATGGTACTTGTAGAAGGTCCTCCCCGGGCAAGGTTTTTTTCCCACTGTTTTGTTCACTGTTTTGTCAGTGAACAAAATTACACACAGCAACTAGCCGATCTCCCCAAAAAAACTAAACTGCAAAACATGAAGCAAGGAATACAGTGTCTGAATTGAAACCCATAATATTGGTTCCAGTAATACAACAGTGTAAGCAATTTTCTTTAGTTTGGTGTGTTAGCAATCTCTTTTTAATGAATCCATTGAGTCTAAAACCACATGGTGCTTCATTTCTCAGTCACACAAACAAGTACTTGGTATTGCTGAATGTCAGTTAAAGTCATGTATTTGGGATGAGCTTTGTTTACGTAGATGTAAGCTCAATACAGTGGTATGGTAACTCCCTTTCAGCTCTAGTGAAATACAAGTGTCTAGTATGCAGTCCTTTCATTCAATACAGCAGGTTGTATACATGTCACACAGCATGTGTATCATTTACTCCTCTACAATCTGTTTATTTTTGTTATGTGGAGTCCTCAGTGAGGGTTATATTTTTATCACAGTGCAGTGGACTGGGAACTATGTATTCAAACATTATTGATAACAAAAGGAGATCTGGGAACTTATCTTCCCATTCATGGTGGGGAGGGATAGTTTTTGTAAATGTGTTCATCCCAAATCAGGACAAAAGCTCAAAATCTCAATTTTTTCCACAAACTGGAACATTTTGTTGTTTCCAAAATGAAATATGATCCTCACTGCTCAGACTGGCAGACTATAGTGGAGGTAGGGAGCTGCAGAACTGGGAATGATTTTCCAGTGGAAAATCAAAATCATCCAGCAAAATTGAAGTTTTCTCATGGAAAAGTTTGATTTTTGTGGAAAGTGGATTTTCTGTCAGAAAAATCATTCCAATGGAAAATTCCCAACCAGTTCTAATGATAAGGCTATCTGAGAACATTCTTGTAATCAGGAAACCCTTAAGGATGTGCTAATAGCCTGTTTCACTTCTGGAACTGTTCAAAGCAATTTCTTTCATTCTTGTGCAATAGGAAATTAATGAAATACATTTAACTTGCATCAGTTTACATTTTTTATTTTTGTAAGTAGTGTAACTCCTTCCCTATCTTTTGAGCTAATCTGAGCAGTTGAATTCAATAGGGTAGATCCTCAGCTGGTATGAATGGGTATAGCTCCATTTATTTCCTCTTGTATATGTTTTAAGTATTAGCAGGCACTCAAGAGGCAAAAATTAATTGGGTTTTATTTATTTAATGGTGTCAAAATGAATAGCTCCAGACACCAGAAAGAGATTAGTGAACCACTGGAGAAGTGAATCTCAGATCTAGTGGAGGTCCCATTTTGTGAAGGGGTAATATATGGTTTGGATAATGGAACAATGTACATTGAGGCCAGCTTCCAAATTCTGAAGCAGTACAGAGAGGGAAGGGCCCTCTAAAGAATGAAGAAACATACAATTCACTTACATTCCAGTGTATCCCACTGTATGTTGTTAGTGACACTGAGTAAATGCTACAAAGAATAACAAGTGTGGTTGTGCCTATTAAGAGCTATTCCAGTAAAGAGCACTTTTTATAAATATGAATTCCAAACTGTGCTGTAAGGGCATCCATTAAACTCATACCCGTAAAACTGCAAACACATGTTCACTTTCAGTGTGTGTAAACAAATCACAACCTACAGTGTAAATTGCTACCAAAAGGTTCATTTATAAAGCAATAGCAATTTAAAAAGTTAAAATAAGAACGATTTTCAGTTTACAAAACCCTGTAAATACTCATTTGTTTAAATGTATTTAGAAAGCACCAATATTAAAAAATACCAGGATTAATAGCCAGAGTACAAAAGACTTGCCTGATTCTTCAAGGCCAGCCCTATTTCTTTAAAGCAAATCGTTCATTTAACAATCCACCATAAAATAGTCCTTAATCCAATCATCCCTCAACCCACCCCTTCTCGAGAAGCCGAAGAATACAGATGAAATACACAATGTGCTCTGCAAATCAGCAAATATGGGCTGCTCCCTCATGGAAAACGTCCTACCACCAGGCCAATCCATTTTTAATCCTTAGGGGTTGGCTTGAGCACATCAACAGATCACAGCTGTAGTGGTATCCCAAGAGGAGTGAGGTGATATCTCACATAGCCAGATCCTAAACCATTTAGGGCTGGATTGTCTCTAGCTACAACATGGTTGTAGGGATTAACAAGGACACCAAACCCCCATGTGGTCATGTTAGGGCTGCCTAGATTCCAGCTTGAAGTGGGGTGGGGTTGGGGGAGAAGGGACAGAGAGAGAGAGAAAGAGCTGCCCATGGGAAAATGGAGAGTGCAAAGTTATAGATTGTGCCTCTCCTCCCTCAACATGCTGACCAGAACAGCTGGCCAGGTATGAGGAGGGGAGTAACCTGTACCCAGAAAAAGAGGGGAAGTAACTTACTGCCACCCATTGCCTCCAGAGCAAGAAGGGGAATAACAGAGCAGTTGTGACTCTGGCCAGGTCTATACTACAAACATACATCAGTATAACTAGGTCGCTCAGGGGTGTGAAAAATCCACACCCTTGAGCAACACCGTTATTCTGATTTAAGCCCCGGCGTAGACAGCGCTAGGTTAATGGGAGAGCTTCTCCTGTCAACATAGCTACCGCCCCCTGTGGGCGTGGATTAACTACACTGACGGGAGAAGCTCTCCTGTCAGTGTGATAGCGTCTTCACTGAAGCACTACAGCGGTGCAGCCTTTGAAATGTAGATCTAGCCTATGTTTCAATTGCTTCATGATGTTCCCCCCCACCACCCCATGGACAGTGCAGCTATGCATTACCTTTTACTCAGAGAAGAGCCCAAAGGCGGAGCCCACCCCTTAAGGATTTGCAGTTCATAAACACCTTATACCCTTTCCAGACACTAGTATGTGTATCTCTCCTCACAACCACATCTCAGATTAGCTTGCTAAAATCTGCTAAGTAAGAACTAGGTGTTGGTTTTTATTCTTTATTATTACTTGATTCCTAGATCAGCTCTTCAGGGTCTCCTGCTCCAGTCTTAACTACATATAGCCTTTGCTACCATGACAATGCGGTAATATATCATCTCGATTGCTTATCTTGAACATAATGCAAATATTTCAAACTGGAAACTTTTGTTCCATCTATTGAGGATGGACGAGTGAAAAGTGAGACTTTCAGAAAAATGCCAACTGCTACATTAGCCATCAACCATATATAATTAAAAAAAAACCCTCAAGAGATTTAATTTAGGAATGTTTTTTGAGATAACTCAATATCTGCCTTCATATTCATGATGGATTAGGAGTGGGACAAAAAGTGAGTAGAAAGAGCTAAGACTCTTACTGGACAGATCTTCCTACATTTATTTGTTTAGATCCACACTCAAGGTTTTGGACTGAGCTATTGAAAAAACAAGGGTATAATAAAAACTCAGTTTAACAACTCCTATCCATTGTTTAATCATCAAATTATTACAAAATGTACCAGGTTTAGCAATGACCTTTGGGTCCACAAATAAAATATTATATTCAAATGTTTACTGATCCTTTTTCTGAAATAAAGTCTTTGTGGTTTAGATAATTCTGCTTTGATAACAATATACTATTTTGACATAAAAATTGATGGCACAACTCTCCCTAGAAATCAATTACATTTTGAAATCCACTGTTGATTTCAATGGGTGTTTCTGTTCTAAATTCAAAGTCACGACATGACCCTTGAGAGCTCAATGTAAATGGGACTTTAGAGACAAAACATGGTTTGTTAAAATAGTAATTTTAGAAGGAATGTTGCAATATACAGTAGCTCTTACATTATGAATAAGCACATTATGGTCAAGATAACCAGTTCACATAATTATTTATTATACGCTATGCTTGGTGCAAAGGGTATACATTTAGGATTACAAACTTGGTTCTGTTATAATCCCCTGTTTTCACATGATAGTTACTTAAAAAAAAAAATCACTTGCTTGTGATGAAACTTCCCCTACTAGTGTCTCAGTGCAAAAAGTTTAGATTTCTTTTAAATTGAATAAAATCCCTTCCACACTTTTAAGTTTAGAGAAATGGGATGATGATGAGGGGGGAACAATTTCCCTTTATAAAAAAATTTCCTTTCATATATATAAAAATATAAAATATATATATACACACACACAAACTTTTTGGTTGGGTTTAAAATTTAAAATCTGCATATAACAAACACTTTGCTGGGTTTGAGAGAGAATTTTTAAAACAAAAGTTGTAAATGACTTTAAAAAAACCTGTTCTGAGAATGCCCTGTGGGCATCTACTTAGATGTTATCAGTCCCCCACCTCTGCATCCTCACATCATGTGTGATGGGTAAGCTACATATTCTTTTTATCCAACCAAATGTAGGGGGCTTTCCATTCTCAGACTTTTTCTGGGACAAAGGCAGGAGAGAGATTGTAATTATTGCATTGATATAGTTAACAAAATTCTTCTAAAAGCTTCCTGAATAGCCAGTACAGGTGAAAACTGTGGTCATGAAAGATCTTTCCAAACACCATTCTCCTCTATGATATTTGAACTTCAAAGTGGAAGCTTAACCAGGCAAAAACTATGTTAATTGGAAACTTAATATTAAGCATGGGTAATTCCATTCTATCTATCTCTCTCTCTCTCTATAAATGAAATGTAAAGAGCATATATTGCAATTTTAAAGTTTCTAATATAAATGCATTACATTCAGGAAATGCAAATGTTATTCTTCTCATAATAATATCAACTGAGGCTGTCCGATATTTCAAATAAATGTAAACTTTAAATATATGCACCAAAACTTGCACAAGTAATTAGAAGTCGGTATCTACAATCTGGGTAATTTTACTATGAGAAACATAACTTTAATCCCCTGATTTTTATACCCTTAATGTTGCATGACAATTATTTCATTTTGTATTTTTAGTTTATGTTGTAGAATTTGTAGCATGCATCACTTTCTGTAACATCTGGGAGCATGCCACAAATAATAATGTCACCAGACAACTTTCACTGCCTTGCCTTGGTCCCACAGTTGACTTCTGGGGGGCTCTGTGCAGACAGAGAGATCTGCCCACAGTCTTTAGGTCCTATATGTCAGTCTAAAAAAATCAGAGAGACAAGACAGGTGAGGTAATATCTTTGATTGGACCAACTTCTGTTGGGGAGAGAGACAAGCTTTTGAGCTAATACAGAGCTCTTGTTTGGGCCCAGAGAAGAGCTCTGTGTAGGTTGAAAGCTTGTCTCTCTCACCAAAAGAAGCTGTCCTATAAAAGATATTACCTCACCCATCTTGTCTCGCTAATATCCTCAGACCAACGCAGCTACAACAATACTGCATAGTCTAAAAAATCAGCTGTTTGCTGTCTGCAAACAAGCCTGAGGAATATCGGATGTAAGTATATTAACAAGCAATACATTTTCAATATATAACATTCTTGTTTTTATCAATACCATTAATACTCTTTTTTAAAAGAAAAGATTTAAATTCTGAACTATCACAAATGTGTATTAGAGCAGAATATTATTTAGAATGTGGTGCCAACACATAATAATATGAGAAAAACACAGGACTCTTAACCTGTGTTTCTACCTCTGGCTATTGAACAAAAAAGAAATGCTTGGATTTCTAGGTACACTTATTTCCTCCAGTAACTTTGTTTATATGTTGGGAACCATGCCAGCACATGAGGGAGATGAATACACACTTTCAAAAGAGGGGGCAAAAAAGTAAGGGAAGATAGGTGAATTGATCCAACAGCAATATTTCCTTCTCCAAAACATTATGGAATCTTGGTTAAAATGTTTGCGGTGTGATTACGTCAAAGGTACACTTAGGAAACCTTAGCTTGTGTGACCAACACTTACTCATCCAGTCTCACTGACCTTGGCAACGTGACCATGACCATATTTGCATATGGCCAAACTGTTTAGGAACAAAAACACCTGGAGACATTTGTCTGCAAAATGAATTTAAATAAAATTAGAACAATAAATCTTAATCAGGCAAATGCTTGAAAAGCACAAAAGGACAAGCTGACAACTTGTCAGAGTGCATAACAATGTGTGTGGATGTAAGAGGGGAAAACTAGCCATCAGGAAAATCTGATTAGAACAGGAAAGAGTAAGAAGAGAAAAGATATAGAGGTAGGTATGTAATAAATGGATGTGCTTGTTTGCTAAAGCTGTATGAAAGTTCGTAGTTTCCCAGGAGTCTCTGAGGCCCTTTTGTGGGAAGAAGGTGGTGTGTGCATATATGTGCACGAGGAGGGTCATTGGCACTCTTGTGTGGAATGGGGTCATCTCAGAGGGACAGATGTGGTAAAATCTGTTAATTTAATTAAGTGGAGGGTTTAGTGGGGGCACTCTAAGCTTTCAGTTTCACACAAAAATAAGCACCAAGTGGACTTTGGAGTGAAAACTCTGTACACTAAATCCTCTTAGGTTTGCACATCTCTAAAGCTACCGAAACTTGCAGTTAGCCAGGACACCTTGGAGAACAGAAAAAATCATATAGAACTTTTACAATCACAGGTGATCATAGAATTATAGAATCTCAGGGTTGGAAGGGACCTCAGGAGGTCATCTAGTCCAACCCCCTGCTCAAAGCAGGACCAATCCCCACCTAATCATCCCAGCCAGGGCTTTGTCAAGCCTGACTTTAAAAACCTCTAAGGAAGGAGATTCCACCACCTCCCTAGGTAACGCATTCCAGTGTTTCACCACCCTCCTACTGAAAAAGTTTTTCCTCATATCCAACCTAAACCTCCCCCACTGCAACTTGAGACAATTACTCCTTGTTCTGTCATCTGCTACCACTGAGAACAGTCTAGATCCATCCTCTTTGGAACCCCCTTTCAGTTAGTTGAAAGCAGCTATTAAATCCCCCCTCATTCTTCTCTTCTGCAGACTAAACAATCCCAGTTCCCTCAGCCTCTCCTCATAAGTCATGTGCTCCAGTCCCCTAATCATTTTTGTTGCCCTCCACTGAACTCTTTCCAATTTTTCCACATCCTTCTTGTAGTGTGGGGTCCAAAACTGGACACAGTACTCCAGATGAGGCCTCACCAATGCAGAATAGAGGGGAATGATCATGTCCCTCGATCTGCTGGCAATGCTCCTACTTATACAGCCCAAAATGCCATTAGCCTTCTTGGCTATCATATCCAGCGTCTCATCCACCGTAACCCCTAGGTCCTTTTCTGCAGAACTGCTGCCTAGACACTCGGTCCCTAGTCTGTAGCAGTGCATGGGATTCTTCCGTCCTAAGTGCAGGACTCTGCACTTGTCCTTGTTGAACCTCATCAGATTTCTTTTGGCCCAATCCTTTAATTTGTCTAGGTCCTTCTGTATCCTATCTCTATCCTCCAGCGTATCTACCACTCCTCCCAGTTTAGTATCATCTGCAAACTTGCGGAGAGTGCAGTCCACACCATCCTCCAGATCATTAATGAAGGTATTGAACAAAACCGGCCCCAGGACTGACCCTTGGGGCACTCCACTTGATACCAGCTGCCAACTAGACATGAAGCCATTGATCACTACCCAATGAGCCCGACAATCTAGCCAGCTTTCTATCCACCTTACAGTCCATCCATCCAGCCATACTTCTTTAAATTGATGGCAAGAATACTGTGGGAGATCATATCAAAAGCTTTGCTAAAGTCAAGGAATAACATGTCCACTGCTTTCCCCTCATTCACAGAGCCAGTTATCTTGTCGTAGAAGGCAATTAGATTAGTCAGGCATGACTTGCCTTTGGTGAATCCATGCTGACTGTTCCTGATCACTTTCCTCTCCTCTAAGTGCTTCAGAATTGATTCCTTGAGGACCTGCTCCATGATTTTTCCAGGGACTGAGGTGAGGCTAACTGGCCTGTAGTTCCCCTGATCCTCCTTTTTCCTTTTTTAAAGATGGGCATTACATTAGCCTCTTTCCAGTTAACCGGGACCTCCCCCAATTGCCAGGAGTTTTCAACGATAATGGCCAATGACTCTGCAGTCACATCCACCAACTCCTTTAGCACCCTCAGATGCAGTGCATCCGGCCCCATGGACTTGTGCTCGTCCAGATTTTTTAAATAGTCCTGAACCACTTTTTTTCCCACAGAGGGCTGGTCACCTCCTCTCCATACTGTGCTGCCCAGTACAGTAGTCTGGGAGCTGACCTTGTTCATGAAGACAGAGGCAAAAAAACCATTAAGTACATTAGCTTTTTCCACATCCTCTGTCACTAGGTTGCCTCCCCCATTCAGTAAGGGGCCCACACTTTCCTTGACCTTCTTCTTGTTCGTAACATACCTGAAGAAACCCTTCTTGTTACTCTTAACATCCCTTGCTAGCTGCAACTCCAAGTGTGATTTGGCCTTCCTGTTCAGGACTTCAGCTTTGCATTAGGCTATTGTGCATGTCCAATGAGGAAGGAGCATTACCATTCAAAAATCCTGTTCCATAAAGCAACTGGCAATGACTATTGCTCTTCTCAAGCCCTGGGTAGCTAGGACTGAAGTCTTAGTTTTTAAATTGGAACACCCCTATACCGGGATGTGTCCTTTGGGCTGTCATATTGACAACTAGCCATCAGATGCCCATTACAGGTGCCTAAATGCAGATCTGAAGGGCAAACTGTGGAGTAGCTGCCTTAAATTAAACACCAAAGTTTGGGAATTGGACTATTTAGCACTTTCAGCTTGGCATGAACCAGTGTTCCCATTTTGTATGGGGTAGCAGATAAAGATACTTATAATTTGTATAGTATTTTATATTGTCCAAGCAAAAAAACTAAGTAAGTAATCCAGGGGCTGGAAGAGCAGAGTGCATCACATCCACCTGACCCTGGGCTGGTGCACTGGTCCCAATAGTATTATTATAGTTGGTGTAACTTAGAGCAGCCCTGCCGCTGGACTCCATTTTGGTATCAGCCACCCCAGGATTGGGGGAATAGAAAGGTATCTTTCCTCCTCCTCCCCGATCACTCTGTTCAGGTGTGCAAAATGTAAGCACAGTGCAACTGAAGATCTGGCCTGAAGTGCCTTATGTATAAGAATTTTACCTCTGAGGATTGTCCTGTATTATGGGAAGAGATCACTTTATTCCACAACTGCTTCAAGAAGAACCTGTATCAGTGTCTCATCAAAAAAAGTTTGCATAGCAGTGATGACCATGGTAGGGCTTGATTAGATAGGCCAAAATCTAGTGTGCAAAATATAAGACTATTAAATTGGTGAAATTATTTTCCTTCAGTAAAAGAGCTTATGGTATTTTCTGAAGTTTTTATAGTATCAGAACATGCTAAGGAAAACAATTCAAAGTTCTTAATTTGATTAGTTCATCAAAGTTATCTTCTTCACTAAAGAAAATAACAGAAAAAACCAACAGCAGTAGTGAAGTTCAGTAATGATGCATTCATTATTGATTTCTGGGAAACAGACTCAAAAGTGACAGTGAAGTTAGTCACTGTTGGTACATTCTGTCCTAAATCCTATTCCAGTCTATTAAACAAAAGAAAGTGACTCACTTTCCATTTTGATCTCTGGGTCTCCTCTTAGCTAAACAATGATTTTTCTGGAAGCCTTTGTTAGCCCTTGCACAATGATTGTTGTGTGAAGGTTGCAAGATTTTGATTAAAGCAAGCAGGGAGTTATCATTCCATTCTCGAAGGTACTCTAGGACAGTTTGCGTCACTACCCCAATCACTCATCCTGTTTAGTACATGGTGGGAACAGAGAGGGCTTTGGTCAGGAACTGTGGGGCAAGATAAGCACAATGGTAAGTAGTGAATTACAATATTATGTTACTGTTGAATTATCATAGTTTTAGCCAATCGCCTGGGATGGAAAGCTATGATACCAAAGAGAAATAAAAGGTGAAGGTTAATTCCAGGGTCTGAGAAGATTATTTATGTTTTACTTTGATATGGTAAGTACTTCAATACTTGCTAGGGCTCTGGGATGTGGAAGGACAAAGCCTAGATTCCCCCGGATCAGGAAGGAATGCTAGGGTTATTCCTACTTTATGAATACTGAAGTTGTTCTGTCAAATGCTAAACTGCAGTGCCATAGTTGTGTTGGTCCCAGGATATTAGAAAGACAAGGTAGGTGAGGTAATATCTTTTATTGGGCCAATATCTGTTGGTGAGAGAGACAAGCTTTCAGGCTGACGTGGAGCTCTTCTTCAAGTCTGGGTAAGGTACATCCCTAAATATAAGGTGGAACAGATTATTTAGTGTAAGGAGTTAACATGTTAGAGACCATTCAAGGTGCAGTGGGCAGTTAATGCCTCTGCAGTCATAGGACAAAGGTGGGTTAGTGAATTATAGATTGTTGTAATGAACTATAGATCCAGTGTCTTTGAGTCCATGATTTTTAGGGTCTAACAAAACTTATGAATTTAAGCTCCAGGCTCAACTTTGACAGGTTTCCTTTGAGGAGGAGGACTGAGAGGTCAGATATGGAGTGACTGTTTTGTGAAAAGTGTTCGCTTGTGGGTTTTGTCTATAAATTGTTGGAGTTGGAAAGACTAGGAGTACTAAGGTATAGGGAGTCAACCTCCACTCCTCCAGCATCCTCCCCACTAGAATGATGCAAGGGGGTATGAAGAGGCAGCAGATTGGGTCCAGAAACTTTGCCCTCCTAACCTCCCACCTTGCCCCTTAACAGCTTCCAGACTCTGCTACTCTACTACTTGTGTGTGCAGCAGGGAAAGGAAATTGTAAATTTTCTAACTTTCAGTTGACTTCCACTGCTGTTTTGTAGAGAGTGCTGAGCTGGGAGCCAGCACTGCTAGAAGTTATAAAAATGTGCCAATGCCAGTTATGCTGGCTTTCCTTCAAGCCCTGCTTATGTAGAAGAAATATCTTATTCCTGGAAAGAAAACCAGTAGTCAAAGTAAGGAAAGGCAAGAGAATGGGCATGGTAACTCATTCCTGTTGAGACCATAATCATAGTCACTCGGCCCCAATGAGACCTAACCTTAAGTATTTCGTAGCTGGAAATAGATTCTTCCCATTTTCCAGGAGGTCTGCAGCTGTCACAGCATATTTCTTACCTGGTCAGTATTAAGCAAGGTATTTTGTTTACTGTATGTCAGATTTTATCTCAGTATTGGATTTTTCTTTTATTATCATGGGCATCTAAAGATAGGGTGTCAGTCTGTAGGCATCCACACACACACATGCATATCAACAGCACTCTAAGTGTGACTCTAGATTATTCCAAAATTACAGCTTTAAACCAAATGGGAGGTACACATTCCACAAATACCAATAAAGACCCAGAAACGATAACGTTGTTTTATATAGATAAAGAGAAAATTGGAGCTTACTGCAGTAGCTTTTTGCTGAGATTACTAAGAACGGCACAGCAGACGTTTCTTCTCAAAAAGACAAGCTGGGATATTTGGAGGGGTTGTTTTTGCATACCAGACATGGTCTAAGGGCCTGATTTTGATCTCCATTAGGCTGGTGTAAAATCAGGAGTAATTCACTTGAAGTTAATATAGTTATATTCGTATAATATCATACTACTGAGATCAAAATCAGGCACTAAGGCTACAAACCTACTACAGCTTCCCTTTTTTATATATGCATACGATAGCCGGCACAAGGTAGTATACACTGTATTCAGGCTGAGTTCCAACTTCTGTATTAAGCCCCTCATTCCTTTTTTCCATTTGATTATAACTTTCTCAGACATTACTTTGGGTCTGGAATTTACCATCCTTGGTCTCAGCCCAAAGGTGGAAGTTTGAGTAAAATCAGTTGAGCATTTTGAGTTATGTGAGTGTAATAAAAAAAAAAGTAGTTTATCACATAGGTTTATGTCCAAGAGGGGTTTGAGTCACATCATTTGGGTCCAGATGTGGATCTAAAACATCCTGAATCAAGGCATACTCAGGAAACAATAAAATTTAAGATTTCTCCCTAAGTGTTAACTTGGCCAAGCTGCACACCTTTTATTTTCTATTCCTGTTTAAATTGTTAAATGTAAATCTTAAATATCATAGTGTTATTAATGATCCACCACAAAATACACAATGTGGATACACAATGTGGGAGAATTAAAGGTTAATATTTGGAATTTCCTGACTTTTAAGTGCTTTATATCTCAGCCTTAATGTTGCATTATTCACATTAGCTCTTATGCATTTTATTAACTGTAGACTTAAAAAACTGTCTCCCCCCCGCCAAGCTTACTGTTACCTTGACATGATTTCATGCATGTTTTCAGGGTATTCTACATGCGTATCCCTTACAGTACAATAAATACATGTATATTCTGATTAACTAGTATGAAACTTGTGGTTACAAGGAAAAGGAAAAATCATGTTTTATTACATGATTTAGACTGAAGTCTAAATATAGGTATGTTATAATATAATGGGGGAAAGTCCTTTGGATTCAGTCAAGTTTCTGCTTTCTATCTGTGTGACTCGATCATTGACTGAAATTAGAAAAATAAATATTAGCTATTGTCTTGTAAGTCCCAAAGAAACAATGCTGAGCTCTCCCTCTCTTGGCTTTCAAGCAGCAGTTAATAAATTGCTATTCAGAGAGCTTTGCTGACAACAGTAAGATTCTGGTTCACAAAGATGTTCTACTTAGCCTGAGAATATAGTAGATACAGAACAGAAAGTTATACAAAACAAGGCCAATTTAATTTTGGTTCTATTCAAAACACATGGGTGGTGGGGGTGGGGGGAGGATAGAAGAAAAAGGTACATGCCAGAGAGAAACTAACAAAATGTGTAGGGATATGTTGATTTCAATCTCCTAAAACAATTATTAAAGTAATTAAAACGTATTTTTTGGGGTGGGCGGCTTTAAGTACAAAACAGTTTAAATAGAATCTTATCTTCAATGCTGATGATAGAAAATGATATTTGTGAGAATAAATTCTATATTAAATGAATATACTGAATATGCTAAGCTCACCTGAAAATAAAATAAGTCCTCTCCCACTTGTCAGAGAATAGCTCCCACTTTGGGACTATTGCAGTATCGTCTCTTCAAGCATTAGAGCAAACAAGATGGAAACAAGAAATTAGAAGGTTAGATGATAGAAACCTCAGGACAAGACTGAGACCGTGAAATGCTCATGCTTTTAAGTCAGACTGTTGTTGCATAAAATTTATGTGTCCTGCATCCCTATACGATGCCACTATCACTTTGTTTCTTTCCCCCTTTATACTTCTGTGGGGGGGCAGGGTCCTCTCAAGTCCCATCAAACCCCACTTCAGGTCCTTATACTATCTTCCTCTTCTTCCCTCCCGCCCCTCCAGCAGATGCCGAAGGGCGTTCTTCGACCAAACAAACAGTAGAAAAGTCTTCTTCCTTCTTTTCTCCCTTATGGGAGAGGGGAGTCCGTAGAACAACAAAGAGAAGTAAATATGACAAAGTTTACGGATGATACCAAGCTGGGAGGGGTTGCAAGTGCTTTGGAGGATAGGATTAAAATTCAAAATGATCTGGACAAACTGGAGAAATGGTCTGAAGTAAATAGGATGAAATTAAATAAGGAGAAATTCAAAGTACTCCACGTAGAAAGGAACAATTAGTTCCACACATACAAAATGGGAAATGGCTGCCTAGGAAGGAGTACTGAAGAAAAGGATGATTCTATGATTGGAAGTTTTCCTAATGTCCAACCTAAACCTCCCCTGCTGCACTTTAAGCCCATTGCTTCTTGTCCTATCCTTTCCCTCCTCCTTCTAACAACCATTTATGTACTTTAAAACTGTTATTATGTCCCCTTTCAGCCTTCTCCTTTCCAGATTAAACAAACCAAAAAGTTTTTCAATCTTCCCTCATAGGTCATATTTTTTTAGAACTGTAATAATTTTTGTTGCTCTTCTCTGGATTTTATCCAGTTTGTCCACATCTTTCTTAAAGTGTGGCAACTAGAACTGGACACAGAATGCCTGCTGAGTCCTAATCAATGCAGAGTAGAGCGGAATTACTTCTCGTGTGTTGCTTACAACACTCCTGCTAATACATCCCAGAATGATGTTCACTTTTTCTTGCAACAATGTTACACTATTGACTCATATTTAGCTTGTGGTCCACTATGATCCTCAGATCCCTTTCCACAGTACTCCTTCCTAGACATTTTGTTTGTGTGCAACTGATTGTTCCTTCCTAAATGAAGTACTTTGCATTTGTCCTTATTGAATATCATCCTATTTACTTCAGACCATTTCTCCTATCCTCCAAAGCATTTGCAACCCCTCCCAGCTTTGTATCATCCACAAACTTTATAAGTGTACTCTCTATGCCGTTATCTAAATCATTGATGAAGATATTGAACAGAACCAGACCCAGAACTGATCCCTGCGGGACCCCACTCATTATGCCCGTCCAGCATGATTGTAAACCACTGATTACTCTCTGGGAATGGTTTTCCAAACAGTTTTTCACCCACCTTATAGTAGCTCCTTTTAGGTTGCATTTCCCTAGTTTGTTTATGAGAAGGTCATGAAAGACAATACCAAAAGCTTTACTAAAGTCAAGATATACCACGTCTACCACTTCCCCTTATCCACGAGACTTGTTACCCTGTCAAAGAAAGCTATCAAGTTGTTTTGACACAATTTGTTCTTGACAAATCCATGCTAGCTATTACTTATCACCATATTATCTTCTAGATATTTGCAAATTGATTGCTTAATTATTTGCTCCATTATCTTTCCGGGTACAGAAGTTAAGCTGACTGGTCTGTAATTCCCCGGGTTGTCCTTATTTCCCTTTTTATAGATGGGCACTATATTTGCCCTTTTCCAGTCTTCTGGAATCTCTCCTGTCTTCCATGACTTTTTAAAGATAATTGCTAATGGCTCAGATATCTCCTCCGTCAGCTCCTTGGGTATTCTAGGATGCACTTGATCAGGCCCTGGTGACCTGAAGACATCTAATTTGTCTAAGTAATTTTTAACTTGTTCTTTCTCTATTTTAGCCTCTGATCCCACCTCATTTTCACTGGCATTCACTATATTAGACATCCAATCACCACTAACCTTCTCGGTGAAAACCAAAACAAAAAAGTCATGAAGCACCTATGCCATTTCCACATTTTCTGTTATTGTTTCCACCCCACTCATTGAGTAACAGGCCTACCCTGTCCTTGGTCTTCCTGTTGCTTCTAATGTATTTGTAGAATGTTTTCTTGTTACCTTTTATGTCTCTAGCTAGTTAGATCTTGTTTTGTGCCTTGACCTTTCTAAATTTGTCCCTTACATACTTGTGTTATTTGTTTGTAATTTGACCTAGTTTCCACTTTTTGTAGAACTCTTTTTTGATTTTCAGATCATTGAAGATCTTCTGGCTAAGCCATGGTGGTCTCTTGCTAACTTTCCTACCCCGTGGGATAGTTTGCTCTTGTGCCCTTAATAATGTCTCTTTGAAAAACTGCCAACTGTCTTCAATTGTTTTTTTCCCCTTAGACTTGATTCCCATGGAATCTTACCTTCCAACTCCCTGAGTTTGCTAAAGCCTGCCTTCTTGAAATCCATTTTGCTGTTTTTCCTCCTGTAGGGAGCCAGGGTGGCTTCCCTCTGAACCCAAGGGTAAAGAGCCACTCTCTCAGCCTGCGTGGACAGGGCCAGACCAAGCTTACTCCAACCCCCGGAAGGGTAGGGGTAGAACAGGAAGTACAAAGGGCAGGGCCCTTAGCCCAGTCAGGACAGTACCAGGGAGGGAGACAGACACAGGCTGTTCTCTTCAGACCCTGCTGCTGAGCCAGGGGAGGCCCTGGATCAGGAGAAACCTGACCTGGAGGAAGGACTGGGGCTACAAGGTCTGCCAGCCGCTGAGTACCCAGAGGAACTGGAGGAGCCAGGCAGTAACCCAGGCCAGCGTGAGCCTGACACAGAGCGGGAGCGGGAGCTGCCAGCAGCTGACTACCCTGACGAGCTGGAGGGACCAGAGGGACCCGCTTGAGAGACCAGGTAGGAAGTAGCCCAGGGGCAGAACTGCACAGTGTTGCGGATGGCTCCCCGCTGACCCAGTGGTGGGACTGTCTCCTCCCACCACTGTCAGGGCCCTGGGCTGGAACGCAGTGGAGTTGGGTGGGCCTGCGTTCCCCTACCCCGGCCAACCCGCCTCGGATAGCAGAATCCTGACAATGCCGCAGACTCGTGCCGGCGCTCCCCCTGCTTGAGGGGTGCGCCGCAGACTCGTGCCGGTGCACCTCCCTCTGCTAATTCCCTAGTGATAGAAAGGTGTGACCAAGGCCTGCCAGTGAGACAGTAGCTCCCCACTGCTCCCCAGCGACTTGGTGGACCAATTGAAACCTGTCGCACCTTCTAACATTCCTTAGAATCATGAACTCTGCCATTTCATGATCACTTTCACCCAAGCTGCCTTCCACTTTCAAATTCTCAACCAGTTCCTCCCTATTTGTCAAAATCATATGTAGAACAGCCTCTCCCCTAGTAGCTTTCTCCATCTTCTGAAATAAAAAATTGGCTCCAATACATTCCAAGAACTTGTTCAATAATCTGTGCCCTGCTGTGTTATTTTCCCAATAGATGTCGGAGTAGTTGAAGTCCCCCATCACCACCAAGTCATGTTCTTTGGATGATTTTGTTAGTTGTTTAAAAAAAGCCACATCCACCTCTGCTTCCTGGTTAGGTGGTCTGTAATAGACCCCTACCACGACATCACCCTTGTTATCCCTACGCAGAGACTTTCAACAAGTCTGTCTCCTATTTCCATCTCAACCTATCAGGGTAACTATCAGGGTGGTTAAGCACTGGAATAAATTGCCTAAGGAGGTTGCGGAATCTCTGTCATTGGAGATTTTTAAGAGCAGGTTAGACAAACACATGCCAGGGATGGTCTAGATAATACTTAGTCCTGCCATGAGTGCAGGGGACTGGACTAGATGACCTCTCAAGGTCCCTTCCAGTCCTGTGATTCTTCCTGGGTCAGCCCTTGAGTTTAATCTAAAATGGGGTCCACCTCCAGCCCCTCCTCGTGGGGCATACTGCTCTGAGACTGGGTCATGCAACTTAGGGAGTGGTGAGGGTTGTTGCTGTCTCCCTCTTTGTAAGCTTGTCACAGCTGGCTGAAGCAGGGCAGCCTTCTTCCTTTTTGCTGCCTCTTTCTGTGGCAGGTTTTCCCTTTTAAGCTCTCCCCCACCCCAGGCAGAACAAGACTTTCAGACATGCCTCATTGGTGTTGAACAGGCCCAGAGGAGCATGTTAGTCTCCTCTCTGCCAGTGTGAGGGCCTGTCCCTTCGCAAATTCTCTTCCTCTTTCCTATCCTTTGTTTAATCTTTGTCCTCTTCAATCTTTACCCCTCTGCATTTGTTCCTTCGCCCTGCATCATTACGTGCTCCTGCTGTTCCCATTCTTTGGGCCTCTTCTTCTCTGCCTAGCTGCTATTTCTCCTCCTAGGGTTACCACTATTACCTCCCCATACTACAAACTATTTTTAAAATAGGTGAGATGTTTTCACAGCGGAGCATGAACAGAATGGAGGGGGAGAGAAAAAGGAGGGTTGGCAGAATGAGAAAACACATAGCACTTCTTGCTTTATGTGGTAACTGTAGTATTTGTTCTTCATGGAACTCTGGTTTCAGTGCTGTCCAACATAAATCAAAGCATGTTACCTGCACAGATTCCATTATTATTTTTTATTTCAAACATCCCAGGGTTTATGTCATCTCACATTTTGAAACCTATAGTTACACCTTCTGACTGCATTACTGTCACAGCAAAGATGTTTTCTGGAGGAAGGTCTCCACACCAGGATTTTCTGAGACCTTTTGATCTTTCTGAGATCTTATGGTCTGAACATCCCAAAACTGATTTGCAGTTATATTTAAGTGACCAGTTATTGGATTAGGGCTCAAATGTAATGCTTAGTTATGTTTAGTACATATATTCATGTGCCGTTTTCCATTCAATGTAATGTTTATTGCAAAGCTTCCTCAGAATTCTACTCTTTTAGAATTAGCTACTAAATTATAAACCAGTGTCAAACAGGAACAACTCCCCCCCCCCCCACCACCACTATCTATCAATTTATTTGGAATAAAAAAAGAGCACAGAACTATATTTTGAAACGCTCAAGTGCAGTCTGCCTTTCTTTAGCCAAAATTGGTGGGACCAAGATCCTGCCCAATGGGTATTTTGCCATTGAATTCAGTGGGAGTAGAATCAGACTTTTTGCTAGTATTAAAAATACTATCATTAGGAAATGTGTTAACTGAATAAAGATTGCATAACACATTGAGTATAAAATCAAATGCAAAATACGGCATGGAAATATAAAGGAGCCAAGTCACAAGTAATTCAAACCATATTGCAGCCTGCTATTGAGTGAGTACCATGCACAATCTAACATGATGAAGGACGATACAGTTGCATCTGTTTTTATTTTACTTTTTCCTAGGAGTAGGGAGTGTTGTTGGGCCTGATTCTGACTCTGTACTTGCCACATGTGACAATATTATCACAGAATTGCATAACCTAGATGAAATGTAACTGGAGTAATGGGATGTAACCAAGCAAGGGAAAATTTAGACTGACTAGCAAGAACAGCTCTCTGAGTGAGAGATCTAACAGATGACGAACAGTCTCCCCAGGGTAGCAGTGGAAACCTCTTGGCAATAATCCCTTTAAAAAAAATGGAATGGAAAAGCAATCAAGGATACGCTATATGGAATAATCTTGTATTTGCAGCAGGATTGTTCAAAAAAGTCTAAAGGTCTTGCCCTTTATCTGACTTCTGTAGGTTATATTTAATTTGATGTCTTGAAATTGTGTAACAACATGGTAGAGTATCCAGGGATGTGAATGTGAAGCACTGAAGGAAAGGACCTATCAAGGATTCACGGGTGTGGAACTGGGTTCTGATCATCATCAACAACCTTCTTTACTACCAGGTTAGCAAGAGCTCTAAGACAAAAGTCTGGAAGACTTGTAGAGCATCACTATCTTGTTACAAAAGCAAATGAAGGAGATATACATGTTGCAATTGTCCTCATTCAAAATCAATAAATGTAGTGAACTTGCAGCAAATAGGAGGAATATCTGAAAATATTAACCTCTGTCTGTGTCGGTAAAATTGACCAAAAAGCAAAACAAGATATTTTAAGGTCATAAGAAAACGTATCAGCTCTGGCACTTGGACACCCTAGAAAGCTTGTTTTTATTGCCAATCATTAAAGACTCGTGATTTATACCAACAAGATATGGTAAGAATAAGAAAACATCCATATTGGTAATTAGACATTCAGCTTTCTCATTTAGCAAAATCCAACTTCCCAACAAAATTTGACTACAAACAGTGAGCAAGCAAACATTAAAACAACGTTTTTGTCCTGTCCTAATTCTTGGAGATGCTGTCCCACTCCACATACAAAGGTTGCACTGTATCCAGGGCAAGTAAAGGAATATGTCCTTCACTGAGGACAGGCTCTGCCAAATCTATGATAACCTGTAAACTCATTGGGCTACTATAAAAATGCCTGGTATTTTTTAAAAAAAAACAAAAAAAACCCACATTGACTCCTGTGGACTTACATAAGGGCTGAATTAGGCCCAGCAAGTAACCATCTCTGTTATTACATATAACTTAAAAATGACACAGGATTATGTCAGCTAAATATTTTCTGGCTTCCTTTTGCCAC
The DNA here is from genome assembly GCF_965152275.1 of Natator depressus. Lineage (NCBI taxonomy): Eukaryota > Metazoa > Chordata > Testudines > Cheloniidae > Natator > Natator depressus. The sequence goes on from NC_134238.1 coordinate 30,376,513, forward strand.
CACCCTTTGTACCAGAGCTTTGTTTTTTGTTTTTGTTTGTTTTTTAGAAATCCTTGTGTTGGAAAAATATCTCTGGAAAGTCTCAAACATGCGAGTAAATCACTCTTTCCCTCAATTACCTCATATTACTTCCTAAGAGTAAGATTCAAGGACAGAGTCAAAAGTAATGCCTTGTTCAGCTAGGACAACCAGCAGAGAAGCAAGATCCCTACCCATTTTTCAATTCTGGGTCCCTTTGTCCACACTGGTTTCAACACCTGTCTGTTATTATTTATTTCCAATGCACTTGAAGTGTCCAAAGCTCTTTACATACAAATAATATTCCCAACCCCAGGCACATTACAGTCTAGACAATAAGCACAAACCAAAAGGCCGCACCCATGGAGTCTTCTTTTCAAGGAAACTTATGCTCTTCCTGCCAGGGTTTCCTATCCACACACACCTGCAGTGGTTTAGCTAAGAGGTTGCAAACCTTTGCATGAATGCTGGCTTTAAAATGGCTTATTTCAGTTTAACTTAAACTTGTTCCTAACTGGCTTAAATTTAACTAAAGTAACCTGGTCCACATAGCCACTTGCACTGATTTATAACTAAATTGGTATAAAATCACAATTTAAGTTAAACTAATGCATGTCTGCATGTGGATAACTCACAATCTCTTCTGTGGGGTTTTGTGCCAAAGTTTAAAACAAACATCTTCTCTCAGGGGGTTCCTTTTCCTGCTCCTAAATACAAGATGAAATTCAAATGGAAAGTGATTGTCTCTGGTAGAGACTCTTATCCTTCTTGGCCCTCCCACTGATCAGGGAGAAGACAGAATTTATGTAGTACTGTAGAGCAGTAGACACCCGCTTCTGCCCTGAGGGGCTTAGAACGGCCCTGGAGTAGGGCTGTGGCTGGGGACAAGAAGCCTGGGCTGATTGGGGAAGGCAGCAACAGCTGGGGCCATGCCCCAGTCAGGCCCAGCTGGCCCCTCTAAGAGGCTGCGAGCCAGGAATCTAAACAGACTCTCCCTGCCTGCTGAGAGAGAAGGGCCTGGCTGCTGGGGAACCTAACCAAGTGCCCAGGGTGGAGCAGGACTAGGGGAAGGCCAAGGGAGCTGGGAAGCTCCAGCCTGGAACCCCCCAGGCTGTGGCCTAGTTGAAGGCCAATTAGGTACTGGAGTTGCAGGGGGCAGCCCATGGGTAGGCAGAGGCAGCAGGTCCAAACCCCCCTTGCCTGTGATGAGTGGCTTATATACTGCAGTCAGCCCCAGTGGATGGGGGCTAGATAGTGACTGGGCAGTAGCCAAAGACTGAGGGGAGGTGGGGATAGGGCATGGGGGTTCTCCTGGGTGGCGAGACCCTGCAACTGAGGGGTTACTGCCAGGGGGCAGCACCCCAGTGTACAAGGGGCACCAGGTCTGGAAGGGACACGGGGGCCCAGCGTAAGCGGGACACCAGCCTGCAGAGGGCGTGCCAAGGCTGGAAGTAGAGCTGATTTCCAGGACACCAACAGGAGGCACTGCAGGGCTGAGTCCCACACGCTTACAAGCATCTTCTCCCACCATGCCTTGCTCCAGACTATATTTCTTAGTAACATTGGGATTACAGCTCCCATCATTCTCTTAGTACTCAAGGGAGGGAGAGGAGAATCTCCAGCCAACCTTACAACTTGGAGCTCTGTTTGTTCCACAGGTATTTTCCTTATAGAGAATATACAGTCTTCCCTCATCAGCCTTAAGGTGATGTTACACAACAGAAGCAAGTGACTGAGCAAGTGACATCATTTTCAGGAGGTGTTTTGCAGTTGTTGTTTCTCTTTTACCCTTTCTCAACATCACTTCATGAGGAAAGGGATTCATGGTTTTTTTTCCCCCTTGTTCTGAGATCTCATGTCCTGCTAGTCAGAACTCTCTCTATAGCTGCTGGAGAAATAGCCCTCTTTAACATATGAAGAAGATGCTGATAACTAAAGAAGACTTCCTGTTGTGGTGTATTTGAGTGGAAGCACTCATGCACAGAAAGCCAGAGCAGAGTAATAGACCAAGAGCAGAATAGACTTCAGAATGAACAAACTCTAGCACCTAACCCGAACCTAGTCTCTTAATTCTCCATTTTCCACTTCTATTGAGCCATAATGATGATGAACGTAAATAGATAAATATCATGAGAAGGAAGGATAGATATGTGTGTGAAATAATAAACAGCTCCATCAGAGCACAGGATAAAGTAAACATAAGCAAACAGCATCAGCAACTATTTAATCTTTTTAATGTAGAGCGGCTTGGGATAAAGAGCTTCCTATTTTTAAAGTGACTAAGTTATTAAAAACACACAATCATCCATCAAAAGATTTCTTGGCCACCTTCCCTCTGATCAGACCAAGCTCTAGAGATATTAAATTTCGGAGCTTCCACTTTCTTTCAAAGTACTTCCTTTCACCTCTCCTTTCTAACCTCCTCCACTACCATAAACCATTTCAATTACTCTGATGTGAAATAACAGTAACATCATGTCCCAGTATCTCATATGGAAAACAAACAAAAAGGATTTTTAGACATTTGGTCATAACCTAGACTTCTGGGACCAAACTCACCCCTAGTGTAACTTTATTGGCTTCAGTGGAGTTACAGCAGGGGTAAATTTGATCTTTGGGTTTTTATTATTTTAGGTTAATATTTTATAAAGAAACTAAAAATTTGCTTTGTATGTGTCTCTAAAATGTCTTACAATCCACCTAAGAAACAACTTGTACAATACAAAGTAGCCCTTTTCATCATGTAATTTGTTTACCTAAGCAAAAACTGATTTTCTACAATAAGGTAAATTCCTAAATCTAGCAGCTCTTATGCAACTAGTTGTAGATTATTGACCTGGTCTCAGTTTTAGTCATTGCTACAGAAACTCTGATATGACATTATTGGGTTAGTGTCTTAGGATAAAATGGGATAGGAAGTTTTTATTCAGGGTTTAGAAACTTGATTTCAGAAATGAAGCAATGAAGAAAGAGAAATTTAACCTGATGTGTATCTAAATACTTAACAAAATGCTTGATTGAACAGCCCTTGCCACATGTTTGGGGTGGACTGTCTAGGAATAATCCCTGCTTGAGGATTGGCTGAATAGTAGCTGTGACGTTGCACTCTATATGATTTTATAAAAATATGCTAATGAGTGTGACTGTAATGTAACTGGGGTATGTTTCATGCAAAAGGTCTCTTGTAAGGTATCATTACAAGTCTTACAATCTACTGAATGTGTTCATCCTATTTGTATGAATGTATCATTCTAGTATCTGAAACGAGAAATATAAAATGTAACTCTGAGGGCCTATTGTAGTTATGCAAAGTGTGGGCCATTAGTGGTGGTTTGGAATCTTGATGGCTCCCATTAACCAGGACAATTGACTGTAGATGGCTCTGTTTTACTTGTGGCACCTTAGAGACTAGCCAATTTATTTGAGCATAAGCTTTCGTGGGTAAAAACCTCACTTCTTCAGATGCATGGAGTGAAAGTTACAGATGCAGACATAAATCTACTGACACATGAAGAGTAGGGAGTGACCTCACAAGTGGAGAACCAGTGTTGACAGGGCCAATTCGATCAGGGTGGATGTTGTCCACTCCCAACAATAAGAAAAGGAGTACTTGTGGCACCTTAGAGACTAACCAATTTATTTGAGCATAAGCTTTCGTGGGTAAAAACCTCACTTCATCGGATGCATACTGTGGAAAGTGTAGAAGATCTTTTTATATACACACAAAGCATGAAAAAATACCTCCTCCCACCCCACTCTCCTGCTGGTAATAGCTTATCTAAAGTGATCACTCTCCTTACAATGTGTATGATAATCAAGGTGGGCCATTTCCAGCACAAATCCTGAAGGATGACCCAACACTCTCACAAATCTTGGGAGACAGGCCAGTCCTTGCCTACAGACAGCCCCCCAACCTGAAGCAAATACTCACCAGCAACCACATACCACACAACAGAACCACTAACCCAGGAACCTATCCTTGCAACAAAGCCCGTTGCCAACTGTGCCCACATATCTATTCAGGGGACACCGTCACAGGGCCTAATAACATCAGCCACACTATCAGAGGCTCGTTCACCTGCACATCCACCAATGTGATATATGTCATCATGTGCCAGCAATGCCCCTCTGCCATGTACATTGGTCAAACTGGACAGTGTCTACGTAAAAGAATAAATGGACACAAATCAGATGTCAAGAATTATAACATTCATAAACCAGTCGGAGAACACTTCAATCTCTCTGGTCACGCAATTACAGACATGAAAGTTGTGATATTACAACAAAAAAACTTCAAATCCAGACTCCAGCGAGAAACTGTTGAATTGGAATTCATTTGCAAATTTGATACAATTAACTTAGGCTTGAATAGAGACTGGGAGTGGCTAAGTCATTATGCAAGGTAACCTATTTCCCCTTGTTTTTTCCTGCCCCCCACCCCCTCCTCAGAGGTTCTTGTTAAACCCTGGATTTGTGCTGGAAATGGCCCAACTTGATTATCATACACATTGTAAGGAGAGTGATCACTTTAGATAAGCTATTACCAGCAAGAGAGTGGGGTGGGAGGAGGTATTTTTTCATGCTTTGTGTGTATATAAAAAGATCTTCTACACTTTCCACAGTATGCATCCGATGAAGTGAGGTTTTTACCCACGAAAGCTTATGCTCAAATAAATTGGTTAGTCTCTAAGGTGCCACAAGTACTCCTTTTTCTTATTGTTGGGAGTGGACAACATCCACCCTGATCGAATTGGCCCTGTCAACACTGGTTCTCCACTTGTGAGGTCTTCATGTGTCAGTACTCTTCATGTGTCAGTAGATTTATGTCTGCATCTGTAACTTTCACTCCATGCATCTGAAGAAGTGAGGTTTTTACCCACGAAAGCTTATGCTCAAATAAATTGGTTAGTCTCTAAGGTGCCACAAGTACTCCTTTTCTTTTTGCGAATACAGACTAACACGGCTGCTACTCTGAAATCTGTTTTACTTGTAAGTCTTCCTGTATACGAGTGTGCTGGCAAGTGGGTAATGAAGTCTTACAGTGACATGTGATCATGTCACCTGAACTGGAATCCATCATTAATCTGGTGTTTTTCCATTGAGAAGGAAGTGTGGGAACCCGGAGAGGGACAAAGGATTCCAGCCTTATACAAAGGATATATAAGTGGGTGGAACAGAACAAAGAGGGCCATCATGAGAAATCCCCTAGCTACCACCTGAGCTGGAACAAGGGTTGTACCGGGGAAAGGATTGTGCCCAGACTAGGAAGGCATCCAGTCTGTGAAAGAAACTTATTGAACCATCTCTGAGGGTGAGATTTTATCTGTATTCAGTTTTATTACTGTACTAGGCTTAGACCTAAGCCTAGTACAGTTTTATTTTATTTTGCTTGGTAATTCACTTTGTTCTGTCTGTTACTACTTGGAACCACTTAAATCCTACTTTCTGTATTTAATAAAATTGCTTTTTACTTATTAATTAACCCAGAGTATGTATTAATATCGGGGCAGGCGGGGGGGGGGAACAGCTGTGCATATCTCTCTAACAGTGTTATCGAGAGTGAACACTTTATGAGTTTACCCTGTATAAGCTTTATACACTTCTTAAGTTGCTTTCAGTTAAGCCTGCAGCTTTGGGGCACATGATTCAGACCCTGGGTCTCTGATGGAGCAGACTTGCGTGTCTGGCTCAACAAGACAGGGTGCTGGAGTCCCAAGCTGGAAGGGAAAGCAGGGGCAGAAGTAGTCTTGGCACATCAGCTGGCAACCCCAAGGGTGTTTCTGTGATCCAACCTGTCACCGTAGCCTCACCCACATCACTTGGTCCTGTCCCAACATTTTTATAATTCTGGGAGAAAGTTTTTTATATATATATATATATATATATATATATATATAATTGAAAAAAATCTGAGATTGACCCTGCTGGAACATTTGTTTATGCTTCATGATTTCTCTTTACCAAAGGCGGCATTCAGAATCTTTAAAGGATGACTATCCATTACTGTCTCTCTTGTTAAAACACATGCAGATCATGTAATCAAGGACTGGTATCTAGAGATGGCAGAGGTAACTGTTAATGTATATATTAACCTGAAAGATTTCAATTCCTCATGGAAGGAGTTTAATCGTTTTATATATGAAACAGCTAAAGGCAGAGTCAGTCAGGCCGTGGCTCCTTCATTCACTTCTGGACTGAATTTAAAAGCAGTAGAGAATCTGGCTTCAGAACTTTATGCACTCTTGGGCAAATGGGGTGTAACATGCTACTAACTTAGAATGGTAACATCTGACACCCACTTTGCGCAAGTGTAAATGACTATTGAGGGTGCAAGGTAGTTCAGAATCATGTCCCTCACTTAAGAGGTCCATTATTCACGTAGCTGGAGTTGCGTAACTTAGGTCGACTTAGCCCTGTAGCGTAGATCTGCCCTCAGAAAGGCCTGTTATTTCCCAATGTACTAGTGAGCTATTTTCTAGTGCGGGGATACTCATGGTAGGGTCTTGATTCCTTGAGAAATGGCCTTTGCACTGGATCTGTTCTTGGCAAATACATGTTATAGTTTGCTATGGCACATGAAAGAGTTTCTTTATTCCTAGCTGAATTTCCTTTTGGTTTGTTAATTAAAGAAAAGAAAAGAAAAAGTTTTGAAAGGCTGAGCTAAGAGCAAAACTTCAATTGTTAAGGCAATTGAGAGCAGCTGTGTGTTGGATAGCAGTTGTCTCTAAAATATATCACATACAAAAAAAGCACTAGTAAGAATTAAAAAGGCATCAGCTCCCAATTCAATTTGCCCATGAAACAACTGTATCTATTGTTCTTTAAGCTCCACAAAGTCTTTTGGCAATTATAATTACATGATACAAATTTCAGCTAGGCAGCAACACATTAGCTATCCAGCTAATGAATCTTGTGGGCATTCATGAGTAAATTATCTGTCAAACATGACATCTTATGTACATTTTCAGTTCTTATTGATGAAACTACCTGCTTTCCATGTGAAATGTGCATGTTTTCTGTCTCCCTTTCTTTTTCCTTGAAACCACAATGAATGTATGCTGTTTTCATTTTTGTAAAATGTTGCATTGTCAAGGTGCTGCAATCTTGTGTTTCTTTTGCATGTCTTCACTGCAGAAGAATCTTCACCAACATTTTATCACTATCATCATCAAACATTCACAGTCTACTGAGGACCATTGGGTCAGACAGAGCGTCTGCATTTGTTGAAAATGGACCAAGCACTGTGTAGCAAAATTCCCAGATCTGTTTCAGTCCTGTGAATCCACGAGTCTCTGGGTCAGCCTGGTAGATCTGGCCACGTAGATCTGGGCATGTACCCCTTCACACAGCAGTGAAGAATTTGAGAGCATGATGTGCTGGGGCATTTTTGTCCATCCTGGTGACATGACTGAAGACCATGAATGCTACTTTTGAACGCGAACAACTAAAGGAAGGCAAAAACTCTGTGACATTTTGCACTTTATGCTCAAGATTTGTTGCTGACAGTGCATATGGTATACCTGTAGCTGCTCCAAGTCTCGCTGTAAGAAGGTCCAGGTTTCTGACCCATATAGCAATACAGGTAGTACACAGGCCTGACAGATCCTGAACTTTGTCTCAGCACAAAGATGTTTTTACATCTTTAAGCAAGACATGGACTTCATGCAGGAGGTGTTGAGACCTATTCCTTGAAGAACATCCAGGTGGCTATGACCATTTGAACTCTACTTACAACTTAGGTAGATTAACTCATTAATGCTTTCCATCATACTTGACCTCATTTGCACCAGGGGGTCTGGTGACCCAACTCTGAGGTTCGGGATGTTAGTCTTCTGCCTGAGACATTCAACCGCATAGTGCCAGCAGCATCTTGGAAACCTTGGAGGGTGGGGCTAAAATTCTCTGACATCTCCACAAGCAGGGCAGCATCATCAGTGAAGTCTTGACAAAACTTGATGCCAGCATGTGGAGTGACAAATCCTAATATCCGGTCAATAACCTGGCAGAATAATGCAGGAGCAAGAATGCATCCCGGCTGCACTGCTGGGGTTGTGTAGCAATGGGGGCGGGGGGAAAGCCACGAACCAATGCACACTCTCACAACTGTACCACTGTGAAGATAACATGCCAGTTTTAGCAGCACATCTGGGACACCAACTCATTCACTTATATTTGAGCCCCTCAAATTCCACTTACAATAGCCTTGATTTCAGGGCACTGTTTGGAATCAGTGGGTTTTTAGGCAGGATGCCCATTCCAAATTCTGTTGGTACAGAACAGCTGGTAGTATTTTGCATCCTTCTTGACCTGCACCCTAGGAGCAGACTGGAAGTGACCTTCTCCCTTTAGTATGTCACGATCCAGTCACCATTAACCTGATCAAGAGAAGTAGCACCAGATGGTGAAGAAATCGGTGCCATAAATATGTAGGGTCCATTTTCTTGTGTGAGGCTCTTAAACTTTTTCTGTTTGCAACTCTAGTGCGTCAGTGGAGGCGTTTCCATATGATGAATAGGGTGTAAAGAATGCTTTCCACATGAGGGTGTGCACTGTTACAATACTCTGTCAAAAGAGGGCTTTCTTGTGCCAGTATTTCAACACTAACATACGTATTTAGCTAACCTCCACCCAGACATTGGTACATGTTTTTTTTTCATATTCTCAGATTTCTCAGTAATTAATTCTGTGCAGACAATACACCCTTTTGGTCATGTAGAAGAATTTTGTATATAAAAAATATTCCCTCATGAACAATATTTGGATGAGTCTTTAAACTTTAAACTTCAACCACTATGTAGCTCCTATCCAAAAGAAATGTAATGCAATTGCAAAAATGGCTGCATTATATTGAAAGATCATGCAAACAATATGAAGTGTGTACCGCCATCTGCTATATTTGAGGCTGAGGTAGGTGTGCAAGAACCTGGATCTGAGTTATTTATAGAGGAGGTCATTTCTTCATGATGCCTACTGCCTCCAGTCCAAACCTTCCTTCCAGGACAGGGTAGTATTGTGTATATCAGCCTAGGCACTTTTCAGATTACAGGAGTGGTTTGGGTTTTGCATGAGGATGAGTGAGAAAGGACCACCAAATTAATGGAATATAGTCAACTACTTATCTGTTGCCACTTAATAGCACTTTATTAAAACAAGAAAAAAAGATGTAAAGGGCTACTGTGACAGATATGGATAAGCAGCATGAATACCATACAGAGGCTGAATTAAGCAATTCATTTGTTTAACTGCCTAGCAACTGTATGGTGATTTTGCTTTAGAAAAGATTATCAGAGTTCAAGTGGATGGTACCGTCAAAGATTAAGGTCCTAAGTCACAGTAATGGAGCTCTGAGATTTGGGGTGGTTGCTACAAGTATCACTCTCTTGCATTCAGGTCCCCTTGGAGGAAACCACACAGTAATCCTCAAACTCTGAACCTAACCTATTGGATTACTTGGCAAGGTTGTCTTGATCTTATTTCCAGCACAATCCTGTGAGGTGTGGAAGAGCTCCGGCCTGCGTACTCCCATAGCAGGAAGATAACCAAATATTACCTAGCCGTGTACAGCCTAAAAAGCTATGATGTGGAAAATAGTGGGCACATTATTATTAATTGTTTGTATTACAATTGTGCCTGGGCACCCTAGTGTTGGACCAGGATCCCATTGTGCGAGGTGTTGTACTATCACAGAACAAAAAGATGGTTCCTGCCCTAAAAAGCATACAATCTAAATATAAATGCGCATCGCTTCAACTCCAATCCAGGTCCAATTAACTCATAATCGCTGAGCTGCCTCCTCCTCAAATTAAACATTAGGTGTCTTCTTTCCTAGTCCTGCCTCCATCTTCCTGTTGTAAACCAGGAAGCGGGGCAGCAAGTACATTAGCTACTCCTCCTAGCAAGAGGTCTAAGACCATTTTGCGCACAGTAAACAACCAAAAGGAACTCTTCTTGGATTTGGGGAGACACTGGTGTATAGAGTTGTTGCAATGAATTGAATGCAATACAAATATCATTGCCCTCACGCAAACTTTAAGGCCAAGTGGTACAGGATAGTAGTCACAGCACTGGATTTCTAAAATGCAAGAGATCTAGATATTAGTCTAGCTCTGATACTGATTCACCCTGTGACCTAATCACTTTATCTGTGGCTCGAATGCCTTGTCTTCAAAGTAGAAATAACACTTACTTCAGAGGGGTGTTGTGTATCCTAATTCATGAATGCTTGTGAAGTGCTATGAGATACACAGACGGATGTCACTACAATAGAAGTGCAGTAAATTATTTTCATATCTATCTGCTTGCCATTTTACTTCTATATAATCTTTTAAAAGCTATAGTAGGACTGTACTTTTAAGGTGTTTTCTTGCATTCTAAAGTTATTGCAGTTGAGTAGTTCCCCAATAGGCATATACAGCCTGCTTCAGTAAACTCAGTACTATCTGATACTAAACAGTATGGAGTGTTCATTTACCAGATGCAAAGGAGAAGGGAACCTGGATCAAATAACAGATCTGACATGAATGGTGTGTGGTGTGTCCTTTCCTTTTGGTACTTCAGCAGCTCCTAAATCCTGCTGTGCTTCCTTTTACTAACTGACAAAAAACAGACATTCTCCTGATTACAGATAGCTGGTGGCAGACGGACCAAACTACTAAATATCTACTGCCTCAACTTTCATCTGTTTGTTTGAAATGGGCCATATCTGTATTTTCACACTATCTTCTCTAAAGCCATGCAATATGTGACTTTATCAACATGATTTTTTTTAAAAAAAATCATTAATTTAGATGATGTGCATAATCCAGATTCTGGACACTAATATAGTTATAGAAAATCCAAACATATACAACTAAAAACAAAATCAAATTTTATTTAAATAAAAAACCAAACACATGAAACTAGAGACCAATAGCCAAATGCAGCTGGTGCAACAACAGTGAATTAGATCGTGGGGCAGGAACTGTCTTTTCATTATGTGTGTGTGTACAGTGCCTAGCGCAGTAGGGCCCTGATCCCTAGTTAGGAAATCTAGGTGCTATCCCAAGACAAATAATAATAGGTTTCCACAGAAATGCACCTTCTTTCATGAGGGCTGAATGTAGCTCAATATATCAAGATTGTGAACAGCCAAGTGTCAGGAAGCAGACCCAGTCTCCAAGGCAACCTAATGAGTGCAGCTGGCCTGTAGTTGGCTGCCTTAGTGGCTACACCACCGGGTTGGTTGGAAGAGTCAGCAGACCAGCTCTTAAGCCCAGAAGCAGCAGTAGCCACACTAGCACTACTTCAGTGGCTATTCAAAGCTTTTGTCCATGGCTGTGATAGTGCCTGCTTGTTCCAAGCCCTGCTCCTGCCTTGCCTCACTCTAAGTAACCTGGCTCTGGCCTCTGATGCCTGCTCTAAGTACTAGACCTGACCATCCACGTCCTAGTCACTGACACCAGGCTGTGCCTTGAGTTATATTAACATAATTTAGGAAATTTGCAATATTTGGGGATGGCTCTTTCTCTGCACACAGCTCTTACTACCAAGGGGAGAACCTCAGAAATTAGAGCAGTCAAAGGCTTTTTCTTTTAGGTCACCTAGATCATCCACCTGCCAGTAAGGGATTTTTACCTACAGAATATTTTCTAGGATATATTAGTCTCCTTATAACGTAGGTGGTGAGTAAGCTGTCTATTAAAAAAAATCCTCCAACATAATCATAATCTATAGGGAGATCTTTAACACATGCAGGAAAATGTCAATATGCCACTTTTGACCTGGACTCACTACTGAAGAAGAGAGCAGCTGTTACTCATGCAACTAGGGTTGTTTCTGTTAGCAAGGGCCCCTGCTAGAGTTGCCAAGATCGAGCCCATCTTTTCCTAACAAGTTTCAGACAAACTGTAATTATTGAAGTTGTTCAGTGCTGAAGCAGACCAAACCACAGAGGTGCCTGAAGCGTGCCAGGTGTACTTTGACTTGGAGACAAGCACTGCAGGTGCTAGCCCTGGTGGGTCCCAGTAACCACTAAGACATGTGGCTAAGTGAAAAAGTATTTTACTAGGGTTGGCAAGAAAGGGCCAGGTTGCAAATACCCTAGGTACTGTACAGAGGCTTAAACAGTCACAATTCAAAGTGAGCAGAAGTGGTAAATGTTTGCATCCTGGGACAAGCTAACTGAATCAGGGCTCTTTAGGCCAGGATCTGTTAGTGTCTCTCATTGGATTCCCTCTGCACAGGCTCCCTGCCCAGTTGCTGCTTCCCGATAATTCCCTACACCCGGGTGTTTTGTCTGGCAGTCACAGCCCGTTCCCCATGAGGCTCGGCATACAATTCCTGGGGGTTCCTCTCTGCCTCTGACTTTGCTGCAGCTCCGGGCTTGCCATGTGGCTGCTGTTTTCAAACAGAACCCGGCCACTTCCTGGTTCGGGACCCTTCCCCTTACGTGGCTAGGGAAAAAAGGAAGTGCAGTGAGGTGGGAGCTAGTGAGAGTTGTTGTCTCCTGCTTAGTAGGTCCATCACAAAATCAGCTGAATCACTAGACATAAATAGAAGAGTATTGTCAGCTCTCATGTACACTTTATATCCCAAATCCAAAGTATATAAAGTTTATGAGGTTTTCTAGAATCTGCATGGTTTACCTGATGTTGCTTTTACTGTACCTCTAAGCCACCCTGTTACAGCCTACTAGACCACAGAATTTAAGGGATACTATGAACTTGAAAATCGTATTTCTGCCTGAAACTTTTGTACCTACTCTAAGTAATGCCTCTAACTGAAAGAAGTGAGAAAAATATTATATTTCTCTACATTTTTAACTTGATTATTCTGTGTGTTGACAGCCCCAGTTGTGTACAATTAGTGGCCTTGATCCCACAGTGAGCTCGTGTGGAAGATCTGAGCCAATTTCAATATATTTAACCCTGTATATCTATAAACTTCAGTGTCAGTTACTTTTTCTTTTGCTGAGAAAATCCTTATAAATATCAGCAGGAAAGCAGAAAACGCTTATTAACAATATTTTAAAAAAATCAGGACAACAATTTGAGACACCTTATCAGAAAATGTATTTATTTTAAATGTCAGTAGCAAAAAATAAAGTTGATCATATCCCTTTAAATTATAGTACAATGAAGAAAGATTAGCTGCAGTGAGCAGCTCAAAGAGAAAACCATGAGTTCTAAACTCTGTACTAGCTGCAAGTGCATTCAGATATTGTCAACTACTGTATCCTTGGATTGATGATGGGTGAGCAGAGAATTATTTTTTTTTAAAGAATTACTTCTAACAACTGAAAAAATGAATCAGTCTCTGGATCCTACTCATGAGATAAATAGGCCACTGCACAGTACAGGAAATCTGCTTTGCAGCTGTACCTTTTATTGTCATATCCCATTCATCAACTTTTGGCTAGAGTTTTTTGTTTGTTTGCTTTTTTGAGAAAAGTCATTTTCTATTGATCTTTTAAACATCACTAATCATCAAAAATTTCTGTTCTAAATGAATGGTTAAAGCAAGAGTGCTGCACTGGAAACCAGTCTCAAACTTCCAATAGTACTGAGTCATAATCACAATGCAGTTGCAGACTGTCACATGTGAATTTGTGACTGACTAGTAACATGGGTAATTTGGTAATCCAGTCTTGTCGGTTCATTATCCTAAGTATTTTTATAGATGAAGTATGCTGCTTTGTGGATTGTAAGTCCCTTTTATTGCCTTCCATGATGCTAGCTACCAATGAAAGGCTGAACACATCATTGGGAGGAATCTGATGAAAAGTGGAGTGACTTCTAATATTCATGTCACTACTTTTCAGTGTGAAAAGTTACCTCAGTAGGAATAGAGTAGTGAGAATGCAGAGGATGATGGGGGAACATCATTCAGGGTAAAGAAATGATGTCACATTTAACTAGCTCTGCTAACAAGAATCAGCTTTTATCTGTCTAATGCTATAGGATTTTATTTATGGAGTGTGTGTTCAATTTATAACCATATCCTAGACCTTGGCAACCAGAGACTGAAATGCTTGTTAGCCCAGGATACTTTCATTCCTGAGTTGCAATATAGCTGGTAAAATACAATTCACTAAGGGCTCAGTTCTATGAGGTGTTGAGCACTCTAGCCCAGATCTAGTAAAGCACTTAACTATGTGCTTAACTTTAAATATGAGTTATTCCACTGGCCTGATCTTCCCTACTGAGGCAATGCTGCTGGTTCTATTTTGGCTGGCTTTTATCCAAATGGTTACTCAGTTCAGCATGAGTCAATGAGGGGGTTAGAACGTGTTGAAGGAGTTAGCTTGGCTTTCTACACTTGGCTTGATCTTGATTAGTCTCCAGAAGATTAATTCATTTGAGTCTCTATTCGGCATGTGAATAAAAATACAGTAGGAACTAGCTACTCTCCTAGATTCCTCCCCAAGTTTTTGTCTGTTTGAAACTGGAGTCATCAAGAGTTATTGTTTGAGACAACCGTACGGTACATTCTGATGATTAAACTAGGGATCTCATGGCCTCCATGACAATAATGGCACTATCCTGGGTGACTTTAAGCTCACCTCATACTAGTGGGCACAGTTTAGGTTTAATCTTCAGCGTTGGCAGTTCAGCTACATGACCTCTTTCGGTAGCCAAGAGCAAGCAACATGAATGTTAATGTGGGTGAAGTTTGTCAGAAGCTGTTTTCACTGCTCAGCTCTAAAGCAGGCACTACTCAAATGTGTGCTGCTAATACAAAAGGAAAAAGTGTCACCTATTAAGTATACATTTTCAGATAACTGCCAGCAGTGCTAGGACAGCAGATCGGTATTCAGAGCAAGTCTGGTTAGCATCCACAACTGAGCTGGCCTCTCCTAACCTCTTATTGCTGTAAGCTTATCTACAAACAAAGACCCCAGTTATAAATTGCTTAAGTATCCTCACATGCAGGTGTGAAAAGAAAGTTCTCATTCCCCATATCCAACCTGCTAGCTCAAAGGAACAAATATACAGGAATAAAAATAAAGAGCAACCCTCAGGCCATGTCCTCTTTAGATGTCAGAGGACTAATCGCTGAGTTTCTTCACTACAGGAAAAAAAGTAACTACCGATTAATATTTTTCCCACATCTAGACAAACGGGAATGACCAGAGCTGAACTCTCCCTGTAAAAATAATGGGGAAATACAATGACACAGAATTAAAACAAAAAAGAGGAAGACAAATCAAGACATGACACTGTAAAAAAACAACAACCAACCCAACCAAACCAAACCAAACCCAAACCCCAGGATTGATTCAGACTCTTCCTTAAAATTTGCAATATATAAAAAAAAAGGTATCAATGCATAAAATCCACCAGCAGACCCGGGCAGCAGGTTTCACAGCTGCCTCTGATTTGGAGAGAGACTGGAATTGTAACCCACCTGACTGAGCTGGTCTGGAGGATCCCACGGGTCACAAGGTAGCTGACCTAGCAGAGAAGTCTTTATGCCAGCTTCATTGTTTTTAAGGTACTCTCAACTCCTAGTATTGACATTACATGGTTCAAATGGCATATGCCCTTGGCTCAGCAGGGCTGGGGCACAAGAGTGGGTAAATCAGGCAGACAGAAGTTCTGGGATAGACGGATACACCTCATATACAGTAGGTTGCATGGCTGCTATTAGCAGGTCAGGCTTATATACAAAATTTACACTATCATGTTATCACTGAAGTTCAGTATGGATCAGTCTGTTAAGTGTCTCTGAGTTGTATCAGTTTTCTAATTACATGACTTGAATTTATAATAACTTGGTCATCTGGCTGTCCATTCACTGCAACACCTAGCTGTGGTCAGATTGGAATCTTTGGGTCATTGTCCTCTTGTTCTGCATCTGCCCTCTGAAGAGTTTGCTCTGTTGATTGTTCATTCTAAGGAACAAACTGTAGATGTCAGTGGTTTCTGTTGAGCTCTCCTCTGTTGGTCTCGATCACATATGACCTGGGTGCTGAATTCTCTTTCTTTATAACAGCTGGAGTTGTCCATCCTTTTTGTCCATCCAGGTTGGCATGAACACAGTTCACGGTTCACTCTTTAACTGAGTATGGTCTGTTGTAAAAGTATTTATAAGCTCTTTTTGTCTTTTTTTCTGATTTGGCTACTTTCTTCACATTTGACCACTTCAGAGATAAGTTCTTTTCCAAGTTGGAACTGTAGTTCTGAATTGACTTTCCATCAGGAGCTGTGCTGGACTATATCCAGTAGCTGGTGTTGGTGTTGATCTATAGCTCAGAAGAGCAAGGAACGGATCTTCCTGCTGTAGGATTTTCTTTGTTATCTGTACAGCTCTCTCAACCTCTTCATTTGCTTGTGGCTAATGTGGGTGGCTAGTAATATGATCAAAATCATATTTCATTCAGAGTGACTTAAATTCTGCTGCAGTGAATTGTGGTCCATGCTCTATAACAGGGTTTCTCAAATTGTGGGTCGGGACCCCAAAGTGGGTCTCAACCCCATTTTAGTGAGGTCACCAAGGCTGGTGTTGGACCTGGACCACCAGCAAGTTTGAAGCCCAAGCCCCATTGCCCAGGACTGAAGCCCAAGCTCAAGCTACACCACCCAGGGCTAAGGTTACATGCCGCCCACCCATGCCCCCTACCCAAACCACCCACCCATGCCCCCCACTCAAGCTACACCACCCAGGGCTAAGGTTACATACCCCCCCACCCAGGTCCCCCACCACCACATCACCACACTGACTGGCCGGCCCTTTTATGGCATTTAGTTAATCCTGGATGTCCTTTGTGGATGAGGTTTAGTATTTCTCTTCTCATTTTATTTGGAATTATGATGTATTACTCATGAGTCCATTTTACTTGGTTAATTACCCATGTTCCACAAAGTCATATCTTGTCACTTCCTTAGTGTCCTTTAGATACTAAGGCCAACTGGCCCTAATGTAACTTAGAACTTCTTGAAGTTGCATGTCTATCAAGGTTACTTTTTGCAGCTGGTGTAGTCTCTTTTCTAAGACTGGTTTGTGTGCGTACATAGCATCCATGTATGCCTTTATGTCATCTTGGAGCTCAGGGGTAGTGGAGTGCAATGTTGGGCTCCATAAGAGTATCTGCTACTACCAAATTTTTCCCAGGACCATACTTAGCAATTGGATTAAGTTGGATTAACCTTATCAATAGATGTTGGCATCTCAGTGGTACTTGATCCAGTTTTTTTCTGTTGATGAAGATTACAAGTGGTTTTATGGTCTGTTATCAATGTAAAGGAATCAAATTCACATAGCTGCCAAAGTTATCACATCCCATATGCTTGCCAGGTACTCCTTTTCAACCTGTGCATATCGTTTTTCTGCCTCTGTGAGTATATGTGAGCAAAATGCAGCTGGCTTCTACTCAGATTCATGTTGTTACAACAATATACTATGTAGGCCAGAGCTGCTTGCATCGGCATTGACCATTGTGGGTTTGTTCACATAATAGTACTTGAGAACTGTACTGAAATAATTTATTTTACCTTTTTGAAGGCATTGTCTTGATTTGGCTTCCACAGTCAAGACGTGCTGGACTTTAGCAGTTCATTCAGTGGTTTTGTCACTATTGAAAGGTCTTCTAGGTATCGACCAAGGTAAGTTACCATCTCCAGTACATGTCTCAGTTCTGGTACATTTCTTGGTGCATTGACTTTTTGAATTGCTTTTACTTTCTCAGGGCTAGGACTGATTCCATCCTTGTTTATTTTCTGTCCCAAAAACATGATTTGGGGTCGCCAGAAAACACACTTGTTTAGTTTCAGTCTGGGTTAATTGATTAGACTTAGGACTTGGCTGAGGATTTTGTGGTGTTCTACCATTGAAGACCCATATATCAAAATATCGTTCATGAAAACTGCAACTCCATTTGTAAAAAGAAAAGGAGTACTTGTGGCACCTTAGAGACTAACCAATTTATTTGAGCATAAGCTTTCGTGAGCTACAGCTCACTTCATCGGATGCATACTGTGGAAAGTACAGAAGATCTTTTTATACACACAAACCATGAAAAAATGGGTGTTTACCACTACAAAAGGTTTTCTCTAGCCCCACCCCATTCTCCTGCTGGTAATAGCTTATCTAAAGTGATCACTCTCCTTACAATGTGTATGATAATCAAGTTGGGCCATTTCCAGCCCAACTTGATTATCATACACATTGTAAGGAGAGTGGTCACTTTAGATAAGCTATTACCAATAGGAGAGTGGGGTGGGGGGAGAGAAAACCTTTTGTAGTGGTAAACACCCATTTTTTCATGGTTTGTGTGTATAAAAAGATCTTCTGTACTTTCCACAGTATGCATCCGATGAAGTGAGCTGTAGCTCACGAAAGCTTATGCTCAAATAAATTGGTTAGTCTCTAAGGTGCCACAAGTACTCCTTTTCTTTTTGCGAATAGAGACTAAAACGGCTGTTACTCTGAAACTCCATTTGTGTTCATTAACAGTTCTGCCATCTTTCTTTGGAAGATTTCAGGTGCACTGGTGTCAAGGTTCCTCCCCCACTCTGAACTCTAGGGTACAGATGTGGGGACCTGCATGAAAACCTCCTAAGCTTACTTTCATCAGCTTAGGTTAAAACTTCCCCAAGGTACAAATTAATTTTATCCTTTGTCCCTGGATCTCCACTGCCACCACCAAACTCTAACTGGGTTTACTGGGAAACGTAGTTTGGACACATCTTTCCCCCCAAAATCCTATCAAGCCTTGCACCCCACTTCCTGGGGAAGGTTTGGTAAAAATCCTCACCAATTTGCATAGGTGACCACAGACCCAAACCCTTGGATCTGAGAACAATGAAAAAGCATTCAGTTTTCTTACAAGAAGACTTTTAATAGAAATAGAAGTAAATAGAAGTAAAGGAATCACCTCTATAAAATCAGGATGGTAGATACCTTACAGGGTAAGTAGATTCAAAACATAGAGAATCCCTCTAGGCAAAACCTTAAGTTACAAAAAAGACACATAGACAGGAATAGTCATTCTATTCAGCACAGTTCTTTTCTCAGCCATTTAAAGAAATCATAATCTAACACATACCTAGCTAGATTACTTACTAAAGTTCTAAGACTCCATTCCTGGTCTATCCCCGGCAAAAGCAGCATACAGACAGACACAGACCCCTTGTTTCTCTCCCTCCTCCCAGCTTTTGAAAGTATCTTGTCTCCTCATTGGTCATTTTGGTCAGGTGCCAGCGAGGTTACCTTTAGCTTCTTAACCCTTTACAGGTGAGAGGATTTTTCCTCTGGCCAGGAGGGATTTTAAAGGGGTTTACCCTTCCCTTTATATTTATGACTACTGGTAATACCAAAAGGTAATCTTCAAAAGCAAAAACTCCCAAAGGGTGTGATAAATGTAGTCAGCTTAGCACTTCCTTTGTCCAAAGGAAATTGCCAGAATCCACTTGAAGTATCCAGCTTGGAGAACACAGTAACTCCTTTCATTTTAGGGGTGGATATCTTCCGGTGTTGGGAGGATATATTTTTCTCTCACATCTTCTTCATTAAGTCTTTTAAGATAGATATGTATTTTTCCAATTTTCTTTCTATCCAGAACAATTGGGGCACACCATGCTCTTTTCTCAGATTTTCTCGATTTTTCCACTCCATTCCATTCTCTTTAACTCAGTTTCCACTTTATGAAATAATGGGATAGGAATGCTGTAAGGTGTATGTTCACTACATGGTTCATCATTATCTCTTAAGATTATTTGTATTGGATCACCTTCCAAAAGTCCAATAACACCAAATATTCCATTGAGTTCTTCCACCTTTCTCCCTACTCCCATCATGGCTGCCACACTGTGGCTGAAGGCTGTTGATAGGTGATCCTATTACTGCATATGCTTTTATTGCAAAGATTTAGTCTTTATAAGTTGTTTCTGAGGTGAACTGTCCCTTGCAGTTCAGAATACCTACAGGGCTAGTCAGGGGTGCATCAGGTGAGTTCAGCTCTGGGAGGGTTGGAAGGTTATTGTAAGTCCTGTCTGAGACGACTGTGACATCTGCTCCTGAGTCAGTTTTAAACTAAATAGTCTTTTCATGAATATTCAATTTCATATCCAGGCCAGTTCTGTATCATCACATGTGATGAACCCAGAAACAATAGCTCTTGGTTGTCTATAATAGGAGTCTGCTTTGGTGTGGCAAAATGTTCCTATTTTATACATTTATTACACCTTACACCTCTGGCTGGACATGCATCATCCCTTGGGAGAAGAATTTTTCCACATTTTGTGCATTTAGGCCGCAAGGATTTGGTGTTTGCCTGGAATTTGTCCCTCTTAGCCTGGGAGTTAGTTATCCTTGTCTCAGTGGTCTTATGGTAATGACTTGCAGCACTCATGCTGTGTCTGTTAACAGCTTTTAAGCTATTTTTTTGGTTTTCGAGTCTGGCAAGTTGCTTTTGGTTTTGCTGTCTCAACAGCTCACACTGCATTACTGTTTGAATACCTGGGTTTAGTGTTAAGTCTGTTATTAATTGTAGCTACTGTGAAAGATTTTATCTCTTAATCCAATAACAAGCCAGTCTCTGATATTTTCACGTTTTGCAGTTCCAAAATCACAGTTTTCAACCAATGTATGCAGATCTCTTATAAAACATTCAGCATTTTCCCTGGTCTTGAATCCTCTGGTGAAAACATGCTCTTTTCATAAACCACAATTCTGAAGTATAAAGTATGCATCAGACATAGCCAGAACCCTTTCATATTCATTTTTGTGACTGTCTTCAGTAAAGTCAAAGGATTATAAAGATATGTTCTGCCTACTTCCCCATAGCATAAATTAAAGAACCTATATATCTTCAGTTTCCTCAGGGAGTTTTGTAGCAATTTGAAATCTTGCAAAATAGTGCTTCCAGTCTGTCCATTGTGAAGGTTTGTCAAAGCTGAAGTTCACTGGGGCATTGAAGAGTAGCATATTGATGAAATCCTGCAACCTGTGTTGCTTTTTTTTCCCTGTCATGGAAACTTTGTTGCTTAGGTCCATCAGTCTGCAATGTTGGTTGCTTTTTTCTTTCTATTGCTGTTGTCCTCTGACACCATGTCATGTACATCTTGTACATGGTGGGTTGCAGAGCTGCTACTCGCAGGTCAGGCTTCTGTACCAGATATGGACTGGCCACGCCTGTGACCCCACCCCCGATGACAGGTTTCAGAGTAGCAGCCGTGTTAGTCTGTATCCGCAAAAAGAAAAGGAGGACTTGTGGCACCTTAGAGACTAACAAATTTATTTGAGCATAAGCTTTCGTGAGCTACAGCTCACTAGATACGGTAATGTTCTGCCAGGTCTGGCTGAGGTTAGCCGATGAAGTGAGCTGTAGCTCACGAAAGCTTATGCTCAAATAAATTTGTTAGTCTCTAAGGTGCCAGAAGTCCTCCTTTTCTTTTTGCGGATACAGACTAACACGGCTGCTACTTTGAAACCTTAAATAAGGTATGCTACACACAGTGCCACCTAGTGACTGAACAATATAGTACAGTTTAGCATCTCGTACCATTACAGACACGATCCTGCAGGACAAAGCAAATGGGCACACACACTGCGTGGGTCGTTGCTATTTACCATCCCCACGAGGGTATTTGTCTCTCTGGGCAGTTGGTGAAATCGGACCCGGGAGCTGGAGGTACTGCTTCCCAGGAGATTCCAAATCCCTGCTGGGTTAACGCCCTAGGGAGATACAGCCCAGACCACCCTGAACTAGTTGTACACATTCCCCCTCCTCCACTCCACCCATCTATGCCCTGACTCTTAGACCCCCTACACTGCTGGCCTGAGCCTGAGGCAGGCTCCATACTCTATCCCGGGGATATAAACATGGGTCCCTGGTACTTTCAGATTGAGTACTATGCCCTGTCATTTTGCAGTGTGGATGCAGGTGAAGCCACACCCCCGAGTCAGAAGGCCCGTGTAGTGTAGTATAAGTGCATTAGCATGGCTCTGAAACCAGGTCCAGCAATTGTAAACCCAGATTTACAATGCAGTATGGACACTCAAGCATGGGCTTGGAAACACCAAGACCACAAGCCTAGGTCCCACAGACCTATGTTTACAATGCAGTATAGACATACTTCAAGGTCACAATAGATGTACTAATAGTCCCTGCTGGCATTAAACTCTTTGAGTTTATCTACATATAAGAGCTTTCAGTAAAGCAGACCCATAAAACACCATCTGAATCGGACAAACTCCTATATGAACATAATAAAAAGAATAGCAAGGCACTCAATGTCTTTTGTGTGTATAAAAAGAGAAATTAAAAAGAGGCCTTTGAATGACAACACGTGTATTTTTCTGGGTAAACAGGGACGTTGAAGTAAACTTCATTAATTTCTTTAATCTGAGGAATAAAATAGTTTGAGGAAATGGAGAGAACAAAACAAAACAAAAATCAAAAATAAACAAACAAAAGACCCAGTAGCACAATTGCACTTGTTTCTGTCTGTTCCATTCCATACGAATAGGTTCTTACACTGCCCCCTTCACTGTTGTATATGAGTACCTTCCAGAAGTGACAAACATCTGTCATTTGTTTTCTCATCCTCTCCCTAGGGGGAGAAGGATGTGTAATAGAGTGTTCTGTTTTGGAATTGTGGGTGTGTGCATTCTATACGGCTATGTTAGAGAAGGCAAGGTCAAAGAAGTGCCTTTCACTTAGAGCAGAAAGCATATGATGGCCCTGGGAGAGTTCATTCCATGGCCTTGGGCTGGCCCCCAAGAAAGCTCTGGGCTTTACGCTCATTGTAGAGAGTTCCACTGTGCCAGAGGAGTGAAGTTATTGACCACGGTCATCATTCCAGAGCTGTCTTTTAGATATCCTGTGCACAGAACATAAGAATGGCCCTACTGGGTCAGACCAAAGGTTCATTTAGCCCAGTATCCTGTCTTCCAATAGTGGCCAGTGCCAGGTGCCCCAGAGAGAATGAACAGAACAGGTAATCATCAAGTGATCCATCCCCCGTCGCTCATTCCCAGCTTCTGGCAAACAGAGGCTAGGGACACCATTCCTACCCACCCTGGCTAATAGCCATTGATGGACCTATCCTCCATGAATTTATCTAGTTCTTTTTTGAACCCTGTTATGGTCTTGGCCTTCACAACATCCTCTGGCAAGGAGTTCCACAGGTTGACTGTGTTTTGTGTGAAGAAATACTTCCTTTTATTTGTTTTAAATCTGCTGCCTATTAATTTCATTTGGTGTTATGAGAAGTAGTAAACAACACTTCCTTTTCTACTTTCTCTGTACCAGTCATGATTTTATAGACCTCTGTCATATCTCCCCTTAGCCATCTCTTTTCCAAGCTAAAAAGTCCCAGTCTTATTAATTGCTCCTCATACGGAAGCCGTTCCATACCCCTGATCATTTTTGTTGCCCTTTTCTGAACCTTTTCCAATTCCAATATATCTGTTTTGAGATGGGGCAACCACATCTGCACACAGTATTCAAGATCTGGGTGTACCATGGATTTATATAGAGGCAACATGATATTTTCTGTCCTATTATCTATTCCTTTCTTAATTATTCCCAGCATTCTGTTTGCTTTCTTGATTGCCACAGCACATTGCGTGGATGTTTTCAGAGAATAGGACCGGTCAGACCCCTGGGGGACACCACTATTTACCTCTCTCCATTCTGAAACTCTTTGTTTCCTATCTTTTAACCAGTTACCAATGCATGAGACCACCTTCCCTCTTATTGCGTGGCAGCTTACTTTGCGCAAGAGCCTTTGGTGAGGGACCTTGCCAAATGCTTTCTGAAAATCTAAGTACACTATATCCACTGGATCCCCTTGGTCCACATGCTCGTTGACCTCCTCAAAGAATTCTAGTAGATTGGTGAGGCACGATTTCCCTTTACTAAAAGCATGTTGACTTTTCTTCAACAAATTATGTTCATCTATATGTCTGACAATATTGTTCTTTATTATAGTTTCAGCCAGTTTGCCCATTACTGAAGTCAGGCTTACAGGCCTGTAATTGGCAGGATCACCTCTGGAGCTCTTTTTAAAAATTGGTGTCACATTAGCTATCCTCCAGTCATCTGATATGGAAGCTGATTTAAATGATAGGTTACAGACTACAGTTAGTAGTTCTGCAATTTCACATTTGAGTTGCTTCAGAACTCTTGGGTGAATACTATCTGGTCCTGGTGACTTATTGCTGTTTAATTTATCAATTTTTTCCAAAACCTCCTCTAATGATACCTCAATCTGGGACAGTTCCTCAGATCTGTCACCTAAAAAGAATGGCTCAGGTTTGGGAATCTCCCTCGCATCCTCAGCCATGAAGACCAATGCAAAGAATTCATTTAGTTTCTCCGCAATGGCCTTATCTTCCTTGAGTGCACTTTAGCACCTTGATTGTCCCATGGCCCCACTGGTTGTTTAGCAGGCTTCCTGCTTCTGAGGTACTTAATTTTTATTTTTATTTTTTTTGCTATTTGCTATTATTAAGGCCAATGAGTGCCTTATAGAGAAGGACTGAGACCTGAAACTTGATTCAATATTCTTTGGGAAGCCAGTCTAGAGAGCAGAGGACAGAAGTCTGATATTCTCATAATAGTTAGTGCTGCTGAGGAGCTACACAGTAGTGTTCTGTACCAGTTGGAATTTCCTAAGGCTTCATGCCCAGGTATTGCTGTAGCCCAGCCAAGAGGTGAGAAAGTTGTGAATTACTTGAGGCCAGGTCATTGTTCACCAAGATGGGATGGAATCTCCTAGCCAGCCAAAGATGGTAAAAAAGCATTAATCACAAATGTGGCGATGTAAAAGCTTAACATTAATGAGGAATCCAGGAACACTCCTAAATTATGGACTGAATTGACCAGTTGGGGGTGTGTACCTTCAACTACAGGGGACTTCACTGTGGCTGCAAACTCTGCCCACCAGCATCACCTCTGTCTTGCTCAGGTTCAGCTGTGCTTCATCCATGAGCTTATCTCATCCAAGCACTTCACCATCTTGGGATGGTTGTATTTGGTGAAGGATAGGTCTGACTTGCTGTGTGCTCTTCCATTTTCTGGTTGCTAGTACCCTCTGTTTTCACTTCTGTTTGAGAACTTTTTTAAAGATATCCATATACAAAAACGTGTATGCAGTTGCAGCTCTGTGTTTGTGAGCACAGTTTACTGCATTTCTGAGCAAAAATCCAGTGACTGCACATGCAAACATATCTTAATAGCCACTTGTACAGATAGTCACCTGATCTGCATAGACATGATCATAGTAATTGCATACAAAAATACAGACATGCAACTATTTGATAATTGTTTTGTATGGACTGCATGATTCCCTTCAAAAGTCCAGACAAAACTGGTTCTTAGTGACTCTGCCTGCTTTGACTTTTCTGACCTTATGATGATCCTGCTTTTCTAAACCCTTTTCTAAATACCTTTTTGCCTGCTATGACCAAGATCCCAACAGCATAAAGGACTACCTATCTGAGGGCTCTAGTATGGGCCTTTGAAAGGGAAGCGATTGCAACCCTTCTGAATTCATGACTAGGCCACAGTAACAAAGGCCACAGAAGAACTTAAATGGTAGTCACCGATGGAAAACTCCCTAAACCAAGATCTATTGGTGAAGCAAAGTGAAATGCCTTATGAAACTCTTACTTTCATACCTCATTTGGGATGTCATATGGGAGCTACAGTCTTCTGCTGGATAGTGTAAGTGACCCCTGATTCTTTGCTTCCAGAAGACAACTCCATAAAGGTATTTGTCTGACCACCACTGTCTGGCATGCCATCATTGGATCTTTCCCTCCCTTCCCCCTGTCCTCCAAACATTTTACACCATAGTCTTTACTGTTTATTGGTGACAGCTTAATCCTGCCTTGACCTTCCCCCCATTATATACAGAGATAGGAAGAGAGACAGGATGTCAGGAAGGTTGTGTCTTGCAATGCATAACATACATGTAACAGCGAATTCATGTGCTCAAGCAAAAAAAAATGTTTCATAAATTGTACTGTTTACCCTAATTGTGTGGTATTTTCAAGTGATAATAAATGTCCTATGATAGATCTGTTAAATATGGTGTACATGTGGAAACGATTTAATATATATAGAGAACAAAACAAGGGGAAATGTATTCATGTCAAAAAGGGCACAATGCAACTAACTGACTTTAATTAAGCCTGAAATGAGTCCATGCAACCTCAGAGTGTACATACTGCTGGAAATAATCAAGCATGGATTAATATGGTTGTTTTTATATGATACCCCAGGTTACCCTTTCCCTACATTTCAGATGCAGGAGAACACAATACCCTCCGTCCCCAGGGTCAGAACACTTGTGATAATAGGGTCAATCCATAGATGTTTGATGCAAATAGGCTATTTAAAGGACTCTACATTTGTGGAACAAGTTGGTATAATATAGTTGTGACACAAAGGCCTATTTATAGTTCACTACTCTGTATAAGTAACTCTTGTCAGGTCTGACATACTCACTACACCTCAAACACTGGTGTCATGATATTTATTTAAAAGGTGACACATGTATCATTTGAAATCTAATAACACAGTGGTCATTAATGTCACTGTGAAATGTTTGTAACAACTCTGGAGGTGAAATTATGGACACTCTCGTATATCATGTCCTGGAGACTGTAAACAAACAAAGGTGAAAAAACAGGTTTCTCCTTGTGTTACAAAGTTGTTTGTGGGTTGAATCTTACTCCCATATATACATGCCACGTGTGAGCAATTGGATGCATACCATCTTGTTTGTTTACACCGTGAGTGTGAATTGTACAGAACTGATGTGTTGAATATATATAATCAGTTTCTCCCTCCTCCCCCACCACGAACAAAAAACCTGTCTGAGTGCTGCTCTACCTACAAATTTGAGAGTTCAGAACTTAGCTGGATGAGTAAAATGTATTAGGTACTTGATTTGCTGTTTATGGAATTTTACTACCTCTGGGTAGGAGGACATTGGTAGTTAAAGACTATATTTAAGATATAGTTCATGCTAAATTTGATATGCTCTGGGATGGTATTTTTTTATATGAAAATCCAGGGTGTGAAAGGAAGTGTTTGTTTTAGGGATTTTTGTCTTAGCCTTCCACATGATTTTGATGTATATATGAAAGTTCATATTGTTGCCCTGTTCTATTACCTTCTCACTCTTCTTGGTCCCAACTTGAGAGCAGCACTCTTAAAAAAGAGGAAGATATTGAGGATCAAAATGAGTGAATGTAAACTCTGGCCCTTCAATAATAAGCAAATTGGCTCTTGTAACTCTACTCTCCTGAGACGAGTCCTTCATTGGAAGTGAGAGCAGAAGTGAAACAACGACGAGCTCCTTCTGGGAGCACAACCTTTTCCTGTGTCCACCATAAAGTCCTGGGAGGGCAGCTGAGATTCCAGGGCACACTGCTAGATGGGACTGAGTAGCCTCTTTGAAAGGGGAACAGATTAGCCCTCTCATGGATGGTACCTTTTCTGTTACAGCTGGTGATATTTTTTTTAACTGAGGTTTAGAAGACCACAACATTTTACATGGAAAATGTATTTTTCATCAAAGGTTTGTGATTAAATTTCTAAATGAAAAATTACATTTTTGAATTTTTGTCTCTAAATTGTGGGAACAAACTACTTTATCACTTACTGTACTTGTTTTCCACTGGAGAAAAGAGAGGGGGGATTTTTTTTTTTAAATGTGAAATTTTTTCCCACCAAAACAATATGAACATTTTTAGCATGGTTTTTGCCTTTTTTCCCCCTTTGACCAGTTCCATTGACCAAGTAATGACTAACAAGAAGAACTTGGAAACAGGCTTCATTTGCCTTCTGTGAACTGTGAGTAACTAAATAAGGGCTGAGATCTCTACAGATACTTCGTATTACAACACACGTACACATGTGTGAGTAATGCCAACACATATGCACACAACCATGCACACACTGTCCAGCATTAATGGAAACAACCACTCAACAGATAAGTTTGAATGTTCAGTGTTAACACTGACCCCTCTGCTTATACCTTAAAGTTTTTGTTTTATTTTTGTAAAAATTTAATAATAATAAAATATTAATTAAAATTAATAATTAATATGGTTTCTTGCTATATAATTATATAGGGATATAATGTGATGGATCCTTCCATGGGTATGAAGTGGGGAAGGAACGGGAGTCTTATTAATTTATGCCATTCATGCAAGGACCCAGTCATCTTAGTGGTCCCTGTACACTCTCCAAACACATGGATTGGTCCCTCCCAGTGCTCCCTAGAGCACTCCAAAGAGGTTATAGATGTGCATGGAGGACATAGAGACATGTTTAGTCCCCTTCTCCACACTGGCCATGCTAAGTGTTGCCACAGCTTCTATGCTGCCCCTGCATAGACTGAGCGTCCCAGAAGGTGGTGTGCTTCCTGAGTGAGAATGCTGCGTGTATCATCCCTGGGGCAGGGATACTCTGCACCACCATAACTGAGGCCATAAGTGGGCACAGTCTTCCCATATTATGTTTTTCCCACAATATAGCTTTTTATTGAAGTCCTATTCAAATCACACTAGTGCTCCTTTCCAGGTAATACAATGCATAATATAATCTAACCTGGCATTTCTTACAACACCTTGTATTCATTATTACAGACTATAGCTTCCAGGCTGTACTTTTTTTTATTTACAGTTGTCATCAAAAACTACTTAACAAATAGTTAATGTATGTATTTTACTAATACCAAGCTAACTCTTAAATATAGAAACTTAACTCAGCCATACATTTTTTCATATACCATTTCACAGCATGCTCCATATGACAACATAACAAGACATATACCATTCATTTCTCCTGAAAGTTTATATAACAACTTTCTATGGGACTTAACTTCAGCAGTTCAAACTTCACAATGCAGTGTAATGTGCCTCTTCCTTCATCCAGGCCCTGTGATGATATTTTGGATTTTGATTTAAAACAGAAGCATAAAAATATTTCAATTAGTTCAGTCCATTGCTTGAAAAATCTATCTGGATTGGAGCGATGTAGATTATGTGTGGAATGCTCTCACTTCTCTCCTTATTTCACGTAAAGGGAGGCCCTTTGCAAGCAGGGGAAAAAAATCAGAGTATCAGATACAGTGCAAATTTTAACCTAGACTCTGATCCTGCACCACACAGATGGACCTCTATATCCATGTGGAGCCTGCACTACAAGTTATATGATATTTACAGAGAGGGTCTTAGGCTATAAATTCCACAGTGCAGTGACTGCTACTACACATCTTCTGCACCCAGAAAAGAGACCTGACCAGAAAAAAATTGTAAATCAATCATATAATTTTATCTAAATTGTTGTTATATGATAGTAAATATACATTATTGATTGATAAGCTTGTGTAACCCTTTATAATGAATTATTCATTTCTCTATATGAACTGTGTGTAAGGATATATAAGAACTGCTTGTTTGTGTTATTGCATATTTTATTTGACAAATAAATTATGTAAAGAGAGCATGTTTAAGGCATGTACACCTGCAGGTCAGAGTTAAGGTTAAGTGTCATTGATAACTGTAGCTGCACAGGCCTTATGAAAGTTAAGTCCAAGGTGTGTCAAACTGGGCATGCAAAAGCAGAAGCTGCTCTTGAAAAAATTGGCCAAAGTGGTCGGTTTAGGCCAGAGAGTCACTCATATGGCAGGGAACAGAACCCAGGAATTATACCTGATGGGCAAACTTTCCACAACAAAACCTGAATCCATATAAAATGTGGTCAGCTGCAGATTCCAACATGGAATCAAAAACAAACAAGTTTAATGTGAAATGTTTTGGACCCTGCAGACCTTTCAACAAAAGTCAAAGCAAAAATGATTGCCCTCTCCACATATAGAAATTGCTCTTTTTAAGGCTGAGATGTTTTTGTAACAAAACTTGCCTTCTGGATTTTACAAACCTTCTTGAGCCCCAAGCCTTATGTACCCTTAGAAACTTCTATGCAATATTATCATAGAATCCCAGGGTTGGAAGGGACCTCAGGAGGTCATCTACTCAATACTTTGATCTTTGTCAAGCGACCAGCTTTGCTTTGCTTCTAATCTTCACTGTATTGCGTTCAAATGAACAAAAATCTTATCAAACTCAAAGGAGGCAAAATCAATGAAGTGAAGTTTAGAAGGACCCAAATAGTTTAGAAGGACCCAAATAACTCCAGCACAGAGCTTTTGTCTTGTCTTCCAGTTACCTGCTCTAACTTCTAAACATCCTCCCTGGTTTGAAAAAGAATAATGTACCTTCAGAAGACTTACAGAGTCAACAGCAATATGAGAGGCTGTCTCCTTTGGAAAATAGCATTGTCTTAGTCAGCTATATTATTAAAGGTTGATTAATGCGAATGTCAGGGTGGGATTCAGGAATTGCCTTTGACAGGTCTGAAAGAGGATACTGGAACATTTCAAAAGCAAAGGAAAATATGCCTTGACAGATTAAAGAGCATGGTGTCATGCTTTACCTTCCTCAAACTATCCTTTATCAGATGGATTAATGTGTTACTACCATTTGAAAAGACAGACCAGTGCATGTGAGAGAAACAAAATAGCTCACTGAATCTGGTTTGACTTTAGTAGCAAAGGAATGGGAAACATTTATTTCTCTTGTCAGTAGGCTGAAAGAAATAGACATCTTCTCGCGTGTGCCTTTATCTTAAATTAGCTTCATTAATACAAGGATCAAGTGGGAAAGTTACAAAATAGATTCTATAGCAGGATGTTGCTCAGAAGAGTGGCCTCTGGATGGATTGCAGTAAAAGAGAGAGATTAAAATGATACGACTGTGGGTTATATAATGATGGTTCCTTTCCTAAAGCTTATTTGGCATTTGGATTGAAGTTAATCACTCTTTTCATTGACTTTACTGGACCATATGTCATTTGCTGCATGCCTCTAGATGCTGATCAGATTAAATGCCCTGGCTGTTTGACACCTTTCATGTGTCTGCAACACTGGTGTTTATAGCTCTTCTGACACAAAGGTAGAGGTGGGCAAAGGAACTTGGAAGGATTACATTTTAACTTGCTATTGTTTCTTCCTCTAATTGTAAGATGACAGTCCACATCCAACTGTGACCCCCCCCATCCTAATAATGAGTGAAATGTACAGAGGGGACAGTTAATAAATAATACGACATGTTGTGATTGTGGGCTTTTTTTCTGTCACTCCTGTTTAGAAAATAATAGGAAAATATTATAAAATAGGATTGTCAAATATTGTTTCCAAATCTGCTATAAATCTTGACTTCTACAGTCAGTACATTTTGAATAACTTAACTGTAATCTCTGGGGATCATTTCATTTTTTGCATTAGTAGGAAATGTCACCAGAATTAAAATTTTTTGAAATAAACCTCACTATAATCCATCAAAATTAATTAAAAAAAATAACTGTAAGTCAGGAAGGGGCTTTAATAGTCACCAGCTGAGGTGAAAGTGACAATTAACTTGACTGGCCAGAACTGTGCAATATGTGAATGATTGCCACTCAGATTTACTAGGTTATGGAACATCAGTTTCTGTTCAGAGGAATACCTTGCAGAGCAGGATAATTTAGAGCTGATAGCATAAACTGTCAAGCTCAGCTATGACCTGTTTATGCTATTTACCTGATTTTGTGCAATACTTTAGACCTGATTAAGTATTTCATTGCAAACAAAAAATCCAATATCACATTCTGTGTACAGACATCAATCTAAAACACTATCCATGTCATGAATATACTAATGGTATCAGCTCTGTTTTCTTTTTAGGTTCAAAAATGTTATTATAGAAAACACTACATACACCACACAGTGCAACTGAGGCAATGATGTCTGCACCTAATAAAGAGAAATGAAGCAAAGAAAAAGAGGTAGGCAAAATCATATAAAACAAAATATAATCTTTCATTTTTCTCAGTCTAAATATCAAACTCCCGCAAGTTAATGCATGTTGTAGACACTGAAGTGGAACAGTGGGTGGCTCTTCATGTGTAACCATGAAGAGGTGAAAGGAGTGAAGGGAAAACACAGATTTCTTCCCCCCCCCCTGCCCCCAGTGTCAGACTTGAAGAACTGAGGTTTATTAATAATATCTATATCAATTGTGTTGCCATTGTGTTGCCATATTATTAATAAAGACCCCATTGTGGTAGGCACTGTAGAAACACATAGTAAGGAACAGTCCCCACCCCAACAATCTTACAAACTAAACAGGCAAGAGTTGGGATGGATACAAAGGCATAGAGAGGTAAAGTGACTTGCCCCAGGTTGAACAGCAATGGACAGAACCCTGACTCCCAGTCTAGCCCTATCCACTGGGCCACGCAGGGTCTCCACTACAGATATTTAACCTGCTTTTTAAAGGACTTTGAGAAGTGTGGAGAAAAAGTTCTGTGACAGTGCTGTAGCATAGCTTAACTTCACTGTAAAGACCAATATAGACATTTTGCTTGAGGGAAGGGGTGGCTCATGGATGGCAGGTACGGATGTCATTAGATGCTAATGAAGGAGTTACAGAAAGATTCTTGTTGAAACACAATATAGGCCAACAGGGATATAGGCACAGTGTCCCATGTAACCTGAAATATTCATTATTGTTCTACCTGAGTCCTGAACTTCTCGTACTGAAACAACAAAATGAATAGGACCCTTCTAGAGAAGTGTTGTTACAGTCTCTTTTCTCACAAATTAAAGGAAGTTGTGTTCTGCACTTACCGTGTTCTGCACTTCTCCTTATTTTTAAATATGGTTCAATCTTCCTCTCAGTTCATCAGATGACCTCACAATTACTGTCCAGCACATATCACATAACTAACTACAGTATATACAAATTTTCAGCCCTAGGGAGAACTTTGTTTTTCTGGAAAATTTTAAAATAATTGCCATTTGGGAGGGTGGGGGTTAGTTTAGGAACTCAATTTTGAGAAACGATTTTTAATGCTCCTATATTTTTTAAAAAATTCTATTTGAAGATAAAGCTCCCCGTTGTAACGATTATCATTTTGTCTTTGATATTTACATGGAAATGACTTGTAAATCTGTTAAAACTTCCTAGATAAATAAATAGATTAAAAACATAGCAGATCATTTGCAGATGCCTCTCTTTGCCTCTTGAGGAGCTTGTGTTCTTACAGAATTTAGCAGAGCCTGCGAGAGAAGTTCTATCTCCTCTTGTGTTTGATGCTAAGTGACCTCTGAATTGTTTTGTTTAATGCAAGGAGTTTTTAACAGTCCCATTAAGTGGTGATAAGGTTTACAATAGTTAAGACATTTGGACTTTGATAGGGTACATATGTAAGACTCTCACCTCACAAATCAGCTGCCTGAATTGCTTAAGACAAGTTGGTCAAGGAGGTTATTTTATAGTCTACTCCTTGGACAGTGAGCTGGCAAGCCTCCTAAATGTGAAATGGCTCTCAGTCTTTCAGAGTGTGTGTTGAAATATACTAGGGGAGCAAGTGAGAGGACCAGGTGGCCCAGGAGATATAGGTAACAGAAGATGAAGTATTTCCCCTTTAAGTTGCTAGTTGAAATCCATTGCAGGCATATAGGACTTTATCTGAAGCCCACTGATGGCAATACAAATCTTTCAATTGATTTCAGTAGGCTTTGATCCATAGTAAAAAGTAATTGAAAGTATAGCAATAATTATATGGTGTCCTGTGTACACTGGATTGCCAGTCTATGTTGGTCTATGTACATGGATTGCTGATCTCAATCTAATTCACAGTGGGGTAGAATCCACATCACAAAAAACTTGACTACACTTGGCACCCTCTTGGGGAAATTGAAGGGATCGTGCCAAAGGCCAGATTTCCTCCAGACTTACACCATGTAATCCTACTTAAGTTAGTGGAATTGAATGTGGGCAGAATTGAGCCCCAGGAATTGAATGGAAACTTGAACTATTCTTTTTCCTAGGGAAAAATTCTACATAATAATTTAATAAAAATTGATACCCCCATGACAGAATTCAATAAAATGGTTTCAAAACAAAACAAACTATGGAAAGAAGAACATTCTATATTAAATGCAATAGGATTTTTAGTCTAAGGAACCATTTTGGTTTCATTCCTACTGCATTTGATAGGACCTTTTCATAAGTATTAGAGGCAAAACTTGTATTATCAGTGCCTATGCTGAACTTATTATGCCAATCCTGAGGTCAGTCCTCCTTCAGGTACAGAGCCACTGAATAAAACTCAAGGGCCAAATTGCCTCCACCTGAAACCATCCAGGGAGAAGGAAAAGGAAGGATGGAATCTCTGAGGGTCCCATTGTAGTTCACAATGTCAGTCCATCAGATGTTCTTCCCTCTTGGAACAGATGGGGGTTCACTGCTATGGTGCCATTTTCCTGATGGTACCAGATGCAGCCAGTATCAACACTTCCTCCATCCCTCCTTCTTTCCCCAACCCTCCTACACTTTCCATTGGGTTATAGAATCACAGAGTTCAAGGCGAGAAGGGAGCAACAGCCACGGGTACAAAACGGGCAACCAATATCACCACCCAACCACCTACACACTAAAACCAACAACTGAAATTAGAGCAAAATATTACAGTCCACAGGACACAAGATTATTATGTGCTACAGGCAGAGAATAGGAGGGACTGAGAGGCACCAGAGCTCTAGGCCCCCACAATGGCTAGGAAATACTTAAGTGAGAAGTGTGCTTCTGGAGAGAAGGAGGATAAGAGAGGATCTGCCATGGGTATCTTCAGAAAATGGGGAATAAGGAACACTTCAGAGGCTGATCTTGTTTGCATAGGCACACCCACCCCGCCTAGCATGAGCCCTCAGCAGCCCAAATGGTCACTTTGGAACTGTTTTATGACAGAGGGACTTGCCATCAACTAAGTAGCACTCGCTAGACAAGGGACATGGGTTCCAAAAACCCATGAATTGAGAGAGGCATTTGTACCTGGTGGTGTGAGCTGCTTTTGAGGGCCTGAAACACCAATTGTACCACCTCCTCTCCCCACTGTAGAATATCAGAGCTAATTTTGATTCTATTAGAAGTCTAGTTACAGGCTGCTGAGCTGAATTCACTTTGGGCCAATGGTGCATCACCACTGAGGCTCCCCTACTACAAGCTGAAATCACTAAAGAGCTAAAATTACTAAGAGCTGAAATCACTGAGTGCTGTATTAAATAGTGGGGGGGCGTGAGCTGAAGATACATTGCTGAGCGGCTGGCAGAGCAGTTCGCGGGACAGCTGGAGCGGCTCATGGAACAGCTGGAGTGGAGTTGCTGGTGGAGTGGCTCACAGGCCGGCTGGTGGAGCAGAGTGGCTCGCGGTGAAGGCTGCAGCAGAACCCCACGTAGAGGGGGGGCAGTCGGCCTCGGACCACGTAAGGTGCCCCTTAACAGCACCCTTCTCCCCGCATTTCCACCCAGGCTGGGAGGTAAAACTCTGCAGTTAAACTTTTGAACTCTGGGGCTGCACTGACCAGGGACAGAGACTTTTGGGTTGTTGGACTTTTGGGACTTTGGGTGATTTTTTGGGTTGCTGGGCTCAAAAACCAAAGGGAAAGGACACGGCCCAATTTGCTGGGGTGGGTCTTTGCTCATGGTTTGGTTTGTGAACCCTAGTTGTGGTGTTTTCCCAATTTAATGCTGATGTCGTTTACCTCATGTTATTAAAGATTTTCTGCTACACCGTGACTCTGTGCTTGCGAGAGGGGAAGTATTGCCTCTTTGAGGCAGCCAGGGGTGTGTGTAAGATTTTCCCAGGTCACTGGGTGGGGCTCGAGCTGGTTTTGCATTGCATTGTTGAGAAGGAACCCTTATGTACCAAACCCAGCCCTTGCTGCTATCAACTTGGCCTGGCAGAAGGGTTACATATACATATATATACATATATATATATAAAGTTAACATATAATATATAAAGTGTAATAGCAAATACCACCATGCTCCAAAGAAGATATATATAGTGAATGGTTTACTTTCCCATAGACCACCATTTTGCCTAATGCTACTCTATATAATTTAACAAAAGTATTAGAAATAAGACCTTGCTATGCAAAACTCAGCTAAGCAGGATCTAATGAGTTTATCAAATGATGTTGTGTGTTCGATCAAGGCCCAGATCTTGCAATGAATTGTTAGGAGCCACCCCCCTGTATCTGTGCAGAGCCCCATTGACATCGGGGAGACTCAGTACAAGCAAAGGAGTTTCCCCACATGCTTCTCTGCAGAATTAAGGCCCTGTGTATAGGGGTTTGTTGTGGGGTACAGAGAGGCCCCACACTGGCAGAGAAATGGTTAAGGAGAGCCCGTAGGTCCAGCTAGCCCTGCCCAACTCATGGGTGGCACGTATAAGAGGCTGGCCATGCCAGGGGCAAGAAATGCTGGATGTGGGTCACCTCCCTTTGGAGGTGCACTGGCCCACTACCTCTAGAGTGCTGTCGCCGGAAGCTCCTGAGAAAGCGGGGGGGCACCGGCACCCGGACTGTGGCCCCACCCACACTCTGCCCTGAGGCCCCACACCCACTCTGCCTCTTTCCCTGAGGCCCACTGCTCGCTCATCTCTGCCCCCTCTCCCCCATCGCTTGCCTTTAAATCAGGACAAAAGTGGGAAGGCATAGCCTCCTGACCCCCCTGCCCTTTAGCTGAGATGCTCCAGCATCAGCATGCACAGCAGGAGGGGGAGTCCCATAGCTGGGCCGGGCAGTGAGAGGCTGTGCGTGCTGATACCAGAGCAACTCAGCTAAGGGGCGCCAGAACAGGGGCGGCCATGAGGCCATTGCCCCATCATGTTTTTCCTTGACGTAAGGGCAAACGATGGGGAGGAAGGGTCAGAGAGGAGCAAACGGTGGGTGGGGAGGCCTTGGGGGAAAAAGGGGTGCATGGGTGGGAAGAGGCGTAGAGAGGGCCATGCCTCAGGGAAGAAGCCAAGCAGGGGTGGGGTGTAGTGGGGGGTGGGGCCACGGTCTGGGTGATGGTGGCTCTCTCACTTCTAGGGAGCTTCTGGCACTCATGTAGGCCTCCTAAATGAAAGAGTCATGCACTGTTTATCTGCATAGAATCATAGAATATGCATAGGGTTGGAAGAGACCTCAGGAGGTCATCTAGTCCAATCCCCTGCTCAAAGCAGGACCAACACCAACTAAATCATCCCAGCCAGGGCTTTGTCAAGCTGGGCCTTGAAAACCTCTAAGGATGGAGATTCTTGAAAAGCAATGCCAAGTCTGGAGGGGAATAAACTGAGATAACAGGGCTGATTGGCCAGGGAGGAGAATGGAGCTCTGCCACTCTGTTAGAAGGGAGCTTTGTCTGCAGAGCTGCAGAGAGAAGGGCCCATTAGCTGGAGTAGCCACTTGGGAGGATCAGTTAAACCCTAAGGAGTGAGTGACACACAAATCATTTTGGGGCTAAGACTCTCCAAACTACCCTCCCCCCAAAGGGAATCAAACTGAAGGGACAATTAGTTAGGGGATGGGAGTGCCCTTCAGTGGACACCAGAAAGAGAGACTTCTTCTACTTTGGAAGACCTGTGGTAGCACTGGGGCACCTTGAAGATTGACAAGGCAGAGCTGCTCCAGGCACACCACTATAGGGCTCTTGGGAGTTTTAACTCAGCCCATTCAACTCCTGAATTGTACCTGGTCTAATTACTTGGTGCTGCAAAAGCACTGACCACTGTGGGTTGGGATATTTTCCTAGGACATGTGAAGTCTCAAAAAGTCCTATGGTGTGGAAGCTGGTCAACTGAATTTACACTTGAAGATAAAGAGAAGCTAAAGATAACAATTTCAAAAGAGCGTGGAATGGTTCCAGGTTTTAAGGCCTATGTTTATATATAATCCCTAAAGCAGGTGATATTTATAGAGATTTGCTTTTATAGATGGCTATTGCCCCTGTGCTATGAATATCTTCATAAAACTAGGGCGTTTTTCCCTAGGCTTTATATAGGCTTTATATGGGCTTCCTTATGAAGGCTTTATTGCCAGATCTCATTAATGTTTAGAAAGAGTATACCACAGAATCGCAAATGGGATAGATATAAAAGGTGCTGGAGAGAAGATATGAAGTGTGATTTAACAGTGAAGATTTTTGGGTTGTGATCCACAAAAAAGCTGCTTTCTCAGTTATTATGCTCTTGATGTAATGGAACTGAAACCAGTTGCAGAGGTCAACTATCACACCAGCCATATTGAATTTTATTAATTCTTATCTAGTTTTATCAAACTGGAGCTAAGGATCTGGAGAGAGAGGAATTCTCACAGTTAGTGGTTTTGCCTAAATCTTCAAGCTCTATGGAAATGAACAAATGTTTATCTCTTTGAAGTAACTGAAGACCATCTAGTAATACATCTAGGATTAGACTAATTGGCCATTCTTCCCAGAGGTCATTTATCTGGTTATTAAAATGAAACTGAATGAACTACTGCTGTTGGCAGCTTACTATGGAATAATGTTGTTCTAGGAAGCAAGACAAGACTCCCACTAGGGATGATAAATGTGCTTAGAAAAAACAAAACAAAAATCTGAAGAGCCTTTCCATGGAAAAAGTGTCACCGTAGTTTAAAGTCAAATGGGGTAACTATTTAAGAATATGGTTACTCGTTTATTATATTTTATGGGCCTTCTAATCCCAAGTTTTTGCAGCTAGGCAGTCTGAGTAATTTTAACTGGTTCTATGCTTTTGTAAGTTGGGTGGTATGTTTATGTTCTATACTCCATGGAAAAATGTTGCCAGAGATTGACATACCTAATGATATTCTGTTGTGAGGACTCAATCTCTGAGCTGGCCTCATCTAGTTTACTTGTGAGTTGGAATATGATTAGGATTAGTTGGGAAATACAAACCCTTTGATATTTAAGGGAAACCATCCTTGGCTACCACCCTCTCATACAAGGTTGGTCTTTCAAGAGTATTTTAGTGATAGGGAAGATAGATGCTGTCTCTGAGAGGGAGAAAGAGGTATCAGGGAAGTGGTATAGATTTTATACATGCCTATTCTTCTGATCCTGGCTTTAGGGCCCTAGAGTGGAGTTCTATGAACAGGATGAGCTGGAACTCTCTTCTCTCAGTAACGAAGGACAAAGCAGGTTGTTGGTAGCTTCCACTCAATCTCTTTGAGATCCAGGAGGGAAGATTCGGATTGTAGCCTATTATGGCAGCTGCATTCACATCCTTAGTTACCAGAAAGCCTTGATGGTTTGTGTAAACATCATCTTTTCCACACAGCAGAGACACAGACCTGGGAGGAGCGAGACTGACTGTGCAGTCTACTCTGGAAGGAGCAGGCAAGTAAGCCCATTTTTCTCATGTTTTATTTTGTAACTTTCTTTGTAATGAAGTTGGGGCAGGCACCTCCAAAGTGTGTCTGGAACAGCAGCAACATCCTGTGTGGTTTGTTCTCTTTGGGGAAGGTTACAATAAAGTTAGCTCATCTTTTCTGCTAAGAGGTTCCAAGGACTTACTCTTTTGCTGGTGGGCCCATGACAAGTGGTGTGGTCATCATGAGTGTGAATCCCCCTTTGCCTAATGGGGCAAGTGGAGGATTTGATTAAATATATTGCTTAGCAGCAACAAGCCCAAGTGGCTGCACATCAGGGGTTTATGAGGGAAGACCTGGTTAGATAGGGCAAGTAATACTGAGCATGCTGAGGCCTGGCTAGAAAATGGTAAGGGCAGATAACTTCACACGGGCACACAACTCCAGTTGGAAGCAAGTGAAAATGAGCCAGCTGGATCTCATGAGAACATTGGAGCCCGTGGTCAGATCATGGTCCATCTTGCCCTGTATCCTGTCTCTGACAGTGGCTCCTCCTCAAAGGAGGAGCTGTTGAGCAATGGTCCAGTAGGTTCCATGACAGATAGGGAAGAGGGTAATACATTGTGGCCTGATCCTGTTTCCTCTAAACTCAGTGGCAGTTCTACCTCTGACTTCAGTGGCAGCAGAATGAATCCCAATGCTACTGAGACAAGACTGTGAAGATAAAAAAGCAGGTGTCAGTGCTTTGAGGAAGGAGGTCTGAATATCTTGCAATGTGGGATTTTTGCTCCTGTTGCTGTCAGTGTCAGTTGCCGTGAGGGATATGGGGTGGTCTGTTGGCTGTTTGCCAGTCTGACCATCAGGATAATGTCCACTCCCAGAGCACTAGTGCCCCATTCATTTGAGAGCAAGTACAGAGGAAGGAATGTTCCCAGCGTGATATTCATAAAATCATCAATGGACCAGATGCTCTTCCAGGATAGATGGATAATTTAAACTCTATTGTTTTATCATCGGTTAATCAAATAAACATAGTCAGGAAATTCCAAAGTTGCTCCTGCAATATAAGCCTGGCCACACTGAATTTATATAATATTTTCTATTCTTGTTTTATGTATTATACAGGTTTATGTACACCCATACATAACAATGGAGTACGTTATGTAATGGCATAAAATAGCTACAGTAAGATGTGCAATGCAACTGAGTTGAAGGTATGGGGGGGGAATTGTGTGTGAATCTGTGTCTGTACTTATGTTCGGACCTTCCCATAAATACAATGATCAATTATTGTTCTAGGGCAGATAATTATACAATATGTGTGGTTTATACAGTAGCAGATATTTTTTTTGGTTGATAATTCATAATGGGAACCAGAAATTGGCTCCTAAAGTTAATACTGAAAAACCTGTCAATATAAGTAATTAAATGAGGTGAAAGATTAGTAAATAGTTTATGAGAGCAATTCATTATTCAATTGGTTATTACTCAGCAACTTTTTCCCCTTTGCCTCAATATTGCTGTATAAATTGTGTGTGAAACTGCACATCTGTCCCATTATTGTTTGACTTTATCTCACGTATGACTGAAATAATGTCTTTGTTCCCATCGGACTTTAAGCCTCAAATTTCAGTAGACTGAAGTTGCTGAGAATGTCATGAAGATGAGCTTTTGATGCAGAGGTCATTGCAATATTGCTGCCTGCCCATGGTAATGTTTGTTTCTTAGATGCTTTTTCTAAATGGCAAAACAAATCTAGAAGGAATAATGCATGGGGAGGAGGGAGAGATTTATGTTTTTAACTTCTGTTTTAATCCTACTCCTTCTCTTTCCTCTAGTTCAGTACTATACACACTTACAGAACACACTAAAAGAAGTGAAAAGAGCACATGACATCATCACCAAACCTCAGGAATTTTTATAGTAACTAATCTATGAAAACCATAAACAGTTGACCCTCACATTTTATTTAAACTCTTGTAAAATGTGCCAAATTAAAGTTTGGAAGCTTTTATTTGCAAAGGAGAAAAGAAAACTGATTCACAATCCCAGTGGTTGAAGGCTTTAATATGTAGAGCCCAGTATTAAAATTACAAATATAAAACCTAAGTTCAAAGCCTGGATGAGTGGTGATACTATGGGTTTATATTTCCATCTTGCTAATGGAACACCATAAAGTACTTGTTACAAGATACCAATATTGGATAAGCAGACAATGGGGAGTTGAGAATTTCTCTGAGGATCCTACTTTTGAAGATATTCCTTTTACACCAAGTAAGGGACAATGATATTATTAGAAAAATGCTCAATTTTTGCACACAAATCAAAGCACCCCAAAACCACTAATCACTTTGAAAAACGAAGGCAAATATTTATCACCTCAGACCCCTCCCTCTGGTTCAGCAGGCATGGCAGAGAGATTTTGGGCAGGTGGAAACAGTCTGCATGTGGCACCTTGAATAATTTCCAAGTAGGAGGGCTTTTCAGGGAAGTAGATTTGTCTCAAACAGCTCTCAAATTTGTTCAGCTCTTTTCCTCTCCCTCCAATAGACCCTGGTTCTCCTTACTTATCATTGTCTATTGTGGGACATGCCCAGTAGTTTGCTAACTTTTCACTTTTGTGGTGTCTCTACTTTTCCCAGTACCTATTCTTCACAGGGCAACCTCTACTGAATGTTTTGAGGTAGCGACGGGGGTGGGGCAGCTAGTAGGCCTGCCCTCTCTAAAATCTTTTGGTCAGGTATTTTCTAGGGGTCATGGAGCCTGCCCATTTCCTACCTCTTTTTGCAGCAACAGAGCCAGATAGGATCTTCCAGTCCTGCTTCTGCTTTTAATAGTATTTCCTCTCCCTCATTCCCCCCACTGCTACCCCGATATTGAGGCTGAATTTTTGTTTTCTTTTTAAAAAAAAAACAAAACTTCATCCCATTTCTCCTGGTAATTTCTCCTCAGATCGTCCAAAATAATTCCACTCTCCCCTTGATGTCTGTGCCCTATGGATCATTGTAAACAGTTAGCATGTCCCCATTAGTCATCACTTGGCCCATTTACAGCATGCATATTTAGTTTTTAAACTTTCAGTTAGTCTTTCTTGTTCTTTAGGCATGAGACCAAAGGCAGGATGATTTCAGCCACCAATGAAGTGTAATAATTACACTGATATATGCTTCTTAGTTAAGGTAATTGTAATTGGCATGAACAATAAGCTTCTCATGAAACAGGGGTTAATGCTCTATATAAATTATGGGGAAACTGTCTCTTTAGGTGGGCTTTGCTAAGACATCACTGTGGAGAGCTTGCATAGCCGAGCTGTACTCCTCCTTTAGTCCTGCACTCCAAGACTTTCACTATGCTGTAGCAGTGTCCACATGGAATGTTACTTCACAGTAAGATGGCGCACTGTGGATTCACACCCTTGCTTGCTGTGCACCAACTTGCTGCGTATACAGGCCCTTAGTCTAAGAGCACAGATCAGTTCTACAGCTGAACTAAGATGAGAATTTTCAAAGCCATTTGGTGGGCTTTGTCTCCTCTGGATGGTCTTGGCATTTTCAAAAAAGGAGTGTGAGGTTACCACAGAAAGTCCCTCATCACTGAGGGGGACCAGGGAAGAAAGAAGAGGAATGGAATATGTGATTAATAGCTTTGCCATGCCTCCAGAATTTTCAAGCGTCCAATGCAGCCCATCCTCTGCCTAAGTCATAACTAACTCAAGTTGCAGAAGCTGAGACCTCTCTGATTGTCATCACCACCCTCCATTCAAAACAGGCCTGGCAATGGACAAGGCTGGATGCCTGTGGTGCTGACTCAGCCCTTTCCCTTTGCCAAATGACGTTCATGTGCTGATCACAATATCTGTGAAAAGTTTGGATAACCTTGGCTAGTAACCTGCAGTCCCCTTCATGCTCTCACTTGCTTACTCCATTTAATCTTCTGTGCTCATCTTCAAAAAAAGAAAAGGAGG
Source organism: Natator depressus (assembly GCF_965152275.1). Lineage (NCBI taxonomy): Eukaryota > Metazoa > Chordata > Testudines > Cheloniidae > Natator > Natator depressus. Next base: position 30,419,682 of record NC_134238.1, read on the forward strand.
ACTTGTGGCACCTTAGAGACTAACAAATTTATTTGAGCATAAGCTTTCGTGAGCTACAGCTAAGTGTTTTTTATTTATTTAGGTTGCTTAACCTATAAAAAGAAGGTAACAAGCTAGCAAATATTATTGGTTCGCCTATTGTGAAAGAAGAATGGAAGTGAATATTCAAGCGGCATTTAAGAGCCTGATCCAAAGCCTATTGAAATCAAAAGAAGGATTCCAACAGATTTCAGTACATTTTGGATCAGGCCCTAAATGGGAGAGAACTTGTGACGTGGTAGACTAGAAGCAGCAAGGCTTTCCATGCATAAGAGGCACCATGAAAAAAGACACGGAGATGCTCATGGAAGAAGCAAACAAATGGGGCATTGAGGCTGGTGTCCTGGGCAGAATGGCAGTGAGATGAATAGGCTACATCACTTAGCGAACCTCCGGTGAATGGAACTGCATCACTTAGCTAGCAACATTATTATTTCCACATATTTTCTGTATCTGTGGTGTAGACTTGATATAAACACAGAAGATCTAACCTCCGGTGAATGGAACTTGCTCCAACAGGTAAAAAATACATTTTGCAATTTATTTTATTTTATTGAAAATAGGGTTAAGTTGATGTCAATGTATTCGATTCTCTATAAGTCCCCTCACCCAGTCTGAAATTTTAGGGGCCTCCAGAAAACATGACTTCCCCTAGTGTGTGAAACTGAAGGTCCTCTGAAGGGCAGCTTCCCTCCTTTCGGCAGTAAGGCCTGGGAGTTAGGCACTTAAACACCTTTGAGGACCTGGGCCTAGGACTCCTCAATTCTCTTTACTGTAAGGCAACAAGCTTTCGACCTACAAAGAGCAGCAGATCATTTAAGATAACAAGATACCACTTGTCTATTAAGAAAACTAGTCACAAAGGATGAAGCCAACGAGCAAACCAGGCAGCATTCTAGATTTCAACTATTAACCTTATGTCATTCTTGAAAAGTTTTGGATTTGCAGAGGAGCTGAGACCTTAACAGGTAGCACTGACTTTTGAAAATCAGGCCACTTATTTGGGCTACAAACCATGGTTGTAGGAGCCTACTTTCAGCACACAGTTTTGAAAATCTTGACCCAAGTCACCTGACTTTCAGTCCTAAGTTTTAACTGCAAAACCAGCATTTTTTTTTAACAGACAACTTTTCTTGCAGAAGTGGAAGAACACTAAGTTGGAAAGCAATGATTAATATCACAGCGTATATAAACAGCTGTTGCTGAGAACATAACCATAGCTTTGCTTCTGCTCTCACAGAGCAGAGCCAATAAAATGCCATACTTTAGAATAAACCCATGCTAGTATTATACTTGCTTTATTAAAGTTTTCAGAAAGCCTTTAATGTTGTTGCAGAAGGATATTACTTTTCTTCAGACAAAATGTAAATGTTCTGTTGAAAAGGAGTAAAAACATGCTATAAGGTTATATGTTAAACAATTTTTGCATACTCCAAGCTCTATGAGTTAATCTTATCTTAGCAAACCTGTGCCCCTACTAGGCTACGGAGCAGGAAGTGAAATGTTTATACAAACCCCAGTTAAAAGAATTTCTAGGCTCAGTTCAAGAGTTTATCCTTTCAAAGTTATTCCACTGGTGCATTCATCATGACCCATACCATTGCTTTGTCCGAGATCTTTAATTCATTCATCCTTTTGAATCTCTGTGCTTAAAAAACATATCATAAAGTTCCTAAATAGACTGGGTCAACTAGGTGTGGTAATTGCATCTCTTCACTTAGAAAGCAATCTGTAATCAGCAGAGCTCTATGTCCAAAAGTTTGTAAACCATGGAGTCACATGATTATTGATGGGAAGAGTCCTATGAAAGCTTTCTGTAATGTCTAGTCTGAGGCAAATAAACTGAGTCATCATAAGAGTGATGTCTCAGTCCCAATACAACAAACAACAAAGATGACACCTTCATAGAAATTACTTTCTAATGATTTACTAATAACCAACAGACTGTTCCCCCAGCACCACCCATGAATGTCAGTATTTTAAACTATTAAATGTAGTTCAGCTTTGTTCACCCAATATAATGAACACCAAATTTAAAATTTCCAGCATTGTTTGGGGAAGAGTTGTTTAGACATGATCATAATGCTTCCTTTATCACAAAATATTCACCTTCTTTTGTGTTGTCAAAATCACTGAAGAGAGAAGATTTCGGATTTGTGGACAGCTGAGGACTGAAACTTGTCTGGCCCGCAGCAACCTTGGGTGTGAGGGATGGAAATGTATACTATTTACATGTCAGTCTGATGTATTTGCACAATACAATAAAAGGATGCACACTGCTTTGAGACAGAAACAGAGAGGTTAAAGTTATTTTTCTCTATGTATTATTTTCAAACCTGTGTTTAAAGAAACAAAAAAGGAAAAAAACTTCTCAGGTACTGAACCAAAAAACCAAGAAAACAAAACAAAAAAGCAAGTGGAAATACAAAGTCCTTAAAATATTTTAGTCTAATTAACCTCATAATATTTATAGCTTGAATAAGTGAGCTCTTAAAACTGGAAACTCTCATAGAAAAAACAACCTTCCACACAAACTTCCTCATGGCTGGACTTTACAAAAACTAGACAAGCCATTTACAACACACACTTTGCTTCTCTACAGAGGAAAAATGACACTAAACTATCTAAACTCCTGCATGCCACAAGGGGCCACAACAGTGATTCCCTTAACTCACCCAACAGTATTGTTAATCTATCCATCTATACTCTTAGCTGGCAGAAGAATCTGTCCTATCTTGGGACCTCTCCTTCTGCCCCATCACCACCACGAACATGATGCAGTTCTGTGGTGACCTAGAATCTGCCTTTGAACCTCTCCGACTCAAGGAATATTTCCAAAACACCACTGAACAGCACACAAACCAACAGAAACCTTCCCACCAATGCTATGAAAAGAAGGATTTTGTATGGACTCCTCCTGAAGGTCAAAACAACAGACTGAACTTCTATATAGAGTGCTTCCACCAACCTGCACGGGCTGAAATTGTGGACAAGCAGCATCACTTGCCCCATAACCTCAGCTGTGCAAAACACAATGCCATCTACAGCCTCAGAAACAACTCTGACATCATAATCAAAAAGGCTGACAAAGGAGGTGCTGTAGTCATCATGAATAGGTCGGAGTATGAACAAGAGGCTGCTAGGCAAATCTCTGACACCACATTCTACAGGCCATTACCCTCTGATCCCAGGGAGGGTTACCAAAAGAAACCACACCATCTGCTCAAGAAACTCCCTGAAGAAGCACAGGAACAAATCTACACAGCCACACCCCTAGAGCCCCGACCAGGAGTATTCTATCTGCTACTCAAGATCCATAAACCTGGGAATCCTGGACGCCCCATCATCTCAGGCATTGGCACCCTGACAGCAGGATTGTCTGGCTATGTAGACTCTCTCCTCAGGCCCTACGCTACCAGCACTCCCAGCTGTCTTCGAGACACCACTGACTTCCTGAGGAAACTACAATCCTTTGGTGATCCAGAAAACACCATCCCAACCACTATGGATATAGAAGCTCTCTACACCAACATTCCACACAAAGATGGAGTACAAGCCATCAGGAACAGTATCCCCAATAATGTCATGGCAAACCTGGTGGCTGAACTTTGTGACTTTGTCCTCACCCACAACTATTTCAAATTTGGGGACAATTTATACCTTCAAATCAGCAGGACTGCTATGGGTACCCACATGGCCCTACAGTATGCCAACATTTTTATGGCTGACTTAGAACAACGCTTCCTCAGCTCTTGTCCCCTAATGCCCCTACTCTATTTGTGCTACATTGATGACATCTTCATCATCTGGACCCATGAGAAGGAGGTCCTTGAGGAATTCCACCATGATTTCAACAATTTCCACCACACCATCAACCTCAGCCTGGACCAGTCCACACAAGAGATCCACTTCCTAGACACTACAGTGCAAATAAGCGATGTTCACATAAACACCACCCTATACCTACAACCTCCAGCTTTCATCCAAACCACACCACATGATCCATTGTCTACAGCCAAGCTCTAAGATACAACCTCATTTGCTCCAATCCCTCAGACAGAGACAAACACCTACAGGATCTGTAACAAGCATTCTTAAAACTACAATACCCCCTGGTGAAGTGAAGAAACAGACTGACAGAGCCAGAAGCATACCCAGAAGTCACCTACTACAAGACAGGCCCAATAAAGAAAGTAACAGAATGCCACTAGCCATCACCAACAGCCCCCAACTAAAACCTCTCCAGTGCATCGTCAAGGATCTACAACCTGTCCTGAAGGACCATCCCTCACAGACCTTGGGAGACAGGCCAGTCCTCACAGGCCAGCCCCCCAACCTAAAGCAAATATTCACCAGCAACTACACACCACACAACAAAAACACTAACTCAGGAACCAAACCCTACAACAAACCCTGGTGCCAACTCTGTCAGCATATCTATTCAAGGGACACCATCATAGGGCCTAACCACATGAGCCACACCATCAGGGACCCATTCACCTGCACATCTACCAATATGATATATGCCAGCAGTGCCCCTCTGCCATGTACATTGGCCAAACGAGACAGTCTCTACGCAAAAGAATAAATGGACACAAATCTGACATCAAGAATTGTAACATTCAAAAACCAGTAGGAGAACACTTCAAGCTCCCTGGACACTCAATAACAGACTTAAAAGTGGCAATTCTTCAACAAAAAACTTCAAAAACAGACTCCAACAAGAAATTGCAGAACTAGAATTCATTTGCAAACTGGACACCATCAAATTAGGCCTGAATAATTTCAAATTAGGCCTGAATAATGGGAGTGGATGGGTCACTACAAAAACTAATTTTCCTCTGCTGATACTCACACCTTCTTGTCAACAATTTGAAATGGGCCACCTTGATTACATTGGCCTCATTAGCACTACAAAAGTGATTTCCACCCCTTCTTGTCAACTGTGGAAAATAACCCACATCCACCTTAATTGAATTGGCTAGTTAGCACTGACCCTCCACTTGGTAAGGCAACTCCCATCTTTTCATATGCTATGTATTTATACCTCCCTACTGTATTTTCCACTCCATGCATCTGATGAAGTGGGTTTTAGCCCACAAAAGCTTATGCCCAAATAAATTTGTCAGTCTCTAAGATGCCCAAGGACTCCTCATTGTTTTTGCTGATACAGACTAACATGGCTACCACCCTTAAATAAGTGGGTTGCTGAAGAAAATTTTAAGAAAAAAGAAGAGTGATTTCTCTCTGGCAAATATTTATCTGTTCATCCAGACAACTCTTACTATAGTCACCTGTCTTTAGATCACGAACCACACTAAACTGATGTTTTGGACTTTTTCCTCCATGCCTCAAAAGTTGGAGAGTGGATAAGGTTGTTTTACTATGTGCATTGAAATGTGATTTGCCTGTCTGCTTGTTCAGAAAGACTTATTTCCAGGCTCACTGAATCTCTCTTGAAGTATCTACCTCAAACAAAAAATTCTCTGATGGGGCCTTAACCCAAATAGGCTATTAGGTATTTTAAGGTAGATAATGTGTATTTTAAAAGTACTTGGTAGTAATGAATTAATGCAAGAACTGATAGCTGATACTATAGAACCCTTATTGACTTCTGTTGACTCACTTCCACTAATCAAAGCAAATTAGAAAACAAAACCATTGCTAGAGTAAAGTTAACACATCTAATGCTGAATAAGGTGCCAGATACTGTAATGTATTCCCCAGAGAGATATAGTTTGTTTTGAAGTTTCATTAAAATGAATGAATGTCTCATTAGCCACCCACACATATTCTAGCATCAAAGGGATTACACGAGTACTATTTTTTTTAATTACACTTAATTTCTAAATCTGTTTTTTAAAACTCAGGCTGTTGTGCCTTTTTATAATGAATTAAAGGGAGTTAAAGACAAACAACTAAATTCTGCTCCCTATTATACTGGTGTAAATCCAGAATAATTCTGACTTCATCTAGAAATTTCTACACATGGAAGACTTTCTCTGCGGCAGGGTTAATGAAGACAGTTTGATCTTCTAACTGAGCAATTCTGGTTCCTCAATGGTTCTAGTTAGTCATTTCCCCAATGAAGGGCCAGCTGCAGGTCCCTACAAGTAGAACTGCTTAGGGCAGGAGAAGAGATGGAGAACGACATAATCAGATCTGTCTGGAGGCATTGTTTTAACATAAGGTAAGTGCAGGCACAGGATCTTCAGGAATACTGAGGATGAGCAAACTCTACTATACTTTAGCACAGATCTCCAGGTACAGCTGTTGCACAATGAAACAGCTGTGCCCATCATGGGCATACAGCCTATCTCACCTACACACAGCTCATTTGACCTGTTCAGTGCTGCCAGCAGAAATGCAGGCAGTGGGGTTATGGGCTCCTCCTGCATGGGAGCACTGAAGTGGATGGAAGAGGAAAGGCTTTCTGTGCCCTCTCCCCATCCCAAAATACTTTATGATGGGACAGCTATAATTTACCCTAACAAGTCTAATCCAAGACCTATAGAAATCATATGATGTGTAAAGGATCAGAACCCATAAAATGGTAAATGGCTTTAATATGTGCAAAGTGCACAAATGTTTGATTGTTGTATAAATCCTGGAATCCTACTTTATCCCACTGTTGGAAGAAATTGCCCCTAAGATTACCTCTGGCATTTGGGGATTATAGATTAGCATCCAGCGAAGAGTGATTTCCAGTTTTTGAATGCTTTGTGTCAAATAATAAATTCTCTTTGAGTTGCATTATCTCTAGTAACAGGAGATCTCCTAGACAGAAATTGATATACTAACAAGATAAAATACATCAAGCTGCCTTAAATTAAATCAAAACAGCAGTATCTTTTGAAATCAGAGTCTTCATGTTTCAGCTGCAATGATCATGAATGCAGTAACTTTTAGTGACCAATTCAATATAAGATTTCAGGGAGCACAAGGTCTTAAGGGCCCGATCCTGAGAAGTGCTTCCAAATTGTATCACTTAAGGTAAAATGTTAAAAGGTACTTAGTTAGTTAGGAGCCTAAATCACATTTTCAGAAGTGACAAACACTTAGGGCCAGATTTGCAAAGGTAGCTAGGCACCTAAAGATACAGTTCGACACATAGTAGAATTTACAAAAGCCCCTACATTAGCTAGGTACCTAACTCTCATTGAAATCAATATAAGTTAGTGGCCTCATCTTCTTAGGCACTTTTGGAAATTCTACTAAGTATCTACTTGTATCTTTAGGTACCTAAATACCTTTGCAAATCTGCCCTTAGGTTCCTAAGTCCCATTGGCTGTCCATGAAATTTAGGCTACTAAATCACCTTTGAAAATTCTACATAGGCTCCTAAATCAGAAAAGGAGTACTTGTGGCACCTTAGCTCACGAAAGCTTATGCTCAAATAAATTGGTTAGTCTCTAAGGTGCCACAAGTCCTCCTGTTCTTTTTGTGAATACAGACTAACATGGCTACTACTCTGAAACTGCTCCTAAATCAGTTATGCATTGCAGCACTGTATGTAGAAACACCTGAATACCTTTAAAAATCTGGTTCTAAATCATATATACTTTTGAAAATGTTACCCTTTGGCTTTCAACTGTTTGCTTAGGTTCAACTCATCTTTGTCATCATTTTCCTTCACTAATAACCACCTCCTGTGGAGCAGAAAGACCTGAGGCCAAGGGATGGAGGCAATAGGAGAAAAGAATTAAAAGGAAAGATTAAAAAAACTGCAAAAACAATTGATGATATCAACAGGGCTCTATAGAGGCCCTTTAGTTTGAGTCTGCAATTACGAAGAGACACAAAACAGCACCCAGAAAACCAGAGACAAGGTTTAAAGGTTCTTATTAAAACTGGGTTCTAAAGATGAACTGAAAAGGGTTTTAACCTGTTGTGATGGTGTATACTACCCTTTAAGGGCCAGCCAAAAGCTGCATTCAGAACCACCTGCATATAATCAGGGAGGCTCCCTGGTCCATCTGGAGGACTATCATTTAAAACAGGAAGAGAAAGCTGAGTGAGAGGGTATAGAGACTAGAAGTTGCATAAGTGGCAAGGTGGCCAATGTTCTGGTCTGACCAGACCCAGAGACTTTGTAAATTGTGGGTAATCTGGACCTGGGCTCAGAGGTGAGAGCCTTTAAACGGTTGTTAAAGTGTTCAGAGCCAACATGCTTGTTAACAGCTAGTTGTGGCAAAGTAAGGCCAGGCGTTCCTGTAGGGCCACACCTGGCTATGAGAGGAGGCAGAAAGGTAGCCTATCCTTCTATACCTGCCAAAAAAATTCCCAGGGTTATATGGCCCTAGTGCATGAGGGGATAACCTCTCTCTTGGTAGAGAGGATCATATTGCACATGCTGCTGTGGTTGTGCTCAACTAGTTTAAAGAAGAATACATGCTTCATCCCCAAAACTTGGTAAACCACGGAGCGGGAAATGTTTTATTTTTTTTTTAAATAAAACATATTTGACTTTTTAAACTATTTCTTGTAATATGAGGAGTTAAAACGTCTGAGGTCTTTTTCTTAAACATGTAGAGACAACTTCTGTTATCACTTTCACTTCTCTAGAGTTGCATAGTTAAGGATTTTCAAAAGTGTCTGTTCAGGAAGTTAGGCCTAACCTGTTTAGGAACTTTTGAAAATCTTACTGTGCATATATTTGCATTTTAGGAGCCTAAATACCTTTGAAAATCTGACCCATAGTCCTTAATTTGTAAGTGTAGTTCCTGTTTTTTGCTGAAGGACAGCTTTTAACAAAAGTCTCATTATGTGGGCCTGATTGTCATTTACACAAAGGCCCTCTTAGACTCCTTTTATGCCCATTTTAAGACCCCTTTGCACTAATGGACCCATGTAAAGATGCTTTATATAACTGAGAATCTGGGCCAATGTGTGTTCTAAATTATACATAGAAGGAAACCCTTTTAATGAACTGATCTCTCTCTGCTAAGGTAAAAACAAAATAGTTTTATTATTGATTAAAACCTCATTTGCTTTTGCTCTTCTTGATAGAAATTTGTTGAAAATTTTACTAATATAAACATGTCAAACTGTTTTTCCATTACGCAACAACATTTGCATCTAGGAATAGCCTTAGAAATCTTTCTACAGCTATAACATTGGCAGACACTATAAATGACAACACTCTGAGAATAAGGTTTGGAAAATACAATGTTCTTAGTTTCCATGGCTTGCCAAACTTTTCTAAAGGTGACTTTAATTAACGGTCCAAAATGTTATGAATTAAACTGTACTTAACTTAGTTATACGGAAAGGAGTTATCTGAGGTACATTTTTGGGTGTTCTATAAGTAATGAAAACAGTTCCCAGTATAATCTCAGTTCAATTAGTATATTAAGAATTCTCTTGCAGACCAAGGGAAGGATAATCTTTCATTATGGTGTGGTTGTAAGTTATTGTCTTTCAATGGGTTCAAATTAAAGGACTAAATTCTGATCTCACACCCACTCAGGCCCACTGAGGTTTCATGGACAGCATGAGAGCACAGTTTGTCCCAGTTACGCTATTCTGATCTTTTCCGTTTATATGTGTGAATCTAGAATTAAACATAGTGGGCTAAATTCTGCGCTGCTTTACACACTGCAGAATCCCATCAGCTTCCAGTGCAGTTTTCCAGGCTGTAAATCATCACATAACTTGGTGCTATTTTTTCTGATAAGATGAAGGGGTGAATGTTGTCTCTTTCAATTTGTGTTTCTGACAGCCAGAATGCAGGGTTGTTGATGAATAATAATAATTTTTAAAAATTAGCTGTTATATAGTGCTTTTCATCAGCAGATCTAAACCTTACGAAAGAGGTCAGTATCATTATCTACACTTACATACACATAATATCAAAGATTTGCTTATGTTGAATTTATTGCCAATTGTATATTTTCTTAGAACATGCCTTTTTTTTTTTTTTTAACAAATATGATGACATGCACATCTAATAGGTTATGGCAGTTGTATATGGCAGTTGTGGGCAACCTGCGGGCTGTGTGCGGCCTGGCAGGGTAATCCGCTGGCGGGCTGCAAGACAGTTTGTTTACATTGATCGTCCGCAGCTCCCAGTGGCCGTGGTTCGCCAGTCCCAGCCCATGGGAGCTGCGGGAAGCAGAGGCCAGCATGTCCCTGTGGCCCACACCACTTCCCACAGCCCCCATTGGCCAGGAACAGTGAACCATGGCCACTGGGAGCTGCGGACGGCTGTGCCTGTGGATGGTCAATGTAAACAAACTGTCTTGTGGCCCGCCAGCAGATTACCCTGACAGGTTGCAGGTTGCCCACCACTGGCATGTGGTATATACAGTAACTTACTGTTTTGCTCCAACATCTTGATTTGAAGGCTCTAAGGCTTTGTCTACACTAGCCTTTTGTTGGTAAAACTTTTGTCGTTCAGGGGTGTGAAAAAAACACACACACTCCCAAACGACAAAAGTTTTACCAACGAAAAGCACTGGTGTGAACAGTACTGTGTCGGTGACAGAGTTCTCCTGCTGACAAAGCTACCCCCGCTCCTTGGGGGTGGAATTTTTTTTGTCAGCTCTTTCCTGCTGATAAAGAGCGGCTACCCTGCGCACCTTTTAGCGGCACGGCTGTAGCAGCAGAGCTGTGTCGCTAAAAGATGCGTAGTGTAGACATAGCCTAAGAACGCTGGTTAACTACAGAGACATCCAGAGTTTGTTCTAAAACTTTACTACAGACCTGGGAAATTCCTGATTTGCTATATCTTTCAGTCTTCAAATGATTTCGTTTTAACATCAGCTTCTATTTCACCTTCAAAACTTTTTGATTGAGTATCTTGATGCTTCCATCCTCTACATTTGTTTGTTCCTGGAAGCACACAACTACCATAGCATTCCACATAATGTACAGGTTTTCCAGATTCTAAACTATGAGTCTTCATGTGGATTTTGTACTACATGTTTCCCACAGAATTCTACAATGGACGCTGGCTTTTTTTTTTAAGTGAATTCATTGGGCCAAAGTCATTGCTTGTGTAAGTAGGTGCAACTGGATTTGATCTATTAGAAGTAATTTGCATATCTAAGGGATTGTAGTCATTAATAAAAAATTGGTAAATTTCTTCTATTCTCTCTTTATATTCCCATAATTTAAAAAATAATCTTCCTGAAATGCATTTTTACAATTAATCACAACTGAGTTTCATCAGCTGAACATTTGCAGACCTGTCTTAGCTGTCTAAATTTGACATGAGCCAGGATATTTCACTAGCAGACTAGTGGTAGTGTTTCTGTCCGTCAGAGGTTACCTCTGTGCTCATACTGTGAAAATGTTTCCTGTTTCTGGATATCCCCTCGTTCTCAGCAGGTGCCTCCATGGGAATATTAGTGCAGTCAATCATTCTCCAGGTGATGGGGAAACTACTGGTCCTGTTTACTCTAATGTGGATATGAGAAGTGATTAGGTTCCCTAAAAGAAGGTGAAACATTTTTTCTGGTAACATGCATTTAGATAAGCATCTTTACTGATCAAAACCTTTCTTTTAAAACTGATGTAATCTTCTCCCTTATGCTTCTATTAATTTCTGGGGAACCCATAATATCTCAAGCCTTGTTCTATATTTACTTCAAAGTAAAAACTAAACAAAGCCAACCAACCAAAAACAAAAACAAAAAACCAAAAAACCCCAACAAAACCCATCTGCTCAAAATTGAGTTTTATGGATGCAGTTCAGCTACTCTTTTCTCCTTATTTAGCCACCTTTCTCTTCCTTGAGGAATATAACATTGGAAAAGTGAACTGTCTCTTTAGCATCTGAGAAGTCTCCTTAGAATCCTAGTACTGGACATAGTTCTTCATGCCAGTGGGGAAACTTCCACAAATATTTTAAGATTTAGAGTAACTGGAACTATTGTGCAGTGGTTGTAGTCAACTCGGGCAATCACCATCATTTTTGGTCTTACTAAATAAAGAATTGTTTCGGAGGGCTAGTTTTTTCCTTCTAGGCACTGCCCCACTTTGGGCGCTGTAGTAGTATGGCCACACCTACTCCTTGGAGAGCTCTGAAGAGTGCTGCACCTTCTGATGCTTAATCCCTCCCTGCTTCTTCCAGAATTGAGGGGATTGTCCACACCACTCCCTCCTTTGCATGCTTAGCCTGCAGCATGGTCAAGAATGTTTGCAGAAAGCAAACTTTGAATTCATTTTTCCAAGCATCCATGCCAGAGACCTTATTGTTTATCCTGTCATGGACCAGAAATGTCATGTGACCCATGTGCCAAATAAAAGTAGCTTTCATTCAACTATCAGCAACTGTTGCTGGGCAAATATCAGGAATATGTATCCATGGACGTAGTTACTAAATCTGCCTCACAATTCAATTCAAAATTGATAATTCTCTTTGCTGGTCAGAATGATCAGCATTGGCTTGCAAAATAATAAGGAGCCTTTCTTCATGCAAGTACAGATATCTATGCAGGAACAAGGGAATTCTTATGTGAACAAATATTTGCATAAGAATAGTCCTACCTGTAGTACTCCCCGGGTCATTATATCTACCTATAGCTCTCTCTCTCACACAGAGAAACAACAGGCATGAACAGAAGTTGGGTATCTAACTCCTCTTTGTGGCTATGAAAATCCCCACCCACACCACCAAAAATTAGCTGGTGTAACTGTTAGGAGAGAACTGAAAGTAAATTATGCCAGTCAACCAGTATAGCTGGCTTTTATAACTTTCCATGTATTAGCCAAACATAATGTTTGTTCTTGTGCAAAAGAGCACAAGAAAAAATAGTTAGACATTTGAGGTCTTCCTAAAAATTGATCGTTGCTGTGTCTTTCTTCCTAAAATGCTACCTATTCCATTCCTGAGAGATACAATGCCCTAAATATGCTTCAGGTACTAATCCTGCTTGTGGAGGATAGTTATCCAAACAGTGGCCTTAAATGATACAATGTGACCTTTTTTTAGGTGACCAATCCTGCGGGCTGAATACCAGCTATTCAAATGAGTACTTGTTTACAAAGTTAGTGAAATTCCATAGTTATGAATGTGTTCATAAAAACTAATCGTTGGTGAATTGCAAATAGAAAAAAAAGAGGTCAGTATGATCTCGAATTTTGTTCCTAAATAATCATTTGGCAAGCTCTGCTTGCAACAAAGTGCTTACAAATTTATTACAGAGCTAGAATTAGCCACAGATTATTCAGCAATTAATTTGAAATAACAAATGAATTTGAGAATCACAATATTCAGACAATTCACAAACAGAGTGGAAAATTCACTGAATAAATTATTCTTTACAGATTATTCACACAGCTACAGCAAACAATGAGAGATCCATCTTTCGCAAGTGCTACTGTAACACTGTCAACACCGTTCTCAAATTAGATTCATTTGATGAAGAAGTGCAGATGTCAAACAGATGCCAGCACTTAACTTAAATGCCAAATCAGCACTTTTTTGCATCCCCCTAGTGAGGATCTTGAAAAGTTTAAGAATGGTAACCAAATTGGCTATCGTATTCCAGTTACTGGATGTTAGGGTATCTTTATTGCAAACTCCTGGACCTTCTAAGGCTGCATAATTATACACAGGTTTCTGTTGTTCATTAAATTATTCAAGTATATAATGAGTTTCAAGTAGTTTAAACTTGAACTGATGGTGAGCTTTAATTTACTGCAGCCATTTCCTTGTTTTAGTTCAAACAGAACTCTTTCAGAGTTGACAGAATGGCTAAAAGGGAACAGTTTTAGGGGCCAAAATCCATCCCTGGTTTAACTCCACTGAAGTCAATGTGAACCCTTACGATTTTTAGCCTCAAGGATGTTTTCTGTTTCTCTCAATTGTATATTAGGTAAAAAGCCAAAACCTCATGCTTCCCATCTATCGCTCTCACTTGTAAAATGCACATCTAGAAGACCAATAAAACTTCCATCTTAAAAGCCATATTTGAGATTATACAATTTCAAAAATTAAAAATTATACTATTTTTCACTAACTGCTGTAGACCTTTATAGGGGATTAAATCATTTTAATCAGAGTAGCAACACTTGTTTGAAGTGAGGTTGAAATGTATGGAGGAAGGAGGAGCTAATGGTTGGGGCACTTGCCTGGGTCCTGGGAGACCTTGATTCAGTTACCTGTTCTGCCACAGACTTACTATGTGACCTTGGCCAAGTAACTTAACCTCTCTGTGCTTCAGTTCCCCACCTGTCAGGGGCCCTGGAGAGGAGACAGGCACCAAGAGGATAATACTACACATTGAAATATCATGATATGATGTCCCTACAACTGAGTTGGTCACAGGATTTGTAGTCATAGATTTGAGATGTCCATTTGCATGGACCTCATTGGATTATCTTCATACATCTTACTAGACCTGGCTGAAAGTTTTCAAATTTGGATAAAATTTCTCATTTTTTCCAACCAACTAGTCATAAAATATACAGTATAACTTGAGCTTATCCAAAGCAAATGAACAAGTTTGAGAGAGCTGTATAAGCATAAAGTACTGCTCCAAAGGATCTTAGAAATATTTTGTGGAATTTTAATCTCCAGCAGCCTCTTGAGGTGTGAGTTCCATTCACAAACTATTTCTTTTCATACTTGAGGGTGGGAGGAAGTGTGACTGATTGCTAACTCACTCTAGTAAGTGGCTTAGACAGCAGTGGGGAACAAACCAAAGGAAGCAGTGGCTTGCAAGTGGTGTCAGTAAACAGGTGGTTAAATGGCTGGACGCAGTGTGTTTAGAGTTCAAAGATTAGGAGGTGGTAAGTGAAGTCCAATGTCGAGAAATGTAATATGGAGGGAGTGGAAACTGCTGAGTTGTTGATTTAACTTATATTGGCATCTACGGAGAGAGAAAAATCAAAATGTTCAGAAATTGTTTGGTTTTAAGCATCTGAAAGTTCACACACCTGGTGCAATTTAGGAGTGATGCCATTGAATTCAATGGAGTTACATCACTGTGTAAAACTGGTGTAAGTGAGAGCATCCATCCCTCTCATCCAGTAATATAGTGGCTATTTGGAGACCGATATGAAAGACCTACATATGACTCAAGCCTCAAGAAGATTTATAAATCACCTCCATGTGGATCTGACCTGTATTCATGAACCGACAATAGTTCACTCAAATTGTTAATGTCGGAATTTTTGTGGTGGAGTGGAAGGTGACATTTTTGCTCTAACCAAATAACCACAAACATTTTGAAGCTGTTGTTCACTGTTACATTTTGATCTTTATCCATATTCAGCAAGAAAAGAGATCTGGGTAATGACATTATATCTGTGTCACTTCATTGGCAGATTCCACTCCATGTGGTCATGAGAGTCCAAGACATCTGCACTCCGTTTCCCAGAGAAAGAGCTCTAGTTGGTGATATATCACAAACACGGGTATCAGTAATTGGAGTGGGGGCAGGGAAAAAGAGAAGTTTCAAAGGAGAGATCTTGTTTCTAGTTCTGCTTTTTGCAACACCCCATAACAATCTTGCTTTAAGTAAAGAGATATATTTTAGGTCCCTCCTTTTAGCTGGACTCAATCTGTGGGCCTGGGAACCCACCTCTCTGTGGATCACCCACCTCTGCGATCTTTACAGCCTCATCCTCTTGTTGTACTGTGGACTGGACAGAGGATACCCAAATTCCTGTTTTCATTAATTTCTTCCCGCTTTCCATATTTGAGCAAGAGTGGACCACATGTGCCTTAGTGTTCAATAATCCTATATATTGAAGCCTGTGTAAAATAACAAGGGTCAAGTCTGAACAACTGTTTCTAACCATGTCAAAGCACAAGGATATCACCACCTCTAGTCAACAGTATTATATGAGAGATCAAATTATATCCCAGTCAGTTCAGTAATCCTGGACTTTGACATTCAGATAGAGGTATCAAAGTATTACATTTATGAATGAGGAGGCCAGATGTTGGTTTACCTGACACTAAAGTGTATATAAATAAGATAAACTCTGTGTTAATAAAAAGGGTAATGCTTTGTTCTCAGAGGAATTCAGAATGAAATTTTCAAGAGCTGAGATGAACTGGAGGATTGTGGATAAAAAGATTAAAGATATTTATTTCCACATTGATAAACTGTAGTGCCTTGTATGCCTCATTCCATTGTCATCCAGTTGAGACACTTGTTAAATACAGGCAATAAACAAATTTACCTTGACACATGATTTGTCATGGGAGATAAAAATTGTACTTTGTTTGGATCAGTTTTACGAACTCTGCTAGAGAGGATTTCTGTCATCTTTTTGTTTTGATCCTTTCTTTGCTTACAAAAGTGTACTACACTATAGCCCTTTGAATAATGATGATGGCACATGAAAGGGAACTCTAACAAACCTGATTAGCCCATATTCCATCGAGGAATTTCTTTGATGCTGCATCAGGTTGTGGGATGCTGGCAAAGGTTAGAAACGTAAAATGCTTAAGATGATTGTTGCCAAAGTGGCCTTACACTTAGCAACTGAAAAATTGCATATGATAAGTAGGATTACTAGAAAAATCAATGAACCAAAAATTTGCATAACTAATGTTCTTTATTAATCATGCTGTTGAACTTGCTATTTCCATACCTTAATAAATGTTGAAAATCTTAAATCCTAACAATACTTGTAAAACTCCACTTTTAATGCCAAATTTGCTTGGATTCCTTTTCAAATAATACTGAACCTTCATTTTATTTAAACACCATTAAAATGTCATTTTTCAAGCTTTCTTTTTCATTAAAGTCTCTTGTAAATGAATTCACCTTTGGACACCATTGTTCCGAAGCAGCTCTGCTGACCCTAACAGAGTCACTCCACATTTAAAGTCCAAATCTGCAAAGTGCTAGCAGCCTGCTGTGAAAGGCTGAGCACCCTCAGCTCAGATGGAACCTAGTGGGATTACCATGGAGAATAAGACCCTAAATCCAGTGCATCACAACTGGACAATAAATAAGTAGATCAGAATATCTGTCCCACATGGAGAGATAAAATTACATTTTGTACAGGTGAAGGGATTTATAAAAGAATCAGGAGGGAGGGCGGGAGGGAGGGTGTGTGTGTGTGTGTGTGTGTGTGTGTAAAAGAGAGAGCCCCTGAAAGGCAGGAGTTCAGATCCTAGAGAAGAAAGGCATTAAGATATTTCACTGCTTGAACTTTGAAAACGGGTAAGCCAGAAGTCTGACAGAGGCTTTTCCAGAAGAATGTGATTGTGTTCTTCCCGTTTACTCATGATAAACGGTTGTAATATTTTGTCCTGATTACAAGTGGAGCTGGGCGAAATTTCTTCAGCACATTGTAAACTTGCTGAAAAACACATTCAGGGGCAGAGGGGACACAAACTATTTGTGAATTTAGTTTGATTTTGGCAAATCATCTTTGCCTGGGCTCTCCCAAAAATATTTTTTGACTTTTTTTTTAAACCAATTGTTCTGACTTTTCCTTTCAAAATGTCATCATTTTCAAAATGAAACACTGATTTGAATGGTCTTTCAGGTCAAATGAAGTGTCAGTTTTTCACCTTAGTGAGGAAAAACTGAAAAAAAAAATCTATTTTTTTGTTTAAAAACTGATTTTTTGTAAATTGGTTCTACCAAACTGCAAAATCACATATGCTCCACTTACTTGCAATGGTGAGAAAGCTAGAGTGCCATTATGATAAACAAAACTACTTTGTTTATAATATGTATATTATATCTGTAGTTTTTCTTCACAGCAATCATAATTGTGCTTTACACCATTGTAGCGGGGTGGACTCCCACTCGGGCCCAGAGGGGTTTAAAACAGCCCTGAGAGAGGGTTGTTGCAGAAGAAAGGCAGCGCGGCTGATTGGGAAAGCAGCCCCAATCAGGGCCCAGCTGGCTCTATAAAGGTGGTGAGCCAGAAGCCCTGAGAGAGTCTCTCTCTCCCCCTCCCGTGTGACAGAGAAGGGCCTGGCTGCAGGGGCTTAACTAAGTATCTGGAGGGGAGCAGGGCTGGGGATAGGCCTAGGGAGCTCCGGCCTAGGAAATCCCCAGGCTGCAGGTCTGGTAAGGCCTATTAGGTATGGGGGTTGCACGGGCAGCCTCGGGTAGGCAGAGGCAGCAGGTCCAAAGCCAACCTTGCCGGTGATGAGTGGCTCATACTGCAGTCTGCCCCAGGGTGCAGGGGCTAGCTGGTGACTGGCAGGAGCCTACGACTGAAGCGAGGTAGGGACAGTGGATGGGGGGTTGCCCTGGGAGGGGGAGACCTAGAACTGTGGGGTACTGCCAGGGGCCAGAAGCAAGGCGAGACACTGGCCTGAAGAGGGTGCTCCGGAGGCTGGAATGCTAATTCCCGAGACGACCAGCAGGAGGCGCCGCCGGTGAGTCTGTGCCAGGTTACAACCATATTTAAAATTTATAAGTGGCCATTAGCATTGTTTGTAAAATTGCTATTGCTCGGTAATTACTGGGTGTTTAGCTTTTATACAATTATGTTTTAATTAAAAGGAGTAAATAATGAAACAAGATGTGGGAAGTGAACTCTGTGAACACTAAAAGAAAAGGAGTACTTGTGGCACCTTAGAGACTAACCAATTTATTTGAGCATGAGCTTTCGTGAGCTACAGCTCATGCTCAAATAAATTGGTTAGTCTCTAAGGTGCCACAAGTACTCCTTTTTCTTTTTGCGAATACAGACTAACACGGCTGTTACTCTGAAATCTGTGAACACTGAGGCTTCATATCATCTTATAGAAAATAAGGAAATTCTCAAACCAACCTTTGTAAATATATATAAAACTTAAAACATTACAGAACTAAAAGATCAGATGTTGCAATGTGAAGAAATGAATAACTAAGGTTCCACAACCAACCGTATCTCTGCTCTTATATCTCAACCAAGCTTGAACTTTTAGATTTGAAACTTTTTTACATCCATCCATCCTACTTTGTAAAAACTTCCCATATAGGCCACAAACCCTCCTGAATCACCCTGTGCCTATCACACGGACTCTCATATCTGTTAATAGACTGTTCTCCAGTTCATCTACCCCTTATCTCAGAAACACCAACACCTCTCTTTTTGCTCTTCATATGAAGACCATGGTCAAACCCACCTAATCTTTGCACAGATCTCCTCTCTCTCATGTAGAGACTACTACCCCAATATTGCCTCTTGTTATCCATATACACACCAAAAAAAAAAATACTGTTCTCCATCTACCTGTCCAATTAGTCAAATAATTCAATCTGCCCTATCTGTTCTGTCTGTACAGACTAGAAATCCCACTCTATATACCATATTCATCTTTGTGATGTGAGTCAGAATCACACTCTCAAGATACAGATGATGGTCTTGGTTTTTTTCTTAGCAACACTAGAGTAAATCTGGGATAACTCCACTGGAGTCTGAGTAAGGTTGATATGAACATAGCATAAGAGAGAAGAACCAGGTCACATATCCACCACTACTACCCTTTTCACTCCGCATGTTTGGGACACAGACCTCTGAGTACCCCCATTTTCCTTAGCTACTTAGTACTTAAGGTACTACTTATTTCCACGGAGGAGAGAAGGGACTTGCCAAGTCTGAGTCTCATTCTTTATTGTGTTACTCCAATTTTATGCTGGTGTAACCAATGAGCTTGATTGGTCTAAAACTGAAGTAACACTGTGGTGAATCAGACCCAAAGAGTCAAAACATTTCTCAGGATGTAATAACTATGATAAGAACGTGCTCATTCATTGGGGAAGGGATATGAGACTGAATGAAAGCTTATTGTTAAGGCTAACTACAGATTGCTTTACTTTTGAATGTTTTAGATATTATCATGATCAATTAATTTTGTTTTAATATATGTCTATTTACCATTTTACTTTTTACAAACTAGATTTATTAATACAGAAAAAATGTGGTACTCAAAAATCAATCACTTTACTGACTAACCAGACCATCTGTTACAACTATTAAATATTTCAATTCAACTTTTAAAAATGGCTTCAGGGCTCAGTGAACTTCTTTGGAGAGAGAGGTTGCAGAAACAAAGTCTGGTTTCTTTGGGAACTGAGAGCTGACTTTATTGAAGAATGCAAAATTTTGAAGGAAATAAGAACAGATGCTAAACATTTTTTGAGTTTGTGCCAAACACAAGAACTCAGGGCCATGATTTAAAGTTAAGGTGGATTAGGCCTGCAAGGAATTTGTTGGAATTTCTTTGGAGGATACAGAAAATACATAGTGCAGACTTTGAAAGTCAGCAACAGAAGCAATTATGGGAGGACAGCACAAATGCATTTAAAAAGACAGATGACGTTTTGGAAGAAAAAGAATGTGGGTTAATTCCAACCAGTAGCTCAACATGAGGGAATGGCCATCTGTCACTAATTTGTTGTTTGACCTAGGGGAAACTGTTTAATTCCAATATCTCAATTTTCCCATATGTAAAATAGGAATAATTATTCCTATCACTCTTAAAGGAGTGTTAGTCTTAATATTGGTAAAGGACCTTGAGTTCTATAAAGGAAAGGAACAAAGACTTTGATTCAAAGCCCATTGAAATCGAAACATTTTTCATGGACTTCACTGGGGTTAGGATAAGGTCTTAAATGTCAATTTTTTCAAACAGTCTTATCTCCTTCAAGACCCACACGGTCTATTTTTACATGGTAAAGCCCATTTGTGTGTATGCCCAAAGCTGAAATATTTCATTTGCAGCAGTCAGCTGGGGCATAAAGGTACCATACTTGGTTTTTCTTCCTCTGTTACAATCCTGATGGCCAGCTCTGCTCTACTTTGTACATTACATCATGATGCATATCGGATATACAGTATAACAAAGTGAAGACTCATTGGTCATGATGCCTACAAAAATTCGATAATGGTTAAACAATTGGTCCTGTGGAAAAACAATACTATGTTATCATGTCACTAAAGACTGTATTGTAATGCATGTGCACAAGGAGGCAGAATGAGTTGCCCAGCAACCTTAACTTTGATATCTCCTAATTTTTCAGCAGTTGACTTTGCAATCTTAATGTTCTTTTAAGGTAGGTATTTGGAATTTATTTCCTATTTTAAAATTTTCCTTTCTACTGTGGTACCATTTGGGTCATTACCAGGGTTCAAACTTTTAGATCCACAGCCCAGACCTCAATGAGTTGAGCAAACAGCTAGTGGCAATAGTGGGCTGTTATCCTCAGTGTGGGATGAGACACATGCTTTGCAAGAGGGTTTCACATCTATTTGCTGACAACAGAGGAACATAGACACTTATGAATCATGGGTTCAGTTCCAGATTCTGGAGGGGAGTGTGCCTCTAGAGGTTATAGACCCTTCAGTACATGTTCCCCTTTTAGCCTTATTCACCTCCTCCCGCTCTTTGCTTATCTACACTCTATCCCCCTGGCTCATGCCCCCTATCCCCTCTGTGCTTCTATTGCCCCCCTATGCCATGGCTGCAGCCTGGACTACAGCAGGGGGAGCTCTGACAGCAAGACAAAGCATTGAGGGGCAAAAAAGGAGAAAGCATCTCCCTGCTATCAGTTTTGGTTCCCGCCATGGCCTGCAGCAGCTAGGAACAGAAATTGCAGGGAAAGTCCTGAAACTTTTTGGGTTGGAACATGCTCACTGCAGATAGTTTGGCAGCTAAATTCTCCAAAGATTCAAATTGGGCTTCTATGTAGAACTAAAGTCTCAAAACTTGGCCAAAGTTGGCTGAATTTCTGTAGGGATAGCAAAAAGTACATCCCTGACCCAAGGATCACCCTACTGCCAAATTTCAAATCCCGTGCTCCAAAGCACTAAGTATGTTTTCAACATGAGCAAAACAATGTATTTCCCCTTAATCTCATTCTCAAATGGCTGAACCGTTTTGGCTGAAACCTTCCCAAACAATCAGCCCGAGGCAGGCACCTGCTGTGGGAAATTTCATCCCCGAGTGGCTAAAGTTCATGAAAATTATAAATCACTGAAAATGGTGTCTCATAATAGAAAGTGTCAGGCTATCTGTGCCACCAATAATGGCAAGCTTTTCTGGGTGCAGTTATGTTTATACAGTGCCTAGCACAATGGTGCTAAGGGGCCTTAAGTGCTATCTAAAGAGATTATGATAATTTTATATTTTAATAAATAAACCTGCTTTAGCAGAGAGATGGATTTAATGGTATAATATTTTGCACTGCTAAGAGCACCTTTCATCTAAACACTCTGCCAACATTAATAGAACCTGCGTATAAGTTAGTCAGGGGGTTCATACCTGTCTTATATGGACAAACTGAGGCACAAATAGATTAAGTGATACACCCCAGGCCACACAGTAAACCACTGGCATAGTTGGATATAAAAAACCCAGAGGTCCTACCTTCCAGTGAATTGCTATGATTTTTAATATTCTATAACAGGTCTCCTGTCTTTCATTGCTATGATATGAGGAAAATATAAACCACTTAATGTCATTGACACATTTATCAGTGTCCTTTTTCATGTATATTTGCTCACATGCTGTGCTGTCAATATTATTTATTACTTCTAAAGCAATTTTGACTGAATGACACTTGCTGTCCTGATCTGTTCATTCAGCCATGCACCATCCTTTACTTATGTCAGATCATGAAACAATCTAGACCTAAATATGTTAGTAGCAAGGAGTATTAAATGTTCTATTGCAGCAGCAATTAGTTTAGCAATTTACTGTGTAACCTTATTTCCAGATAAGGTTCGGTAAAATCATCCACAGTGATTAATGGTGCTCCTCTAATTTCAATTTCACAACCCTAAATGAAGATGCTACATGTTGCCAATTCAGTAATAATTGTTGAAGTTCTGATGCTGATTTAAATAGGAAGTTCCATAGTGTTTTTTTTTGTGTGTGTGTTCTGTGTTTTTGAAAAAGACTTACCTAAGGGGTAAAAAGCTAGGTACAGTCTGACTTTGGCATATGGAGTGTTAAGAACTGGGGTGACAGTGGACTGTATTCTGTGTTGTGCCATGCAGAAGGTGTAGTCCAGGGAGAAGAATTGAGCAAAGGTGGCCTCCCAGATTCTGAGTTACTCCAGAAGTGTGCCCTCCACCCTCCCATAGGAGAAGTTCCAAGAGCTGCTGTAACTCATGGCATCTTCCCCAGAACTGAGAATGGGCTGCTCCTCAGTCTGGAATGACAGGAGTGCAGAGCAACACACTTTTGAGTTGTAACCTACTATTGAGAACTGGTGGTGTAGTTCTGTCTCCTGTGAGTACTGTACTCCTGCATTTCACAAACTTACCTATACAGATAATTCCAGTGGAATCTAGCTATCTTGTGAGACCATGGTCATTTAGTTTTTCTATTTTAGAGGATGAGGAAGTCACAAAGAGAAGCAAACTTTTTCTGTGTCTTCAGTTTTTAATTTAAACTTTTATCTTGAATAGATCTATACTGGGTGGAGGAAACTTTGCTTCTTACAGACACTTTCAGGCTTGTGAAAATTGATCTAAGTTTTCACACATTTACCATGGTGATAAGTTTTTAAACCACTATTAGATCAGATAAAGTGCTCAGAAGAGGCCTTAAAAGTTCTTAGATCAGAATACATGACTTATATTCAGCAACTAATGTTGTCATTGCCCACTCTTGTTCTTGCAAATGATTGAACGGTTAGCACTGGTGTTTAAAAATAACAATCACTTTAGCAGGCCATTTGGACAACCGGGACCATAAGTCTTTGCCACAGTAGAAAATATCATAATGACTACTAACAGCTTCTGTTTGATAACACTGAAATATTTAAGGCCATAGATAAATGTAGATGAATTAGGATACTGTCTAACATAGTCCCAGTCAAAAGGTCTTCGTGACTGAATAATGCCCTTCCTCAATCTTTGTCTTTCAAATCCAGTTACATTCACAGCATACTTTATTTCTTCTTGGCACAGTCCTTCTGCTACCCAAATGCCACACCAGAGACAATCTGCAGGAAATTGACTAATTTACCAAAAAAACTGACATGCTGTACAAACAATATTGATCACTGACATCAACCACAACACTTCGCTAGTGCACTGAGCCTTTAGATAGGCACTGTAGACAGTATTACTGAGTCAAATCAGTTCACTATCAATCCTGTTAATACCACCCTTTCATGGATATTGCAACATGTTAAAATCTTGGGCACCTGTAATCAATTTTAATATATTTACACTCATGTTAGCTTTATTTTTAGTCTGGAGAAGAGATGATTCAGAGGGGACATATGTTTTCAACTGCATAAAAGGCTGCTACAAAATACAAAAAGTAGGGAGAAAAATTATTCTCTTTAACCTCTGAGGATAGGACAAAAAGCAATGAGCTTAAATTGCAGCAAGGGTGGTTTAGGTTGGCCATTAGGAAAAACTTCCTAACTGTCAGGGTAGTTAAGCACTAGGAACAACTTCCCTAGGCAATTTGTTCCATCTCTGTCATTAGAGATTTTTTAAAGCAGGCTAGACAAACACCTGTCAGGGATGGTCTAGATAATACTTTGCCCTGCCATGAGTGCAGGGGACTGGACTAGATGACCTCTTGAGGTCCTTTCCAGTCCTTCAATTCTATGATTCTATTACAACTCTCTTGATATCCATTTCCTTCATTTTTTAAGCTAGCTATAACCATTTTTCCAGGTAGCCACTCATGGGTCAAAAGTATAAGTGGAGTTAACTCCTTTTATACAGAGAAGTCCAAATAGCTGTATCTTAGGTCTTATCTATATTAGAAAAGTTGGATCAATTTAACTAGCTAAGTGGGTGCAATCCCCTGTTGTAGATATTCTTTTAAACTCTTGCTTAAATGTCTTTAGCTAGCATCAATAAATTGCCAAATGAAGCTAAAAAGATTTAAACAAGAATTATACCAGTTCAAACATAGCTGTTATGGATTTGCACCAACTTAGCAAGATCAACTTGCAACTGATTTAGTTAAACCTGTGCAAATTTTTAACTGGTATATAGATTTATTTTCTGACCAATTTGCCCCCTAAATATAGTTTACAGCACTGCATACATCACCACAGAATTTAGTCTTGCATGTCGTGGTGAGACACTTATGTGCTTTAATCCTATTATGAATTCTTATTGACACCCCTACTTTCATTGTCCAGTTCGTACAGTTGTTTGAATGTGATTGGGGGGGGGAAGTTCAGTGGTGGTGTATAGTGTACACTTTTAGTTTTAGAGGTATTACCAGTTCCATGCTGTTCCCCATTTTAAGGGTAAGGAACATGACTGGATCCAATATATCTAAAATTATAATGAACTATTTGTGTGTCTGCTGCACCACTTTAGCAAAATCTCGATGTCTAAGATGCTTAGATTCCATAGGTTGCAATTATAAACAATCAATATAATGTTACAATGTTGCCATAACTCCACTCTTCTCCCTGCAGTAGCGCAGTCTAAAACCTCACACTACCAGCAGTGTTTTTGGCAATCTGTCCTATTAATGCAAATTAAGTTAGACTGCGTGACAGTAAGCCACTTGGGATTTTTCCAGGACATCAATTTAGCAACATGTGCTTTTAATCAGTATATGTTCTGATCCCTTGAAAAGTAAAAAATGCATTAAATTAAACCTAAGAGGCATCTTTTTGTGTGTGCAGAAGTCACAGGTCAGTTTGTTTCTGACAATAGAGAGCTCTCCTGTAATTTGAAGCAGTAAATTTTTATTTTCCTGAATGACAGTAAATGGCATCAGAAATCTGTAAATAATTCCACTCTGCCCATTCTTTTGTACACTCTTTCCCATATTCCTGCCATCCATGCATGTACAGGAGTGGAACTGTGAAAGGGGGTGGAGGGAGAGACCGACTAAACTGGAAAAGAGAAACCTCCTATAAAAAGAGTTTAGAGGAAAAATAGTGTTCACTCTTGCGATTTTTTTATTAGTAATAGTCTCATGAGGTTTGATATTTTCTTTAAAGCTCCAGCTCCTGGAATCATGTGATCACATGAGAATTTAATCTTTCATGAAAAATAAGGGACTAGCACTAACGGTTGTAGAGAAATATTCAAAAAAATGAGTCCTGAAGACTCAAAACTCAGAAGGCAAGAAAAAAGACAAAATGTTTCTTCTAATACAGTGTTTCCAAACTTGGGACACCACTTGTTCACAGAAAGCCCCTCATGGGCTGGGCCGGTTTGTTTACCTGCCGCGTCCGCAGGTTTGGTCGATCGCGGCTCCCACTGGCCGCGGTTCGCTGTGCCCAGCCAATGGGGGCGCGGGAAGCGGCAGCCAGTACATCCCTCAGCCCACGCCTACTGGCTGCCGCTTCCCACAGCCTCTATTGGCTGGGCACAGTGAACCGCGGCTGTGGGAGCCACGATTGGCCAAACATGCGGACGCAGCAGGTAAACAAACCGGCCCAGCCTGCCAGGGGCTTTCCCTGAACAAGCGGCTTCCCAAGTTTGGGAAACACTGTTCTAATATATCATGATTTTTAAGCCAATCTCAGTGTTGGGGGAGGTGGGCTGACTCATGATTTCTGAATGCATGGGGTTAGCAATACTTCATTTATAAAAATCAATGTGTGTGGCAAAACATAGCCACTCAAAGTGAGGGAAACACGTGTGTATATAGAAGATGTGGAGAATAGAAAAGACAACTGAAGGAAGAAAAAGCAGAGATGTGGGCTGTTTCATTTAAATATTATATATATGATTTATGGGTGGTTTGGCAATAGCAACACAACTTCGAAAAATGCTCTCAATGTTTAGAACGGGACACTCCCTGCCTCCCACCATCCCTTTATGTCAGTCATCTATTTTGGAAAAGTAGATACTTTATAAGTGTAAATGCATGCATATATTTAGGATGTGCCTTTATTTTTAAAATTTTAGTTTGCTGGCTAACAGGACCAAAATACTTTAACGGTTCCTATCAATTTAGATTTTAGGAACTTATTATTATTTATTTATTATTAGATGTCAGCTGTTGGTCTTATACAGTTTTCTCTGCAGAATTATATTTGGAAGCATATGCAGGATAACATAATTTCAGGGGGGAAAAATTTGGTCCCGTATTTTAGACCTGAGGTCGGCAACCTTTCAGAAGTGAAAAGAACAGGAGTACTTGTGGCACCTTGGAGACTAACAAATTTATTTGAGCATAAGCTTTCGTGAGCTACCGCTCACTCGAAAGCTTATGCTCCAATAAATTTGTTAGTCTCCAAGGTGCCACAAGTACTCCTTTTCTGTATCCGCAAAAAGAAAAACATGGCTGCTACTCTGAAACCTTTCAGAAGTGGTGTGCCGAGTCTCCATTTATTCACTCTAAGTTAAGGTTTTGCGTGCCAGTAATACATTTTAACGTTTTTAGAAGGTCTCTTTCTAGGTCTATAATTAAACTATTGTTGTATGTAAAGTCAAGAAGCTTCATATAAAATTAAATTAAAATGCAGAGCCCCCCAGACCGGTGGCCAGGACCCGGGCAGTGTGAGTGCCACTGACAATCAGCTCGTGTGCTGCCTTTGGCACGCATGCCATAGGTTGCCTACACCTGTTTTTAGACCATGATCCTCTGAAGAGAATTCAGTAGTTCTCTGGGAGAAAGAGACTGTACCTCTCAAGTGTAACTCTTTGTAGGAACTAAAGCCCTAATTCAGCAAACCATTCCTATTTAGCAAAGCACTTAAGAGCTATTGATCTTAATGTTAAGCATGTGCTTAAATACTTTTCTGGACTTGGGCCTTCAGCAAACCCTGCTCCCTCAGTCCATTGCTGACACTTTCACTGGGCATGGAGGATACTGAATGCAGAGGAGTAGAAAAAGCATGTCTCCATTGCAGGTGGTGGTGATGGAAGGGAGAATGCTATCTGGTGTGCAACTCTTGCATGCTAGGCAGCTCACCTATGCTAGGTGTCTTCTGTTCCAGCCTGGAGGAAAGGTAGTGAGCATGGGGGTCAGACAGATTGAGGGAGGCAGAGGGTCAAGCTGGTAGACATGTGACTAGACAGATTTACTACCATGCTAGGATAGGGAGGCTGTGAATTACATGGTGGCTAGCGGACAGCTGACTAGTGGTTGTTGGGCTTTTTTGTATAAGGAAGTAATATAAAATCCTGTTGGAGACATTTTTACAAAAATTCCTACCATTACTCAAAGTAGTGCATCTCAACCCATGGTAGCAATGTTGGGAGCCCAAATGTAGACAAGGCACTGAGTGCTGATGTTTTTGACATGTCAATTAGACTTACTCTGAGAATTTTTCAATCGTGTAAAGTATCCACATCTTGCCTATTCTAGAGCTCCCAATGTCCCTGCCAACAATGGAGCTGTACCAGTGTTAGCAACAATGGGAAATATTTTTTATTAAAAAAATATTTAGTGCAAACAAGACCTCAATGAAAACTGAGGAAGGATGGGATTTGCAAAGGAGCTTGGTGTGTAACTCTTAGGTCCCTTTGCAATGCCCAGATGAAGGGTCTACATGTTCCTGGGGAAACTGTGTATGTGTGTGTAATTGAGTTTTATTGAGGAGGAAATAGATATAAGGCAGCCAGAAAGCTCCACATGTGCAGATAAAACACACAACCAATCCCCACAACATGACAACTGCAAATATCACAACAGAAAAAAATAGAAATTGCTTGGCATAATGGAGGCGACAGTAGCAATAAGTAGGAGCAAAGTCAGAAAGGCCAAACACCACAGGAAGTAGTACCAACAAAGGTCATAAAAAGAACAAGCAAAAATGTATGTACAGAACTGGTCAAATTAGAATTTCTATCCTGAAGCAAATTCTGACATTTTGAAATCTGTTATTACAAATTGTAATGAATAACTTTGATATTTCAGCTTTTCATGGAATGGTCTGTTCCAAAGTGATGTTTTTTTATTCATCAAAATGTTTGATTTCAAGTTGGTTCAACATTAATTTGTGACCCTCTGAGCTACATGGTGTCTTGTGGGAGTTGTAGTTTTGGTACCTCATACCTTCATTTTCTTCTATTGGCCAGGATCCATAGTTTGGCTACATCAAGAGACTCCCTTGATGCACTGAAGCCATTCCACCAGATAGACTGCAATGCATCGTAGGATATTTCATCCCGGCAGAGAGCTAGCTCCATAGAGGAAAATGTGGGCGTGAAGCAACTGAGCTACACTGATGCCCTGAGGCTCTGCAAGCAAACAAAGTGTTAAAGCTGAACACACCCAAAAAGGAAACTGTTCGATTTGCTTTGACAAACTGTTGTTCAATTTGATAGGTTTTGGTTCAGGTTGACTCAACCCAAATCAAAACATTTCATTTAGTTTTTCCTGATGGAAAATCAGTTTAGCAACATTGAAATTTTCCTGTGGAAAATTTTTTTTTTCAGAATATACATTTTCCATTGAGAAATTCTTTTAATAAGAATGATAGCCGCTGAAAGCTTATTGCAGTCATAGTTAACTAAGAAAAAGGGAATCAAGGCCAAATCAGGAAAAAAAAGTGCAGGCTTAAACACCAGCAAATGTAAATAAAGAAGTGGGTCTACACCAGTACCTCAAATCCATGTACCTTTTCACTCTTACCCCACCACCTCTTGTGCCTTCTGAATTTTGGGACTCAGATCTAAATCAATCTAATTGGTGCAGAATCCAGGTTATATCTAAAACTATAGTGGTGACTTGTTCTGGGCCAGACCCATCCCAATTCACACATGACACACACCAGGCAGCAGGGCATAGCAGATTCTACTCCCTCCTGAAGACACTGCCAGTTCTACAGGCCTCTGTGGAGAATGGAAGGAAACCTACTGTGTTTTCTAGTCGTCAAAGCAATGGCTGCTGGGTCTTTAGAACTGGCAGTGGCTGCAGAAGGGAGAGGAATCTACCACACTGTGTGTGAGAGGTGGCTTGATATCTTGAAAATGGGGCACAGCAGAGGCCCTGGCAACCACACATTCCCATCCCTCTCCTCTCCAAAAATCCTGGTGGGAGAATGACTCTGTAATCTTCCCTGGAGAACTTTAAAAGGAAAGGGACTGAAGGACCATAGATCCCTTCTGTAAAAAATATTGAAAGGTGTAGTTGGGAAGGGGCCTACTGGAAGGGTGAGTGTCAGACAGTAAAGAAGGGTGAATGTGGTAGGGGTACAGGCCTGAGTGGCAGATCATGTCTGGGGATATACAACTTGGTGGAAAGAGCAGAGGAAGTTGTAGCCCTGGTAGAAGGAACGTTGCCTAGGGGAAGACAGGGGCCTGGGTGGGAGGGAGGTTATTGCCATAAAAGTGTGGACTTGGGAAGGTGGATTAGCACCCCAACACGGGAGTAGGTGGGTGAAGGTCTCCAGCCACAAATAAAGCAGAGAGTGTGGTCATCCCAGAAAGCTTCCCAAAGGGGTCACTAGGCTATCATACTTCCACCCAAAAGACAACCCCAGGAATGATATAGCTGTTGTATGCAGTGTAGTAGTCATGTGAGTCCTGTTAGGGGCAGGGTGATAGGGAGGGGTGAAAGGCAAGGGGATTGGTTGGGACCTTAGAATTGTATGCTAAGATCTGAATAATGACCTCATCTCTTGCATATTACCTGGATACAATTCCAAACTTTTTGCAATTCTTCCAAACTACTGTACAATTTATAAATATTTACTAGTTTGGGCCTGGGTTCCTGCATGAGACACTTCTGACCATTACAATAAGTTCATGTAATGACATAAAATTAAAATTCTTGACCTGCAAATTCTGTACAATTCACTCTCATCCAAGACCTTGTCTGGGATTTGATGAGCTGCATGATACGGGGAAAGGGTATGGAATTTACAAGCAGACTTGAGCTAAGTTGCTTGCACAAAGTAGACCTGAGCAGAATGGTAATAATACTGTGCTGCTGATCTTTTATACTTGAACTTTGCCCTAACCTCTATCTTTTGGTTTGCTTTTCAGTGAACTACTATGAATCTGATATCTATGGTAATTTGTGCACTTGCTCTATAATGCATATCTCTCTATGGAATAACATTTTTACCTAAAACAGGATTTTACTCTTTTTGGATTCTTCCTGCTTCTCTTTCCCAGTGTTAGTTTTGTTTTCCCCTATTATTTTTACAATCTTTCATCTATAAAACAAAGAATAGGCAACAACAGGGAAGAAAAGAAACTCACCAACTATGCGTATCTTGTACAAATATGTGGAGATGAGAACTGTTAAATTAAAAAACTTTCCAGGTGCATTTTGAAATAAATGGAGTTACACCAATCTACAATCTAGTCTCTACTTTCTAGTGTATCTAGAATTGATACATAATTTTCAATTACAGATAATTTTCTTGCTTTATATTACATGTGTGTTTCTGGAAAGCAAGTTATACAGTATATCACTCATGTCAGTTACTTTTCTGCAAATCACATAACCCCTTCCCTTTTGACCCCATTCAGGAAATGGAGATACACTTCATTTACTAGTTGTCATATTAAAATAACGGAGTATGGTGGAGCAGTTGGTTTGGGTTTTTTTAAACTCTTCAGAGCTTTTGCCATAGTGCATGCAACAATAGTCACTGTATGAATTTTGGACTGTTTTTCTTATTTAATGGATGAATACAATAGCAACAGGTTGTCACACAAGCTCAGATCTCTCCTGAGAAATAGCCAGTATTCCTTAAGTCCTATTGTAAGGCCATTATTAATTCTGTTATGTTAATTGATTTCCTTTATTTTTCTGAAATTACAAAACTGTACATGTGTGCTAATGACATTACAATATGCAAAACTGATCTAATCCTGCAGTGGCTACTAGAATCAGTGATATGATAGCTTTGGAATGAATTATCTGAAACCAAATACCTATAGTGTTCAACGCCAACTTTAGCAATACTGCTGTCTTCGAGGGAAGCTCCACTCACTGCTTCCCTGAACAAATTAGTGTGAAATACAAGTTGACATAACCTTATAATTCTGTCCTACACATGCAGTGTGTCTGCAGCACAGAAGCAATAAAAGCTTTGGTTAAAAAACAAGTCCATGCCTTCTTCATTGACTTCAGTGGAGTAAGACCAGAGATGAGTTGGCCCATATGTTTCAACAACTTAGTTTAAAGAAGGCCAAAGGGTTTTGGGTAGGGCTGTGGATTAATCGCGGTTAACTCATGTGATTAACAAAAAAAATTAATCTCAATTAACTGCAGTTTTAATCACACTGTTAAACAATAGAATACCAATTGAAATGTATTAAATATTTTGGCTGTTTTTCTACATTTTCAAATATATTGATTTTCTATTACAACACAGAATTCAAAGTGTACACTGCTCACTTTATATTTTTGATTACAAATATTTGCACTGTAAAAAGATAAACAAAAGAAATGGTGTTTTTCAATTCACCTCATACAAGTACTGTAGTGCAATTTCTTTATCATGAAAGTGCAACTTACAAATGTCGTATTTTTTGTTGTAATTGCACTCAAAAACAAAGCAATGCAAAACTTTAGAGCCTACAGGTCCACTCAGTCCTACTTCTTGTTGAGCCAATTGCTAAAACGAACAAGTTTGTTTACATTTATGGGAGATTATGCTGCCCACTGATTATTTACAATGTCACCAGAAAGTGAGAACAGGCGTTCGCGTGGGACTTTTGTAGCTGGCATTACAAGGTATTTGTGTCAGATATGCTAAACATTTGTATGCCCCTTCATGCTTCAGCTACCATTCTAGATGACCTGCTTCCATGCTGCTGATGCTTGTTTAAAAAAAAAAAAAACTAAACTTGTGCCTGAACTCCTTGGGGGAGAATTGTATGTCCCCTGCATTCTGCCATATATTTCATATTATAGTAGTGTCAGATGATGACTCAGCACATATTAATTTTAAGAACACTTTCGCTGCAGATTTCACAAAATGCAAAGAAGGTACCAGTGTGAAATTTCTAAAGATAGCTATAGCACTTGACCCAAGGTTAAGAATCTGAAGTGTCTTCCAAAAATTGAGAGGGACGAGGTGTGGCACATTCTTTCAGAAGTCTTAAAAGAGCAACACTCCGATGTGGAAACTACAGAACCCAAACCACCAAAAAAGAAAATCAACCTTCTGCTGGTGGCATCTGACTCAGAGGATTAAAATGAACATACATTGGTCCGCACTGCTTTAGATTGTTATCGAGGAGAACTTCATCAGCATGGACACATGGCCTCTGGGATGGTGGTTGAAGCATGAAGGGACATATGAATCTTTCGCGCATCTGGCATGTAAATATCTTGTGACGACACTGGCTACAACAGTGCCATGTGAATGCTTGTTCTCATTTTCAGGTGACATTGTGAACAAGAAGTGGGTAGCATTATCTCCTGCAAATGAAAACAAACTTGTTTGTCTGAGCAATTGGCTGAATAAGAAGTAGGACTGAGTGGACTTGTAGGTTTTAAAGTTTTACATTGTTTTTGAATGCAGTTATTTTTTGTACATAATTCTACATTTGCAAGTTCAACTTCCATGATTGCACTACTGTACTTGTATTAGGTGAATTGAAATTCTATTTTTACAGTGCAAATATTTGTAATCAGAAATAAATATAAAGTGAGCACTGTACACTTTGATTTCAATTACAACACAGAATACAATATATTTGAAAATGCATAAAACATCCAAAAATATTGTATTGTTTAACAGTGTGATTGATCACGATTAATTTTGTTAATTGCTTGACAGCACTAGTTTTGGGATTTGTTTTCCAATACTTTCAAAATACTCCTCCAGTTGTGCCTGTATGTATAAAGAAACTGATGAAGACAAAATTGAGAGCTCCCAACACTGGGGGAATTTTTAGCTGGCTAGAGCTGGCTGTTTTACAGATCCTTTATGCCATACATATTTGTGTCTCTGCACTACTGTAATACCCCCAACAAGCATACCTAGTAAGCCACAGTCCCTGCCCTGAAGAATTCACGGCCTAAACAGACAAGGGTAGAAATAGAAATAGATCAACAGAGGTGAAGTGATTTTCCCAAGGTCACATAGCAGGCTATTGGGAAAGCTGGGGGTAAGACCCAGGACTTCTCTCACTCAGCCCAGTACACTCTCCACTAGACCATGCTGTTTCTCCTGACAAAGGGCTCACAAGAACACAACTGATCCACATAGTCCCATAAACCTAGGGAATCCTTGATTATACAAAGCCTACATTTTTATGCCTAAATCTCACTTTATAGTGACCTTTTAAAACCTAAGAGAAATGCTGCCAGCATAAACAAATGCCACTTTGTTGATTTGTAATTTATATGAAAAACAGACTTACGCAAGCTCTGAACAAGGGCTACAAATCAACCTGTTATACAATTGAACCAGGGGTGAGCGTAAATTATATCCAGAAAAGACTGGGGACATGGATACTTCGTTGTAGTTAGAGAGTGACATCTAGTGGTATCATGCATCCGATGAAGTGAGCTGTAGCTCACGAAAGCTTATGCTCAAATAAATTGGTTAGTCTCTAAGGTGCCACAAGTACTCCTTTTTCTTTTTGCGAATACAGACTAACACAGCTGTTACTCTGAAATCTCGTGGTATACCTCTCTGTAGATCTAATATTTCTTGGAATGATTCAAACCATGTTTGAAATCTTTTTTTTTAAATCTCCTTAATACTGCTGCTCCTTCTTCTTAACTTTATACAGTTCCAGTTTTATACCGAATACATTGTCCTTTGAATTTACCATACCTAAGTACCTCTTTTATTATTTTGAAAAACAGAAGGTGTTAGAGTGTGATTGTCTGTCTGCAAACCAAGCTTTATAAATATTGTGATTAAAAACTTCTTTCAGGGAGATTTAATCTGAAGCTTTTTGATGCACGTCTGGTAACTCTTGGTACATAAATTACACCAATACCATGCATACAATGCCTGTTCCATTTTCAGTTTGCATCTTGTGAACACACAGAAGCAGTTTGCTGCGAACTGAGGGTGTAGCATTCTCTGAGGGTGTCCCATGGTCCTTCACTATGCTGTTGAGCAGCATGCATCCTGGGATTGTTTTCACTGTGAATTGTGGGAAGCCAGGCCGTTCATACTAAAAAACCAAAACTGTTTCCACTGTCTCCTCCCCATACTTCCTTTGTGGGCTGGTTGGCACCATTTTTTTAATTGCCGTTGGCCAGCATGGACCCAGCAATGCTCTGGGCCACTGTGGTCACAAGTGTGAATTCGTACAGGCTGCTTAGGGTTTTATTACAGCACTTGGAGGTGGATGAATTTGGCATTGGATTTTGCCCATCGCACTAATGAGCAGATGATGTGGGAGCAGGGGAATGTTCTGTGGTGGCGGCAGCAGCTCCTCCAGCAACAAAAATATGCTCTGCTGTGGTGAGGCAGAAAAACTTGATGCTGACCTGTTGGAACAAGAGGGTCACTTCTTGAATCACCGACACATCACTCAGCACTGTTTCTGGGTCTGGGAAACCAGCATGGATTGGTGGGAGAGGACTGGTCTGCAGGCCAGCAGCGGTGAAAACTTCAGGATGGGGAGGGTGACCTCTTTTGAAAACTGTGCAGAACTGATTTTGGAGCTTCATCGACAGCAGTCCAACATGTGTGGAGAAACGATTCACCTTTGCCATCTGGAATCTGGCCACCCCAGAATGTTACCAGTCTGTAGCCAACTGACTTGGCACAGGGAGATTAACTATTGGGGCCATTGTTATGCAGATCTCCTATGCCATTGATAAGGTGCTCTCTAACCAGGTCACGAAGCTGGATAATGTTCATTAGATTACTCATGACTTTGCACACATGGGATTACCAAACTGTATTGGGGCAACTAATGAATCCCACGTGCCTACCATTTGCCCCATCACTAGGTAGAATTTATAAGAGTTATTTCTCCATGGTGGTCTAAAGTCTGGTGGACCACAGCTAGAAGTTTTCAGAGATAAATGCAGGGTGGTCTGGGAGGGTCCATGAGGCAATCATCTGTTGGAACTCGGTATTTAAATTAATGGAGAAGGACTGTTTGCCTCCAGGAGCACTGTGGACATTAACGGTGTAGAGGCTGATCTGGTTATTCTGGAAGACCCAGCTTATCCCCCTAGCTAAAGAAACCATACACAGGACACTTGGACAGAAGGAAGGAACACTTTAACTATTGTGCGAGTAGCTGTAAAATGGTAATCAAGTGTGCACTTAGTCATTTGAAAGACAAAATGGTGCTGTTTGCAGAAGAGGCTGGAAACTGACTGGAGAAGGATGACTTTGGGGTATCAGGTGGCATAATCCAGGATCACCAGGCTGTATTTGTATGCAGCTGTGGACTTTTCTAATGGGCTCACCAGGATGCCTAGCCTTTCAAAGGGCACCCATATGATGGTCAGTGGTAGCAGAGGAGCCTTTGAGACCTTTTTCTGACTTGTCCACTGGCACTTGCAGAACTTTTGCACATCATGCCGCATCTCTGTGTAGACACCCGGCCAGTAGAATTACATAGTCACTTTGAGTGTCTTTTCTCTCCCCAAGTTCCCCCTGCATGGTATCCATGGGCCAGTTGGAGAACTCCGCTTTGGAATTTCCTGGGCACTAGTAGCTGCATCCTCACTTCCTTCATCTTGAAGTCCTTGACCTTTAGAGCCCAACATGCCTTTTCCTCAAACAACTCAACTCAAAATGGGGCTGCTGTTTCAAGAGTTGAGGGTCTAGTACCATGATACCCTGCAAGGAGTAACTAGGCTGGTGGAAGCCAGGGTGAGACCTTTATGTGTGTGGGCAGGATTCTGTTGTACAAGAAAGTTAGGTATTATTTATCTATTGTAATTAAATCTAGAGAATGACTGCAGTATAAACACATGGGCAGGCTAATGATTCACAACTGACACTTCATGATTGTTAACTGTTCCTCAGGGAAGATAGATAATGTTATGCAGTACTGATTTTATTTTCTCTTCTTACATACCTTTTAATAGCTAAGCCCCCCTGCCTTTTAGAGCACCAGACTTTCGGCCTCCACTACTGTGGATACAATTTTGCATCCACAATTAAAAGCAGAGGGAAATTAGTTGCACCTGTAATTACATCAGTTCAGCTGCCTTACTATCTGATTTGGAAGTATAGTCATGTAATTAGACAGTTAAGGGTGCAGCTATTTATACCCGTAACTTTGCCATTGTATTTAACTGCAGCGATAAAATTGCACCCCCCTTCTCCCCCCCCCCACAACAGACCATTTTTGGGATTTGGGGTTAACTAGCACTGTGGATTAATACTTGACTGAATATAATATTTCTAACTATATTCATTTAACAAATAATATACATGGAATAGAAAGGTTTCAGAGTAGCAGCCGTGTTTAGTCTGTATCCACAAAAAGAAAAGGAATACTTGTGGCACCTTAAAGACTAACAAATTTATTTGAGCATAAGTTTTCATGAGCTACAGATCACTTCATCAGATGCAAGTGAGCTGTAGCTCACAAAAGCTTACGCTCAAATAAATGTTAGTCTCTAAGGTGCCACAAATACTCCGTTTCTTTTTATAGAATAGAAAGTTGTTGCAGAATAATGGTCACCTATTATGATGTGTTGTAGGGACAACTGTGGTGATATTAATGCTTACACTCAAAGTAGATCCACTCTGATCAAACGATGTTCCAATATAACTATTTCTATTTTACCAGATGAGTGAATATTTTAATCATTATCTTATGTGGGAGAGATCAGGTATTTGACTGACTGCAGTTTGATATATTTTTTAAAATTTATTTATTAATTTAACTGCTAAATGGCAAACTACTGATCATCCAGAAGTTTAATTTACCATGCATAAATTTCATTTTGTATCCATTTGAACATACTATGCCTCCTGCAACAATAAAAAAATCCTAACCTAAAGTCTCTTGTTTTACCAGAATACAAGCAGCGGATAGTTATTTCTGATGAGATCTGAGGGAGTTAATATAGGTTTCAGATTTTCAATTCTGCTGCAGAATGGTCACTAATATTTTCAAGCTGCATAATAAAGTTCTGAGCTGCTGCTGAGTTCTTTCAAGGTTTATCACGATTGGATTTTGAATGTGTCACACATCATACTGATGTTAGGACAGAACCACCTAGCTTAATCTCACAGGCCTATAATCTAATGTCTGAACTTCTCATTAGGCGTTGGGTATAATTTACCAAATGATTTAGGAGCCCAAGTCTCATTGGTTTTCAATAGGACTTATGCCCCTAAGTTATTTGGGCCAAAATTCTCAAAGGAAATTAGGTGCCTAGCTCCCACTGATATAAATGGGAGTTTGAGGATTTGGGCTTTGGAAACTTTTGAAATGAAATTTGGGCTGCAAAGTCACTTATGTGGTTTTGAAAATTTTGCCCATTATCTAACTGTGATGGGAGTCACTCATGAACCTAAATAATAGATTTAGGGCTTGTCTACACAGGGCTTTTTAAACCAGATCAAATTGAGTTAATCTGGTTTGAAAATGCTTGCATACACATGACACAACCTATCACTGAGCACTAACTCTGCATTTATCAGGAATGCTGGAGTCCTCTTGCAAATTGGACTAGGGTTGCTTCAAACTGATTTAGGTCTTTTGTTTTTGTGCATGCAGTTGCTGTGCATCACTCTTTACATGCTTCCAACATCTGTCCCACAGTGCTTTGCATCTTGACGGTTACTGAGCTGGTGGTTTTACTTGTGTGCCTTCTCTGCCCTGGTGTTAAGTTTCCAGGATGACCCTTGCCCCCTTTAAAAATACACTATTCTCAAAATTCACTTTGCTTTCACGCTTTCAAGCAGCATTTCGTTTTCTCCCTTGGAGAGAGGTATATGAATGGGTGTGTGCACGTATTATGTCCTGGGTGAATCAACTACATCTAACCTAACCAGAAACTAAAGTTAATGCAGAATTCAGCATGTTAAGCCGTGTTTCTTTTCATGACACTTGTGCTCCTTGAATTGCACCGGCTACCTATGAGTGTCCAGGTTGATTTTAAGATGTTGGTTTTAATCTCTAAAGCCCTAAATGGCCTGTGACTTAGTTGCTGCCATAGGTGTGTTTGTTAGAGTGCTGGCATTGGACCCTCATGGTATGGAAAAAGGGGGAACTGATGAGAGGGCACTCTCTACCTGTGCCTTTTGGAATTTGCCTTGGTTCATGACACACACAGCCTGT
Organism: Natator depressus; assembly: GCF_965152275.1. NCBI lineage: Eukaryota > Metazoa > Chordata > Testudines > Cheloniidae > Natator > Natator depressus. The sequence continues at coordinate 30,458,721 of NC_134238.1, forward strand.
TAACCTTTAGGACTTGCTGCAAAGTCTATCTTTGCTGCCTACATGTCAGGATCTGAGAGGTTTGTGAGGTTCAGTAGTATGAGGGGATTCTGGTGGATATGTGGTTGAAAGGGTTTTTATTCTTTGTGCTTTGATCGGGGGTATTGGAACAACTGGTGGAGCATGCTTGTTTGCTATAAGTAACATTATTTAAAGTGATTGCCCAGAGCTTGGATCAGCACTCTTTTGCTGTCCGTATAAACTGAAATAAATTTGGCAAAATAGAATGAACATCCTCCTCATTCAGTGAGATGAATGTTTATGAACAGCAGCTGGAAAATATTTGGTTGCAGGAGATCATGTGCCAAAATAGGGTTAAGGGGTAGTGTTTGGAGCTGGAGGAAGATTTCCAAGTCTCAGAAAAACTGTCAGGCAATCAGTAGCTGGACATCTACTCAAGTCATTCCTCTCATGTTTTGGGGACCTGGTAAAGCAGTTTGCTGTTCTCAGTGCTAGAAGAAAAGAAAAAGCCTGGTGTAATCTCACTGTTGAAATTCAGTTTCCACAACACCTTTTGAAAACAACTAAAAAAAACCTTCCCACCTGATTTTACGTTGTCTAACTCCATTATGCTAGATCATCCCATCTGAAAAAATCTTGTTCTCTCACTTTTGCCTGTTCTTGTGATACTCGTGGCCATCTTCTGACCACACTCACTTCCTGCTGTTGTGCCCTGCCTACTCAGGACTACCAGTGTTTTTCTGGTGCAACTAACTCATGGGACTGGGCACATACAGAATTTAAAGAAATCTTGGTTGTCCTCTCTCTGCTGTTGTGGTGCTACTGATAACCTCACTCCCTTATGCATAAAAATTCAATTTTTTCAGAAGCTGGATAGTTCCCAAGATATGAGTAATGGAATTTCCAAATCCCGATATCTGAAACAAAGCATTCCCAAATACAAATATCACCTGAATGCAAATACCTAATGGTCAATTCCTTATTTGCACCCCCTTTTTAAATGGCACTATATGTCATTCTTCCAGTCAATCAACTTCTGTTTTCTGAGGATAAAATCATCCAACAGTCTTCCAATAAAGATATTTCCTATAGCAACAAGGTATCTCCAAGGGTGGGAATAAACATACTGGCCCAGACTTCCAATCCCATGCATGCAAACTTTATGAAAGTCCATCTTACATGCATGCAATACCATGAGAGTGAACATATGATGATGTTGTGTGCACACAACAAGTAGGAGGTGCGCAAAAGTGTACCCAGCTTATTAATATTTTTAGGAGCACTGCAAACATATGTGATACTGTACAAAACAGAGTAAGAAATCTTCTTTGCCTCCAGACTCCAAAATCTTCTAACTCAAGGGTACTATGAAGTTCAACGTTCACTTAAACCATGCATTTAAGATAAATTTTTATCTTAAATGCATTGCTAAACTAAACTGTTCTTAAATGCAGTCAACATTCTAATCCACTCTGCTTTAATGGCACCAAACTATACAGAGGGGAAAATGTCACACTACGTGAGTGGAATTTCTGATTTAAGGACTCATGACTTTAAAATTATGCAACTGATTTTCTTGAAACTCAGCCTGATCTTTAGATATCAGTGAGATCTACAAAGCAGGGCAATCTTGAATTTTATATCTTCACCATTTTTAGGGTTTTTGTAGCCGTTTTGATCAGAATCTCATCTTTCCCCATCCTCATATAAATAAAAAAACAGCTACACTGATTTTACTTAACCAGAAGAAAAAAAGATTTTTTCAACTCAAACAAGGAATCTTTCAACTAACACTTCAGCCCAAAATGAATTTTTTTGAGGAAGCAACTGAAAAAGTGAGCTAAAATGGAAGTTGGAACTCAACACCAATTTAATTATAATGTTTGCTACTGGGGACTCCTGAAGTACCGAAAGCATTTTTTAGATTTGAAGTCTATATATAGTTTGTAAGTACGGTATGTCACATTTTATATCCTGTGAATACACTTGTCCAAGTGTATGAGAAATGTGGTTTTTCCACATGAGTTTCAGCTGGGAAAGTCACTTCTTGAGCTGATGATGACTTTTCCCTGCTGCAAGCAGATATACTGTATGCTGCTTTAAATTATTATCTGGGAGTTGTCATTATGCCATGTGATCCATTCTAATGCAATTTAAGAACATGGCACACTGAAATGATAAAATAATGGACACCAGCCAAAAATGTAAATTAATGGCTATTGCAGCACATAGAATTTCAGATGGAAGTTACAGCAGTTATTAAACTACTAAATGATATGTATACCATATATAAAACAACCAATATATAAATATGAAGGTCCTGCCCCCCCAAACCCTGAAAGCTCTGACAGATGAGGTAACCTCCCATCACCACCTTTCCCCTTCCTGTCGAGGAGAGTAGCTGGAGCATATGGTCTAAAGAAGCATTCTGATCTCTGCCCTCACATCAAGAATCCCTGTAAGAGGCAGAAATGTTCCACTCCATGGTAGGGTGGGCATGGTAGAATAAGGACAGTATTGATCTGTTAAGGTGCAGTTTATTTCATATTTTTAAAATGTAGCTAATCATACTTGCACCTCTGACACTTTGCTTTCTGTCTATTTGTACTAGTCTTATCTATTTAGATTGTAAGCTCTTTAGTGGCAGTGGGGTGAACCATTTTTTTTTTTAGTGTTCTTGTTTCCATAGCACCTAGCATAACAGAGCCCTGAGCTTGATTGGGACCTATTAGTGTTACCACTATATAAAAAAATAACTATAGGTAGCACCATAAGTGCTAATGACAGATGGGATCGATCTCTCTCTCTCTCTCATTTTCAAGGGCAAAAGATCAGTAACTTTCATAACTCAAATTATTCATAGTTACCAGGCAAAGAACACCTCTGACCCCTTCTGGTCTCTCTGATTGCACCCCTTTAGGTCTCAGGCTCCTAGCTGTCAAATGTCTCTTGGGGAGGAATCACACAATTCCCCCACTCTCAGACTGGACCTTGCGTTGCAATCCCTTGGTACTAACCATGTTTTACCTCAGCAGGTCTGACTTATGTCCAGACCCTGCAGTTTTGTTCCCTCCAGGACAATGGCAGTGATAGTCCGTGACCTAACATCCTCCTTAAAGCAAAGTGTTATTTATTTAGAACCAAAGCATTTAAGAGAAAACATAAAAAAAACCAATAGAGACTGAACTAATCTAGCTTTTCCATAAGGTTTACCTTTCCCTGGATTTGGGAAGGCCCTAATTAATCTCTCTCTCGTGCGTGCGTGTTAGCCTGTATCCCTGATCTAGACCGCTTCTGACAAGTGACCACCCTTCTACTTTTAAGCAGTGCTTTTTTTAACTCTTTAGTGTTCTTTTCATCTCTAGCCTCCTACCTTTGGCAAGGTAAGCAATTTAGCGACTGGAGACAGGATCCTTGAAGTTAATAGCTTGACCAGGGCCAGCTCCAGGCACCAGCTTTCCAAGCAGATGCTTGAGGCAGCAATCAGAATGGGGCGGCAGTCCATGTCCCACAGCAGCAATTCGGCGCCAGCTCCACCGCTCTTCCCGCCGCGGTGGCTTTTGTGCGGCAGCTCCGCCGCTCTTCCGGAGGTGATGGCAATTCAGCGGCAGCCCCACCACTTTTGCAGTGGAGGGAGTTCGGTGGCAACTGCTTGGAGCACCAAAATTGGTAGAGCCGCCTCTGAGCTTGACCCATTGCCCTTCAAGTGTGTGTTGGGAAGTCCTTATCTAGATCTATTGTGTTACTTTCCTGTTTGCTTTTTCCGTAGCCTCCTCTTAAGTTAGATCAATACAGTCAAGCGAGAAATGCTAATGACCCAATATTCCATCATTTTCCCTCACTGACCAGGTCAAATAAAATGATGACCTCTCAGGATTCATAGCCATTCCACATCCATCACAACTTCCTTGTCTCCACTTCACCTCTGACTTGCAATAATCAAATAGCAAACACTGTGGAGTGTCATGACCCATAGGTGAGTTCTTCGGATGGGGAACTGATGTACAGAGACGCTAAGTGACTTGCCTAAAGTCACACAGGAAGTCCCTGGCTGAACAGGGAAGATATCCTGAGGTCCAGGCTAGCACTGAATCCACTGGCCCATCCTCCCTCTCACAACAGGAATAGATCAGAATATGTATTCTCATATTTCAGAATCAGAACAACAGAAAACAAGAAATATGCTGAGAGCAAGTTTCATTTTTATAAGATTCTGTGTTTTTGTGTATTGCTAGAGTAAGTTGCAAATTAGTATGTGTTAGGGGGCTTATTCCTTCACCCGCTTCCTTCCCTGGTCCTTCTCGCATGAACAGAGAGCAACAATACCCAAAGTCCAAAGGTGCAAACAATTCGATGTTTATTGGGGTGAACTTCCAGCAAGCATGATTCCAGTTTCCTTCCTTAGTGTCCCCCTTCCCAGCTCTGGCACCACAGAGCCTTACACCTGTGTCCCTGTTCCCATTCCTGCCCTTAGCCAAACATGGTTCCCATTTCCCTCACCCACTCACTTCCTGATTGACTGCAGACTATATAGTAAAACTTGAGTTCTGCTTAGCTGTACCTTAACCAATCATTTTCCTGAAATTTAACTAACCAATCCTAACATTGTAACATGATTATTTAACCAATTATATCCCACTACCTTAGTTTGCACCCAGCAATATTGATTATACAGCAGACCGAAACAATCACAGAACCAGACAGATTATACAGACAAACAATGGGGAAATGGGGACTACAGTGATAGAACAACAAAGAAATGAGGATTTCACATCCCAGCTGTTGATAAGTGAGTTCTTGCCAGACAGGATGCTATCAAACTAAGTTTCCTTTTACATTTTCTAGGCACTTCCCTTTCTCTGGAGGTGACAGGCATTATCAGGACAGGATTGTATTCCTAACAGCCCAATAGCACCTTATTTCAATGTGACTAGTTTGGAATGTGAGGATGTGACCGGTTGCTTCCCAGCTTATGGCTGCCTCTGCTGCCTTGCCAAAGATCTTAGCCTAAGCACAGGGCCTCAGACTGTCACAGTAAGAGAAGGACCTTATACTGGCAGACAGTGATTTTGATTCTTTCTTTTATACCTCTAACTAGCCAAGTGATAAGAATACACCTAAATTCTTAGAGTATAGGCCTTTACAGACAGGTCTGAATATCTATATCCTAACACTGTGTTTATAAATATATGTTCCCTCACACTAGATGGATTGAATTCTTTAAACAGACATAGTCCCACTGAGTTGTAATCAGATCTGACCAGACTGTAACAAGGGACACTAGTCAGGTATTATTTTGAGTGACACTTGATGGCCGGAAGACTTCTGGAAGACCAGACTTCCTTCTTCTGGCAAAGAAACAGCATTGGAATACATACGGAGAAACACTGTTGTTTTAATTCGAGTTCTGTTTAGCAAGCTGAAGACACACAGTACATTTGGACCATATGATAAATTGGAAATCTTCTTTGAAAAAGATCGGAGCAAGAAGAATCTGTATATGATTGAAGCGGGGATCATAAGCTATTAATTAATATTTATGTTATTGTGGTATCACTGAAAGGCCCAAGTTGGAGATCAAGGGTCCATTATGCAAGGTATTGTGCGCACACACATGTAACAAAAACATGGTCCCACCTCAAAGACCTTAAATGAAGTAGTTATAAATCATATTTTTAATCCCACAAATATGTATGAATCCTCAGGAAAAAAAAACAACTTAACGTGAAATTTTGCCTAGAAAAGGATATATTGGTATTTTATTACTTATGGTTTTTCTTTTAATTGTTTATTACAAGTATTTTAATTGCTATTGAAATGGAAATATGTTTCTAAACTCTAAATGCTTTGAAAATCTCATCCTCATATCCTGGGTTTTAATCTGTGTAATGCTTTCTGAAAACTCATGAAAAAACAATGCAGTGCAATCTTTGATTCAGCAAGAAGCTAGGCTGAAGCTAGGCTGCATATCCCCAAACATTCTGGTTACATTCACAGCTGCTCTCACCTTTGTCAATGAGGTGCAATTCTCACATTATCAGAATTTGATTTTTATTTTTTTATCATTTTGCTGGATAATATCGATGTTTGTTTTAAAGCTTTTTTTATTTTTATCAGTTTAAATTTTCAGTTGTGTGAAATTATGGGGGGATCAGACCATAATTAATGACAGTGGATGTTGAGATTCAAAAAATTAAAGCTTTATAATCATTAAAATACAAATTGTCGACATCACATGTCAATATATATACAAAGTATATATCCCTAAATGAAAGCAAGTTCTCAAGCATTCTTCTTACTTTGCCTATCCACAAATTTCAGTTATTGATGGAACTATTTTTCATCAGTTTGTGTGCACAGTGAAATTGATGTTTGTTGACATTTACTTGGTTAATTATAAATATTCCAGCTGGATAAGCTTACAAATGTGTCACTGAACAGTCAGATTTTTTTTCTCTGAAATATTGAATTTCTGGGGCCAATTGAAAAATAAGGGGGATGGAAGCCTCAAATGATATGGAATTCATTTATTAAATGTGTATTGCTATTTTTAAACTAAAAGTACTGAACACTAAACTTTGTCTGATGGAGAAACGTAGCTTTAAACAATCTTGAAGATTACATCAGACAGTTGAAAAAATAATAAACTGTACAACTTGAAGTGTCAGCATGTTATTTTTAGCTTGTGTATAGTTTCATAAACAGCTGTCATAATGAATCATATTGTTGTAGTTGATTTTTCCTTGTTAATGCAGTCCTCTCAGATTTTGCAGTTTCTGACAGGCTGTTACTTCAGTGGATAGTTTGGTGTTGTGTTCTTTTTCCATGTTATAACAATCAATCTTTTGGCAGCACCAATTGCCCTTAAAGGTTTTTCCATTATGATTAAGAACCCAGAGTACAACTGTCCGCTAGAAAGATCTCCTCACCACTTAGATGCATATGTATATTAAATTAGGTTGACCCTTATGCCCCATTCACCCCCAAATCAATAATACATGTACAAGCATTCTCAGATTATGACCAATTATTTTTGTCTTACAGATCCAGTATAGATATTATAAGAGTTTGATTCTTTTAAATCTGGAAGACGTCTAGCAAATTTTTGAATCTGTGATGCTGGCAAACCAGGTGCCAGTCTGTTTCACATGCATGTTAATATGGTTAAGGTGGATATTGAAGTGAACTTATAACAATGTGTTCACTGTTTAGACCTTAAGAACGGCCATACTGGGTCAGACCAAAGGTCCATCTAGCTCAGTATCCTGTCTTCCAACAGTGCCCAACGCCGGGTACTTCAGAGGGAATGAACAGAACAGGTAATCACCAAGTGATCGATCCTGCGTTGCCCATTACCAGCTACTGGCAAACAGACTAGGGACACTTCAGGGGTTCTGAGGGGGGCAGTCAGGGGGCAGGAAGTGGGATGGGTAGATGGGGGCGGGGGCCAGGCTGTTTGGGGAGGCACAGCCTTCCCTACCCTGCCCTCCATACCGTTTTGCAACCCCGATGTGGCCCTCAGGCTAAAAAGTTTGCTCACCCCTGATCTGGGGTGTGGTTCAGAGCCCACAAGAGATGGGATCAAGGGGTGACAGCGGAACATGAGAGCATGGTCAGGGGCCTGAATAGGGATCGGATCTTCTGGTGACAGCAAGATGTAGGAGAATGGTTCAGGGGTCCAGATATGAAGGAGAGTCCCCGCAGAAAGCGGGATCACCGGCTGTGGTCCAGGGGCCCATATTGGGCCAGGAGCCCCTGGTCATAGTGGGATCTGGGAGTATGGTTCAGGGTCCAGTCTAGGGATGGGAGCCACAGGTTATAGCGGGATTGGGGCAGTGTGGTTCAGGGGCCTGTATAGGTTTGGGAACCCCCGGTGAGAGCAGGATCGGGGGCGGGCTCAGGGGCTGTGATAGCGGCTCCCTGGCATGAGATCAGGCTCACCCCGTGGGGGTCGGGGGGGAAAACCGGTTATTGGGAAGGGAAATTTAGAGGTGCGGGGTCTCTATAGGAAGAGGAGCAGGGGGTCGGGGCCAGGACCGCTGGGGAGCGCGGGTGCCCACAGCATAGGGAAGCGCTCAGCACTCAGCCGACCTTGTGGCGGCCCCAATCCCGGCAGCTCTCGCTCTGCATGCTGGGAACTGTAGTCCTCTTTCCCAACGCGCCTGGCCCCCAGCGTTTGACAACGCACCTCAACAAGACAGTCCGCCGGAAGCATGCACATAGTAGCTGAAAAAAGGCTTCTTCCGCCCCCACTTTCTTGAAAAGGAACCCTCCCCCTTTGACTGTTTCCTGGAGCGACGGGCAAATGAAATGCTTTGATTCAAGAAGTGGCTCCGCCCTCTTTTTCTCGGGGCGCCCGGTTTCTCAGAGGAACGTTCGGATTGGCGCATCAAAGTACCCACGTGACGAATAGTAGCCAATTACTGGTGTACACTCCCCTGTCCGTCCCGAGTCTCCCTCCCCCTCTGACAAGATGGCAGCTCCCAGGGGGTGGCGGTTGGTATGGCAGGGCCGCTGCCGGTTGCTGCACACCGAGCCCTCCGCGGCCCCTCAGCCTCCGCCTCCGCTCTACCCGCCCGTGGTCGCCTCCCACACGGCCAAGAGCAAGTCGGCCAAGCGCCGCCGGCTGGAGTATTTCTACCAGCAGGTGCACGAGGCGCCCTCCATCGCGGAGAAGCTGCGGCTCTACGGCCGGCTGCAGCGGCTCAAGTACGTGGTTTACCCGCAGACCTTCTCCCTGAACGCGGACCGCTGGTACCAGAGCTTCACCAAGACCGTCTTCGTGCCGGGACTGCCCCCCGCGGGAGCGGAGCCGGCGGGACCCGGGGGCCCGGATCTGAGCGAGCTGCGTTCCCTGGCCTGTGACGCGCTCCTGCAGGAGCATTTCTACCAGCGCAAGCGAGAGCGACCCTTCGTCTACCGAGAGCAGCAGCACGTCGCGGCCCCCTTCCTCACCCAGCTGGTCTCCTCCCTCACCGCCGCGCTGGGCAGCTGCAACCCGCTGCTCGCCGCCGCCCGCTTAGGTGGGGCGGGAGGTTGCGCGAGGGGGGTTACTGGGGATCGGAGCGGGGGCTGGGGCTGGTTGGGAGGTTAGGCCATGGAGCAGCAGAAGAGATTGTGCTGAAATGCCCCTGGGCTATTATGGGTAATGTTTACATCACTGACTGATTTTTTATTTTGTTTTTGTGCTGAGGGCTGATGTCTTTTTGCATGCTTTCACCAAGAATACGTGGGGGTAATGGGCTGGCTAAAAACACAATGTGTTTCATTTCAGATTTAAAACCACAGGTTAACTTCTATTGGGAGCGCGGTGAGACTGTTGTTTGTCGAGGCTATCGAACTGGTAGAATCGATCCAGTGAGATTTCAGATAGATGACAAACCACAAATCCAGATCCGTGTGCCAAAACAGCTTCCAGAGGTATGGATGTTGCTAATGCTTCTAAAAGTGAATATCAGCTAGTACTGTGTTACAGTAGCATTTAGTATGTAACATGTATAACACTAGCTTTGCTGTGATAGGCACGATACAAACACCTAGTAAGAGAGTCTCTGCTTTGAACAGTTCACAGCATAAGTATGTTCTGTCTAAAAATCCTAACCATTGTTATAAATGTTTGCTTGTTTTTGTTTGATTTTAAACTCAACCAGTCATATCTCAGGGAAAAACTTTTGTAGAAAAACCTAATTTCCTCTATAAAGGTTCTATTGTACGTATAACAATCTTATTTATTTCATGATTTTAGTTGCTATTAAAACTATAAAACTGAGTGACTGGGCAACAAAATGGCAGATGAAATTCAATGGTAATAAATGCAAAGTAATGCACATTGGGAAACAATCCTAACTATATGTACAATATGATGGGGTCTAAATTAGCACTCAAGAAAAAGATTGTGGAGTCGTGGATGTCTTTCTGAAAACATCTGTTTTGTGTGCAGTGGCCGTCAAAAAAGCTAACAATGTTGAAAACTATTAAGAAAAGGATAGATAATAAGACAGAAAATATCATCATAACACTGTATAAATCCATGGTATGTCCACACCTTGAATACCGTGTGCAGTTTTGGTTGGCCGTCTCAAAAAAGATAATTTAGAATTGGAAAAAGTACAGAGAAGGGCAACAAAAATGACTAGGGAATATGGATAATCTGAAGAGAAATTCAAAAGACTGGGACTATTCATCTTAGAAAAGAGACTACTAAGGGAGATATGACGGAGGTCTATAAAACCATGAATGATGTGGAAAAAAATGAATAAGGAAGTGTTATTTATCCCTTCAGATAACACACAGACCCAATTAAATTAATAGGCAGCAGGCTTAAAAGAAATATAAGGAAGTACTTCTTCACACAACACACAGTCAACCTGTGGAATTCGTTGCCAGGGAATGTTATAAAAGCCAAAAATATAACTGGGTTCAAAAATAATTAGATAAGTTCATGGAGGGTAGGTCCATCAACGGCTATTAGCCAAGATGGTCAGGGAAGCAAGCCCATGCTCTGGGTGCCCCATAACCTGTGGGACTGGATTTCAGGGGATGGATCACTCGATAAATTGCCCCATTCTGTTCTTTTCCCCCTAAGGCATCTGGCACTGGCTACTATCAGAAGATAGGATATTGGGCCAGATGGACCAATGGTCTGACCCAGTATGGCCATTCTTATGTTCTTGTTTGAATTACAGTGTACTATGTGCTTTCCAAAGGTAGGTAGATATTGACAAAATGGTATCCAAGATGACTTAGGCCAGGTCTACGCTACAAAGTTTGACTGATGTAAAAGCACAGAGAACTCGGCTGCTACTGGCATGCTGAAATCGTTCGGGCTTGTATGCTGCTATTGTACTGGTGCCTGCAGAATTCATTGTAGAGTGGGAATGTCTCTTATCAGGGTGGAAGAAACAAGATTATCTCTAGAAATGTTCAGGAGACAGTTGCAGGGTATCTCCGTGAATGTTGAGGCAATGCTCAAGAAGTAATAAGACACATCCCGTTTCAGATAAACAAAAGACTCTACGTGGGGGGAACTGTGGTCCTGTCTAGCCCATCAAGACATGTAATGGAAAAGCAGATGCTACCTCAATCTATCTTCTATCACTGTCTGACAACAGGACACTGATCTGATGTGGACTGTGTAATTCGGACTGCCACACTTTTTTTTTTAATCTTATTTTCAAACATGTTTCAGAAGGGTAGCTGTGTTAGTCTGTATCTGCAAAAGCAACAAGGAGTCCTTGTGGCACCTTAGAGACTAACAAATTTATTTGGGCATAAGCTTTCGTGTGTGATAACCCACTTCATCAGATTCATGGAGTGATAGCCCATGGAAGTTTATGCCCAAATAAATTTGTTAGTCTCTAAGGTGCCACAAGGGCTACTTGTTCTATATTTTCAAACATATTACACACACAATGGAAAATCAGAAGTCAGTACCTTTGTTCTCTAAATGCACAGATGAGATGGGAGCCATTTTTAAATGGGGAAGAAGGGTGAGAGGGAGAGGAGGTTTTGGGCAATAAAAAGGTAAAATGCTTATAAGGAATTATACATGTGTACACTTACCTGAGCTCTCTTCCACTTCATAATCTGGCCCATCTGCACTTGCCTGGTGGGACTGTCTTGGCTCCAGAAGATTGTCAAATAGCTCCTGGCTCACTGCAGTCCTCTCCTCCCTTTGTGCACTTAATAGATCTTTGCATCAGGCTCTGGCAAAGTGTCCCGTCATATGTGGTGTGCTGGTGGGGTCTGTGCCAAGTATGGCATGGTATAAGCATCAGGTGTAGGGGAGGTCCCAGATTTGTTGTTGCCCTTCCTTACCTTCTGACAGTTCTGCTGAAATTTCTTCACTTTCATATGGCACTGCTGCTAATCCCTGTTGGGCCACAATTTCAGCACCCCACTCTCCCATGCAATCTGTAGACCTGTGTGTCTACACTTCAGTTAAAAACGCATAGCTGGCCCGTGCTAGCTGATGCAGGCTAAGGGCCTGTTTAATTGTGGTGTAGACTTTAAGGGTGAGGCTGCAGCCTGTGCTCTGGGACCCTCCAGCCGAAGCCTGAACATCTCCACTGCAATTAAACAGCCCCTTAGCATGAGCCTGAATCAGCTAAGTCACAGATTTTTTAAGTCACAGGGCATTATAGACATACCCTAAATTTCTTCAGCTGTTCCTTAGCTGGGCTTGTACAGTTTCTTCTCCCCACAGGCTGAGGTGATCCATGACTCTTTTCCTACTCTTTTGGAGCCAGCATGGTCAGATGCTCACAACAGTGGGCCCAGTAGGTGTTCTCACCTCAGTAGGCAATCAGGAAAAGGCATTTCAAAAATAAGCTGGGGGTTTTAAAGGGTGGGGACAGGCTTCTGGTGTCTATGACCCCAAGCAGAGGAGTTTAAAATTGCGACTGATGCGAGCACAAGGGCAAATTGTGAGAGAGCTGCCAGTCGACTGTTACAGTTGAGATAGGTAATGTCTACACTCGCACTGCGTTTACAGATCTAGATTGACTGGCTCTGCTTCGTTCGGGGAGGTGGTGGCATTGCATCTGTAAAAGGGCATTTACATCTGCAGGAGAGAAATATGTGTAGACAAATTCAAAACTAAGTCAACCTAACTTTGTAGCGTAGAACAGGCCATAGGTAAGGGCTTCTTCGTAATGTCATGAAGCGTAGGTGTCCACTTCACTATAAATTCTTAGAATGTTTAGTCAGTTTTTTGGTACTTTTTACATCCTCTTTAAATTCTTCATATGCACAGCATGCATAGAAGCTTGTACTGGAAGAGTCTAGCCCCTGGCTTTTGTAGCTCCTCCTTTTGTCACAGATTCCACTTTTGCCAGTCTTGGTGGGACCAGAATTCTTCCTTTTTTTTTTTCTCCTCAAGATGTGAGAGGCAGTGAATCTGGGTTGTGGTACGAATGAAGGGGAGACTGAGTCATTGGAAATGAATGAGAGAATGAATATGTAGATAAAGTGAGCAGAGTTGAAAGGGGGGGAGAGGTTGCATCTAAAGTTTTTTAAACTTGAACTCTAATTCCAAACATAAAAATAATATAGAAGAATCACTGGTGTTAGCATATAGCTTACCAAATTTTTGAAAGCTGAGCTGCGTCTTCAAGAAAATGAAACTGATCGCACACCCCTAACCTTTCCAGGATAGTAGGGCAGCATAGGGGAAACATGCACGCTTTTCTTTTGTGCCCCTGCCAGCTAGTCGTGTGTGCTTCTTCAGGGTGCTGTGCTTTGCACTTTGACTGTTTTATTGTTTTTGTTAATTTGATTGTGTGCTTTGCCAAGGTTGAGACTGCTAGATAGGATTAAACTGAGTGACACTAAATCTGAAAATCAGAGTTTTAGTGTCAGGAAGGTGATAAACTTGATGCCCTTACAAGTAGGCAATGTAGCTTTGTACATTCTTTAAAATGCTTTCTTTGACTGTGTTGGTTTTAACAAGGCTTTCTTCTAAATCATGAGGTAGGATAATTACAAATAATAGGTAGACAAAGAGTAAAATCTAGTTAAATACAGAATAAACTTCAAACTGTTAAATAACAGCACATACAGTACTGTAGGTGTGTCTGATTTAATTTTTATACTGGGTTTTCATCTATTTTCAGAGAAGTTTTAGGGAACTTTTGAAAAAATAGCACTTAACCTCTATTCTACTTTTGTGAGGCATTCAGCAATGCTGTACACAAACACTTTGTGTTGGGTGAGACTTTCTTAGAATTTACTACTAGGGAAGGAGTCTCCTGTTTATCCTCTTCTCCTACCTCCCCCACCAAAATAAATAAATATATATACAATATGTATGTAGGGGGAAATCAAGATGTAATCATTCAGTTAATCAGAAACTTGAGTTTGGAAAAATCTAGTTTGTATTTTAGAGTAAACTTAAGTGTGGGGGAAGGAAATAAAAATAAATATATATATTATATATATAATAAAATATGTGAGGAAATCGGTGTATACTGGGGCTACCACCCATTGGAGGAAGCCTCGCTAGCAATCATATGGTCAGTGCTAAACTCAGTGGCAGGACTGAAAGTTTCTCAGTTCCGTATGTTTTATTTAGATTTTCTATAACTTGCCAAAGAAAACGTACACCAGGATTTTAAAAAATGACATTTTTTTTTTTGCTTGGGTGCTCAACTTTTGAGTCCTCTTTCAGAGGATGCATGCTTAGCATTCTTGAAATTGGCATCTTGAGTTGGGCACCCAGTATGATTGGCTGGTTGTTTTTTTAAAAACCTGAACTGCAAAATACTATGACCATGTTGTATTCAATGTGAGGATAAAAGTCCAACACAAAATGCTGTTAGTGAAGTTTTGGTGTTCATTTTTTGTTTCCCCTGCAAAATGTGGGATATGTCATCTCCAGTCAGTGGGAAGTGGTGCTAACCAACAATTGTCCAGGCTCTGGCACTTCAGTCCTTCCTGTTCTACACACACACTTCTCTATTGCTGCAGGAGATTCACGCTCTCTAGGACAAACATACGATCTTGTTGGTTTCTCTCTTGGAACAGGATCAGTTTTATTCAAGACTGTAAAATGGATGTTGAGCTCAATGAGAATTCCCTAGGTGTTTGGATGGCTGTTTAAACAATTCTTTCTTAAGAATCAAAATATTGGTATCAATGTACTATGTAATAATACTGAGATCAAAAACATTTCTATGACTTGCTGAACTGATTTTCTTTCTCTCTCGTTCCTTCAAGTTTGTACCATTAGATTATTCAGTCCCTGGAGAAGTTCCTGTTGTTAATCACAAACCAGACAATCTTCCATTGTTCAAAAGACAGTACGATAACAAGATATTTATAGGTAAGACTTCCTAGTGATAGGAATATAGTTACTGTGTAGAAGTACTAAAGAATGGTACACTTTTGAAAACGGCTTATTGCAGGAGCCAATTTCAAAATCTGTCTAATGGCGTACATGACTGTTGTGCTATACTTTGCTGAACATTAATTTAAAAAAATAAGAGACTGGGTATAGTCAGTAAAACCATACACTTCAAATTGTGATAGTGACACATTAGACACTTCATATTTCAGAAGGAGTCATTTAAGTCTTGATCTGAAAATATTTTATTCAAAATGCAGAATGTTTTCTGAATGGGTCATTGGGCCTTAAAAGGATTTTGTTCTTTGCTTTTCTTTTAGTTACAAGGGGGCTCAGATAGCTTTACTCATAAAGAGGCTGCTTCTTCTCTGTAATAAACCAGATACCTGCACAGTCAGGGCCAAGCCCACTCTTATTCTCCTACAGCTCCAGAAAAATATGCTTCTTACCACTCTTGCTACAGGAAGATCAGTTACCTGTCAGCTTTAAAAGGAGTCTTCTGGTCTCTTTAAACAACATCCAGTCAATGAAGGGGGAAGAGGCAATACCACTTTAATTTCAGTGGGAGCAAGATTGGACCAAAACTAGTAAATTATTAACTTTAATTTCAGTGACTTTTCTCCAAATTAGCCAGCAAGTGAGTTCATAAGGAGACTTAGTCTTCTGAACTAGAGGAAACCAAAGAAATATTGATGTCAGCATTTCAAACCAAGCTAACTTTTTAAATAACTTGTTACTTTGGGTAGAAGTCTGAATAATAGAGATGTCAGAAATAATATTTTTTTCCTTAACCTCTGATGCTACCTATAACATTTGACTTGATTTTTTTTTTAAGTGGCTTTTAACTTTTCTCCTTTTTATGAACTCAGGATCAAAAGTCGCAGATCCATGCAGCTATGGTCATACGCAATTTCATTTGATTCCTGATAAACTGAAAAGGGAGCGATTATTAAAAGCAAACCTTGCTGATCAAATTGAAGTAACTTATCGAGCTAATGGTATTGCAAGTCTCTTTGCTTGGACTGCAGCACAAGCTATGTATCAAGGTGAGGCAAAACTTATGCTTGATTTGTCTTTACATCTATAAATGGCGAGCAAACTTTTCTCCCTTTCCTTTTATTGTCCATATGTGATTTTCTTTCTGTGTAGAGCATGTTTTAATTTCATTACTGAAACTTAAACGAGCCAATTAAACTATGTATATGGGAGATATTAACAAATTCTTTAAAACAAGACCCTTAAATCTGAGTAAAATGCTTGAAGAGTAGGAGAAAAGAATCACGCCAATATATATAGAACATTAAATGGCACTTATTAATTTTGCAATTATATGCATTAAATTATTTTTGGTATCTTTTAGGTTAAAATATGTAGTCTATACACTAAAGTTTTTTGGCTGTGATGTATGATAGTAAGCAGCTGAAATTAGTATTCCAAAAAATAGGGTGTTATAGTGGAATTTTGGCAGTTAAATTCTACTCCGTGTTTGGTGCACATAAATCAAATTTCTCTTATCCAAATCTTCATGGAAGGTGGAATTTGATTATAAGCCAGTTTACTATGCAATAGGGTGAACTGTCTTTAAAAGCAGTCTCATGAGCTTGTATTGTATATTATAATGAAATGCAAAAAGATGAATAGTTGCTATGGGGATCAAGCTAATGTTTTATCCTGAACTAGTAAACCATTACAGGCACATGAAATCTAATGTTCTTGCTCTAGCACTTGGCCTTTCAGATATGCCCTGTACTAAATTCTAACAGCGTATATCTGAAGAAATAATGCCTAGTATACTTGCATAATATCAGATTAGAGATTTTTTGTAATCCAAGATAGATTACAAAAAATAGATCTACATATTGATCACTAGTATTGCACTACTTGTATCTGATCAAAATAATAGCCAATAAAAAAAACCTAATTGTTGAGAAAAAGAGATTGTGTATATTCAAGCAAACTCCCATATTCACCATCTGTACAATTCAAATTCCACAAAGGGCTTATAAATATTAAATAAGACCTCAGCTGGAAAGAAGAGAAGGTTCAAGAGAACTTAATTCACTTAGCTATAGATGCCATTCGCTAGTAACTAGCTTCTGGCAGTGGAAGCAGATTCTGAAGTAATGGCACCATGTTTAGGTCACAGTGATGCAAATCCCCTAATAATAGATCTGTATAAAACAATAAGAAAATAGTTTTGCATCAAATTTTGCATGTGTAATAGCATATGCTAATCACATGTGATCCCAAACTTCTTTTTTTGTGGTGTACCTGTAACACTGAAATTGATTCTCATCTTTACAAGTCAACTAGAATCTTCAGTGACATTGGTGTATAAGACAGAACATTTGTCTTCATTCTCTGACTCTATCTGGTTATTTTATAATTTTAGTAGTGAGCATTGCTTAAGGAAGCATATGTATTCAATATTTGTGCTGTAAGTTCAGTTCTCTGCATATGCTACTGCATATGTTGTGCATGCACAACAACATTTTATAGTATAAAAGGAGAACCCCATAAAAGATTTAGCTTGTCTGTCTAGCCATTTTAGCATTCAGCAGTAATGGTGTATTAAACTTGAATCAACCAAACATATTCTTGAATTGTCATGATGAATAAGTGCATTCCCTTATGGATAAAGTCATTTCACAATAAGAGGGTTCATGGAAAATTCAGTTATCCTCTAAATAGAAGGTGCTGGGCTGCCAACGGTCTGATTCCCTGCCCCCAAAAATAGTATCTGCAGGACACACCAAATGTGTGGTGCTGTACATTGCATCTAATTTTAAACATGCAGTTTTGTGCAAGATGGGTAACCTTTGCAGGCAGACTCTGTTCCATGAGAGTCCATACGCATTGAAAATATTAGTTTTGTGAGCATATAACTTAGTATAATTTTGAAAGTGGTCCTTAAAGTATGTGACATAAAACTTTTCTTGGGGGTAGGTGAGGTGTTGTTAGTTTTAGACTTTTCAGTCAAAACATTTTATATAATAATCTATCTTGTTCCTTGAGGATAAGCAGTTTAGGTTTGTAACTGTCTCTATTTCAAGCCCCTGTTTTGAATTGTGCCAATATGAATATTACTTATGCCTTGTGTAACTAGGGTGTAATTTCATTTACAGGATTCTGGTGTGAGGCAGATGTGACCCGTCCCTTTGTATCACAGGCTGTGATCACTGATGGAAAATACTTTGCTTTCTTTTGTTATCAGCTGAATACCTTAGCACTAACTGTACAAGCTGATCAAAATAACCCTCGGAAGAATATCTGTTGGGGAACAGAAAGTAAGCCCTTATATGAAGCTGTGGAAGGCAATAACGTAAAAGGTTTTAATGATGAAATTCTACTTCAGTTAGTTCAGTTTCTGCTAAACAGACCAGAGCGATTGTAAATTAGGCTACCAAAGGGCTCTGTTTAAATGCCTGGGCTTCATCAGAAGTCAAATGAAATGTGATGTGGAATGGTTCTTCATGTTTGTTCACACACACACACACACACTCTCTCTCTGACTCAATATTACTGTAAAGAAGAAAATGTATTCTGTGATCTCTTGTGGGGATTATTCCCACACACTCACCAAAATATGTGGTGCTATACATTGAAAATAAACATCTAGAATAATATAATGCCTTTTGCATACTTGTATTTGAAGTAAGGTACCTTGACTTTTTACATAGAATTAAAAAAAAAAAAAAAAAGACCTGGATTCTGTGTTTCAACAAACTGAGATTTCCTCATGCAAACTTGATTGGCAATAGAACAGTGTTCATGTAGACTGGGGTGGGCAAACTTTTTGGCCTTAGGGCAACATCGGGGTGCCAAAACTGTATGGAGGGCCAGGTTGGGAAGGCTGTGCTTCCCCAAACAGCCTGGCCCCTGCCTCCTATCCACCCCATCCAACCTCCCCGCTCCTTATCACCTGACTGCCCCCTATCCGGACCCCCTGCCCCCTGACAGGCCCTCTGGGACTCCCACACCAACCGCCCCCTGCTTCCTGTCCCCTGACTGCCCCCTGCCCCTTATCGAACCCCCCCATTCCCCACCCCCTTACCATGCCAGCCGGAGCCAGTCATGCCACCATGCAGTCTAGAGCACTGGAGCAGGCAGGAGCTTGCAGCCTCGCTGCCCAGAGCACTGGTGGCATGGCAAGCTGAGGGAAGGAGGGACGACAGGGGAGGGGCTGGGGGCTAGCCTCCCTGGCTGGGAGCTCCAGGGACAGGCAGGATGGTTCTGCAGGCCGTAGTTTGCCCACCTCTGATACAGACTGTAAGCTCCTTGGAAGAGGGTTTCTCAACACAATTGAAGTACTTCCAAAGAGTTCCAGTAGAGTTCCAAAGGAAACCTCCCAGGGGCATCCTTATCAGGTACCAGCTCAGCTGGCTCTTCTCAATCCAGAGGAGTAGTGGCTCTACTCTCAGGCTCTCTGAAATAGCTGAGCCCCTCATGGTCTTGACAACTGGCATTCCATAAGGAATTAAGAAAAACTGACAAACAGTAGATGGCACTGTTTACCATTCTATTGCAGAAGAAGAAATGAAATTCTTTGCTTTATATTTTTTCACTTATTAGCAAAGCTGAGACAAATCATAAATATGCACAGTAGTCTCCAGCACATTAGGCAAGTTATTTTGTTTTAGTAAGTAATCTGTAGAATGGCATTAATCTTTCCTTTTGTATTGTCTGGTCCATAGTATTTAAGAGTGAAATACACTGACAATGAAGGAAATTTCTAGTATTGTTTAAAGTGGGAATATATAACTGCTAAATGTTTAAATCTAGAAGGTCAAACTGCAAGATTCCTGTTCTTTAGCTCCATTCAGCAGAAACATTTGACCATGGGACCAACCTTCTTTCTTTGGCATCTTATTCTGCAGGGTTTGGTGCCTGACAGTACTTTTTAAAAAAGGCAATTCAAGGGAGTCATAAGGGGATGAAACTTACATGAGGGAGGGTAAGGAAGAATTTAAAAGTAAATCACATTATTTTTTGGGTAATAGGGAAACTATTTGTCTTTCTCCTTATAATCCCAAATGCTGAACTATTTTGCCTTTTAAAAAAAAATTAACAACCCTCAAGCAGATACCAAGTCTGGGAAATGTCAGCTGTTCTGGTGTCTACATTCTGAGACTGAAAATAGGGGACCTGTACTGGAAACCTTTATGCAGCCTTCTCTAAATTCCATGCAGGAATGCCAGGAGTCTGAAGACTATGTACCCTTCCCTTTATGCCCACATAGGACTGGATACAATCTAGTCCAAAACTATTGAAATGTAAGTAATTCTCCCTCTTCCTCCATTCAAGAAAAGGCAGTGTTGATGTTTAATATCTGCTCAGCTCTTGTCTAGGTATTTGCGATTCTTTTTAGTTGATCAGTTTTCATTTTTAATCTGCACCTATAAATAGGAAGGCTCCGGGATTAGCTGAAATATTCTTTGCAAGTCAACATTAGTCTTTGTTCCCCCATTTACCCTATGAACTTTGTTTTATTGACATAGATCTTATCTTGCCTCATTACTCTTTCCATCCCTGCTGATCTATGTTGGCTTTTACTTGCCTTATTAAGGGCTAAATTCTGTCTTTTGGGGTACAACAAGGGTGAAAAGGTAACGCTGCCTGCTGTCTCTTCTGCAAAAGGACTTTTGCTTACATTTCTGTTTGTTTTGTGTTTGTTTCATATTCAATTAACCTATGATCGTTAGAGCCTGGACAATTCCCACTGTCAAGGAACAGGAAATTACCTGAACAGAGTTTAAATGAATGGAGTTAGCAAACAGCCTGTTCCATTTGGAGAAGCAGCAGGTGCACTTTCAGTTAAATGAATCTCAGGATCTGCATAGAGAAGAGGGCTATCTGTGTGGAGGGATAAAGCAGCATAGAGAGACTAAGGTTCCCTACATCCTAACATACAACTCCTCTTTAAGCCCTGCTGACATGTATTTTCCAGCTGTGCTCTTAGCCAACCCACCAAT
Source organism: Natator depressus (assembly GCF_965152275.1). Classification (NCBI taxonomy): domain Eukaryota; kingdom Metazoa; phylum Chordata; order Testudines; family Cheloniidae; genus Natator; species Natator depressus. The sequence continues at coordinate 30,479,535 of NC_134238.1, forward strand.
TCCTTGGGCTATAGGGAGGGGGAATAGCCAAAAACTGAGTTAATATTCAATGTGCAATCTGAGGGAAAATTCTATTGGCAGTTCTGCAGGTCTGGAAGGGGATGATGTGCTATAGATGACCAGCCCCAGCCTTTCTCCCTACATTTTACTTCTCATCTGCCAAAAGCCCTGCAGAACCCCTTGTAGTTAATGTAGCAGAGCTTCCACAGGATCAGAAAGGGATCTGGTGCCCATTAAGCCTTTTTTTACTCTTTGTGTCCCAACACTCAGCTCACTTGTTTTATGCATTAATGCATGAAGAATACAGTAGCACCTCAGAGTTATGAATTGACCAGTTAATCACACACCTCATTTAGAAGTACACATTCAGGCAGCAGCAGAGACCCCCATCTCCTCCCCCCGCAAAAAAGCAAGTACAGTGTTAAATGTAAACTAATAAAAAGATAAAGTGAAAGCAGCATTTTTCTTCTGCATAGTACAGTATGAAAGCTCTATTAAGTCAATGTTCAGCTGTAAACTTTTGAAAGAACAATAATGTTTTGTTCAGAGTTACGAACAACTTCCATTCCTGAGGTGCTCATAACGCTGAGGTTCTACTGTAGCATGACATGTGTACAGTGCCTCCCATTATATAGGTTCTTCAGCATACCATATATCAAATACAGTGTTACTGGAACAGGACAGCTCAAGTGAATCAGAGCAATCTGCAGATTTGCAGGATTTGGCCCCTAATCTATTTCTAGTCCCACCTTCTTTGTGATCAGTTAAGGGACAGTTATTCCAACAGTATTTGCTACTTGTGTTAATTTTCAAGTAATGCCACAGTTGGCATTACGTGCTCTTGAGACTTTTTTAAAGAAAAAACCCTCTCAAAAAGAATTTTTTTTTTTTTTAAAAGCTTGGACGTCCAGGTTGAGACTTTCAGAAGAACAGAAAGTTCTGTTTTCCATCAGGCCGTACACAATAAAACATATGCTATTTTGCTTTTCTGTTCATGTGCCAAGGAAATGGAAAAATATAGTCAGCAGAAATGCACCTGTACAAGGCTGATGTCAGCCAGTTTACAAAAAGTGAACAGAAGCAAAAATCGTCTAGCCCATCCTTCTGTTTCTCCAAAAAGTCATTTGAATGTGCAATACTTTCTTTACCCTAGTGAAAATGCATTGAGTAACTTTTTTAAAAGTAGTTTTGCTCTACAGCGTTGTTCAAAAGATGTCCTCAGAAACAAACATCCATATCTTTGGTAGTGGTTATAACCACACATATCATGTGGTGATAATAGCCGTGTGGTAAATTGAATCTAGCTTGAATCTTTCAGTGCCCCACCTTCACTCTGACCACCAATCCATCTTTCAGGACTCATTTTGAATTTCCAGCCTCTGAACATCTTCAAATAGCTGTCAGTTGTTTAAACAATCAACCCAACTCCCTATTCCCCTCTCAGAACCAACCCCCTCCCCACCAACTTTCTCAAAGTGTAGAACTTCCCCTCAAAAATCTGCACTGGCCTGAGGTTCAAGACAGGCATACTTAAACCTGCATCAGTGACAGATTTAATGTCTGATTCAGTTTTATGTATTTGCAAAGACTTCCAACATTCCTAGGCAGGGCTGGCCCTAGACCAAATGGTGCCCCAGGCAAGGAGCGTCTTTGGCACCCTCTGCCCCTCCATTTATTATAATTTTGAATACCTTATTTGTTCTTGCATTTGTACCCATTTCATGACTTTGATGCATGATTCATCCCTGTTTTATAAGATAAATTTGTACATTAGGATCTGTAAATCTGTATTTATTCATGCCATATATAAGCAAATAAAAAATTGTTTCCTCTAAGCTTATAGAAACTTTTTAATTTTAAGAATAACTGAAATGTACTAACATCAAGAAATTGAACTGTGCACAAACTTTGAATGACCGGTGTTAAATAGTGTTACAGTAGGTGACAGCCTTAGAATGTTAATCCTAGTCCTTTAGTTCAAAAGGTCGCTTTTCTCTCCTTTGCCCTTGTGAACAGAAGCACGGTGTTGGAAAGATCCAAAGACCGGCCAGTGGCATTTTCAAGCAATAAAATAACAACTGATGTCACTCTCTAGTTGGGCATCGTCCATCCAAGATATGTTTTAATGGGCCGGAGCTTTGAAAAGCTGCACTCACCACTTGCAACTGTGACCGGCAGCGTGAGCAGAATCCTCAAAGTTACACACATATTAGGAAAAGTGTCCTTCAGCTCTGCATCATGAATGAATTAGCAAACTTGGAGTAGAGAGTGTTTCCAGTGTTGCAAAATGTGATGGATGTTGTCCGATTTGACAGAGGTCTTTATCATTGACATCCAAATGTTCTCCATGTGTTAGTATCTGGTGAAGGTTTGTACAATTGTTCAAGGGTGTTTTTCTGTCCACCAGCAGCTTATTAAGGTCATACAAAGCCCCCTCAGTCTTTTTATGGTCCTTCATTTGTTCAAACCTTTCTGCGATGGACACTCGAGCAGTGTCAACAAGTGAGCAAAAAAATTCCCTCTTGAATTCTTTTTCAGACCTTCCCATCATCTCTTCTCTGCCTTTGTAACGAAACTATCTCTTCGTCCAATGAATGAGTTTTCTTGAAGACAGGCTCAACTCCGAAGTTTTCCACCATTTCTTTGGCAGCAGCGATGGCATCTTCAAATCTGTTGTTTCTGTAGGCCACAACGAAATCAAGGCAGCTTCTCATCAAAGTAGTAGCAGTGTGATGTGTGTTGACTGAGTTTGTAATGCCTTGCTTACAACAGTTACTTGGAACAGAATATCGTGCCAAACCACAATTGAGACCAGTAATCTGGTTTGCCAGACTTTGCGCCTCTTGTTGGATTTTGGCCTCAGCTTTACTTGACTGCACCAGAGGGCATCATAAACCTCAGTCGCTTGAAACTTCACTGGCCATACGCTGTCAATGCAGCTCTCCCAGTGAGCGTCACTTAGCGGCTGCATGGTCGGATTTGTAACATTGTCCATGAGGATCTTCCACCTGATAGTTCATGCTGAAAACAGGCTGTATATCCTTTGCAGTAGTCTGAAGAGAGATACTGAATCTAAAGAAGATGACCCCTGCATCTGACACAACCAAGTTGAGGGAATGGCAGCCACAAGGCATGTCAAAAGCTCTTGGATTCAGTACAAGGATCTTTGCCTGGACGCCACTGTTTCTTCCCTTCATATTTACACCATTGTAGCCTTGGCAGTCTTGAAGCTTTATTTTATTCTCATTCAAAACATTCATAAACATGTGTCAAGGTTCCTTCCCCACTCTGAACTCTAGGGTACAGATGTGGGGACCTGCATGAAAGACTCCCTAAGCTTATTCTTACCAGCTTAGGTTAAAAACTTCCTCAAGGTGCAAACTTTGCTTTGTCCTTGAACCCTATGCGGCCACCACCAAGCATGTTAAACAAAGAACAGGGAAAGAGCCCACTTGGAGATGTCTTCCCCCCCCCAAATCCCCCCCAAGCCCTACACCCCCTTTTCTGGGGAAGGCTTCATAAAAATCCTCACCAATTTGTACAGGTGAACACAGACTCAAACCCTTGGATCTTAAGAACAATGAAAAAGCAATCAGGTTCTTAAAAGAAGACTTTTAATTAAAGAAAAAGTAAAAGAATCGCCTCTGTAAAAATCAGGATGGTAAATACTTTACAGGGTAATCAGATTCAAAACATAGAGAATCCCTCTAGGCAAAACCTTAAGTTACAAAAAGACACAAAAACAGGAATATACATTCCATTCAGCACAGTTTATTTTACCAGCCATTACACAAAGAAATCTAACGCATTTCTAGCTAGATTACTCACTAACTTTTTACAGGAGTTCTGAACTGCATTCCTGATCTGTTCCCGGCAAAAGCATCACACAGACAGACAGACACCCTTTGTTCCCCCCCTCCCTCCAGCTTTGAAAGTATCTTGTCTCCTCATTGGTCATTTTGGTCAGGTGCCAGCAAGGTTGTCTTAGCTTCTTAACCCTTTACAGGTGAAAGGGTTTTGCCTCTGGCCAGGAGGGATTTTATAGCACTGTGGACAGAAAGGTGGTTACTCTTCCCTTTATATTTATGATAACATGTCAAAAGAAATAATAGTATTTCTTTTTATTGTTGCATAGATAGGGGTTCCATAGGTATTTCTGATGTCATTAAATATATCCTTTATTAGTCGCTGCTTACACTCATCAGGTCTTAAAACACAAGTACACTTTCACAGTCACACAATAAAATGAGGTTCACAATATCACAGCTGGGCTCTCACCTCATTTATCTTCATTCTTATAGCTCACTGACGATGCTCGGTCCCTTATATAGCCGCGAGAGCATGGCTGAGAGCATTCTAGGAGATTCATGGAAAATGTAGTTCTCAGAAAGTCTGGAAGGTTCCACAAGATTCTACAAAGGTTCAGAACATTCTAGGAGGTTAGAGAAAAATTAATCCACATACAGAATACCTGAAACATTTTACTTCAAACGTTCTGTTTTCCCTTTTGTCGCTAACAACAAAAACAGCACCCCAAGCCCGGTACCCTCTAATCCCAGCACCCCAGGTGGTCGCCTGGGTTGCCTGCCCCTAAATGTGGCCCTGTTTTTAGGGATACAACACTTGTTTCTAGTCCTGGAAGATCCTCAGAGATCTGCTGTGAAATTCCTGACTTTTTGTCTAACAAAGCTAATTTTGATATTTTTAAAATGCATTTTTATCTTACATACTTCAAGAGGAGGAATGACCAGACTCGCAGACACTGAGGGTGCCTGAGGAAGAATGCATGATGTGGTGGTCTGGTATAGACATTTAATCACCATGAATTTGGGCTGGCCACATTGCAGAGATGCAATTCTTTAACTGCAGAACACTGACATACAATTGGATACAGAAAGCTCAGAGTTATTTTTAGGATACATTTACCCCTAATTTAGCTCTCTTCTGCTTGTGCAACCCAGGAGGCAGGGATCCCCATGGCAGAAAGTTGTCCATAGAAGGTGCTGAAGTGTAACGTGCTCGCAACCACACCCTTTGCCAGTACTCTGTCTCCTCTTACCAGTATTGGATAGTGCAAGCAAGTGACCAGGGATCAATGTGTCTGGTGTGGACAACCTCTGCTGGTGAATCTCCATTTAAGACCACCCACCTCTGAGCCCATGTCTGCTGATCTTTGGATGTGAAGCCTCCTTGGATTGCAGCCGCCCTTGGTGGTACAAAGCAGTATTTTATATTGTAACACGCTGATTAGTATGGATTTTAGCATTGCCCTCTAGTGGATAATACCTTTATAAGCAATGACAAGTTTCAGAGTAGCAGACGTGTTAGTCTGTATCTGCGAAAAGAAAATGTGGCACCTTAGAGATTAACAAATTGATTTGAGCATAAGCTTTCATGAGCTACAGCTCACTTCATTGGATGCATGCAGTGGTTATGCTCAAATAAATTTGTTAGTCTCTAAGGTGCCACAAGTACGCCTTTTCTTTTTATAAGTAATAAGACTCCTGTAACTTGAGTGAGTGGAGCCTGTGCTTATGGGGCAGAAGACTTTGGATTCTACCTCTACTGCTTCCACGAAGTTCTGAGTGGCCATGGTGTGTAGTATAGTGACCCAAGCTGGCCAAGGATTTGTTACAGTATTTTTTCTCTAATGTTGATTTACACTTAGATAAAACCAGTCAGGTTTAAAAAAAATCAGAAACCAGACAACCCACCACCAAAACCATTATTATATCTGTCTTTGCCAGTTATGTTTTTTCTTAACTGAGCATCAGTTTAACCATGACTGGAGCCGTCAGTTAAGTGCGTAAAATCCAGAGTCTGTTTGGTAGTGCTCACTATTCCCAAAGCCATTTCAGAAGTACTGTTAGGTTCACCTTTGCCATTACATCATTGTAACAGTTTCTCTCCTAATTAGGAAGGAGCTCACTGTAAAGTATCCATCTCAGGGCATGTCTATACTACAGTGCTACATTGGCACAGCTGCACTGATGCAACTGTGCCGCTGTAGCACATCTGGTGAAGACGCGCTATGCTGACAAGAGAGCGCTCTCCCCTCAGCATAATTATTCCACATTGAGAAGAAGTGGAAGCTATGTTGGCGAGAGATGCTCTCCCCCCAACATAGCACCTGTGTGGACAACGCAAAACTTGCATCGCTCGGGGGGGCAGTGGAGGCTTTTTCACACCCCTCAACGATGTAAGTTATATCAACTTAGGCTGTAGCGTAGACCTGCCCTCAGATGCATATCATGTCTGAAAGTAAATTCTGACTGGATATTGAATGATGATAAATTATTCAAGCCATGGCCCAGTCAGCAGGAAACAGGGGTAGGGGAAGGACATTGAAAATATGTTCACTCCTAAATGCCAGGTACTCATTAACTTCAAAGCAGGCAGGATTCACTTTAATACTTATTTAGGAGCAAATATCAAATTCTTTTCAAGAAAAATTAAATGGCATAATTCTAGCGGATTTCACACTTGTTTTAGGACTTTACTGAAATGTGGGGTTGAGTAGGCATTCAGTCAAATTGCAGCCAAATTTCTGATATTCATCTGAGTAATTCTTCAAGCCTCTCGTTTGATTTCAAGTAGGTGAACTCGTCTTTTCCCATAATACTTGTGGAGTGGCTGACTGGCTGTGTTTTTCCAGTCTCTTATGGCAAGGGTCTAGCACAGGTCAAGGGAAGGAGGGAAGGTTATCAAGACGTTCCTTACGCTTTTGGTCACTTCTTGTGATACCAGATGCTGCTTCTGCCTTTTCTGCTTCTGGCCAGTTTGTCTAACCATCTATGAAAAAAATCCCAGTGGTTTGGTGGAAACCATTGTTTAGATAAGATTCTGATGGTTTCTGGCATTTTTAGTGCTATTCCTCTATTTTGAACAGATGCTGCCTGAAAATGGTAAGGTCGTACAGGTGCAATGGAGGGCCATATTTGGCTTATGTTATGGAAATTTTGTTGCCCAATATTAAAGTGTGACCACTTCTAGGGTGGGATGTGGCATATAGTAAACTTTGAACAAAATTTAAAATACTTTGATCTGCTGTTTAGCTTGTCTAAAATCAGAAATGTATACACAATATAAAATAGGAAGAGAAAAATAACTTACATTGTTGTTTATTTTGCCGTGCATTTTGCTGTTTGTCCTTTCATAGCATCCAAATTATTTTTTATTCCTTTTCATTCACTGCAGTTATTGCAAGCTGCTCTTCAAATGCTATCTTTTCCAACAGAGAGCTGAAACCTGGGGCCTCTGTGCTCTGCTAGTATCCCAAGATAAGATAAGTAGCCTGAAGGATCCCTAGCCACACTTCTTTCCCCATGGCCACACCCCCTACACAGGCCACAGGGTTGCCAGAATGGGGTAGCATAGGAGCTTATGTGGTGACACAGTCACTTGCGGATCCTTATATGCATGAGAGATCCTAAAGGACCAGTTTTGTTTTAGGATATCCAGAGCTTTTGGCTGCACAGAATTTGGTTGGAACATGTTTGAGCCATGTTATCTCATATTTCTACATGTCATCTTGTATGTCTACATCATACGCTGTATACTATTTACGCCTTATGAACACAGATATGGGCGGAGGCTTTTTTGTCCCATAGCTTTAAGAGGACAGAGGAGGAAACAGGCACTACTGGAAGGCTTGATAAATATAGTTTTAGCGTCGACTTTGATTCTTCCTTATTTTATCCAGCTTTTTAAAAAGAAAAAGAAGATACCTTCCCAAGGAAACTAAGATCAATATCAAGACATTGGGTGAAATTTGATAGTCTCTCTTTACTCTTAATGGAGATATAAATATCTATTTTAAGTAAACCCAAGATGGGCCTGGAACATATGAGTGTGGCCCATCTTGGGTTTACATAGGATTTGAGCAGAAACCATCTGCTGAGATTTGAGTAAAAATAGGTAGGGCCTGGATCTCTGCTGCCTTGCACCTTGTGTAGTCATCCAAATGTGTGCAAAATAAGTATAAAATGTTACTAATTCAGAATGGTAGCATTGTATACCGCACAGCTGCAAATGACAGCATTGGCAAACCAGACCTTCATAGGGAAAAACCCACAAACAAACCATTACTATTGCATCTTAGTTTCCTGAAAGGAAACTGTTGATGTTGAATATGCAGTTAAAACAACAGATTGGATTATTTATCATTGTATTCTCTTTCAAATCAGCTCCAAAGCCAAATTCTAAGTGATGCTGAGTTCCTGACTTCTGATAGGGTAATATGCTAAGCACCTTCTTTGAGCTGTTGAGTGCCTCAACTTTTATTGACTTCCCCACTGAAGTCAATGGGAGTAGTGGGTGCTCAGCACCTTTGAAAAGTTCAAATGCCTAAATATGAATGTCAGTGACTAATTTTAGGTATCCTGAGTGCTCTTCTATCTGTGATACATATCTATTTGTATCATCTATGTCTGATAGAATGCAGTGTAACTGTACTAGCTTTAAACTTTAATTTCTAATTTTCTTTGTTATGGGTTAAATCCTATCACCCAGTATTTCGGGTCAGGCCTCATCCTATCAAAGTTAACAGAAATGTTCCATTGATTTATATGGAACAGGTGCTTAGGCAAAACTCCAGGAGATCTTCTGTACAACTCAATAAGGACAGCAGCATTTGGTACTTAATACTATTAATTACATTCCTGCAATTTCTTTGGAGAAAATAAATGTATTGGAAATGTGTGGGATTCTGCTATAGTTTTTGTTTCTGTTGGAAAGGTGTCTTTCTGGGAGCATACCTGGCATACAGTACCAGAGGGATTGATCTAACTTCAAGTGAAGCCAACTGGAGTCTGTCCAATGACTTTAGTGGAAATTGGATCATTCCCTTAGGCTGGTATGTGAACTAGCCATCTTTTCTGACCCATAATTAGTTCTCTATATTCTTTTATGTTTCATTTGAACATGACTGAAAAGGAAAAGATGAATGTGTGTCAATAATGTCAAACCCATAATAGCATGTAGTTCCAAATTCTCCCCTTGGATGTGAACATCCACTGGAGTCAGGAGGAGTTGGGTACACTTCTCTGAGGGTGCACTTTGGCTGTTCACATTTTAAGTTCTCAAAATAGCTATTATTGTTTGAATTCTGCAAAAAAGGGCCAAATAAAGCACTCCTTAGTGTTTATTTGGGTAACATTCCCAGTAGAGGATTTACTTTAGTAAGGACTGAAGGATATGGTCCATAGTCATTAGCATAGAAGCAGCCCTTTAACCTAGTGAAGCTATGGAGGCATCTTCATGCTTTCATTGCCTAACATAGATTCATAGACCATGAAATAGTTTAGAATGCTGAAAGAATATTATAAGATAACTATACAAATGTTTGTGGTGTTGCCTAACAGGAAAGCTTCTGCATCCACCTGCTGTATATTTTCTGAACACTCAGTTATAATTTTGTGCTTTTACAAAAAGGACTCAATCCTGAAAACTCTGACTCATGCAACATCAACAGGATGCCTTGTCTGAGTAAGAGCTTGCATATGGAAGAGTTTGTGCCCTTAGATTACATCTAAAAATATTCTTATTCAAACAGCTTTAATCCAATTTGTACACTTAAAGTAACACATTTCAACATCCAACTGGAAAGGATTCACAATTTCCTTGCCAGCTGAACACTGCAACAGGAAATATGGGAAAAAATGAAAAGCAAAATAAACATTAAAAGAAATACCAGGCAATGACCTACTGAAGAGTTATTTTCCCTGACTGTTGTGTTTAAAAATATATATTTTCTTTTATCAGCTTTTTGCCTTTCAATTTCATTTGTTGTCTATTTGTACTCAGAGAGTGTACCACCAATTTACATTCTCTGCACCATTCATGCATTCCTTGAGGGTGTCCTGTCTTGTTTGTCTCCTCCCTCAATTAAACCAACTTAATCTTTTCAATCTCTCCTTGTATGGAAGCCTGAAGATCCTTGCTTCTAATAATTGTTATTGCCTATTCATGGGCCCTTTCTGTTTCTGCTTTATCTTTTTGGAGATGAGGGGACCAGAACTGAACAGTGGGTTCCAAGCAAGGGGTGTACAAATACAACTTTAACAACTTTTAAGGTAATAGTTGAGCACCTTCAAAAAGAAAAAAAGAAGGGGTATTTGTAGTGTTGTTGTAGCCAGATAACCGGGATTGAGGAGTACTGCTGTCATTGAAGCTTAGCCTTCAGCTGTACAGCAAGCTCAAAGTATTCTGAATTTAGGATTACTGCTCATATGGTAACTTCTCTGGGGTAGTTGTAACTATTTTGATATCATCTTCTGTTTGTATCAAATTGTACACATCATCGGGTGGTTCATAGAATATCACGGTTGGAAGGGACCTCAGGAGGTCATCTAGTCCAACCCCCTGCTCAAAGCAGGACCAATCCCCAACTAAATCATCCCAGCCAGGGCTTTGTCAAGCCTGACCTTAAAAACCTCTAAGGAAGGAGATTCCACCACCTTCCTAGGTAACGCATTCCGGTGTTTCACCACCGTCCTAGTGAAAAAGTTTTTCCTAATATCCAATCTAAACCTCCCCCTCTGCAACTTGAGACAATTACTCCTTGTTCTGTCATCTGCTACCACTGAGAACAGTCTAGATCCATCCTCTTTGGAACCCCCTTTCAGGTAGTTGAAAGCAGCTATCAAAACCCCCCTCATTCTTCTCTTCTGCAGACTAAACAATCCCAGTTCCCTCAGCCTCTCCTCATAAGTCATGTGTTCCAGTCCCCGAATCATTTTTGTTGCCCTCCGCTGGACTCTTTCCAATTTTTCCACATCCTTCTTGTAGTGTGGAGCCCAAAACTGGACACACTACTCCAGATGAGGCCTCACCAATGTCGAATAGAGGGGAACGATCTCGTCCCTCGGTCTGCTGGCAATGCACCTACTTATACATCCCAAAATGCCATTGGCCTTCTTGGCAACAGGGGCACACTGTTGACTCATATCCAGCTTCTCGTCCACTGTAACCCCTAGATCCTTTTCTGCAGAACTGCTGCCGAGCCATTCGGTCCCTAGTCTGTAGCGGTGCATGGGATTCTTCCGTCCTAAGTGCAGGACTCTGCACTTGTCCTTGTTGAACCTCATCAGATTTCTTTTGGCCCAATCCTCTAATTTGTCTAGGTCCCTCTGTATCCTATCCCTACCCTCCAACGTATCTACCTCTCCTCCCAGTTTCGTGTCATCTGCAAACTTGCTGAGGGTGCAATCCTCACCATCCTCCAGATCATTTATGAAGATATTGAACAAAACCAGCCCGAGGACCGACCCTTGGGGCACTCCATTTGATACCAGCTGCCAACTAGACATGGAGCCATTGATCACTACCCGTTGAGCCCGACAATCTAGCCAACTTTCTATCCACCTTATAGTCCATTCTTCCAGCCCATACTTCTTTAACTTGCTGGCAAGAATGGTTCCTAGATGTGAAGGTAGACTGTCTTATAAAAGTATATTTTTGCACTAAAATTGTTGCTTTGTTGATTGTATTGCTATAAATTTGTAGAGCAGCTGGATCTAAACAAGAGCATGCTGGAGAGTGCAGGATATTCTTCCATTTAGATTCTTGTATTGTGCACCCATTTCTGTGATATCCAAGTGCCTACTCACTTATTCCAGCTAGGATGTCTGACATTTACAATCCACTGCTAATGAATTTACTCTATTTTATGTTGTTCTGCATGTTCTTGTATTATGTGATAAGCTAAATACAGCGCTCCCAATTTATCCCACTCTTATTTTACATACCTCTATCACATTCCCTGTTTATCTCCTCTCCAAATTAAACTGAATATTGAAACCTGAATACATATTAGTGGCATTTGTGTTCATAATACATGAGATAGAAGTATTTTCTACATATCAGGTCACCTTAACCTTCCAAGACTGCTTCAGTAAGCAGAGAATGAAGTGGGGACAGGTATGTGTATATGCTTTCTTTCTTGTCAGCATTTTGTGCAGAATTACATGACTCTGGAAGAAAAAGGGGAAAGGTTTGATATTTTTAGTTAGGTATTTATTTTTCTGTCTAAAGGAACTGGTACCTGGAATCAAAAGGATAAAAACATCTGTTCCATGCAGATATTAGCTGCCTGGGATCATTCAACAGTATCAAACCTTTAAAGTGTTCAAATAACCCCCAGTTAAGAAAGAGGTGGTGGTTTTGCTCATCAGAAGTGCTAAACAGTAAGCAGTCCATCCTGGGCTACTCTCAAAATAAATGGATATCATGTGGTCCTAAGATAATTTAATTTAGTTTAGCTATAAGTCTCTTGTTGGTTTTGTAGGATCTAGCAACGTAGCCAGTATTAGCATCTTTTCATTTGACTTTTCTGAGATTGTAAGCTCTTATTTGCATAGCCTGGCCCTAGCCACCTTGTGTGTTTGTACAGCCCCTTGCACAGTTGAGCCCTGATCCCTGTTGGGGCTTCTGGGAGCTACCATTATGTAATTGTTTAATAATAATAATTAACAGTAATTTGGCCTAAGTATGGATTTGCTTCCATCTTGATGATTGCTTCCTGAGCCAAAACTTATCTGAGCCACACACCTTGAAGCTTTGTCCAGCAAGCCTCTATGAACAGAAAAGCAGCGTGTTCAGTCCCTAGCCTAGAGGGAATTAATGACTTGAATCGCACCACAGCAATTGAGCTTATTAATGCTTCTGAAGGCAGGCTTATCCTGCCCTTCTTTGCTGTGACAGGGTGTCTGCAAGCTGGATAGTATAGTTCAATAGACAATAAGGGATCTTTTGAATGAGAGGGACCTTCCTATTCCTAATTCCTGATTCTTTGAATGTGTTGATTAATAATTACGTAAATAATTTTGATAATAGACACAAGGAGCATAAAACCTCATTCCTGCTTCTTCCCACTCCAGAAATGAAGTTCTCTTCTTTTCACACTCTTTTATTCCACTCCATACAAAAAGGTAAATATAGGGGAATGAGCTATAGTGCTGTAGGCACCTTTATGTCCGCGTTCACATAATGGCTGTACCATTATAATTATACCAGTTTCAAACCAATATAGTTAAAGCAGTTTAAAAATGTGTTTGAACAAACCCTCAGTAGTAGTTATTTTTTTCCCTTGATGGTGGTAATTTTGAGCCCGATTTTTCAAAGGTAGTTCAGGTGCCTAAAGATGCAGATAAGCTCCTAGAGGGATTTTCAAAAGTGTTTAAGTAGGTTAAGCACTTAACTTCCATTAAAATAATTGGGAATTAGGTGCCTAAACTGCATAGGCATTTCTGAAAATTGCACTAGGTGCCTATTTTCTTCTATAGGCACATACCTTTGAAAATCTGGCCCTTCATTGTCTAATGAAGATTTAAGTACAGTACAAATCTATGAAATGTAGTAGTATTAAATTCTGGGCTAAGGATGAACAAAGCACGAATCCTGAAATGTTCTATATTTTCAGTTTTGTAAGCATAATATTGCAGTGGCTATGAGATGAGCTAGCACATGACCAGAGTGGCACTGCACATTCTTTAAACCGAATCAGCATAATGGCAGAATTTTTGGACTTTTGCACTCCTCAAAGACATAGCTACTGGGCTCTTCTGAAAATGTCATAATGTGCACGAAGAACTGTGGCCTACATAGCCCAGATTGTATTTTTGTGACATACTTCTGATTACAGTCCTTCTTTCTTCATAATTTGCAGATGGCCAGAAGCTGCTAGAGCTAAAGTTTAAATGTCAAAATATGATACTGCCATTTTGCCTTCACGCATTAAAAGATGACTTGGGGGAGGGAAAGGACAGAGTGAACCAAATACCTCAGTGAACACCCTTTGAGCAAAGTAATTTAAGGAAACTATAGGGGGAGAGAGAAAGAAATGAAGATAATTTGTCTCATGTGGGGAAACCATATGAAAGATTAAACCAAAAACTGAGCTCAAAAGAAAAAAGTCTTTACAGGGCAGCCCAGTTTATTTATGTGAGCTGAAAAGAAATACCTTCCAAAAATAATAGCCCAAGAGATTTACACCCCCCCCTTCAGTGTGAAGTGTAGGACCTTAATAAGTAATCAGTAGATTGTTTGTAGTATGGTAGCCCATAGAGGACACAAACAAGATGAAGATCCACTTAGGCTAGGCACTATACATACACACAGTGAGAGACAGTTCCTGTCCAAAGAGTTTACAATCTTAAATTCTGATACTGCAATTGATAGCACACAAATAGACTGTTGCTCCTGAATGGAGCTCCATTGACTTCAGTGGGGCTCTGCATGGGTGCAACAGTCCTTCCACATCTGTCAGTTGTAGGATTAGGGCCTAAATAGACAAGGCAGATAAAGGGTGAGAACAGAATTACCCGAGATTAAACAGCCGATCAGTGGCAGAGTTTAGACTAGAACCTAGATGTCCTGATTCCTACTCCTCTGCCCTTTTCAGTAGACTGTGCTCTCTGATATTTTATTCATCAAATATATTATTTATAACAACATATACATTTCCTTATAAACACCTAACATGTTAATAATTACTGCCCCTGTTTTGCAAATAGTGAGGAAAGACACCAGCAGCCAGAGGAATGGGTGGGGTACTTAGAGTCATGAGATATCAAGTTGTAATCCTTGCTCTACCACTGATTTTTTTATATTTAACTCTCCAGAAGTGGCCCCTCAGAAGTAATGTCATCCCTCTCCTTTTCTTTCCCCATCTGTAAAATAAAGAAAGTAACATAGTTGGGTAAATACGGCATACACATTCCCATAGTGATCATTCCAGTTTTGTAAACATATTTCCTTTGGTACAGCTCACAGTGCTTCTCTCTTTTCTTTCTGTGAGTGTTCAGAAAGGAAATTTGAATCACAAATACTCATTTAAAGTGAATGTTAAATTGGCCTTCCACAAACATGCACAACAGAAACCTAATTATAAGTCTCATCTAGTGATGTAATGCAAAGGCAATAAATAAATAAGAAAGTCTATGTATTTACATGGTCCCCATCACTGTAATATTTAAGTGCCTCTCAAGTGTTTAAAAATAGAAATAACAATCTCTCTCTCAGATCCTGATCCAATGTCCATTGAAATCAATGCAAAGACTCATGTTGACGTCAGTGGCCATTGGATCAGGCCCTCAGCCCACAGGAGAAATAGCTTGATTAGTTCCTATGGTTTTTTGTTCGCTTATTGAATATTTGTGTCTGAGAGTGGGTGTGTTCCCTGTGTGAAGCAATTAGTGTCTTGATATCTTTCTTTCTTTTTCCTGGGGGACTTTGGCAATATTTGAAGGAATGGGACTGTGACATCATAGAAGGCTGAAACCTAATCTTGGTAGGAGGAGCTGTTGAGTCTCATCAGGAAGTCAAGGGAATTTTCAGGTACATCCAGTGCCGTGTAATTAAAATAAATGTGTTTTGCTCCTGTCTAACATAAATATGACATTTAATTTCAAAACCAGTTTTGAAGAAAGTTATTTAAAAACATCCTTTAATGCTGTAATTATTGTTTCCTACAGAGGATAGAGTAGTTGCTATGATATATAATGTGATTTTCAAAAGAGGAGGAGTCTTCAGAGAGAGAGAGTGAACAAGTACAGCATACAAAGCAAGAGCTGAAATGTAGGATGCGATGTTGAAATCAATGAAGGAAGATTTAAAAAAGACTGACAATATTTCTGTGGAGCTTTTATTGCTAAATTTTAATGATTTGCTACTGCTTCATAATTACTTTTCCTGATGTCACTGAAAGTTAACTTCAAAGTTTGCTTCCTGTTGTTTAAGTCTGATGTGGATTCCTCATTAGAAACTGCTCCGACAAGGAGATGCTTTTTAAATTCAGATGCATTTCTTTCTGCCCTGTAAAAAAAGTTAGGCTTGCAGCGTGACTTTCATATCAGTACCTGAAGGAAACAAAGCTCTTCCCTGCTCAAGATGAATGATTTCCCTTCAAATAAACTCCCACACATTTTACTAGCTTCAGGGGGGAAAAAAATCAAAAGCTAAAGTGGAATACGATATTGCTTATTTTAAGCACTATACAGTAAAGGGAAATGGAGACCAAATTTTGTGAATAAAATCTTTGTGGCTTAGCCTTGGGTTCCTTATCCTTGTTGCTCATTTTTTACTCAGTACCTGCTCACACAATCTTCTAGTGCAGTTACTGGTCCAAACTCTAGTGTAAATCTGGAGTAACTACATAGAAGTCAATAGACAAGAGTCTTGCTTCAGTAAGGATTTCAGGATCTAGCTGCCTTAGTTCTAAATATGAATGCATCATCTTCAGTGATTTTTGGCTTATGCTAGCTGGGAAGATCCCCACCCCAATAAGATCTGTATTTTGCCATTCACAAAAATCATGTAGGCAAAATTTTGCCTTTAGACCCTGTTCAACTATCTTGAAATTCTTGGGGTTGAGAATTTAGGCAAAATTTGTCCAAAACACTTGTTTTTGTTTTGAACCTTCAAACTTATAGTAATGTGCATAAAGTTCTCTGTTATATATTAGAATATTTTATTTTGTATATTTCCTCAGAAATCATAGGTACTGCAGTCCCTTCATCAAACTCCATTCCATGGCCACATCCTTACCCCTGATATGCAGTGTTTACTACTGCTGCTGGGGAACATGAGGCACAGAGGTGAAATGATGTGCCCCGGCTCACATAGGTGGTCAATGGCAGAGTCTCTTGTCTACAAAACCTGTACTCTAACCTCTGCATCACTCTGCCTCCCCCACCCTGTCAGATACAGTACAAAGCATTGAGTGTGTCTCACCAGGCCCCATTTTCCTTTGTACTCAAACATCAAACACTAATACACACTAACAAAATGTAGGGGAAATGTTGATGTGTGTGTGCTATATAATTCTTTGAAATATTTATGCAGCAATTCAAAGTCCATGGTTTGAATACTTTATTTGAGGAACATTATAAATGGAAGTCAATGGGACAATTTGCATGTGTGAAATTAAGCACCTGTGTGCAGGTTTAATGTACACATAAGCGGAACCACTTATATCATAACATGAAGTGAGAAGGAAAGGGTTAAATAGAAGTGAATTAAAGAGGGAATTTAAAAAGTAATCAGAAGCTTTGCTGACATAGAGAATGCAAAAATACTACGAAAACTGTAGCCAAGTCATGAAAAAATAATTTGAATAATGAGTGAAACCTGAATAAAAGAATTGGAAGAGCCACACTATCATTTATTTATACTCAAGGAAACTAACAAATACAGCACTTTGAATGGTTTTGGATATCAGTAGAGACAGCTGGAAGTTGTGCATATTTGACAAATCTTTTTTTGTGGTAAGGATTCATCAGGTTACATGTTGGACTCTTCCTAGCGAGGTAAGTAAGAGGTTCGATATATTATGATAAAAAATAATTGCACAAACGACACTGAGGTCCTTCTTCTCTTCCTTCTCTGGAGGCCTTTGTCACCCTCATCCTGTGCTGACATCAGGGAAGGAGGTAATATGATTTAGGGTACCCTCATGGTTATCTCTTCGGTCTCGGGCTCCCCACATTACAAGTCTTGGGCTCCCTTTTCCTTTGTCCCATGACCTAAAGGAGAGGTTATAATTAAAATTAATGGAATAACATTAAGAAAAAGTAAATGTAGGTTGCTAGCTCTGTGACAGGGTATACCAGGCCCTGAGGCCCCCTGCTAGAGGCTTCATGATCCTAGCACACCCTGTCCCATTAGTAGAGTTCAGGGTCAAACATTTAACAAATAGAAACAAGGGCTAAATTTGCCAGATAACTGAGTTGCAACAAATAATGCGACCAACTCGAACTGTAATTGACATTTGATCAACTGCTTAATTTCCCATCCGTTTGAACCAAGGTTGACCGTGGTGTGAGATGAAGTTTAACTTTAGAATTATGGAATGTATAGTAAAACTATCCCCTTTTGCTAAATTAGAAGGAATAAGCTTCTGATGGGAGTTTATGTGCCATGCTAACAGATTATAGAAGATTAAAAGGAAATTTTAATGAAGTGAAAAGCAGCCTCTAAACCTCATGATTAGAGGAGCAGAAGCAAAGGGATTTAGCAGGGTTTAGCAAGATGAGGTTGATGGGGTAGGGAGATTATTACTTGCGGTTGGAACCAGTTGTTTGTCTAACTCATGTCTCCTTAACTAATATATATTTTAGGGCTCCAATTTATTCAGGAGCATAGGGGAGTATAACCTGTGAGAAGCATAGGAAATATAGGCTGTAGGAACAGCTTCAAGGGTCAGTTGATCAAAATGAACAAAGTGTTGAACAGGACAGCATTTATGTATGTGTGTCATCTGCATATGCACACATTATCTATATTTGTAACAAAAGAATACAGAAAAGTTATTTTGTTTTCATATGATAATACCTAGCTCTTATACAATACTTTTTGTCAGTAGATTTCAAAGCACTTTGCAAAGAAGGGCAGTATCAGTATCCCCATATTACAGACCGGGAAACTGAGACACAGGAAGGAGACACAACTCCCCCATGGTTACCCAGCAGCCAAACCAGGAATAGAAACCAGGTCTCCTGAGGCCCACTCCGATACTCTGTCCACTAAGCCACACCGCCTCCCATAAAACCGAAACTCTTGACTACCCCTTTCTAGATAGTAGCAAGTATTTTGTGATAGGAGAAAAGTAATGTAGTTTTCACTATAAATAAAAACATTATTTAGCATATACAATTGTAAAACATTTACAGCAGTGTATTTGCATCGCTAGTCAAAGATCTTTGAAGGCCTCTGTTTCCTCCATGTTACTGTGATGATGGAGGGGAATGTAAAAGCTGCAGGCTCAAGAAGTTATAATGAAAACACCAAAGGATGGTGAAGGATGGCATTAATGTTGGGAGATGAAGAATGACTTAAAAAAGCAAGTCACTGTCATGATACAATCTGTTACCATAACATAGGCTTTATATAGGAGTTGTGGGTGCTTGGCACAGAGGAGAAAAAATAGAAAACTGTGTTTATGCCAGTGTCATCAGTGTTTTATGCCAGAGCTACTCTCCTAATCTAACTAGGATTTACTCTGTTCTGAGGAAATGTCATGATTTTGACAATGAATACATCCTCTGAACTGCAAGGTATTAGCACTCAGGCCTGATTCTGCAAAGCACTTAAGCATGTGAGTAGACCTACTCATTTGCTTAAAGTTAAGCACATGCTTAAGTGCTTTGCTGGATTGGGCCAGAGTACCCATCAACACCTTGTAGGATCAGATCCTTGACCATTGCAAGAGGCTGTCCTTTCATCCCCCATTTCTTTGCCAGGTGGATAAGAGGATTAGTATAAGATCCTGGCCTCTCAGTTTCAGGCTTCATAATTATTATTTCAAATATTTAATTTTGGGATAATTTCATCTGTTGCCTTCATTTTGTCCTCAGTAGAATGATATTCCTTAAACTATAGTGCAAGCAGTATTTTAGTATACACAGGATTTAGACAGATCCCTGGGAGTTTTCATTCTAAATAGGACAGGTACATTACAAACCCTTTGAAAGGACAAATCATAAGAGTTGAAGCAGACAGTCTATTCCTGATAGAAAGATAAGTGGATTTATAGACATTAAGGCCAGAAGGGACCATCATGACCATCTAGTCTGACCTCCTGCACATTGCAGGCCACAGAACCGCACCTCTGGCTTTGTTACTGAAATCCTCAAATCATGATTTGAAGACTCCAAGTTACACAGAATCCATCATTTACACTAAGTATAAGTTTGGACACAAGGCAAAACTCTTAGCTATGCTGCTGTAGAACCGCAAAATAGACACTTTCTACCACAACCAATGAGGTTTTTCTGTCGTAGGTAATCCACCTCCCTGAGTGGTGGTAAGTAGGCTTAGTGGACACATGCGTCTGTCAGCTTAACTACATCTACACTGGGGGTTAGGTCAGCATAGCTATGGCACACACAGGTGTGAATTTCACGTCCTTGAGCACCATAGGTATGTGGGCCTAACACTTATGTGTAGACTAGGCCTTAGAGCAGTGTCAAATACATTTGTATCCTGGTTGCAGTCTATGGGAGATACTGCACTATTAATATTAATAACCTGCTTCAGTAGATTTGATATTTCTGAAGAGCACTTGAAGAATGACTTTCCAAGAAAAAAAAAATCCATCTTGCAATGCAAAGCAAGTTCCATGCAATATCTTAAAGAGTTATAATTTGTACTAATTGGCATGCTCATGAGTTAAATTCTTTACCTTCAACCAACTGGCACTCAGAAAAGTGAGAAATTATTTTCTACCTTTGACCTAGTCAAATATATAATTTCCACTCTAATCATCATAACTCAATGAACAGTATAAGCCAGGGACAAACACATTTGCACTAATAGAAAATAAGATTGATCGTGACAACTATTTTCTTATACATCTTAGGCATCAATGGAAAGTGTTATCTCCCTGTTCACTTGAGTGTAATGTAGGTTTCTGTTGAGTTTGGATGACAACTGCAATGCACTGTGTACAAGGGACCTTTATCTGAATTTGATTAGATATTTTGAAGAGCAAGAGCCTTAATAAGAATCTATTAACTTCAACAAAATCAATAAGATTCAATGCAAATCAAAACCAAATTTTTTCAAAATCACTTTTTAGATTCAAAGCTACTACAGTACAACAAAAGTGCCTATTAAATCTCTGCTGGTGGATGGATTAAACTTCTTGGCAGTACCTCCTGGAGATGGTATTTCCAAGAATGATACAAAAAATAAAGTGCTATGAGTGTAGGTAAAGATACTGGTGCCTCTGAAAATATTTGCTACAGCTATGGATCAGTAGGTACTCCAGAGTTTCTCCAGTACTTGAAGTTTTGCTAACACAAAAACCCACAATTTTACTATATGTTTGGATACTGTTAGGCCTCTGTTCACATAGAATCCCCAACCCTCTTAAAACCAAGATGTGTGGGTGTTAGTTTGCATGCAGAGGCATAAGCCCTGGTGAAAAAAAAGAGAAAAGCCTTGGTGGTGTAGGGGCAGATCACTAGAGCTTCCCTCCATGAACAATATTCTACAAACAAGAATAGGTGGAAAACTCTTCAGTGCTGGTGATTTCATCTGACAGCAGATGCTGCTTCTTGCTTGTGCTGTTAACTTTTCACTGTTTTATCACAAGAAATTAGCTTTTAGTTCTAGCATCCTGTGTCTTGTTACTATTATGGAAACCAAGGGGAAAAAAAACAGTCTTGTTAATTTTTTCAGCTGTATACCCTTGTAATTTTTTCTCCTCTATCCCTTAACAATTCAAAATCTTTTCTTCATCTGGTATCCTTTATTACTGAAAGGATTGCTTACTGTGTTTAGTCATTCCCCAGGAAACTCTCTCACTGCCAGTTTTGGTTTTCCTCATCAGTTTATTTTTACATACTGTTTTTTGAAAATCTTTTCCTATCTCTCTCAGATTTTTTGGATCTTATACATATCTGCTTTTTGCTTCTGATTTCTTTAATTACATGTTTTACTTTTACATCTTCTTGAGATAGTAATTGGGAGCTAGACCACAGTGGTATTTAGGCCCATAACTGCTTCTGTAGGTGTCTCAGTCCAACATTTAGGCCCCAGTGATATTCTCAAAGTCATGTTGCTGACTCCATAGATGCCTAAATCCTCTAGGCGCCTAAGTTTCTACCAGTAACCTGTGCAAAGCCACCTAAGTGCCAATGACATCCCACAGCTAATGAGTTGCCTGCAGCGCTTGCTGAGACCCCCGCAGCCCTGAAGTGGGATTCTCAATCCAACTGTTCTCTCACATACCTTGCCATAAGGTCTTGATCCTGTAGGCATTCTCAGAATGCACCTATGGGATTACACCCTGCACGAAAGCAGCTTGGGAATTTTGGGAGCTGCTTGCCTTGTGTGTATTGCCATAGGGTTGGAGTGCTTACCTGGGATATGGGAGGCCAAGTTCAAAGCCTTGCTCTGCGTGATTAGGCTATTGAGTATTCTGGGTTGGGTCTCTTGCAATTTCTTCTGTTGAAGCTGCTCCACTTTGCATAACTGATTAAATATTCACTGAGCCAGAGAGAGAGACTCTATAGCTCAGTGAGTAGGGCATTCGCCTGGGCTGTTGGAGACCAAAGCTCAGATCCTTGCTCCAATACTCATCCTTTCAACAGCACTGAGACTAATGGATGAAAAGAGCTATATAAAAGCTAAGTATTACAAACATGGAGTAAAATTTCCTTCAGAACCACTTATTTCCACTCTTTATTTATTTCCCCCTGTTATATCATTATTTCAGGTGACCATTTCAAACAGTACCTCCATTTTGAGCTCCATTAGTTGCCCCTTTGTCACTTTACAGCCTCACAAACCAAAAATACATGGGTTTCTGGAATGGGCAGACAAGTTACAAATTAATGACAGTCACAGATACTGCATTTTACAATATTTCTCTGACCATAGTTAATAGGATCAACTCAGACAAAGGATTCTATCAAAGCTAAGAATAAGCCTACAAACTGATCTACCCTTTTTGTTTTACCTATTTGCATATACCATATAATTCTTTGGATTTTCTTTTTTTAAAATAGAGATTTTAGTACTTGTTTTTTTCTAAAGTAATTTTTAAAAAAGTCCAACAACCCTCATGCCGCCCTCCCTGCAATAAATTTAAATCATTATTAATAAACAGATAACCTTAGAGAAGAGCATTTTGTCAGCAATGCATGTTGATTGTTTGCATCCTTAGTTCCTGCAGCAGTATCTGTAGGTCTACCAGTGGCAGTGTTTGAGTGGAAAACCTCAGGCTTACAAAAAGAAAAGGAGTACTTGTGGTACCTTAGAGAGGCTTACAGTGGCTTTAACTGATAAGGGATTTGTCACTTGGTAACACTGCAAAAAATGTTCCATGGAGATTCGCTGGAGGCTTTAAATTTATATGCTTCAGTTACGTTTGCTTATTAAACATTTTCAGCATTTTGCTAGCGGCACTTGGTAGAACTCTCCCCTGCCTCCAAGTGTATATTGGGGTAAACAAGAAAGATATGCCTGAGAATAAAGAGTTTAATATATGAGGAAGAATGTCAATTTCAAACCACAAAAGTTAGCCCTTTTAGAAAATCTGGTTAGTGTAAAGGACACTAAATTCCTAAAGATCCAGGTGGGAGGAGAAGAGCTTGACTTTTGATTTTGTGACTGGAATGAGTAAAGCAAATAAATGCTTTGATCGATTTCACAGATCCTTTGATCATTCTTGGTTCTTGTGCTAGTTTATAAATATTAGAATTGTATCAAGGACAACAAATGCTCAATACAGATATAAAAGTGTTATAACACTGTTCAGTGTATGGAATATTAATTCTGGCACTCCAACATCAAATGACTGTATATTCCTTACTATAGTCTGTAACACATTACTTTTGTTACATAGGTTGGACAATATTAAATATTATAAGAAATTTCCCCTGATGAAATACCTAAAGTTTGAAATTCCTTTCTGAGCTTGGTCATCCTGTGTCACAATGTTACATTTGAGCCTAAAGAGCCAAACTTTGCTGCCTTATACTCAAGTCAGTGCAGTGCTTTGAATTTAGATTGGTGTAACTGATAGAATTTGGCACGTCTTTCAACTTGAGCGTACTTTAAAATTAAGGAACATAATCATGCAACTACAGACATTGGCAGAAACAATTTTCAGTTCCGTTTACTCAGGGTAAAAAACAGCTTATACATTTTTGTCAACTTCTCTCCTGTTAGCTACATTTAAAGGTTTTAATGGTAACAGCAGACCTCTAGAGTAAGTCACTGAAATGTTATTCAAAGAAGCTATCTGTTATGTAAGTGAACTGAAGTGTATCAAACTCAGCAGTTTCACCTGTAGGGGTTTCATGCAAATATTTTGTCCCATTTTGATCTGCTTGAATTCATTCCCCACTGAGCTAGCTTTGAAATTCCGGATTGGACAAAATCTTAAAGTAAAACTCAGCTGAAAACACTGGCAGCCAGTTTTGATTTGAAACAAAGCTGCTTTTTAAAGGTAAGGTTTCCTTGTAGCATGTGGCTAATAAAGCAGAAGGTTTACATAATATGCGCTCATTGAGAGAGAGAGAGCTTGAGATCATGGAAAAGAAGTCTAGATGTGGGCTAGAATGTAGCATCTAAAATAGTCTATGACCAAGACACATAGACCCAAGGTCTGATCACAGTTTGAGGGGGATTGGAACCATTGGTCTGGTCTGGCCCATTTCAACTGGTAGCATTGGGCGTGTGGGTGGAGGGAACAACAACAAATTGGACCATTCATTTAAAACAAAGGTATCAGCAAGATGTGGAGATATGGCATAACCACATGTACCTTCTTAATTCACGCAGTGCCTTGGCTATGCACCTTAGAAATGAACAAGGCAGAAACATTTCTGATGCAGCCCACAGTAAATCAGTTTGGACAGTGCAAGAACCTCCTACTTGTTCGGAGAAAGAAAAAAGTAAAATAGTATGTGTATAAAATTTGTGATGAATCCATAACTCTGTAACAACCTTGCAAATAATTCATTGAAAACATTGAAAGAAATTATGGCCTGGTCATAGGGATTTCACAAGCACAATAAGAGGCTAAATTTCATCAAATAAATTATTCACTATAAATTGTTTGCTCAGGTCTTGTTATACAACTGTGAACAATGCTGGATACTACAAATGCAGCAATAAACTACTCTCGTGGTTTGACTGTCCTTGTGCAAAGTCATTATAATTTAATCTGAAGAATATTCAAAGGATACACAGAGCCACTATGTAAACTCACTAAGCCCAGAACTTGCAGGTTTCCTTTTTTCCTTCTTGTAGTTGAATTAGTGTGAGATGAACAGTGCCCATTGTTCACCACCAGAGGTCTTCAAAGAACATACTATAGACAGCTTTTTAGTTAACTGGAAATGAGAGGGATGTCTGACAGCCACAGCTGACAGGAATGGATAGGAAGTAATTTACTCAAGTATTCCAAGTAATTATCAGTGATGTGCAAATCTTAGACAAAACATTTGTGCTAGGGGGAACTCCTGCTAGAAAATCAGAACAGCTCTAGTAGTTTTGCTTTATGGTCTAGCTACACTGTTTTCTATTTCCCCTGCTTGGTGAGGTAGGGAATTTTTTAATCTTGACAATGATTTTGCAATTGCGTCTCAAATCTGTTTAGAAATAGGGAAATTATTTTGGGGCAAATGCCTAGCATTACCTATGAAGTCTAGGCAAGGGACATTGGGGATTAGGGGTGAGCATAGGGAACACAGATTTGTGTGCTTGCAATGCCCGGTACAATAACCATCCTGCAGTTGCAAGGCAGGATATTTTGGGGCAGGCGGCTACCATGTGCTGCTGCTGCTATTTACTGCTACTCCAGCATGCAATACCTGGCTGACCCTTGTTGCAGACTGTACCCTTCATGACAATCCACTGGAGCCATAAACATGCCCTCTAACCAAGAGACTCTGGATTGTCATGCATGGGCTGGTAGGCCAAGCATACTTTCCTGAGTACTATTTTAGCGAAGTGTGGAAGATTCTCCTTGCTTACCTGCTCTTCCATTACTTAAGGAAGGATTTAACCTATGTCCCTCTTTACTGGTTTTATATAGCAGTTGTGGTTCTATTGAAAAATAAATCCCCATTGAAAATATGTGTCATAGCCCCATATCAATAAAGAAAATATATAAAGTGAAAGAAATCACTATTTCTAGGGAACAGCAGCATCAGCATGTGTGGAGTTAAGTATTTATTTCAGGCTTAATGGCTGTCTTAAAAGTATTTAAAAAAAACAACAAAACTTGGTTGCATTAATGGAGAGGTTTTTTGGGAAAAAATCAGATTGAAAGCCGAAAATCGGATGCACTTTTTCTCATTGTTCCAGAATGAAAAGGCCAGGGGCTAATGATGGTTAAGAACAGGGTGTAGTGATGTTTTAGCTCTGTTTGCCAACTGTATAATTAAGAATGATGGCTGTACAGTATAGAGAATAAAACAGAGTAGGATTAACTGATAGCTATAGCACAATAGGAGACAGAGTAGAAATGAGAGCTTAGATACCATGGTAATGACTCGTGCTATAGAAATCCCAGAAGCCGATAACGGCAAAGTTAGACTATGAATCTGTAAATTGCTACAAATGGGGGGAGGCCCTGCACTTGCACAGAGTCTTACTGCAGCCAGAGCGGCTTCACATTAATGGAAGTGTCTACCCACAGAGAGCAGCTTCCAGGATCAGGGCTTTAAATGTAAAATTTGAAAAAGAAGAGCTGAGTTAAATCTGCAGCAGCACAATGCACCTCTGTAAAAACTTCCCTAGTTTCAGATGGAATTTATTATACACATTATCTGCTATCTGGGGATTCTTCCTGTTACTGGCTGTAGAGCAAGCATGTCTCTAATAGTACCTTAAGGCGTTCCCATTTTAATTTTGCAAGAGGTGTGTTGCTCTAAGCCAACACTTTCTGCTCTCTATTGTATGGTGTTCACTTTTACTTTAGGCCCTCACAAATTCACAAGAGGATGGTGGTTTTAGTGGCTGTCCTTTAGAAAATAGGAACTTTTATACACTGGTTATTAGGATCACTGTCTAATTCAAAAAAAGCATTAGAGAAAGCATAAGGCTCTGTCTCTAATGACCCTCTTGTTTTGGGGGCATCAGTGACACCTGATAAAGAGAAAAACTGTACAGCTATTTCACAAATCTGGGAAGTCTTCAACTGTTTTCAGAACAAGTCTAGGGAGAATTTCTTCTGGAGCAGATAGTTCATGAAAATACCAAGTCAGCTCCAACATATTTCATCTTATCCATCAGTCCCTGCCCCTGAGGGAATAAAAATATTAGAAGACCGACACTTTCCATTTACTGCCCTATAATAAAAGACTGGATAAATGTAATGCTGATTGATTTTTTTAAACAAAAAACTAGCATATAACTGGTGTTATATGAGAGTACAGCAGTAGTTAGCTCTGACCCTCTGTATTACGGTTACTTGCCGTGGTTCAATTTTTGTTTGAGAGCGAGTGAGTCTGTCAGAAGAAGTTAATCAGAAACAAACTGGGGCCCTGTAACTCCATCTTGAGCTGATGGAGTTCTCCTTTTATTATGGACCATATTTTGAATTTTCTTGGTAAGGTCAGTCCTTAAGATACATAGTTGCTTTCACTGCCAAGAATGAAACGGCAACTTAAAGTGAAGAAGAGAGCTCTGCACTGCAGCATTCATACAGCCTGGGTGAAAGCCTGAGTCCTCTGAGGTCAATGCAAAACTCCCATTGCTTTCAATGGAACAAAGTTAGACCAATATTGAGCACTTTTAAAAAGTCCATCCCACATGTGCTCTGTTAATTCATCTGTGCCTCTGAAAAACTAACATAGGAATAGTTCTCTCTTGCAGATATTTTCAGACTGTGCTGAGACTGTTAACGGTTTTCTGAAGTCCTCAGAATTACTAGCTGTTAGGGGGCTTATTCCTTCACCCACTTACTTCCCTGGTCCTTCTTGCATGAACAGAGAGCAACAATACCCGAAGTCCAAAGGTGCAAACAATTCAATGTTTATTGGGGTGAACTTCCAGCAAGCATGATTCCAGTTTCCTTCCTTAGTATCCTCCTTCCCAGCTCTGACACCACAGAGCCTTACACCTGTGTCCCTGTTCCCATTCCTGCCCTTAGCCAAACAGGATTCCAGTTTCCCCACTCCCATTCCCTGTTCCCATCTCCCCCTTTAGCAAAACATGATTCCAATTTCCTTACCCCCATTCCCTGTTCCCATCTCCCCCTCCCACACACCCATCCCCTCCCACCCACGCCCCCTCACTTCCTCATTGACTACAGATTATATAGTAAAACTTGAGTTCTGCTTAGCTATACCTTAACCAATCATTTTCCTGAAATTTAACTAACCAATCCTAACATATTGTAACATGATTATGTAACCAATTATATCCCACCACCTTAATTAGTTTACACCCAGCAAAATTAAGTATACGGCAGACAGGAACAATCACAGAACCAGACAGAGATTATACAGACAAACAATAGCAAAGTGGGAACTATAATGGCAATACAGAAGTGAGGATTTCACATCCCAGTATTGATAAGTGAGTTCTTGCCAGACAGGATGCTGTTTCCTTTTACATTTTCTAGGCACTTCCCTTTCTCTGGAGGTGATAGGCATTATCAGGACAGGACTGTATTCCTAACAGCCCAATAGCATCTTCTTTCAATGTGACTAGTTTGGAATGTGAGGATGTGACCTGTCGCTTCCTAGCTTATGGCTGCCTCTGCTGCTTAGCCAAAGGCCTTAGCCTAAGCACAGGGCCTCAGACTGTCATTATGAAATTATGAAAAGCTTTTGAAAGGTCATCTTATTTTAAAAGTATTAAAATTGATATGTCTTAGTTTTCCTTTAATTGCCCTAATGTAGCTAGCTGTCAGGGGGTGGGGGGATGGTTCCTGAAGGATGGGGAAAGTTTTGATACTTTTTGTGTTGTCTTGATTTTGTGTTTTCTGGCCTGGCCTTTGAATGGGATATCGTATATCTTTGTATTTGTACAGCCTGTTACAACAGCAGAGGAGGAGGGATAGCTCAGTGGTTTGAGCATTGGGCTGCTAAACCCAGGGTTGTGAGTTCAATCCTTGAGGGGACCATTTAGGGATCTGGGGCAAAAATTGGGGATTGGTCCTGTTTTGGTCCTGCTTTGAGCAGGGGGTTGGACTAGATGACCTCCTGAGGTCCCTTCCAACCCTGAGATTCTATGATTCTATGAACACATATAGCCCTCTCTGTGTTCTGTGACTAAGGAGTTCTCATCACCTCTTGGAATTTACAATTTGCTGTAGTGGTTCCACTGCAAATGTGAGTACACAAGATAAGAGTAAAACACCTTGTATGAGATAGTGAAGAGCTGAACCAAAACACTGGTGTTAAACATCTCTGACATTTAGGACCAGTCAGAGCTCAGGTCTGGATTTTCCAGCTGGCTCCTAAGCTCTTTAATGATCTGAACCAAAGTCCCTGATCTGAACACCCTCCCTCATGAATTTTGGGTCTTTAAAATTTGCATCCAGATTTTGCTGCTTGAGTCCATGTCTGTTCCAGTCACATTGGACATGAATTTCATAACGTTACCACATCACATCTAAATAGTGCTTAAATGGGACCTGTCTCATAGGTCTTGTACAAGCTCTTTGAATATAGGAGAATTCCCTTTAGGATTAATTATTTATATAATTATATATATATATATATATATAAAGAATTCCCTTTGGGATTAATTATTTATATAGCTCCATCAATATGCATGCACCTCACAGACAAAT
Source organism: Natator depressus (assembly GCF_965152275.1). Classification (NCBI taxonomy): domain Eukaryota; kingdom Metazoa; phylum Chordata; order Testudines; family Cheloniidae; genus Natator; species Natator depressus. The sequence continues at coordinate 30,508,795 of NC_134238.1, forward strand.
AAAACATGATACTTCAGTGAGAATTGTCAGAAGTGCTAAACACCAGCAACTTCCGACAATGTCCGTGGAAACAGAAGGCCCTCAGAATTCCTGATAATCAACAATTGCCCTCTAAGCTAAGACATAATAGAAGGCCTGATAAACAATGGAGTGTAAGAGACAAAACACATCAACCAACCTTTTTACTCATTTTTATTGCTCAAATTCCAGCCCAACTGCCAAATATGACAGCTCACTGCCCTCTGTACCTTTAGGGTAAAGATGAAGCTGCTTAGCCAGTGTTTTTATAATTGGTGAACCCTATCAATAATCAATTTATATTCATGTATAAATGAAGATATAAGTACAAGCAAAATACTGTGGTTGTTTATGCCTGATTAAGAGAGTATATAAGCTATGTATGCAAATCATGTGCAGTACTCTGGTTGCTAGCAAAGGGCCAATGCAGTCCTCAGTCTTGTAAATCTTGAGTACCCTGGTAGTATAAAGATGTGAAAAATATTTCACTTATAAATCAAAGGTTTGATATTTTGTGTGTGTGTCTGGTTGTAGGAGCAACTGAAATCACTATCGTCGGTTTTACTTCTGCCACTTAAAACCACCTATGCAAATTCATGTGAATGTATTTATAGCAAAGTCAAATTTGGTTTCAAACAAGGAAAAAATATTCTTAGGTTGAGCCCAGTGCCAAAACACATTTGGCCTTGGACACCAAATAAAGAAATCATAATCTTGTATGCCAAATTTTATCCTTGGAACAAATCCTTCCAGATGGAGGAGGGCAGGTTTGGATTGTAATAGAAACTCTGATAGTGCTTCCTGTAAAGCATGTGCAACCTTCAGCACCCATCCTACAACTGGGCCCGTAATGTCTAACAAGACATTTAATGGGTCTTTTGTTGTTGTTTCTAGACTTTGAAGAATATGGGACAAGGAACCATTTCTTTCTGCCTTCACTAAGAATTTTGTGCTCACCTCTGCTTTGAATGGAAAGGCATGTCTCTGATCATAGCAGAACTGAACTTTTTAGATGTAAAGAACATGCACAGAGTGCTGGTCAACAAGTAAAGAAACTTGTAATGAAATAATTGAAAATTCTTTTTCTTTTTTCATTTTGAAGTGTTCAGTGTTTTTCAAAATCCTTTTCAACTTCTTAATTGTATTGAAATCATCATGGAAATTTTATGTTTACTGAAAGCCTAGTAAAAAAAATAAAACTTTCTTTAAAGCAGAATTTTTTTTATGAAAAATGAATTTTTTAAAAAAATATTGACAATATTTTCAGGAAAAATATCATTGTTCAAAAAGGCCATTTTCGTTCAAAAAGGTGAACCAGCTCTACATGTAAAAACAAATATGCCTATGGATTTTAATCTATACAGAGTAAGTATACAGCGGGAAAAGATAAATTCAAACTTATTTATTCTTATTTGCCTGGGGTCAAGACTTAAAAAAAACAACAACAACAAATGCCCAAAGTTAGGTTCCTATATATATATTTAGATCCTAAATCAGCACTTTTGAAAATGAGGCCACTTATTTGGGGACTTACCTATAGACTTAGGTATCTAATTTTAGATACCCATTTTTGAAAAATCTTTACCTGGAAGTTTAGGTGTCAGAATATTAAGTGCACTAGTAAAGGTTATAGAGGACTTATCTTCAAAGTAATCTATGAATATTAATTAATTAGTATTACTATAGTACATGTCTAGCAGAACTGTGTCATAATAATTTGTTTTAACATATCCCTCAAAATCTTTACTGTTGTGTTGCTGACATCGTGTACGTAAGTATAATTATAATCTAATAGGCTGCTCAAATATAGCTATATAATCCATATATGTTGGTGATTAATCATCACTTTTGAAGGTTAGAAAGACTACAGTGCACTATCATAAACCCCTTAGGACAGAATAAATGCGTTTATTCCATGTGCATTCAGTAGAAAATCAAAAACAAGAAAATTGAAGCATCAGCATCATAATTCATTAATGGAGAGTTTTGCTTTTTCAGTGACTAATACTGACAAAACATCTGTTAATTCATTTAAATTGTGCTTGAGGTGACCTAGTTTATGTAATAATTGTGTTTGGCAAATCTGGATTGAAACTAAATATAGAAATTATAAATGACCAACAGATGTACAGTCAAAGAACAATAATGACAAAAAACCCTGCACAGTAAGTGTATAATTTGAAATACAGCATTGTATGCAATGATTCCATAATTAAATGCTAGAGATGAGCATATATTGAAACACTTGAGCCAGGTGGGTTACTGGATATTAGCAAAGTAACCACAAGTAATTCAGTAACCTGTTCCCGGAAAAGTGCAGGTCAGCTTTTGAGAGGAATTAGTGGAAAAATAACAAACAAACAAGGAAATATGAGAGTAGAAATCACATGGCCTCTTCTTAATTCTCACCCTGCTCAATCAACTAACTCCTTTCAACACATATGATCCATCCATTCTCCTGGGTTGTTCTTTTGTGAATCTATATTCTATTGATTCTACTAGATTCTTCCTACCTCTCTGACTGCTGCTTCAGAATCACCTTGAACGGCTTCTCCTGCTTGCTCCAACTCTGTCCACATCATTCAGCATTCTTTCCTTGATCCCCTTCTTTTCCCTCCCTGCTCTTTATTTCTGAATGACCTAAACCATTCTCACAGTTTCAACTATGCAGATGATTCCCAAATCTACCACTTCACCCCATTCTGTCTCTCTCTATTTAGTTTCACATCTCAAGGTGTCTTTCTGGATGTTCCACTCTCCATTCAAACCCAATACGGTGAAAGTGAATGATCTTTTTTCTTCAAACTATCACTGCTGCTCAGTTCTTCATCCTAGCTGGTAGTCTTCCTATCCTCCTTGTGACATAGCTGTGTAGCCTTAAGCATCATATTAACGCCATTTTGAGACTGGATTTTCCATTCCTCATCCCCTGTTTCTTATGGTCTGAACTGTATTGTCTCTCCAACTTAATTCACAAGTCTCATATTGCAGGGATTATGTTTTTCTCTATGTATTGTACAGTGCCACATTCACTGGCAGCTCTTGGTAAATAATAAAGATGGTAGACAGAAATATGCTGTGGGCTTTCTCCCTGTGTAACAGATCTCCACTAGTCCTGTCCAAAGTTAATGTACTAGCATTTGGTATGTTCTGTAGATGGAGCAAAAAATTGTCATACTGGATGACGACAGTAGTCCTGTCGTTGAGTTATGGAATAAACTCCCCTCATGGAAATTGTCTCACTAACCCCGTCAGTTACCAGATGACTTGTGCCTTGAACCATGTGGGATTCCTTTAATACTTAACATTTACAGTTACATTACATTAAAAAGTACTCATTCTCCATATGCATGTCAAATCCTTCTGTGAAACTTACTAAGCTCTTGACCTTAAAGATATCTTGTGGCAATGAGCGTCCACAGGATAAGTATGTATTGTGTAGAAAGTTTTTTTTAATCTATTTTAAATTTATTGCATTTCAGCATTATTGCATGTGTCCTCCTCTTCTTGTTCTATGAAAAAGGTAGAGTGGCATCCCGATTTACTTCCTTATGTCACTCAATATTTTTATAGCTCTGTCATGTCTCCTCTTACTTGTCTCCTCCATCAAACACACAGTTCCAAGCTTTTCAAGTTCTCTTAGTACAGACCTCTTTCCATGCCTCTGATCATTTTCACCACTTGTCTCTGAACCCAACCTGATTCCACTGAATCCTTTTTGAGACAGGTTGACCAGAATTGCACACAATATTCCAGGTGATGATATACCATCAGTTTATATATGGCTTTATATAATATTTTCAGCTGCAGACGTATATTGTTTTCATAGCTCATCTCACCTTATATTGTTCTAGATAGTAGACACTTTTTATTGAGTGTGTGGAAGAATAGATATTCACAGAAAGATAGGTGGCAGTCTATTAATATTGCTTCTCTGTAAGAAACTCAAGCCATTCACTTGACTCTAGGTTATCTGAGTCTATTTCTACTCTTCTGCACAACTGGACAGTAGATTGCTTGGGCTTGATTTAAATGGCCAAAAGGTAGTACATACCATCCGTTCCTCTGTTAAAACTCTTGACCTTGGTATTTCAGCAGCTGACTCTCTTTCTTTTCTCATATTGTCAACAAAGGGTATTTTGGTGTAGATTGTGTTTAATGTCATCAGTAATTCTTGGTATATCTAAAGTATACTGAAAATAGAGCAAACAGCTCTGAATGTTTTTATCTGTTGGCACATAGAATACTTCCTATTACACAAAGGAAATGAATAAAAAGTGGAAAGGAGATGCAGCCTGATTTCTGAAGTAGCTGAACTGTAAGTTTGCCATTAAGGCACTAAAGTTCTACATTGATTGCTGGCACTCTCTGAAAGTGCAGCCGAGCTGGGCACCTGACCTTGCCATCCTCGGCTTCTCCTGGGAGTTTGTTCTCTACATGGAGACATCTGACATTGGCCTGGGAGTGGTAGTCTCCCAAGACTTTGACGGTGAAGAGCATCCCTACCTATATTTGAGCAAAATGTTCTTCCCCAGGGAGAAAGCATATTCTATTATTGAGAAGGAGGCTCTGGGAATCAAGTGGGCTGTGGACTCTCTCAGGTATTACCTTCTGGGTAGGCCCTTCTCCCTAGTCATAGACCATGTGGCTTTACAGTGGCTACACTCTAAGAAGTACTCAACCTTACGGATTATGTACTGGTATTTGGCACGCTGGCCCAATAGCTTATAGGTGCAGCATCGAGCGAGGAAGGAGATTTTTTTCCCCCCACAGAGATTGGGTGGGGGTGTATGTGATGGGACATTCTAGTCTTGAGAGGGAGGGGTATGTGATGGGACACATCCCCCCTTCCACTGACAGCAAGCCTGATGAGCAAACTTGCACTCAGGCAGTGCCAGTTAGATGCATCTGCAGAGCATGCTCTGACTGCAGAAGGGGAGCTTAAAAAGGTGAAACTGGCCACAGAGAAGGGGGGGAAGTTTACCCAAAAGGAGAGGCTCCTAGAGAGTCCAATAGCCAGGGGAGTCCGACCTTAGGTAGCGACTAGCCTTCCCTTTTTCCCTGCTTTGTTTACAGTAGACAGACACAGAGAGAGGCTCTGGTCATTTGCTCTCTGTCAGTGCCATGGACCTGAGGAGTATTGCCTGGGACTGGAGGTAATTAGACTCAGAAAGGACCCAGACAGTGAGCTCAGCTCTCGTAGGGAACTGTAAGTTTGCCTAGGTGCGGGGGCTCTGGAGGGGACCCTGGGGCAAGAGCCATAAAGAGACAGTGGCTGAGTCCAGGCTGAGAGCTGGACAACTACAGTGGTTAGTGTCTTTTCTGCTGAAGTCACAGCTGAATATTGCCTATCCTCCCATTGATATACATATAGTACTGAAGTTTTAAACAGTTAACTCTCATTAAAGCCAATGGGATTTATACACATAAACCAGAGCGGATCAATAACAGACTAGAAACCTGAGTATTTATATACAGAATGTCAGAGGCCACTAGCTAAAGGGCAGGGTTTTTACTGAAACATCACTGCAAAGTGAGAATGATGTATGAAGTTAAATGACAGTAAAAGTGTCTACCTGCAACACCATAAATAATAATAATTAATAATAAATAAGCTTTATAATGATGTTATATTTTTGGTTCTTTTTTAAATGGAAAGAGGCACATTTGTCAAGGATTTCATTTTGCTTTGATGTCACAAAGTATATGTGAAAGAAAGTCATGACATGAGTGTTGGCATTAGTTTGGAGCTAGGGATGCTTAAAATGCCTGTACTGTCTAGGTACACTGAGCACTAATTTATTTATCCGTGAACTGAAGTATTACTAAATTCCCACATCCTTCACTTTATATTATCCTTAACAGTGTACGGCCCCAAGGGTCTAGAACCCAGGCCTGTAGAGTACTAGGTAGCTGGTATTCCAGGCTGGCACCCAGCAGCAGCAGCAGCTGTAACCTACTTGTGTCCCGCTTCTCATGCCCTGCTGTGGACACAGCCCATGGGAAGTTCCGCCTCAAGAGTTTGACAGACAGCAGCCCCATGACTTCTGATTGGCTCCCTGCCCTATATAAACCCAAGGGGTGGTCCAGGAAGTGTCTATGTAACAGTCCAGAACTTTTTTTAACTGCCATGACTGTTCCTTGCTCTTGAATTCTTGGCTTGACCTCAGCTTGATTTGGACTTTGCCTTCTGACTTGGACCCTGAAACTTGACTCTGACTCTGACCCTTGGTATCAATCCTGGCCTGAACCCGACTACAAACTCCTCTGCTACTCCCGGCTTCAGACTTGCCCCTTCTCTGACCCATGGCCCTGACTGCCCTTGTTGAGATCCTGACAAATACATTGTTATGAATGGGCTGAGACACATATTGCCCTCTACTGGATGGAATCAGACCTGTTCAATATTATATTATGTCATGGAGTTTACACTACAGAGCTATCAGAGAATCTCCTTTCTGTGTTTTTTGGAACAAGAGGATCTAAGTGCTGCAGTTGATGAAAAACTGAGGCTGAACTATCAATAATATCCCCAGGCCCAGGAAGCAGTGTATCTGTCTTCTGGTCTGTGGTGCAGGGCAGCAGTTAAATCCGCTCATTAATCTATCACCTGTTTCAGAGGAGACCTCCTCCTGTCTGATACCCTACATAAGTCACTTCTGTCACGGCCCAACTTGGCTGGGGTAGTTGTGAGGCTAGCCTCTGGTAGGGAAGTCAATACTACTTTTAGGTGATGGAGGTGGTCTTCCCACGTATGGCTATAGATTACAATGTCTTCGAGGTAAGCCACAGTGGTGTTGCTGATGGGGTCCGAAGTTTTGATTCATCAGGCAATGGAAACTCACTGCAGCCCCTTGCAAGTCAAATGGCATGATTTTAAAGTGGAATTGGTCAAAGAGGGTTGAGAATGTGGTCTTCTCCTGAGAGAATGGAGACTGGAATTTGCCAGTCGCCTTTTGTGAGATCCAACATGCTGAGGTATTGTGCTGGGCCTAATTACTATAACAGCTCATCTGACCAAGGCATTGAGTAAGCATCAGGCATCGAGATTCCTCACCCAGTTAGATACAGTCATTCTACTGCCAGTATCTCCTACCTGACTGTTAGTGTCATTGGTACCACCACAAAGAAGGCCAGCCCGAGGCCCCTCGCTTCTCCCCGCACATGGGAACAGCCTGAGGCCTCCTCTATCCCCCCCTACCACATGCACACGGCTGTCCCAGCCCAAGCCACTCTCCCTAGCCCTCCCTCCCATGCAGGGCCGGTGTTGCCGCATGCCATCCCCCAGCATGTTCCTCTGCACCCTGCTAGGGGTTGCACCCGACTTTTTTGGCAAAACTGGGCTTTTGGCAAAACTGATCATCAGCTGGCAAAAGCAAACGGGACAAATGCCCATTTTGTCAAAAAAGTCAGGATGGCTTAAAAAAGACATGACTTAAAAAAGAGACTGTCCTGACATATGGTCCTTGAGGCTTTGTATCAGGCATAGGGCACCATGCCCACATTCTCCACCATTTGTAGTCAGCCAGCTCTCAGCCTGGGCTTGGCCATCATCTCTTTACATCTCTTGCCCTGAGGTCCCTTCAGAACCCCCATTCCTGGGCAAGCTTAGGGTTCCCCATGGGAGTTGAGCTCACTCTTGTGGTCCATTCTGAGTCTAACTACCTCCAGTCCCTGGCACTGCTCCTCAGGTCTAGATACAGAGCACTGATGGAAAATAGATGTCCAGAGCCCCTCTCAGGGCTGCAGGGTCTGTCTGCTCTAAACAAGCGGGGGGGGGGGGAGGGGGAGGAGGAGAGCGGGGGAGAGAGAAGGCTAGTCACTAGCTCAGGCTGGGCTCTTTAGCAGCCTCTCCTTGGGCAAAAACTCTTTTCTCCCTACACCCCTTAAAATTACCTTTTTAAGCTCCCCTTCTCCAGAAAGAGCATGCTCTGCAGGTGTCCCTAACTGGCATTGCCTAATACAGGAACACTTGTTCAGCTTGCTGTCACTGGGATAGGGTGTGTCCCATCACAACCACACCTTGTGCCCAATTGTGATCTGGGGACTTCTTAGTGCCACCTGGCAAGGGGCACAAAAGGGGTAAAGAAGGATTACAGCGATCTCCTAGGTCTGGCATGTGCATTCGAGTTCACCAAAAAGTGGCATGTGAGGTCTCAAATAAAAGCCAGTGTCACACTGGTCATCAATATTGTGAAACGCGTGTGTGGATATTGTGTAAGGAGTTATGTATATACACTGAAAATCATGTTCTTTAAGGTTGTATTTAGGGACTGGGTACCAGCAAAGGTGAAAAAACAGGTTTTCTCTCAAACAGGACTATATCTGGCTGTTTGTATGTAAATAAGTACTGTACGGTTCATAATGGGTCTCCTCTCACCAGTCTGAACCAAATGCTAATAAAGGACTGTGAAAACTTCAAAGACAGAAAAGTAACAGGAAAACACAAACAGGGTTCCTTTCCCCTCCCCGCCATCTTGTGGTGCACATCAAAGGTTTGCTCTAATACATTTGGGGGACAAAGACGATCCATGGCAGCCTTCATCTAGGAAGTAAACAGACAGCGAGTTTGCTTCATGAAACAGAGGTCTCAACCAGATTTGGTTGAAAATGCTGGAGACAACTTTGGATGAGATCAGCTTCTTTAGACTGGAGCATAACTTGTTAGTTAAGATTAGTCTCTTGAAAGCTTGTTATGATTTTGCTTTGTATGGAACCATTTGTTTCCAGTATTCTTACTCACTGTCACTTGAATCTCTGTTCTTTGATGATAAATGTATCCTTGTTTTCGCATGAAATGTAAGAGCTGTGTTCAGTGAAGAAGGGGCTGGATGCTGCAGGGAATGCTCTGAGGACAGCGTGTGCCTGTTGCTACCTGTACAGAGACACCAAGGCCTACGAAGGCCTCGAAAGTAGTGCTTGTGGTGCCAGAGGCTGGTGGTTTCAGGGAGCTGAGCCATAGCAGGCACCAATAAGGCTTCCCCATGCTAAGAGAAGGTGGTAATGAGGTGCCTTACAACCCTGAATACCCTTGGGGATTGTCAGTCTCAGAGTAACCGACTTCTAAAAGTTTTTTCCCAGTCTGGAGGCTAAATTGAACACTAGTGTAACACTATTGTCTTCAATGAAATCATATCCACTTATACCATGTCTTAAATGGATCCTTACATTTTTTGTTTTTTGTTTTTGTTGCAAGGTCCATATTTTCAAATAGGTGCACGCCTCAGGGCTGATTCTTTTAAGAGGGAGTTGAGAATGCTCATGCACTTCTTCAGTGCCCTCCATTTAGGGTCAAAGCCCTCCCAAAAAGCCAGGAAAGGCCTAAATATACACAGAGCTATGAGTTATGAAAGATTTAATTCCATTTAAAAGCACTGATTGTCATTTGTCTGAAACTAAAGTGAATAGCAAATCCAACACAGACTGCATTTCAATGCTGCGTCTGGGGGGGCATTTATAGTTGCTCTCTGATGTTAATTCAGCTGCACAATGCAATATTCATGACCTTCTGTAACACTGAAAAAAAAAATCCTAACACGTATCTCCACAAAAAGAAGGAAAAATGCATAACTGAATCTAACTTGTACAACATTCATCCACTAGCAGGTCACACTTGCAAAACAGTGTCTGGAATGAATTATGGTGACAGATGTTGGGGTTATGTAGCACTCTTTCAGGCTATTAACAAGCACCTGACAGATGTTGTAACCTTGGTGCTGGTAAAGCAATTATTTCAGTATAAATCGTTATTTCATTTGATTGCATCAGCTTTATCATCTCACTCTGAAAGTGGAGGATTCTTTTAAGATGGGGATTCCTGGTGCTTTTAGGCTTCTCTGGTAAATATGACTGAAGCCCTGAAAAAGAGGGCCTGAACCAAACTTTGGGTGTGGTGATAAATGCTTTGTAGGCAGGGGAGACAGGCCAGCAGTGTGCATGTGTGTATATATTGGGGAAGACAGCTCACCAAGTTAGGCCCTGCTTCAGGAAGGTACTTAAGCCTGTGACTAACCTTTGCATGTGAACAGTCTTCTTGACTTCATTATGATTATATTTTCATTTATTTATTTTGCACTACAAGGAAAAGAATCTTTTTAAAAACCAGAAGCTGTATGTGCCATGCAGACCATATAACTACCTCAAGCCAAGTGGATCAGGCCTGTGAATATCAATACTCTAAATGCTGCAGGCAACCATGTTGGTGACTCACTAGAATGCACTCTTCTCTCTGAAGCAATATTAAACCTTAATGCTTTATAGTGGTTTGTGATGATTGGATAAAAGGCGCTATAGAAGACCAAGTACTACTATTAATTAGTAGGTCCTTGGTTTCACAGGCTATTGTATTCTGACTCAATTTTGTTCATGTCAGACTTTAGCCAGGACTGACTCTGAAGAAACCTGCTCATTAGTGTAGTAACATAATTCAGTAATAGCTGAACATATTGTAATCAGTCTGTGGCTAACGAACACTTCATGCTTGTTGCTATGTTGCACATCAGGGCAACTCAAAACTTCACAACTGTAGCAAGGTTTGTACTCAGATCTTCCTATTTAAAAACACAGAGCCTTAAATGTTGATATAACTGAGAACTGCCAGTAAGTGTGAACAATATTGGGCTTATTGCACACAGTTGACCTCAGTGTTCCTTCCATCCAGCAGAAGACAATGGTACACCTTAGCCAGTTCATTACAGCGACATGGAATCAGTAAACTGAAAATGGAAATGGCACATATAGTACCAGCATCCACAAAAAGGGCTACTCTTGGACTTCAAAATATTTAATATACTGATTCCAGTTTGTCTACTCAACTTTTACCTATTCAGCAGTGCATCACGCAGAGAGCTCCTGAATCTCTGTTGTCTGACAATACATTTACAGATGGATTGCAAGAGGTTGGTTTAAACTTAAGCCACAACTTGTTTGGCACCTGGTTCTTTGAGAGGTTTCAGAGGAACAGCTGTGTTAGTCTGTATTCGCAAAAAGAAAAGGAGGACTTATGGCACCTTAGAGACTAACCAATTTATTTGAGCATAAGCTTTCGTGAGCTACAGGTCACGAAAGCTTATGCTCAAATAAATTGGTTAGTCTCTAAGGTGCCACAAGTACTCCTTTTCTTTTTGCGGTTCTTTGAGAGATCACCTCTTTCCCTGAGATAATACCACAGCTAGGATCGGCTGAGATGCATGAGTTGGAGCCCCCCTCAATTTAAACAGGAGGGAAATGCACTAGAATGTCAGAGTTATGAACACCTTAAGAATGGAGGTTGTTCAAAACTCTGAACAAAATGTTGTGGTGGTTCTTTCAAAAGTTTACAACTGAACATTGACTTAATACAGTTTTGAAACTTTATTATGCTGAAGAAAAATGCTTCTTTTAACCATCTTAATTTGAATGAAACAAGAACAGAAACAGTGTTCTTACCTGATCAAATCTTTTTTTAAACTTTCTCTTTATTTTTTTAGTAGTTTCCACTTAACACAGCATTGTATTGTATTTGCTTTTTATTTTTTATTTTTATTTTTTTGGCTCTGCTGCTGCCTGACTGCATACTTCCGATTCCAGATGAGGTGTGTGGTTGATTGGTCAGTTTGTAACTCTGGTGTTCGTAATGCTAAGGTTCTCTGTACTAGCCTGGCATTCTCCACTTTGCAATTTGCTTCCCCCTGGCATTCAATGGAACCAAAGTTGGTTAATCTTCTAGGTTTAGTGAAATGTCCACTCTTTTTTTTCACAGGTATTTGGAATGGAAGGAGGCTGATGGACTAAGATTTTAAAGGGATTGATGGGGGAGCCAATTTAATAACTGATTTATTCATTGACGGTAGTTATATGGCCCTCATTTCTGAATTATTTGAGCTTTTCAGAATCTTAATTTTATTTATGCTCAATATCCCTGTAAGGCAGGAATTATTATTATTCACAGATGGGGAACTGAGATACAGAGACTCAGAACCAGATCCTCAAAGGTATTTAGGTGCCTGTTTCCCATTGATTTCAATTGTAGATCTGTAGCAGAGCAGGGAATTGAAGCCCAGTCTACCAAAGAGCATAGACTACTGCTCTAACAACTGGACAATCCCTCCCTTATAAGGGTTATTGTTGGGGTACAGGGCAGCTTTCAAAGGTTATGCTTAATTTTTTATGTAAAAGGAAACAATTAATGTTTGGGGCAGATCTTTTGACTGATGGTTTTCTTTTTTGTGCTTTGATGTGCATTTTAAATGTTGTGAATCGTACCAAAGAACCAGAGGCACATTTAAAATTTAAATATGAAAACATAAATAAATTAAGATAAATGACCAGTCTGAAAACAGTTGAAGCACAGAGTGACTAAGAGTTTGTTAAACTACCTGGAACGAATAAAACTATCAACATAGGATAATCAAAGAACAAAATATTCTAGAGTGGTTTGAATCATTGCAACTAATACATATTTGTAATAGGGGTATGTGATGGGGTCTACAGGCCCCACATTGAACAAGGGCTAGGAGTAGGACAATACTGGTCTAGGGAGGCCCTGCCACTCCGGAAGTTCAAGGCATGTTCCCAGTGGAGCAAGAGTTTAAAAGGACACTGGTAGCATAGTGGGGGAATAAGCTGCATGTGGCAACAGGAAGCAAGGCTGATGCTGGGCCAGGAGTGGAGATAGCTTTGTGAAGGCTACTCTGGCAGCCGGGACATGGATTCCTCCCATGGGAGTCAAAAGCCCAAGGAGAGATTGACTGCCCCAGACATGACAGAGACCAAGACTGGGGAGAGACTAAGCCTAGTGACCTTGCCCCAAACTGAGGCGCTCCAGACTGGTAGGAATTGACCCAATGGGATAGCTTAGTAAATGGGCTGAACACTTTGGTAAACCCCTAGGGCCCTGAGTTTGGACCTAGTGGAGTGGGTGGGCCTGGCTGCCCTTCCCCGTGCTCCTTAATAGTGACTGAACTCTGGAGAGGCAACTGGAGCATGAGGGCAGTGATTAAGGCTGCAGCCTGAGCCCCCTCTGTGACGAATAGATGGGCAGAAACTGTAAAACCATGAGCTTACCACTAGACCAGCTGGCCATCAGACCTTCCTGCTGCAGGGTGTAAAACTTGTATTCCCAAGTTTATGTAGTCTTGTTGTTAAGGATAATTTTATTCTGAATAATTTGTGAGATACAATTAGACTTCTGCAATCGGTTGAATAAAAAATATTCTGGGCCATATGTGTTTTCATGATTGTTGATTTTTCAAAATGAAAATGTCTTTCTGAACTCCATTTCAATTCTTTGATATGCTGAATCATAACCAAAACAGCCTTTTTGCAAGAGCTATTAGTGAAATGAGTCAGCAGAAGGAATGTTTTCTAGATCACCATTGGAGAACGTTTATTTTATTTTTGGAAACATATTTTTTTATTTTAATATATTTTTCTTACCTTTTTTTAAACTGTGAAATTGTTTTTGTTTCCTGTGAATTTTTTTTATTGTCTTAAGGGTCCTGCATGATTAATTTTTCATGTGTGCTGGTAAGTACCATTTGTCTTTTGTACAGATTACATGTGCCTGTTCACTCAAACTAAATAGCAGTCCCAGTTTTTAATCTTTTTCTCTGCACAGTCAGTTCCATATTCTCGCCATTTGAATGAAGTGGAGTTGGGAAGGGTCATAGCCCCTTAGTGAATGGCATTTGAATTATTGAACTGAACTGATCCCTTGCCGTCAGAACTGAGTAAAAGGTCTTGATTTTACTTTGGGAACCTTTTACTTTTTACCTCTGGCAGTCAATGCAGCTGTTGTTATACTTATGTACAAAGAAAGGACACTTGGGGAAACAAGCAGTTGAAAAAAATGGAATTAGGAACTTCAGTTAATGGAAATGATTTTTTGAGACAGGGTCATTCTAAAGTTTCATAAAAGGGGGACAAAAGACTAGCTCCTACATTCTCATGCCCAGTACAATTCTAGTCTCTCTGACAACCTTATTTTGCATTAGGTACAAGATGAGTCAAAGATACGAAATACTGCATTACTTACAGAACTGCTGTTGGGGTATTTTTAGAACGTTGAGACAAAGCCTCTTACCGTGCCAGCTTGCTCACTCTTGTGGTGTGCTGTGATAGTTCCAGAATATAGAGCTCAATTATGCCAGGTACTGTGACTTTGGCACCAATCCTACAAAGTACTGAAGCACATGAGAAGCGCCACTGAATTCTCCTTCTGCTGTTCTTGTCACAGCTGCATGCAGCTGAGCCAGATCTTCCATTGAGTTGCTCCTCTTGTGGCAGGAGGCCTAATGGCTGCTCTGTGGAGAAGCCAGCTCAGATGCAGCAGCAGACCCGTGTCTGGTAGAGAGCTTGCTGCAGCCAGCTGTAATACAGTCAGATGCATACAACTTGGCCAGGAATCCGTTGAGGCATCTCCCCTGTCTCCCACCCAAAAGTAAGGCAACTTACATCTAAAGGGGTTTTCTAAAAGGCTGATGCTGGGCAGCTATGGCCAGTTTATTTTTTATCAAAAGTTGGAAGTACTAAATAAAAAGGCTTAAATATATTTACATTTTGTAATGTTCATTTAATAAATGCATTTACAGTATCATTTTCCAGTGGATTATTAGCATTCCCCCTCTGCATTTCCTCTCCGCACACACATACTTCGTTGGAGATATAATACATGTTTATAATGCAATAGGATCTACGCAGTTCATACCCACTTTTTATCTTTTAGGGCAAGAACATTACATGCCCTTACAGGAAAGTAAGAAGGCACAAGGTTCCACTTTGCTCCCCTGTACAGGGTACCTTCATTGTAGACACAGCGGGGTGAACAGCCTCCATAGGGATGCTATCCCCTCCCATAAAGGTGGGAAGGCACTAGAAGGAATGGAGACTTGTGTGACAAATATGGCAAATTCCTGCAACATCCGTGAAAAGCCTTATTCTAGTAAGTTTATGTATTATTGTGGGCCAGAATTGTATGTAACCTCTCTAGGGCAGCGTTGTGACTTATGTAACAACTGGGAATTCAATAGATTATATTGAAAATGTGCCAGATAAGTATGGACGTACGGGACAATACTGTTAAGTGAATTTCCTGGAAATTACTTAGGATGGAGGTTCCCAAACCATGGGTCATGACCCCAAGTGGGGTTGTGTCATCAGATGATGGGCTCACAATCCTGTGTGTGGAGGATACCATTTTACACCACAAAATGGCAACCTCCATGCTGTCTGGTGTCACAGAAACCAATAAACACTGAAAATGAGGTCATGCATGCAAAAAGTTTGGGAACTGCTACCCTAAGGAGAGGTTAAAACAAATTACCCAACTGCAGTTATGCAAAAACCCAGCCTTGTGATGCTACACCCAGAGGAGAGGGTCTCTATCTCCTCATTGCCTGTCACTAAAGGCCTAAGCTGTATAAAGAAAAGGCTCTGGTTCTGATCTTAGATGATTTTCCCTCTGGTTACAAAGTTCATAACTTAGTTGTGGATATTGAAGGACTGACTCCCTGTCAGATCCTGGAGTTGGGGTGGCCTCTGGTAAGCTATTTAGTATGCTTGTAAGTTCTTTTTATTGGTTTTAATGTTTTCTCTATAATGCTTTCAATTTAAGAATAAATGCGCTTGCTTAGAAAAGATTATGTGGTAACTTATAACTCAGACAATTATACTCTTCTTAACCTCTGGAGATGCTGGTCTTTTAGATAATGTGGCTTCCTGGGGCTATCACAGTGTAGGAAACCTGGAAAACCCCAGTGAGGGGGGAGAGAGATGTGTCTCTCCTCAAGAGATGTGATGGCTGAGAAGCCAAGAGTCTAGCATGGGTGCCCTAGACTGGGAACCACAGAGGAGGACTACAGGTGTAATTACCCTGAAACTGTATCACCTTGGTTCCACCTCGCAATGCACCTGCTAGTATGGCTGAGATAGAGTGGAGCAAGTAATCTGTGCATCCCATAGGGGTGAAGCAAGTGGGGAAGCAGACACTAAACAGTCACAGTTCATTCCCCGGTCTGTCCCTGGGGCAGAGCAGCTGTGAGATTATTTTTGTTTACAAATTAAGTGCTTGTTTATAATGAAAAAAATAGAATTGGAAAGGCAACAAAAATTGACTAAGGCAGGAGCTATGATAGAGGTCCATAAAATCATGAATGATGTGGAAAAAGTGAATAAGGATGCGTTATTTACCCATTCACATAACACATGAACCAAGGGTCATTAATAGGCAGCAGGTTTAAAACAAACATAAGGAAGTATTTCTTCACACAACCCACAGTCAACCTCATTGCCAGGAAAAGGCCAAAAGTATAACTGGGTTAAAAAAGAATTAGAAAAGCTCAGGGAGGACAGATGGTCAGGGATGCAACCCCATGCCCTGGTTGTCCCTTAAACCACTGATAGCCAGAAGCTTGGACTGGATGACAGGGGACAGATCCCTTGAAAATTGCTCTGTTCTGTTCATGCCCTCTGAAGCATCTGGCACTGGCAATTGGTTTGACCCAGCAGGACCATTATTATGTTCTTAAAGACAAGAATCAGTGGGCCTTTCAGGGCAAATCAGAAAGGTTTTGTATTTATTTGCAGTCTTAGAAAACTAGAGTAAAACTTCTCCAGCATAGCTCAAAAGAGAGAGCACCACAATCTGAGTGTGATAAAGCATGATTAATCCCTATATTTGAAGAAAAAAATCCTACTTGAACTGCAAGATTGCTAAATCCAAAAATATCTTTGCCCTCTAATCTACTGTTATAATTACTGAGCTTTATTAAGGAGCAGTATTTAGAACTGTGGAGCTGCAATGAATGCACCATTATAGCTCCTCTGGGGAGGGGAGAGGGAAACAAGTCTTGACTCACTGGAGCTTTGGGTCAAGCCTTGGTGGCTTTGTACTGTGATAAATGCATTTCTAAATAAATTGTATTTCTTGTTACTGGTAGACATTTTCTGATCTATTGCTACTAGTACACATATATCAAAGAGTTTACACACTGCCCAGGAGCTTTACTTTTCCTTTGTTCTGGCTTCTTAGCTCAGGTGGAAGAATCTGAAAAACAGTGTATTGAACAATATGTAAGCACTAGGAGAAAAAAGTGAGATGTAGTTTTGTGAGAGATTGTCAGTTGCTTCCCAGTTTAGCTGGCTTCCACGTAGGGGACTTGTCTAGAAATTCTGTCTGTCGTTCTGTCTGTCGTTGTAGGGACCGGTTACTCTGACTCATCTACACTGCTCCAGCAAGCGGTAGTGCCATTAATAGTTTATGGAACTTAATTTTTTCATAGTTCTAGAGAATTTAAGTCCAGAAAGGACCATTAGGTTCTCTAGTCTGTCCTCCTGTAGATCACAGGCCATTAAATTTCACTCAGATACCCCTATATTAAGCTTTAGTGATACCTAAGTGTTTCAGGCCTCAGAAGTCTAAACTATTGTATTCTGCCTGTGAGAGACAAAGGAGAGACCAAGGTGCCACCAATGCTTGAGGGGATTGATTAGGTGACATTTGCCCAGATGATCCTTGCAGCTGAACCATACCCCATACTGCTGAGGAAGGTGAAAAAGTCCCTGTCAATCTGACTTGGGGGAAGATTGCTTCCTGACCCTAAATCTGGCAATCTGAGCAAGACTCACTACCAAGGCATCCAAATAAGAAAATGTGACCATGTCAGAACACTGGCCCACCCCATCTGGTGTCCTGTCTCTAGTTGTGGCCAATCTTTGATGCTTCAGAAGAAGGTGCCCCCCCCCCCCGATACATTTGGCCAATTGTGCATTGGGGGTAAGGGTAGGAAGAAATCTTTCCTGGCCCTGCAGACTGGCTGAAGCCTTGACGCCTGAGATTTGATTAGTCATTGTCTTAATGCAGAGCTGCAAGTGTTATGAGTGTGTTGGGAACAATGCAGAGCTTCTTGTCCCCTCCCCCCTACCCCCATGACCCATGAAGGAAGGGAATGAAAAGGGAGATTCATGGATTCTCCTGAGAGAAAAGGACCAACACAACCATCCAGCTCGACCCCCTTGCACAGGCCATACACTTTTTTCAAAGAAACTGTATTGAAACATATCTTTTAGAAAGATATTTAATCTTGTTTTAAAGACCTTGGACCCAAGTATGCAGGAGCAAGCAGGTGTGTGGTGATTATTTACTCTCCCCTAAGCAGGAGGCTGGGACCAGAGAGAGGGAGGCTGAAGACTGGATGGAGCCTTTGTTCTGTCCCCTCCCTGATACACCACCCAGCATAGCTAATGTGGGGGTGTCATAATTTCTTGCTTGCACAAGCCACCAGTGAGTTAGTACCCATGACCCCTTTCTAGAATAAGAGGGAAGCAGGGAGGGAATAGTCTCTGAGTCACAATGCTTTGGGGAGTCATTCCTGGGATGGTGTAGTTCATGTATCACCCCTTGCTCAGAGGACTACAACTTGACTGCTGGAGAGACAAGTGTTCTGTGTGATAACAAAAGGCTGGTTATACTGAAGTATTGATTTGTAGTGGGTAGCCCTGAGCTATCCAATGAATATGCTACCTTTATAAACGAAGCAATTGGATACACTGCTTTTTTTATATGTGGGGGTGATTAGTATGTGTACATCCAAAAGGTAAAATCTTAATGTAATTTGTCCTTTGCTTTGATGTGTGAGTGAAGGGTTTTTCAGGACATTTCTATTTTTAAAGGGATGTCCCAAACCAGCCTGTGTTCACTGAATCAGGTTTAATTTAACAACATTCCCTTTAGAAAAAAATCCTGTAGTTCTTCAGGTTCTCAAAAGTAGTCATGATTACCAGGCAATGCTGTTGCATTTGTCATTGATAACAAATGGGGAGTATGATAACTTCTTCAACAGCCATGAAAACAACTAGATAAATACTAGCAAACCCCATAGCTTGAAGTGGTTTCCATCATATACAGGGTTTACAGTTTGGTTCAATGGTTCTCAGCACATCCACTACACAAATTGTTCCAGCACCCCTGATCTCTAGGGACTAAACACAGCACTTCTGAAAATGAAAGCATGAGCCTCTACCATCTGAACTAAAGAGCCAGATCTCATAGCATGGAAGTAATAGCAGTGTCATAAACCTCTATAAGTGCTCTAGCTACTAGAGGGCAACGCAGTGTATTGTAGATTACCCAAACATCTAATCTGACACATTCCTTCTGACAGACTACGTGGCAAAGTGGATGAAGCTTTGCTCTGTTATATTAGTGCCCTTTTATTCCCGATTCTGTCTAAAGTGATCTTGTGCAAGTTCCTGGTTATCTTGTCTGTGAAACTGCTGAAGGCTAGTTATTGTCCTTCATATGAAGTCTTGGCTCATAATTAGGACAGTGAACAGCACAGATTATGTCATGCTCCTGGAGATTGTGAGTTAAAACCATGCTGTGGGAATGCAAAATATACACAAACACACACACACTGACACTAGTATATATAAAAGGACCCTAGAATAATCTTACACTGAAAAACATTGCATTATAAATGCATATGGATATTGTGCTAATTGTTTTCATCTTGCATTTTTATTGTTTGGATTTGGTTAATGAGAGCTTTCCCTTTAAGAATAGGGCGTGGCGGACTTGCAGATATGCTTGACTGAGAGCAATGTGTGGGAGATTTTGCCTGCGTGGCCAGAGAATGGGAGAGCCTGCCTATAAAAGCTCCTAAAAGGTCAGAACTTGATTTAGTAAACTTATATTTTCAGAAAGCATGCCTCATTCTCAAAGGTGTAACATTAACACTTATGGGGGACCAGCTGCGTAAGGATATTGTTAATCAGCTATGGAGCCTATCACCTGATGGTTACCAGTGAATCCTGTCCAGCTCAGCAGGGATAAAAAGTAGTTCTTATCTAAAGAATTTTTGGTAGAGTCCATATGAGCTGATGTTGAGTCCCAGCTCCTACGTTACACACTCACAACCACCTCTTACTTATTGTTTGTACAGTGCATAGGTCAATGGGACCATAATCTCCACAGGAGCTCTTTCTGGAGAGCCCAGTAACATGGCCAAAATGACCTCACTTACTATAAATCTCAGAGACTTACCAACACTGTCACACACACCCATCAGAGATGAGTTCAAAAGTCAGACGAAAGAACAAAACCATTATTTAATCTTTTTTTAAAAAAACAAAGCAAACCCCTCATGGTTTTGGGTCCAATCTCATGATTTTTGGGGGGTATCTGACTCATAATTTTTGAACTCTTGGGACTGGCAATACTGATTCACTCATTTGCAATGGCGTCTACTGAATATTTGCAAATATGACTGTTTATATTTCTTTACAGTACCACATCTTTTCACAGCTGCGTGAATTACACAATAAGCCTAAAGAAAAGGAGTACTTGTGGCACCGTAGAGACTAACCAATTTATTTGAGCATAAGCTTTCATGAGCTACAGCTCACTTCATCGGCCTACTGTATTCCAGAAGGGGACATGGGCTTGATCCTCATCCCATTGAAGTAAATGACAAAAGAGCCAGTGACTTCAGTGGGGGTGGAATTTGTCCCAGTATTTTCCTTTTATATCTCGGGGATAAAACAGAACACTGTATTTAGTTGTTAGCTTTCTTTACATTCATTCCCCTCCTCACATTTTAGAATTAAGTTCTGTGAGGTACATGCACTAATATGCACGCTTCAGATAATTTTCAGAGAGAAGTATAGTAGCAGCCCCAGCATACATCTGTTGAGAATGATTTTTTTTTTACTGGGCCCTGAATCATAAGTAATATTTCAGGTTTTAATTCTCTGTGATATGAATGGGGGTGGGTTTGAAAGCAGCTTGTGAACATGCATCATCTGGTACAATTGAAAGTTATTAAGCTTTTTTGCTGAAAGAGTCATTTGAAATGATCACGTTCAAGAGTGCTCTCTGTTATGTTCCTTAAGAAGGCGGATTTAAAGAAATAAAATGGATCAGACAACCTGGTTCACAATGTAACGTTCTATCAATGGAGCTTCACAAGGTGCATTCCCTCAGGGCTGATTATTTGCTATGAATAAAGGGCATGTCACTCAGTTGTAGGTTTCCTTTTATGTGACTTGTCATTCAAAGACCCTACATGCTGCCTCAAAACTACTTATGCTGACTTGTACCGTCTACAAAATTATAACAAACTGAGGCCTAGGGAAACAAAAAATTTAATTCCTTAAGTTTTTCAATAAAAGTTTGCGAGATATGAAGAGTGCCTGATTGCCTCAGGCAGGACACTTTCATGTGGAAAGAGAGTCTGATTATTTCAGCATTCTATCTGAAACCACTATAATATGTCTTCCTGCTATGGAAAACAGGTGCCAAAAAATGTGAAAGTTGTGGGGGAAGGGTATTCTGAGGGCCTTGAATCTATCAAATAGATTCAAGGACCTGAATGCCATTTCTACAGTAAGTGTACTGAAAATGGCAGTAAAAATGACCTGCTACCGAATGGTAGTGCCTGCAGTAGCAACAATACTTCCCTGTTCCCAGTAGTGCACGTGCATTGATGAGAAATCCATGTGTTGCCATTTTCTTTTCATTGACCACTGTGTGTTCATCAGATGTGGGACACATATCCCCCATACTTCTGAAGACTAGACCAGTGATGGGAAGCGATACAGTGCTAACACATTGCTTTTCAACACTGGCTGCTCTGTACTAACTTTTTTCTAACCTTTTGTAGAAAGTTATTTCTGTTCATCTATCAGATTGGATCAGACCCAGTGCAGGTACAAAGTCATGTAGCTCCACAGATACACATGTATCATCTTCCCAAACCAAAATACTCATCTGCAGCATTTTTGTACATACACATCCCCTGAAAGTTGGCACCCATTCAACCGTCTTAAATGGCTAACATCCACTACCCCACATCATTGACCACCATTGGTGACACATCCAAAATTTAACCCATGCCATCTACCTTTCTACACTCTCACTCATTCATGCATTCTTTGCAGTTTTTACTAGACTACACTAGCAGAGGATCTGGCCCATAATGTAGCATAGCTATATTGAGGACTGGGACTCTGGAGACCCTGTGACTACTGGCTCTGCCACTGATCTTCTTGGTGGCCTTGGATAAGTCACTTCACCTCCCCATGCTCCAGTTTCCCCATCTGTAAAATAGTTATAATGATATTGATGTCCTCTGATGAAAAAAAAACTATATAACAGCTAGGTATCTTTATTTTTTTTATTATTATTATTACTCAGTGACTTTAGTGGAATTCAGGATGTTTCCATTTATGAGAAGTTGGTATAGAAAACTGCCAGTGGCATCGGAAGATCATATGGATAGATGGATGGCAGTGATCTGCAAAGGTAAGGTTGGAAGAATAATGGGTGTGACTATTCAGTGACTTGCTGAATTCAAATGGGCCACATCTACTCTGATTGAACTGTAATTGAAATTACAAAAAGTAATTTTCCCTCAGTTGATATTCACCCCTTCTTGTCAACTGTTGGGAATAGGCCACATCCAACTTGATTGAACTGGCCTCGTTAGCACTGACACCCCACTTGGTAAGACAACTCCCATCTTTTCATGTGCTATAATATATATACCTGCCTACTATATTTTTCACTCCATGCATGTGATGAAGTGGGTTTTAGCCCATGAAAGCTTATGGACAAATAAATTTGTTAGTCTCTAAGATGCCACAAGGACTCCGTGTTGTTGTTTTTTGAATGGCTAGAGATTCCAGTATATCAAATGATTGAGATGTCATTTGTGCTGACACTGTTTTGACAACAATACTACTTGATTTACTGTAATCATACTTGACCTGGAAGCTGAATATGTACTTCCAGTCAACTTCAAAGGGAAGCTGTTGTTAGAATGACAGTTGTAAGACACTAGCATGTCTAGTTCTATCTTGAAATTGTGACCAAAACACATTTCACAGCTATTTTTGTCACCCATTTGTAGGCAATATATAAAGGGATATGGATTATTGTTCTCACAATTCTAATTGTGATTATCTTAAATTTGAGCAGACATTCAATCCCTCTCCAAAACAATTTTAGTCAATGACAGCATTTCAATTGCTTGTTTCATTTTTCAAATCCAAAGTAGCTAAGCAGACCATTTAAAGTCTGAACTGACACATGCAGCTGCACGAATAAAAAGAATAAAATCCATATGTCTCTATATGGATGCTTTGGAGGCACAGAATCTTCTGCAGGTTGCTTTACAAATCATAATCTAGTTTTTTTTTCTGGTCTAGCCATACTTGTGAATTCCTTATTAGAGAACCTCTCTATTTTCTGGCACTTGTTTCTATAGGCAAGGAATTTTCTGTCATCCTTTCTCTGAACACAAACATTACATGCACAGAAAATCAGGGACTGGCTGTTGCATCACTTTCGTTATGAACAACAACTTGAATGAGTAGGCCTCACACCCCTTAGGCCACTCAGCTCTCTTCATGCACACACATGCTCATGCCAGTTCCATCTGGGGACAGGGAGTCAGAGCTCCCTTGCTTTTGACTTTGTGTCCAAGATACTATCTCACTCTTCCTGACTTTTCTGAGGCTCGAGTTAGTTTCCTTCTCAATGGGGTCCCCAGCATAACTGTTCATACCATTCTATAAGTCTTAAACAAATACAAACAACAGCTGAGGGAGCTGCGAGAAAGGTGACTTTGCACTGCTGTAGAGCTCCCCCAGTGCTCAGGCCAGCATAGTGGAGCTCTGAACCATCTCATTGCTGCTTGAAGTTGTACCCAGCTGAAATGGCTCTCAAGAGTCCATTGTGTAAACCTGAGGAATAGGAAGAGCAGCAGAATTCAGGCTCCACCCACTTTCCCACAGCCATGCCCTCAACTTACTCCCTGTGCCAAGGACTGCAAGGGGAAGTAGCACAGAGCCATTAGGACAGCTTTGCACTACCTGAGGATTCCCCTTGATTTTGTGAAATTCAGAGCAGCGGAACTGCTCTATCTTGTGGGCAACCTGAATAGCCCAGGTTGCCTTGCACTGGTAATGGAGTAGAGTGAGTCTTGCTGTGATGAATTGCCCATGTATTTGATAGGTAAATTAGATTTGATTCAAGTTGCTCCTCCTTTTGCTGATCCAGCCCCTGCTGAAATAACTGCATACTTCCATATTGCATACAAATAGGGAAGTGGGTCCTTAATGTCCCCAAATATATATATAATGGACCAGAATCAGTCTCTTTCTCTACATAACGCTCACTTTAAAATAATAAAAAAAAAATCTTCCCCCCAAATGAAAGAGGTAGCCACCTATGAAAGAAATCAGGTAGATTAGATAATATGAAATGTCACAGATGTGTTATAGACAGTAATTTGCAGACTGCCATTGAGATCATCGGAAGAAGCACAGGGATATTTGAAGATAGAATTTCATCGTGCATGTGCACAAGGATAGTTGTATGATTGGATACAAATTGGCAATTCTACACAGCAAAAAGAAACAACTATCTGAATGTATCCCTTCTGTAAGTTTATATTTATGTCATTCGATCAACTAATAGTTTAAAATATTACCCATCTCATGGAGTTTTCAGCTTTGACTTTAAAAGTTCTTTCAATATTCCCCTTATAAATTCCCCCATCCATTTTTGCAAATTCCTTTATCAGTCAAGTAAGGTGTTTTCCACTACATGTTATGACTGGCTGGAATTTTTTTAATACTAGATTGTTGGCCCTGATCCAGCCAAAGATATTATATAAAAGGAATCAGGAGAGAGAGACAAAAAGAAGCAAACCATTTGGCTTCATTTCAGGCTATTAAACATTGGGCTTCATGCCAGCCAGCTTTTTAATTTCAAATAAAGAGTATATTTCATGTTCATCTCAACTAAAACAGAGAGAAAGAATGAGAGTAAGATTTCCTTCTTTTGTTTCCCTTTGGAACAGAACTATTTTTAGCTGATCTGAAGTTAAAAATAACAAGGTTTTTTTCTTCCGTAATATAAGAACATTTGTTGGCAAGTCACCAAAAAAGTCTCTGCAGCTATCTTGATTCCCCTAAGATAGCCTAGCCAACAAGAGGGTTTGTGCAGCAGGTTGCTGAATCTTGGCCTCCATGGATTTCAGTTTCATTTCTTAAATGTTGTTCAGTAGCACTGACAGCAGAAGCTTTATGGAGCACAGCATGGCGTGGCCCTGGATAAAACTCATCAGTTTTGCTATGCAAGAATTCATGTAAATATTTCCTTTGTTTTTTAGCTGTGTGGGTTTGCATCCCTGACCCCCAACCTTTGATTTGCAGATACTGCCGGGATAGTAAAGACACTAGCTGACAGTTCGCAACATCAAAGAAATAATTAAACATTAGTGTTTGGGGCTGTAGAGTTTATCTAAATCCCATTTCAAGGCAAAGTGTAGCACAGGGAATTTAAATGATTCTGATACTTTTTCATTTACATATCATGGAGTTCATTTTCCTGGCCTAAGAACGTTCCAATATCTTTTCTGATTTTGCATAGAGTCTTGAGCCTTAAAAGGCATTTATATGTCATAGACTGACCTGTGGTCTCAAGGAGATGTTGTACAAAGGCAATGAAAGATAATAGCTTGGCCTAGGAGATGGCTGACTAGAAAGGAAATGTTTTAGCCAATATTATTCTGGTTCATTGAAGGTTACACCTGAAAAGGATAATCTCAGATAGATATTTTGATGGAGGCTCACATCCAGATAAGTAGGACAACAGATTATTTAAAACAGATCAACAAGAAATTTGTTGGTTAGGATAACATAGCACTGCCAAATGCTACTGTTGACTTGGCAGTAAATCGCTTTTTATCCAGCTTAATCTTTTTGTCAAAAAATATCATATCAAATCCATGCTGAAGAAAGAAAACATTCTTTTTGGCTTACAACATGAAAACTAATCAAAATTTTAAAGCAGTGACCTTTCACAGAATCCAGGTGAATGAGAACCACCCTGAGAAACTTCAGGAGACACATGAAAAGATACTGAAGAGGAAGCCAGACTATAACAGGATTCAAAAAAGAACTAGATAAATTCATGGAGGATAGGTCCATCAATGGCTATTAGCCAGGATGGGTAGGGATAGTGTCCCTAGCCTCTGTTTTCCAGAAGCTGGGAATGGGTGACAGGATGGATCACTTGATGATTACCTGTTCTGTTCATTCCCTCTGAGGCACCTGTCATTGGCCACCGTTGGAAGACAGGCTACTGTGCTAGATGGACCTTTGGTCTGACCCAGTATGGCCATTCTTATGTTCTCATGTACCTACTGAATCTCCAATACCCTTTCCTGGGTCTCCTGAAGTTTCTTAGGATGGCTTTCATGCACATGAGCTGATGAGACATGAACCTTCTTAAGTTTAAGCATCTGTCTCTTTCAAACTGTTCTGTGCAAACTGTAGTATTGTTGTTCCATAGGAACACAATTATTGTTAAAATAAATGTGTTGGTTTACTGGTTTACTCCAGATGGAGATTTGGCAACCTGCTGATCCATTATGAGCCAGAATATTTATCTTCCCTCTGGACACCCTAGGAAAGTTACATTTTTAGTAATTCCTAGATTTGAGGGCAATAGTTACAGGCAACCTCAAAAAGAAGAAGCAGCAACAACTGAAATCAGCCCTTGCATTTTGGAAGAGTATGCTTAGGTAGTTTTAAAATGGCAATAAAGGTAATTTTATGCCCACTTTAAGGCCCTTTTATGTTGCCATAGTGTGAGAAGCAAGCCTTCTGTTCAGACAGTGAAAGCACAAGTTACTTGCTAAGATTCTTAATGACTGCTGTAAACTCATTGGAGAAGGGATTGTGTCTTACTGTAGTAGGCATGCAGTGGGGCGCCATCTTGATTGGGGCCTCTGAGGACTGAAACAATACAAATAATAATTGAAACTCTATAAAAATATAGAACATTATAGATGGGATCAGACATATTTGTAAACTGTATTACGGGGAACCTTTTTTTTTTCAAGTTTCAGAGTGGTAGCCGTGTTAGTCTGTATCAGCAGAAAGAATGAGGAGTACTTGTGGCACCTTAGAGACTAACAAATTTATTTGAGCATAAGCTTTTGTGGGCTAAAGCCCACTTCATCAGATGCATGCAGTGGAAAATACAGTAGGAAGATAGATAGATTGATATATACAGAGAACATGAAAAATGGGGGTTGCCATACCAACTCTTAACGAGACCAAGTGGTTAAGGTGGGCTATTATCAGCAGGAGAAAAAAAACAAAAAACTTTTGTAGTGATAATCAGGATGGCCCATTTCAAACAGTTGACAAGAAGGTGTGAGTAACAATAGGGGAAAATTAGCATGGGGAAATAGTTTTTAGTTAGCGTAATGATTCATCCACTCCCAGTCTTTATTCAAGCCTAATTTAATGGTGCCCAGTTTGCAGATTAAATCCAGTTCTGCTGTTTTTCATTGAAGTCTGTTTTTGAAGTTTTTTATTGAATAATTGTGACTTTTAGGTCTGTAATGGAGTGTTCAGGGAGGTTGAAGTGTTCTCCAACTGGTTTTTGAATGTTATAATTCTTGATGTCTGATTTTGTGTCCATTTATTGTTTTGCGTAGAGACTGTCCAGTTTGGCCAATGTACATGACAGAGGGGCATTGCTGGCATGATGGCATATATCACATCAGTAGATGTGCAGGTGAACGAGCCTCTGATAGTGTGGCTGATGTGATTAGGTCCTATGATGGTGTCCCTTGAATAGATATGTGGACAGAGTTGGCAACGGGCTTTGTTGCAAGGATAGGTTCAGGAGTTAGTATTTTTGTTGTGTGGTGTGTGGTTGCTGGTGAGTATTTGCTTCAGGTTGGGGGGCAATCTGTAAGCAAGGACTGGCCTGTCACCCAAGATCTGTGAGAGTGAGGGATCGTCCTTCAGGTTAGATTGTAGATCCTTGATGATGCGCTGGAGAGGTTTTAGTTGGGGGCTGAAGGTGACGGCTAGTGGCGTTCTGTTACTTTCTTTGTTGGGCCTGTCCTGTCCAAGATATCTATCAAGCATTCTTACAACTATAATACCCGCCTGCTGAAGTGAAGAAACAGATTGACAGATTCAGAAGAGTACCTAGAAGTCATCTACTACAGACCTAAAAGTCACAATTATTCAACAAAAAAACTTCAAAAACAGACTCCAACGAGAAACAGCAGAGCTGGAATTAATCTGCAAACTGGACACCATTAAATTAGGCTTGGGAGTGGATGAGTCATTACGCTAATTAAAAACTATTTCCCCATGCTAATTTCCCCCTACTGTTACTCACACCTTCATGTCAACTGATTGAAATGGGCCATCCTGATTATCAATACAAAAGTCTTTTTTTGTCTCCTGCTGATAATAGCCCACCTTAATCGATTGGTCTCGTTAAGAGTTGGTATGGCAACTCCCATTTTTTCATGTTCTCTGTGTATATGCATCTTCCTACTGTATTTTCCACTGCATGCATCTAATAAAGTGGATTTTAGCCCACAAAAGCTTATGCTCAGATAAATTTGTTCGTCTCTAAGGTGCCACAAGTACTCCCCCCCCTTTTTTTTTTCAAGTGATTCTACTGACTGCCACTGGACTGTACACCTTAGGTGCATGGCAGAGAAGTCACCAGCCATGATATGGCCATAATTAAATTTCCATTACAGTGCATTTCATTCATGGGGGAGAATAGGGGAGGGGCTTTCACTTTCTGTATTCTTCATTTTTGACGGTTGACTCTTGGAAAAACACTGTGAAATATGGAACCATTCAGCTGCAAACCAGGAGTCTTTGAATGTAAATTCTAAAACAGTAAATGTTTTCCACCAGAATAACAAAGGAGAGTTTTACCCGTACTTGCTATTGTAGGATCATATTTTAGCTCACATTTTAATGTCAGTTTTGCCTGAATAAGGAATGCAAAATCAAGTCTAATCATGCATCTGATGAAGTGAGCTGTAGCTCATGAAACCTTATGCTCAAATAAATTTGTAAGTCTCTAAGGTGACACAAATACTCCTGTTCTTCTTGCGGATATAGACTAACACGGCTGCCACTCTGAAACAAGTAGTTTTATGTTAACTTTGATCCAACTTTTTTTCTTTTCATAACTACATACCTGTTTTTGACTAGGCATGTGGGAAGCTGGGATTGCTTATTCATTAAGCATGATGGCCCAGATCCTTGGCTGGTGTAAATTGGCTAGCACTGTTGACTGATTTATACTATCTGAGGATCTGGTTCAGATCCCACCCAGCCCCTAGAGCTGACATTTGTTTTTTTCTTCCACCTGTTGTGTCTTGTCATTATCCTGGACTGTGAGCTCTTTGGGGCAGGAATTATCTTTATGTACAGCACCTAGCACGAAGTAATTTAAATGATAAGATGGTCTGAACTTGTATGTCAAGGGCAAAGTTGCACCACATGCACTAGTTTGGCATATAGAGATATTCAGCAAATTTAAAAGTGTAATAACCTATTCCAGATGGGACCGAGAAGACTAAGAAAATGATTCTTTTTCAAATAGAATTTGTTTGTTTGTCTGATCTAGAAATAGGCTTAAACTGAAACAGATTCCCTTCAAAATTTCAGGATGTCTAAAATCAAGAAGCCAGATTTTCCCTTCCTGTGATGATAAAAGCCAAGGGAAGGCTGTCTGAGGAGGAAATCTCTGCAACGGTCCCCTTGTGAAGAACATTTTCCCATATCACTCCCCCCCCGCCCCCGAGAAGGCAGGAATTTCTCCCATGCAGAAAAGGCTGCAGTTTTAATAAGCCAATAGGTCTTTATGCCTATGAAAGACATTCCTCCAGCTGGGTACTCTCACAACTGAAAGCAACGCATGAGTGGGACGCTTGTCTCATTGCTATTCTTGCAGGGGAGCAGTAAACAAACAGGTAAATTGATTAGTCATTGCCTGTCTGGTTTGATAACTCTTAAACACAGAATGAGGTCTTGCTCTGCCACCTTTGGTGTCAATCATCTGACCTTGAAGTCATTTATCTGGTCTCTAAAGAGAATTAGAGTCTGTACTACAGCAGCTGGTTCTAAAATAGCACATTAACTTAATTTTATTATGTATGCTTAAGTAATCACTCATTGCACAATCTGTCCAAGAAGGCAGTGCTTCAGGCAACTTGGGTCTTTCAAATAAAGATAGACGATGGATTTAAGTCCCTACATTTGTAGTTTAAAAAGCCTGGGTTTTACATCAGTTTTGATTTAAGACTGCATAGATAAGTAAGGAATAGTGGTGGTTGTGGGAGGAGGGGGAATGTTTGAGACGATTTGAAGAAAAGGTTCAAAATTTGGGCATGCTGAAAGACAGAAAATGTATCTGAAGTCTACAGGTGTCTTCAACTCTTTGTGGAAATATTCTTCAAGGAAATAGAAGCCTTTGCTCGCTGAACAGTATGTGCAGATGAAAATCGATTCCTTCTCTCTTGCTGTTTTCATTTTACCCAGAATGCCACAGAAGTATGGCATGACAATGTTCCAGTGTTAAAATCAGTAAAAGACTTAATCTGACCTCTTAAATCCAGATAAGGCTTGCCCTAAGAAATCAAGAAATATAGGTGAATCAAGCCAAATTATCTTGCATAGAATACTGAAGCCCAAATGTTAAGACTTAGCTCTGACAGGCATACTGAAGCCATAGAGTCAGGAGCTCTGGGTGCTTTTGTACACACGAGCAACATTCAGATCAAACTTTCAAAAAAACAAAAACAACCCAACAAACAAACACCCCCCCGCCCCCAAGTGGTTTTTCTGCCATGCTGCAAGGTTGATGGTATTGGGGACAGTGTGTAGGAAAGGTTGCTTGTACTTCAAATTAAAGGGCCAAACCTACCCCAGCTGGCGCAGAGAGGTATGCCGTGCATTTCCCTTCCACAGTTTTTATTTTTACCTCAGGCCTCACTAATGGAGGTTGCCAAGAGGATTCAATGAATTATGCTCCCTCACTGGCCAGGGATTTCTGCTTCAGCAGCTTCCCCCCGAGTGGAGTCTCCACTACTGTGGGTATGGCTACCCTGCAATCTAAGGTGTGATTGCAACTCACAAAGACGTACCTGTAGTAGTTTTACCTGTGCTAAAAATAGATGCAGCGGCCTGGGCTTCAGCAGCTTGAGCAGGTACCCAGGGTTCCAGCAGGGCTCGTACACTTTGAGACCATCAGTATAATTTAGGTTGAATCTGCCCCCAGGACTGACAAAGGATTACCGGTGAATACTGGGCTTGAGCTGCTGATTGGGTGCTTCAGAGAGCTGGGTCCAGCCCCATTATTCTCAAGGCTCTGGCAGGTCCACTCCTTGCCCCCAACACACTGCATACACCAAGGCCCAAGGTACACTTGCCCTGCCAGAAATTTCTCTCTAAGGGGGAATGCGCTACTGGACAGTTGGAGCCATTTTCTGGCTCCTTTGTGCATCCTGAGTGGTGCAAAGGGGACAGATCTGATTCCTGATTCCAGCCCTCTGTCTACAAGCAGTGGCTGACTACAACAGTAACAATGCAATCTAAAATGTACTTCTGGGGGGGTACTCATCACCATTCAATGCAGATTGCATATGTCCCTCTAAGCTGTTAGCTATTCTAATACAAGGCAACCATTGTACTAGTATATCTGCATCCACACTAGGAATTATACTGGTCCACCTCTAACCAACATAGTTACACCAGTACAAAAACTGCATGTTGACCAGGCCTTGTTTAGATCATCCTTTTTAAGTACAGATCTTAACATTTTTTCAAACTATCCTGTAATTTATACAGCACGTGAAACTCTTGATTATATGAAAGGGTATATTGAGCTCAGATGGCATATGTTTGTCTTTTTATGTTCTTGTGAAAGGATAACTTGCAACCCTAGGAGATTTTAGTCCTAGGACATTACAGAAAATAGCTGACTCTTAATGTTAATACATGTCTTTCCTGCTCTGGTTAGTTGTCCTTACGGTGACTCCTGCAGATACCATCTGGCCATCCTCATGTGACATTGAAAAAGGCAACAGCACTCTTACGGCCCTAAACTTTGTCTAAGCACTGAGTTTTGTTGTGGTTCTCTCTTATATCTGCAAATCCAGAACACTTTGAAATTTTCCTTCACTGCTTTTAAACTGATCAACACAAAATAATCTGGATGTCCATAACATTCAGGTGAGTTGGCCCAGTTTGTTTCCTTTGCACTGCTAAGCAAAGGGAGTGGGGAAACTGCTGCATCTCCTCTGCCCTGGGGAACCCAACACAGCCATACAGCCTGTGTAGTCAGCTCATAGGCCTCCCTCCCTCCCCACTGCAACTTCTGGTATAAGTGGGAGGGTGCATGGCTGTAGTATGCTGTTTTGGTTATCACCAGCTAGTAGATGGCCCCTTGAGATAGGAAGTGCTAAAGGACACTGCTTCAGGGCCTCGTCTTGCTCTCTGAGACCTGACATACTGAATTAAGCAGCGAGTAATTTGTCAAAAAGAAAAGGAGTACTTGTGGCACCTTAGAGACTAACAAATTTATTTGAGCATAAGCTTTCATGAGCTACAGCTCACTGCATTGGATGCATTCAGTGGAAAATACAGTGGGGAGATTTATATACACAGAGAACATGAAACAATGGGTGTTACCATACACACTGTAATGAGAGTGATCAGGTAAGGTGAGCTATTACCAGCAGGAGAGCGCCGGGGGGGGGGGGGGGGGGAGGCAAACTTTTGTAGTGATAATCATGGTGGGCCATTTCCAGCAGTTGACAAGAACGTCTGAGGAACAGTGGTGCGGGGGGAATAAACATGGGGAAATCGTTTTACTTTGTGTAATGACACATTCACTCCCAATTTTGCAGGAGCCGATTGCCCAATAGGCACAAAGATGGGTGCTATGCACTGAAAGGGAGGAACAAGCCTTCAGCAAGGCATGTAAGTAGTTATATGCAGAACAGGTTTCAGAGTAGCAGCCGTGTTAGTCTGTATCCACAAAAAGAAAAGGAGTACTTGTGGCACCTTAGAAACTAACAAATTTATTTGAGCATAAGCTTTCGTGAGCTACAGCTCATTTCATTGGATGCATACAGTGGAAAATATAGTGGGGAGATTTTATATACACAGAGAACATGAAACAATGGGTGTTACCATACAGACTGTAACAAGAGTGATCAGGAAAGGTGAGCTATTACCAGCAGGAGAGCGCGGGGCGGGGGGGTACCTTTTGTAGTGATAATCAAGGTGGGCCATTTCCAGCAGTTGACAAGAACAGTAGGAGGGGAAATAAACAAGGGGAAATAGTTTTACTTTGTGTAATGACACATCCACTCCCAGTCTTTATTCAAGCCGAAGTTAATTGTATCCAGTTTGCAAATTAATTCCAATTCAGCAGTCTCTCGTTGGAGTCTGTTGTTGAAGTTTTTTTTTTGAAGAATTGCCACTTTTAGGTCTGTAATCGAGTGACCAGACATAAACACCACCCTATACCGGAAACCTACTGACCGCTATACTTAAGTTTTGTATTCTCTGCAACCTTTGTCACTTTACCGTTTACCCCCTTTTCCAGATCATTTATGAATATGTTGAACAGACAGATCCTAATGCAGCTCTTTGGGACCCTGCTGTTCACTTCTCTCCATTGTGAAAACTGATAATTTATTTATAATTTTTGTTTCCTATCTTTCAAACAATTATTGATCCATGAGAGGACCTTCTGTCTTATTCCATGGCTACTTAGTTTCCACAAGAGCCTTTGGTAAGAGACTTTCTGAAAGTCCACTATATCAACTGGATCACTTTTATCCACAGATTTCCACAAAAAATTCTAATTGATTGGTGATGCATGATTTCCCTTTGCAAAAGCTGTGTTGACTCGTCCCTAACAAATTGTTTATCTATGTGTCTGATAACTGTTTGTTTTTTTAAATATAGGTTCTACCAGTGATGAGCTGCCAAAATCTTAACAACCAGTTAAGGTTGTTGGGGATGGGGACGGGGAGGGGAGCTGCCGGTGGGTGCTCTGCACCCACCAAATTTTCCCTGTGGGTGCTCCAGCCCCGGAGCACACACACAGTCTGCGCCTAAGGCGCCACTTTTGGCCGGTTGTTAAATTTAGAAGCCTTTTTAGAACCGGTTGTCCCTGTTCTAAAAGAGCTTCTAAATTTAACAACCAGTTCCAGCGAACCGGTGCAAACTGGCTCCAGCTCACCACTGGGTTCTACCATTGTGCCTGGTTCTGAAGTTAGGCTCACTAGCCTATAATTGCCAGGATCTCCTCTTGAGCCTTTTTAAAATATTTGCACGATATTAGCTACCTTCTAATCATCTGGTAGAGAGGCTGATTTTGGTGATGGGTTACATACCACAGTTAGTAGTTCTCCAATTTCATGTCTGAGTTCCTTCAGAACACTTAGGTGAATACCATATGGTCCTGGTGACTTTTTACTGGTTAGCGTGTCAATTTGTTCTAAAACTTTTTCCATTGGCATATCAATTTGGAGCAGTACTTCAGATCTGTCACCCAAAAAGAATAGCTCTGATGTGGATATCTCCCCACATTCTCTGGGTGAAGACCAATACTAATAATTCATTTAACTTCTCTGCAATGACCTTATCTTCCTTGAGTGCTCCTTTAACATCTTTATCATCTAGTGGCCGCACTGCCTGTTTAGCGGGCTTCCTGCTTCTGATGTGCTTAAGAAAAATATTGTTCGTTTTTGTGTCTCTAACAAGTTGTTTCTCAAATTCTCTCTTGGCCTGCCTTATTATACTTTTACAATTTACTAGCTGGAGTTTGTGCTCCTTCCTATTTTCCTCAGTAGGATTTACTTCCAAATTTTAAAGGATGCCTTTTTGCCTCTAATGGCCTCTGTTCCTCTGATGTTTAGCCATGGTGGCATTCTTTTGGTCTTCCTACTGTCTTCTTTGATTTGGGATGTACATTTACGGTGAGCCTCTATTATAGTGTTTTTAAGTGATCTCCATGCTGCTTGCAGACATTTTATTCTTGTAACTGCTCTCTTTATTTTCTCTCTAACTACCATCCTCATTCTTGTGTAGCTCCCCTTTTTAAAAGTCAATGTTGTGGTGGTGGGTTTTTGATATTTTTCACCTTATAAGGAGTTAAATTTAACTACATTATGGTCGCTATTACTGAGCAGTTCAGGTACTGGACTAGTTACCTGTTGGACTAGATGCTGTGCTCCACTTAAGACTACATCAAGAATGGCGTCTCCCATTGTGGGTTCCAGGAAGCAGTCCAAGAAGCTGCTCCAAGAAGCAGTCATTTATAGAATCATAATAACCAGCTCAATGCTGCGTACCTCCTAGCAAAAGTCATGTGGAGGGGGAAAGGATACACGGCTGGAGTTACACTGTGCTTTGGAAATCTCCCATTGCTGGAGCAAGGACCATCACAACAAGATGCAGCTTGCAGCAGCCCTGAGGCTGCTATAAATTGGGTCAGGGATTGCAGTATACAAAGGTTCCATAAAGTCGCCATTTGTCTGCACATTCCCTTCTCTGCTTGCAAGGTGCACTGAATATCGCACCAGTACGACTGCGGAGCCTGACCATCTGAGCTGAGTGCTCCGGCAGTTAATAAAAG
The DNA here is from genome assembly GCF_965152275.1 of Natator depressus. Lineage (NCBI taxonomy): Eukaryota > Metazoa > Chordata > Testudines > Cheloniidae > Natator > Natator depressus. Next base: position 30,544,289 of record NC_134238.1, read on the forward strand.
TGCTGCTTTTCTCTCCTAACAAACCTGCTTCTGTGTACTTTAAGTGGCAGTTTCATTGATAACTTGCCAGGAGTCAAAGAGCTATCCCTAATCTGCGGAATGTGGGACCAGATTGCAACTATAAAAAGATGCAGCCTACAAAGACTTAGGATCCCAACATGCAATTCTCTCTCTTGATCCAGGCAGCTGTACTTTGGTCACCCACGTTGGAATGAGACGGAACGAGCATTTGAATCTCCAGATTTCCTCCAAAGTGTAACTCTTATAAAGCAATAGTGTATGGTACGTGTCATTTCTCCACAAAAAAAATAGCTTCTGCTTTCAACTCTTTTTTGTACTGACTATTTAGTAATGTTCACTTTCATGTGATAGAGACACTGAATTAATCTCTAACTGGCGAAAGAAGAGGAATGGACTTTTTATGAGGACATGCAAATCAGATTCATTTATTTAACTCCAAATACATAGACAAACAGGTAAAGGTTACATTCACAATTAAAAGAGCAACCTGTATACAGGAAGACAAGATTTTTTTTGATCTAGACAATTGTTTGTGTGCTGAATTGATCCACCAAAATCAAGGATTTTGACTGAATCTGAGATCTAAAGATGCAAGATGACATTTTACATAACATGATTCCAAAATGAGTATTTCTAAAAACCTAGACTTAATATAATCCCCAAAATATCAATTATTTGGCTCAAAACTAATGAGAGCCATTTGATGTGTTCTTTATGGCCTCTCTACTAATTATATTATGATATATACAATCTATCTTACCTTTTCAATTAAACTCTGTAATTAAAAAAATGCCCTCATTATCCAGTCAATGACTTAACAAACCTCTTCATTCTCTCTCTCTCTCTCTCTCTCTCTTTTTTTAAGGTAACAGCTCATCCACAGTTTTTAATCACGGTGGAGCAGAACTGTATATTTTCCTAAAAGCATTCCGTTAACCTTCAGTGTCATTTTTAGTACTCCATCCTGCCAGAATTATATTGACATACTTCACAGAAAATTGGCAGGAGCATAAACAGCAACCTGTAGTTTCTGTTGCAGAGAAAGACCTTCAAATATTTAAGCACTGGCAACCAAAAGGCCCAACAGATTTATCTGGAAAAGCCTAGAAATGTTCTGATGCTCTTCCATTATCAGCAGGTTCAACAAAGAATGTAAATATCTGTTGTAGCTCAACCAGAAGTTACGGATTTAATGCAGTAAGCAGTTGCTGAAATTCTATGATCTGTGGTAATGCAGGAGGTCAGATTAAATGATCATATGGTTCCTCCTGGATTTAAAATATATGAATCTATGATGTGCTTAAGGTCATCTCAGTTATCAGAGCACTTGACTTAGGTATGCGTTAAGTCCTATTAAAGTTAATGTGACTTGAGCATGTACTTAAATGCCTTGTTGAATAGGGAGGGACTGTTCATCAGGGCTTATTCTTGGGGTAAAAACTAAACCTCACAATTATTAATTTTAGGAGACCCAATTGTAATCCCACTGTTTTGAAACAAACAAAAACATTTTTAATCCAAAATTTTCAGTTTGCATTTTTTAAAAGGCAAAAAAGGTGTGTGGGGGGGCTGTTGGGGGGAGGAAAAATTTATATTCAATGAAACACCAATTTTTTATATTTTTTTCTAAAAAAAAAACCCTGATCATCCCTAATGTAAATTCAGGGTGTTACAAGCCCATGACAATCCCATTGTGCTTTGCAGTAGTACTGAATATGTGAGCTCTTTGTAAGGAAGAATGAAGCCTACAAAAATATCTACAAATATTCCTGTGATATTTTTATAAATAAATTTGCTTCAGCTGTGTTCAAAGTCCTTTTGGGTTTATTGCTACGACTCCCTACCTCTGTAGACCATGGAGGTCTTCAGCCACTCTTACAACTTGTCTCCACCTTTTTCTGTCTCATACATATTTTTCCCATTAATGGTAATTCACACTAAAAGTTGTTAGATCTTGTTTAATATTATCCTTCCATCTTCTCATTAAGCAGCCACAAGGTCCAACACGATAAGAATGTCCTTCCAAGAGATGCTTAGCTGATCTTTTTTCTGTCATCCTAAATACATGCCCTGCTCACTGAAGTTGTTGGGATTTAACTGTTTACTCAACTTGGCTGTGTCCAGACCTACCGTGGTTCCCTTTTAGATCTTCTATACATATCATTCCCCCTTACTGGCTCCAAAAATTCATCTCAACACTGTATTTCTGAAGGTAAAGTGCCCAAGTCTCACCTCCATATAAGATAATAAGCCTTATAGTGATCTTGAATAGCTGAAGTTTGGTCTTTCTCAATAGCTGTTTGGAGCTTAAAAGTTTCTGCAGAGAAAAGTAAGAGGCATTCCCTCAAAGTAACCATGCTTTTAATTTCCTTTGTCACCAAACCCCTTTGACATTGCTTTTTACAAATGTTTGGCAAATGAATTTACTGGCAGAAATATTCATGCAAATAACAAATTTGAAATGAATATTTTCTTTCCACAAATACTTGGCAATTTCAAGATTTTTTTTAGCAGTGCTACGGAAAGGAAGGCTTATCTTGTGGTTAAGGCAATAGACTGGCACACAGGAGATATGGGGTTAACACCTGGCACTTTTAAAAGTTTCCTGTGTGCCCATGGGCAAGTCACTTAATTTTTGTCTTAGTTCCCCATATGGAAAATAGGAAATATTGTTATTCCCTTCTCCTACCCTTTGTCTTGTCTATTCAGTTCTATGCTTTTCAGGGGAGGGACTGTTTCTTAAGATGTGTTTATATAGTTACTGGTACAATGGGACCCTTATTTCAATTGGGGCCTCAAACTGTACTCTGTCTCTGTGTGTGTGTGTTCACACACTACATTAAAAGAACATTACGGCTCCAAAATCATGTACTGTAACAATAGGAATTCCAGAATTAAGGTTGCTCATACAACCTTGTTGTGTCTCCTTGTGCATATTCATTATGATACAGTCTCTAATTACCTGATCATGCTATTATTTTTCCACCTGTCTCATTCAATGTGTAGGAAGGATGGTGCTTGATGAGAAGCTATTCAATATTTTGTTTAATTGTTATTGTTCCCCAGGTCTTATTTACTGCACATTATACAAACCCTGCTCTAAAGAATATAATTGTTTATTTTCTCATGAGCACTTCTGTGGTGCTTATCACTGTAGCATCTGAGTGCTTCAGAAACATTAATGAATTTATTTTCACAACACCCCTGTGAGGCAAAGTGATATAATTAGTATCATTTTATGGATGTGGAACAAAGGCATAGACCAGTGGTTCCCAAACTAAGGGTGCCCTTGTTCAGGGAAAGCCCCTGGTGGGCCGGGCCGGTTTGTTTACCTGCCACGTCCACAGGTTTGGCTGATTGCAGCTCCAGGTGGCCGCGGTTCACTGTTCTCAGCCATTGGGGGCTGTGGGAAGTGGTGCGGGCCAAGGGAGGTGCTGGTCGTCCTTCCCGCAGCCCCCATTGGCCTGGAGCAGTGAACCGCTGCCAGTGGGAGCCGTGATCGGCCGAACCTGCGGACATGGCAGGTAAACAAACCACTAGGGGCTTTCCTTGAATAAGCGGGGCCCCTAGTTTGGGAACCACTGGCATCGACATTAATGTCAAAAGTGTATATATGGAATATATAGTGAAAACATATTGACTGTAATATTATTTATCAGCAAGGTAGAGAGACCATTTAGATCCACAGCACAAAGCTCTGCCATTTGAGCTTATGGAGTAACTGATAGCAGTAGTAGGCTGTCATCTTCTTTGTGGGCCAGCTACTAGAGGAGGATGAGATTTTTTTTTCTGTGGGTTTCACAGCCATTTGGTAACAGCATAGGAATGATTAGACTCAGGCATACTGGTTTTATTATGGGTTCTGAGGGAATGTACTCCACTGGATAGAATCCCTCCTGTCCTACGCACTCCCCCTCCCCATCCTGACTCTTTCTGCTTCTAGCTCCTCCAGCTTGTTCCAATCCACTCTCCCCTGTCCCCCCATTCCTTCTCCCAGTCCCAGTTTCCACCCATCCATGCCACTTCCTTTGGCTCCATCTCATTTCCCCCCACCACTTCCTTCATCTTCTTGTCCCAATCCCCAAGGCTTCCCTTGGCTTTTCACTGAGTCTTCCCAGCTTGCTTCTTAGCTCCTTATCCTAGAACTCTTTGTCACAGTCTCCCTTGCTTTCCACCTCTAAGGGGGTGTAGAGGAATATTCTTGGAGGGAAGGGGGTGGGGAGGGAATGCTACCCAGTCCCGCTCTGCCACCAGCTCTGCTCCACCCGCATCCCCGGTCACAGCCCCGGCCCTAACGTATCCCCAGCTGCAGCCCCGGCGTTGGCCCCTGGCTCCTGGCCTAGCTGAGGCTCTGGCTCCAGCCACAGTCCCTCTCCCAGCTGCGGCCTCAGCCCTGACACAGACAGCCATAAGGGGGGTGCAAGATAAAAAGTTTGGGGACCACAAGTGTAGACAGAGAGTTCAACTGTGGATACAATCTAAACCACACTTTCTAGAAAAATAGTCATAGATGTGTGGCTTAATGAGGTGTTAACAAGGAGGTGAATATCCATAAATAAGGAGCAGTAAAAGTGTGAAAGGGGGTAGGTTAGTGAAAGGAACAGTCTGAACATGGGGTGCAATTATTCTGATAACTCATTTTCACTTTACTCATTGGCGCAGCGGTCTCTGAGGCATGCTTGCAGATGATATTTCTGGAACATATGGAAACCTGCTGGCTCTTGATTGCAGTTTTACTGTGCAAATATTGAATACAGAATCCAAGAACTCACAAAGAAAATGTCAAATGAAGAGGATAATTTGTTTTCTCACCGGTAATATTGTATGATGTCGTCTTGATTTCTGTGATAGTTCCTCGACAAGTATGTGACATTAACTGAGCTTTGATGTTGCCAGGTGGATAACAAAAGGTTGCTAATATAGTGGGTAATTGGATACCCATGCTAGTATCTGACCAAAGAGTAGTGGGTTTTGCTTTTAAATAATTCTTTACATGCTGTCTCCAGAAGTATCCCCTCTATAGCTTTTCTTTACCTCCCTAAAACATAAGATCAGATGCTTGGGGAGAGGGCAAAGTAAAGTGTGTTTAATTCTCTCCAAATTACATTTTCACAAAAGGATCAAATTTCCCTCCCTTTTGTGAGTGCAAATCACATCTGAAAAATTTGCATCCACATCTTTGAACATGCAATAGAATTGCATGTGTAAATCTGGTTACTGGTGTCGAGCTTTAGGTAATGGTACCTTTAGTTCCCCTTTGTGGTTGTCTCAAGGAAAGCCCATTCAAATCTCAGATAGCTAGCCTTCACTTTTCTCTGGGCAGGGACCCACGCCCCACTGCCTTGTGACTGGGAGTTTAGACTGCAGCTGCCTGTACAAGCAGGTCTGACCAAGTGTCATGTTTTGGGGTGCAAGACCAGTGAGAGGTTGTGTCACCAATTGGAATGTCTTAACATGCTCCTCTGCTGTATCTCCCTGTCTGGATGCTCCCAGCCAGCAGACAAGCATGAACTGAGTATCTGTGTGATAAGCAGCCCTGGTTCAGCATGTCTGACTCCAGCAGTCTGCTTGTTACACCACAGCCTCTGGTCTCCTCCAGCCTTGGTTACCACTAGCTAAGTGACCTCAACACACCCCAGTCCCAAATTACCCCCAAACCATCTGTCCTGAAATGCCCAAACCTCTACTGGAACATTTAGAGAAGCAATAAAGTCCACTGCTCCTTTAAAGAGACAAACACAGCAGGTTGTTGCTATAACTATCACTGTAATTCAAATACAGCGCTGGGTTCATTTAGATTAAAAGTAAAACTAGTTTATTAATAAAAAGATAGGGTTTTAAGTGAGTTCAAGTGTAAGGGATAAAGTCAGAAATGGTTACAAGCAACTAAATGTGAAAAATGCTTTCTAGGGACTAAGACTTAACAAAACTGCACTCTTTGTTCAAGGTAAGATTCTTAACACACTTCCTTCCAGCAAAGTGGCTGACCACCTCTTTGGTCAGGCTCTCCCACAAAGTCCAAAGTGCTCTGTTCTTTTATCTTTTTAGGTGAAAGATCATAGAATCATAGAATATCAGGGTTGGAAGGGACCTCAAGAGGTCATCTAGTCCAACACCCTGCTCAAAGAAGGACCAATCCTGCTTGGGATTCTTTGCCCCTTTCTTTTATAGTCCAGTGAACCTCTGAAATGTATCCATCTCAAAGCCCAGGGCCCCTGCTGTGAAGAAGGGTGCCATGGATTCTGATGGAGAAGGTTCCATGCTGATTTCTTCCCCCACTGGTGCTTTCTACAATGCACACTGATCTACTCCTGCAGCCTCCACTATGCCAACAAATGGCCACTTGACTGTGATTGCCCCTGGATGGAGGCATTGGCCTTTCCTTTGTCTGGTTCAAATACATTTTAATCCCATATTTCCTTCACATTTGTGCAGTCCTTTGGGCATTTACCATACACGCACCATGTGAGAATATTAATGATCAGTGTGTTACTGGTTTTCCAATAGTGCATTAATGACACCTATTAGATACAGGTTATGACATAAGTGAATTGGGGCACATTGAACAGGTCAGGCCAGCTGAAACTCACTGCCTGATACCAGTGAGCCTCTTGCCCTATGTCATGGGGATGCTTTTAGGGTCACTCCCGTGTGCACCCCCTGCCTCTGCTTTCTCTCCAAAGACAGTGATGGTGTTCTTACTAGTGATCATAGAGCTCTTTCAAAGCAGAGTACATTTATTTAAGGACAAAAGTGTACAGAGAAAACATGTAAAACAATAAACAGGATCTATATGCTTTACTAGTAGTTCCCCATCAGTCCAAGGGAAACCCTGTCAGGTTCCAGTCCTTTGAACTTCAGCAGGGTCCTGCCTTGGACAAAAACTCATGTCCACCTTATGAATCAAAAAGAAGGCCATGTGTCAGTTCAAGGTCATCCTTTAGATCCCAAGTTCTTTCTGTCTCCTCTCCTCTCTGACTGCCCTGACCTAGTGCATGCAAACCATCCCAGGGGACGATACTTTCTCTGGAGCTGCTTACGAGTCTCAGCAACATGCTGTAATCACCCCTTGCTGTTTTGACTTCCTGGAGGAGCAGTGGTAACCTCGCCTGCCCAGAAAATTCAATTCCCTAGAGATATTACGTGTGGTTGTGATATCTGTCACAACTTCCGTGTCTAACTACCCAAATGCAAGTGCAAAAAGGGAGATGGGAACCTCAGTTTTTAAAACTGTCCCAATTTTCTTAAGGTTCAGCTTTCTTTCATGCAGCCTGATAAATAAGATTAATTCTGAGTCCTACAGAGATCTGATAAACCCCATCTACCTAGATGAAATGCTACATAATAATTGTGTGTATATGTGTTTTCCCATATTTTCTGATAATCCTTTTAGGGATGCTCTGTTTTCTATGGGGAATTACAATAATTAATACTAGAAATACATTGTACTCACACAGAGATTGACTATAAAACTGCATAATTTAAAACAGTTGCTATTGGTACTTTGTCTTTTATCTGATAAGGAGAGATACCATCATTCTTTTTCTCATTTTGTCATGGGATGGGTCTGAATTTTAGTGTCAAATATAGAGTTTACCTTTTTTCCCCCTCTGCTTGTTGAAATTCAAAGTTCAGTTAGATACCGAATTCCTCGTTACTGTACTTCACATATTGCTGTTGTCATATATTTGAATTATAAGTCACTTAAGATATTGAACTATTTTATGTTATGCAAAGGTCAGTTTCTGACATCCAAATCCATTCTATCAGCCAAACCAGTGAACTGGTGGCCCTGGTCAGCACAGTAGGATGATAAAACCCAGCTTTGAAGTATATAATCCTCTTATTAGTTATATAAGGCAGGAAATTTCCCAAATGAGGACTTAAAGTTGTTTGTTCCCCAGTCATTCAACACCACGCTTAGAATTCCCATCAAAATAATGATATTTCAGGCATTTCCCTGGACAGAAAGGATTCAACACAATATGTGATATCTATTTTAAAGAAAAATGTGCCCCTCACTTCTTTGCTCCCTGTAACAGTCTTGTTATGCTTTCGTTTGTTGCCACAGAGTAATTCCTTTTGTAAATGCTGGGGCCTTAAAGAATTAGGCTCTATTTTTCCTGATGAGTGACATTCTTACCAATAGGAAGAAGGACCCACCTACAGCTTATTCTTTCCTTAACTTTTGAACTTACATTGGTGCATCTCTACTGGATCTGAAATATTGTGCATGGTGCCATGAATGTTTTTGGCTTAAAGACAGTTGTTTGGATTTAGAGTTCACTCTAAAAGTTCACTTCTCTTGTTTAATGCTTTAAAGCTTCTCTCTCTTTTTTTTCACAGAAGGGTCATGCTGTTTCAGCTGATGATAACGGTTTCTATTAATTCCACATGCTGCACCAATTAAAATCAGAGCATGTAAATTAAAATATTTGTTGTGGGTGAGTGGAAGATGGGGGAGATTAAGAGCACAAATACAATTATTTAAAGTGTGCTTCTATTCTGAAAATTGTCTCTAAAAATTACACTTGGGGGGTTCCATGTTTCTTACGTCTCAATGAGTCCTTATCAGATGTGCTCACTTTACAATAAAAAGATTTTTATTTCCTTAACTGCCAGCCTTCATGCTCAACCAGTTCTGCCAGAATCAGGCTGGGATCTTTCTATATGCATTACAACACCACTAAGAATGATTTGTTAGGTCAAAATCTACCCCTAGTTTCACCTCTACAATTCCACTGCTTTCATATTATGGTCTCAATGACACCTGTGCAAATCCACCCTAAGCACAAGGGTGCACAAAAGATAAAAAAATGGAAACCATTTTAGCAAAATCTTTTTTGCAAAATGTGTCCAGATTTTTCACGGAGAATTTTCAACCAGCTGTATTGCACAGCTTTCACAGGCTGGAGTGTAGTAAACAATTGTGTTGATGATGCACAAGAAAGCATTGTTTGGATTTTTGCTGTTCTGGTAACTGGAAAACTAAATTTCTTGATGGTTTTCAATTTTCATTTGTTCATTGTGACTAGAGTTGGCTGAACTACTGAGAATGAATATTATGAATTTAACATCTTTTTGGGTGAACAAATCATCCATAACCTGACCCTGATTTTTTTCAAATGTACTCATTGTTCATAAGTAACTGTCCAGAGAAGTTTGGATGACAAATTTTAATACATACTGAATTGTACACTTCAGCTCTTCACTAATCATTATTTGTATTATGTGTAGGGCCCTACCAAATTCATGGTCCATTTTAGTCAATTTCACAGTCATAGCATTTTTAAAATATTCAATTTCACAGTTTCAGATGTTCGCATCTGAAATTTCAGGGTGTTGTAACGGTGGGGGGGTCCCAACCCAAAATGCGGTGGTGGGGGGTTGCATGATTGCCACCCTTACTTCAGCGCTGCTGCTGGCATGGACATTGCCTTCCCAGTTGGGCAGCCAGAGAGCAGTCCCTGCTGGCCTGGCTCTGAAGGCAGCACACCCGTGGAGCTTCCTGCAGCTGGGGGAGGTTCCCAGAAGTGAGTCTGACCCAGCCCTGGGAGTGGCCCCTCAGGGGAAGAAGAAGTCCCATCCCTCCCCAGCCAGGTCTGGACTAGGAGCGGGAGTGCTCAGTAGAAGCTCTCCTCCACTACAGTAGCCAGATTTCACTGGGGAGATCAGATTTCATGGTCCGTGACACACTTTTCAGATCTGAGAATTTGGTAGGCTCCTAATTATGTGGAAGGTGCAGCTCCCCACCTTCACACTGAATCTGCATCCAGTTCAGTATTTTTATTTGTTAAAACATTTACAAATCAGGTTTTTTGTTACATGATTAAAATTGCTCAAATAGTATGTGAACCAGGGACCAAATCCTAGTTCTACTGAAGTCAACAGAATTGCTTCAGTGGGCTAAGATTTGGTGCACAGGACATTGGTGCATAACAAAATACTTGAAAACACATTTCTAATCATATAAATAAGTGTATTGATTGCTGAGGCTTTAAGAACCAGCAATTCTGTTTCCCAAAAGAATGTTATAAACATAAGTTTGAATTTATATTTTTATATGGTTACAGACACAGGTAATCTCTGATCTTTTGTAGTACAATCATTAATTGGTTCATCATCCATGGATTGAGTTCCTGCCTAATGACATGTTTTAATATACTATCTCACTACAAAATATTACATACTCTTTATACTTTTAGCAAAGTTTTTTGTTTTACATCATTACTAGAAATAAAATTTTGATGTTAGATAAGTTTCAGCAAAAGAGCAATGTTGGGGGGGAAAAAGAAGACCCTTGCTGAGATGGCTATCAATTTTTCAGAAAAAATAGAAGTAGCTTTATGAAAACTAGAGGTTTTCACATATTTTGAGAGCTGCACTTAGATAGATTGTATTCTGAAGATGTTATCCGTGTCTTCTTCACTTGAAAGAGACAGATAAAGTCTTTGTTGACAGATAGATTAGCAGAATTCACTTCTCAAGTGGTTTATTACTACTATAAAACCTATTTAATAGATGGAACTATAGCCACAAGGGTAAAAGATTGAAGAAATTCAATCAACTTTCCTCTAGTTCACTTTTTAAATCAATAGAGGGGAGATAGTCATATTGAAAATTTAATTAGAGACTCTCAGATATGGTTTATCCACAGGTCATCAAATATCAACAGATCCAGCAGAGCTATCCACCCTGTTACTCTCCATGGAGTGTGTGTATGAAATTTTGAGATGTTGACCACTTCTGTTCTGAACATAGTCACTGTTTGTATTAATAAAATGCAGGTACAATACCAGATTAACAGATAAAAATTGCTAAATATCAATGATAGTGAGAGGTTCATCTGTCAGAGTGATTTATGAAATATATGTAGGTTTAATTTGGAAAGCCTAATGCTGTATGAATACCAAACACAGTTTGACTTGCTATCTATCTATGCTTTCCTGTAGTGATATCTGCTCATCCTCTAATCTCACTTCTGAACATAGGGTTTGCTTCTCGTTCCTAGATGTCATTCTAGTGGATGCACATCAATATGTTGTGATAGTCTAATTATTTTTCCATCTTGATTTCTGAAGGGGTGAGTGAGTACTTTGAAGTAAATCTGAGGGGTTTATTTTTCATTCATTTTATTATTTCTTACGTATTGTATTCCTAACTCCCATGGTTGAAAATTCCTCTTGCTTTCTTGAAGAGGTACCTTGAAGAGGTACTGTAGGCTTTTGAGAAATTGACACACTACTTCAGCATTTGAGGCACTTTACTCATGGCACTACTCTTTCTGATATTAATTTCTCTTGTTGCAGCAGCAAGATAAACACTTCAAAAATGATTCTACCAGTCAGATCACTTTTTCATTCATGTCCCAGTCTGGAAAAAATCTTTGTCTACATTTATGGCTAGTAACATCCTTTTGCTTCTGCTGTCTCTTCTGATTGCTTCTCTGCACTTCTAATACTGGTAAAAGTCTTGTAGAATTTACATGTAAAGAAAAAATTGGCAGCATGATCAACTTCAGTACTGTATTGACAGATTGCTGTACTGACAGATTGCTCTATCTCTAGTCAAACCTTAAAATCATATACAGAAGCATAGAACATACATTGGGACTTTTATGTGGATATAAATAACATCTGTGTCTAGCCCTGGATGTGTGAACTGGTTGAGGGGTTGGTCCCAAAGTTATTGATCCAGAATCACTGAATTCAATGGGAGTTTTGCCACTGACTTCAGTGGGCATAGGATCAAACCCAATCCTTTGCATTCTCGGTAGGGTTAGCCAGCCTGAAGAAGCATGGCCAGGCACCAGCAAACAGAAACCATTTGCCTCTATGACAGACGTCAATTTCTTGAAATATCCCAAACCTTATTGAATTACACTTGGAAAGTTTAACTTAATTATTTTAGGAAACCACTGTATTGAATGCAAATATGTATGTGCTATTGTGGGATTGTATGGAACTTCTTTAAGAGGAAGACAGGATTAATACAATGTCTGGGAAGTACTGTGAACTTCAAAAGACTATAGTGAACAATGTAGCAGACAGGACGGATCTTTTGGGACAATATGTGTGAAGTGGAATTCATAAGAAGTACTTGAGAGGAGGGGAATTGCGAACTCCCACCTATGGACTGAGTCTTTGAAGCTTCTCCCTGAGAGGGGGCCCATTTGTCTGCTGATCATCTGTTATATGAGGGCAGTTCAAAGATGCAAACTGGATTCTCCAGGGATCAACAGACAAAGGAAGGACTTTTGAATAAATAGCCTGAGTTTAAACTGACTTGGCCTTCGTTCTGATCCAGCAAATGGACAGGAACTTCTGTCCAAGGGGAAGGCCCAGTCCTTAGGATGGGGTGGAAGGACGAAAACCAATCAGAGCCCTTGTGGAGATGGCGATGGATCGTGATGGGGAGGTGGACTCTGGTAAACTTATTAGCATGTGTATAGGTTCTTCTATTGTTTTTTCATACATCTTCTCTGTAATGCTTTTAGCTTAAGAATCAAATATTCTTGCATGGTAATTTGTGGCAAATGCACTGTGCAGAGTCTCTGAGAAGAGAAGTGAAGTAGGTCTGCTTAAGCTGACTGTCTTTTGTTGGGAATAACACAGTGAATAACACAGGGAACTGTTCAGCCTGGAAATACCCTGGTCGAGAGAGAGAGATGTGGGTATCCACTCAAGAGATGCAAGAGCTGGGGAGCTGGAAGCCTAGAATGGGGGCCCTTGCTGGACCACTGGAGGGAGGAAATACCTGAACTGTGACACCCTCTTTCAAAGGACATAGTGTAACACCGACAGACCCCGGTCATGGTTGGGCAAGATTGAACCTGGGACCTCTGGAGCTTGGTGCATGAGCCTCTACCACATGAGCTAAAAGCCAACTTGCTGTTGGCTAAGGCTGTAGAGCAGACTCATTTTATCTCTCTCTCTCTAAGTGGTCTCAGTGCTACTAGATGGGACAGAACTCCACACCCAGAACCATATGTGGGTTACATACTTCTAGCTGAGGGACCATGTCCTGAACTTCAGAGACTTCCAAGTTGAAATCCCAGATGAGTCCCCACTTGTAACACTGACAGACCCCGGTCGTTGGCAGGATCAAACTTGGGGCCTCTGAAGCTTAGTGCATGAGCCTCTACCGCATGAGCTAAAGGCCAACTGGCTGTTAGCTAAGGCTATAGAGCAGGCTCATTTTATCTCTCTCTCGCTAAGTGGTCTAAGTGGCCACTAGATGGGACAGAGCACCACACCCAGGAGGTGTGTGGGTTACAATAGCACCCATCCATCAGTTTATGTACTTGCATGGACCCCATTGCATCTGAATACCTTCCAACTTCTTAAAAATAGAGATTGTAATAATAGTGGCCATGATACCAGAAATATCATTACTGCTTTAGACACAAAGATTCTGGAAACATCCGCTGGGACAGTGGTGCTTCCATACTAGTCTGTGATTTGAAAGCAATGTAGACTTTTCTCTGAGCATAAATTTCTGTCTTAGAGAATCTGTACAGATGCACTAAATTACTGCTAGTTTTTTGTTTTTCTAAGGGCAAGAATAGTGCTAGAGAGTTCACAGACCAGTGTGAACATCTTCCTAAAGGAAAGTAGACTTTATAAGTGTCTTCCTTGGTTCACACTGAGTATTAAAGTGACATTCCATCTGCTGCTATGGTCACATTTATATATGTTTGCCATGAAACATAGCCTCATAACACTTTGAACAAGGCTGTTGATCATATCTAGGATAATTGCCAATCCTGCAGTATAAATGCCAAAGAGGAAAGAGGAGTTTGAAAGAGAACATAAACGAAACTTATGTTAATTCTTTGATTGCTCTTTTGAAGCTTAGCTGATATCTCTAAATAGGGTGACTAGACACCCTGATTTTAAAGGGACAGTCCTGTATTTAAGCCCTCTTGTAGGTGTCCTGACTTTTTCTTAAAAGCAGGAAAATTGTCCCATATTTTCTGTCTCCCCCACATCAGTAATTGTGGGTCCTGCTGCTGGCTGGCTCCCTGCTCACCAGCCACCCGCCCACCAGCAGTGAGTTGGGAGGTCCAATGGCCGATGATGGGGGTGGGTGTGCAAGGTGGTGGCGGGGCAAAGCTGCAGTGCACAGGGCCGTCTGCTCCCCGTGCTGGTCCATCAGCACAGCCCCTGCTGCGTGCTGGCTCTTGGCCAGCAGGGCCCTGTCCCGTTTCCAGCTGGCACAGGCTGCGTGCTACGAGCTGCGGTGGCTGGCGAGTGCGGGCAGGCACCAGGCAGCAGCCGGTTACTTGTCGCCTCTGCTGCCCACCCATTGGCCCTTTACATGCTCCCCCTCTCGCTGTCCTCTCCCTGCTTTACCCCTTCATTCCCCAGCCGCACTGCTCCTCCACACACACCCCTGGCAGGGTGCGTCCTGCTCCAGCGTTGTGCAGAGAACCAGTCCCCAGTCAGAGCGCTCAGCACACAGCTCGCCAGCAGCCTGGCCGGCAGGCACCTTCCTTCCCCCACTGCCTCTGACTGGACCGTTGCCCTGGGAAATCCCAAGACCCTCTGGCCCGGGGCGCTGGCCAGGAGGAGCCGAGCCCTGCAACCTCCAAAGCCCCGCACGGCACTGGCATGGGGAAGCCTCTCCACCCCTCAGCTAAGCTCTGGAGTGGCAGGGGGGAAGCAATTTCCAGCCTGTTCATGCTCCAATCCTGCAGGCTCCATAGCAGCCCCCCAGGCAAGGACTTAGCTTAGCACTCTCTTCATGCCCCGTCTCCCCTGCCCTGGGTCATGCCCCCAGGGAGCGTGGGGCTGCCCCATCCCATAGGCACACTCTCTTGCTGAGCCACCTCTCTGGCAGAGTTTGCTGAAGCCCCTGCAATCAGGTTCTCTGGGCCCTGGTGCACAATGCATCCTTAGGGCTTAACCCCTTCCTGCCCGCGCTGTAGCCAGGGGACCGAAGGCAGCCTGGTTATGTCAGTGACCAGTAGCAGCCTGGAGGTGTTAGCTGCCTTTTGACACTGTGCTGGCAGGAAAAGACAAGCTGCTTTCAGCCATGGGGGTGGGGCTAGGGGGCGGCAGCGGGAAGAGATGACCTCTGCAAAGACGCAGGCCAGGTTATCCCTTCCCCCCTCCCCTGCGCCTGGAAGCAGCTTTCGTCCCTTCCCTCCCACACAGTGCTGAAAGGCTACTGCTGGCCAAATTCTGGTATGACCCCTGGCAGAAATCGGGGGGGGGGGCATGTGACTTTGCATGCCCCCCCCACGTGTTGCCTTGGGAAGATGCGGCGCCAGGTACTAGAGAGGCGGGTCCATCTCAGGGGCCCAGCCAGGCGTAGAGGGTGGAGAGCGCTGGGCAGGGAGGGTCGGGTCAGTTGGTCACCCCCACTACCCCCATGCGAGAGAGGTGAACGGGAGTGTGTCTGTGTGTCACTGCTCCCTGTGTGAACCCTAAAGCTTTAAAGATAAAAAGGTAAATAAAAAGAATCCAACTACACAGTATTTCTTTTTAACAGGGGCTTAGTCACCTTGATGTAAATTTGAACGTTTGTACTGCATAGTTCTGATTAATTGCTGTAGAACTTGCTTGAATATGAGTAAATTTACCCGTATTCAGCATAGGGAAATATGGTCAACCTATCTCTAAAGATGTTGTAGAAGAAAAAGACAAGGATTGTTTTAAGAAAACATTCATCACGCACCCCTTTCAAGTAGTTTTCAGGCAGGAACTCTTTCTTCTTACATACACATAATGGGGTAGACAAATAGGTAAACATTCCCAGTGCTTAGAATTCAATATATAAGGTGCTGTGATGCGGCAGCTGCCCCTCACTGGCAGAGAAGGGGTAAAAAGTAGCCCTAGGGAGGCTGTGTTGGAGGCAGACAATTAGAGGAGGGCTGAAGGGAGCCTCCAATCAGGGCCAAGTGGGCTCATATAAAAAGGGAGCTGCAAGGCAGGAGAAGGCAGTTCTCTGCTGAGAGCTAGGAAGGATGTGTTCCTGAAGGGCCAAGAGAACTGCCAGCACCCTGGACAGAGCAGTGCTGCAAACAGGGGCTGAGGGAGCCAGAGACAGCTCCTGACTGGCTGCCGGGGGTTGCTGACTGAGGCCCTGATACAAGGGTAAAGAGGGTGCTGGAGCCGTGCTGGAAGTGGCTAATCTGTGGACTGGAGTTTGCCACTGGTGGGAAGTGGCTGAACGGTGGATTTCAGGTCCACCGGAAGGGGGAGCACAGTCTTTGGCATGGCCAGAGGGCTGTGTTGCTGAAGAGGATGCCACAGTCCTTCGAGAGACATGGGTCCAAGTGTGGGAATCATGGCAGCAATACACCACCCGAAGGGGGTGCACTCAATTGCAGAGCTAATTTCCAAGACAGGCTGAGGAGGTGCCAGAATGGTAAGCAGACCCTGTTATAGGTGCCTTATGCAAAGGAAACCAAAAAAAAAAAAACATAAAAGGACACAAATTATTTGACAGCAGAACTGAAATGCATTATATGTGCTGGAGGGTAGTGGAAATGGTAGGGAAGTAGAGCGAGTCATAAAATCTAATATTGTCCAAACCAATAAACTTTCTAGACTAAAAATCTCCCCCCCCCCCTTTTTTCAAGAAAAACAAAACAAAAAACTCTGTACTATAACTATACCCAGAGGACACTTACAATTGAATTTGAAAATATCTTATTCTTGTTCTGTTTGGAGCATTCAGGAGACATCCTCTAATTCAATTATAAGCACCCTCTGGCACACTTGTTTGTTTTTCACATATCTTCTATGTGTATTTACACAGGGTTGGGGGTTGTGCTAAAAGGGCTGGCCCTTTACTTTTTGGGGCCTTGATGTATATGAAATATGATATGCTTGGCCCAACCAGCCCTCTGCTGTCTTGTAACTGGGCCACACACAGTCACTCCCAGAAGCCTTTTTCTTGGCTTCCTCTTGCTTACAAAAATCAATTTCAGGCTTAAGTGATGCTCTCTTCGTCCAGAACCTACACGGTCTCTACTGACTGGTTTTGTAGAGGGCAATAGAAGGTGACTGTGGAACAGCATAGTAGAAGAGAACTCAATCCAGTAATTTATGTAAAAAAATAAATCGTGACCATTAATCTTGTTGAGTTTTTTCCCCTTAAATGGTTGTAATTTGACCACATTAAAGAGAACAAAGTTAGTTACATGTTTCATGTACCTGGCTAATAACATGAAAGGAACACTTGTGAAACTAAACTGGCTCTCTAGTGAAAACTTTTACAGGGATGCTGCTACTGTAGCCAGCATTCTAGCCATGTGCACACAGACTGGCTTCCTGGACTCATCCCACCTCTTCCCTTCTGCAACCTGAGGTCCTCCTTCCCGGTTGCTAAAACACAGCTATTTGTCTGTAATAGCCAGTTATTTCTCTTGTCATAGTAATATGAAGAGTTCCTGTCAGTTTCAAAGTGCCTGAGAGGCTGACCGCTGGTGTGCAGAGACAGCTGCATATATGCTGACCAGTTATTGTTTACTTGTACTGCTTGTGTGTCTGTATCTAGCTGTTGACTCTTGTCTTCTACTTAGATTGTAAGGGCAGGGACAGTCTTGTGCTGCATTTGCACAGTGCATAGCATGGTGGGGTCCTGATCCATGACCTGGGGCCCCTAAGTAATGCAATAAAACTAATTTAGAATTACTAAAGGTGGTAAAGCTCCTCTGGGGTCTTGAATTGGACCCAGGATTAATCATAAGGGTAAGGAAGAGAATTATGATAGTACCAACAGGAGGACATAAAGCCAAATACCAGTGGAAGAAACTTGAAGTTCCTGCACAGGTCCCTTGCCAATAGTTCATTTAGCTCATTTTAAACTAAATATTAAAATTAAGTGATAAATTCTTACCTCTTTCCCCTGTTAATTTTTTCACTAACTACTCTTGCATGAACTATTTTTTCATGGTGGAAGGATGTTAATCAAAATATTTTTTGCTTCTTATTGTTTGTCCATATTTTTTTATTAAACAGTTTTGATAACCTAAATAGAAGACTTTGCCCCTGATTCTTTGTCCTGCCTGATCTACATTCACCGCAAGAATGCGGGCGGGTAAGGTGGTTGCTTTATGGAGAGGTGACAGGAGGTATATTCTTGGCTCTGCCAAGGCCTGGTGATCCCCACCTCAGACTGCTTGGCTGCAATGGCCCCCTAAGGTCTGTTGCTGCTGTGAAAAACAGCAGGAGTGCAACTGCAGTCTGACTACCCTCCTCCTTCCCAGGCCACCTTCTTATTCTGGAGAATAGAATCCCCTACACCGTCTCTGATACCCAGAATCTCTTCTAGCGCTTTTACAGTGCTATACTGCAATGAAGAATTGGCATTGTGGTCTCAGTTTGCTTTCTGATAATTCCTACTTCCTGAAGACGTAACTGCTCCTCTTCACCCTCATGCTTAACATTATACTGAGGCATACATTGTTGTGCACTGATTGATGCCTTTCATGTCTAAATGTTGTCAGATACCCAAATGCAATCTATGGCAAATGCTATTGAACCCCATTGCTCAGTGGAATGAATGTAAATAGCAACACTCCCGAGACCTTATTAAATTAAAAGACTGCTCGAATGGGAAAAACGAGCAGGAGATTAATCAGTTTTGGCACCCTACCAGATAGAATTGTAAATGGAAGTTATCAAACAGATTCAGTCATAGTAATATATCGCTAACTAATTATCTGACTGTGGTAGACAAGAGCCAGGAATTGCAGGTATTTGGGTCTGAAGTTAACAGTCTGCTTCTGGATCCCTAATGTTTAAAGGACATGATTTCTGGATGTGGCTATAAAGCTTTCAATATTTTGGTAAAGATTGCTTGTGCTAGAGGGTGTCAGTACTATACAAGAGATTCCACCCTTTGCCCAAAGTGTTTTTTCACTTAGGCTCATTCACAACCAGGAGATGTGAAGCAAATAAAGCTTTAAAACTGTGCCCGTTGATTTAGACTCTGCTGCTTTGACATCTTATAAGTGCATATGCAGTATCACTTAATGAGAAGGTTATTTACATTTCAAATCAGATTGGGGGTATAGCGAGTGTGATGGTCCTATGTTCTTGCAACCATCTGTCACTAGGAATCTACTTAAAACTGCATCCTCCATAAGAAGAACAGCCAGGTCCCATCATCTTTCTGAGCAAAGAATTGAGCATAATGCCTGTTGGATGCAACTTTCATAGCAACCTGAAATGCTTTATTCAAGTGCTGCAAGAGTAAATGCCTTTGAAGGAAAGGAAATGACTCTCAAATCAAATCACTAAATGGATTTTTCTTCTCAGTCAGAAAAGTCATTTCCTGGCTTCCTGAGAACTACCATGACACCTTCCCTCCTGTGCAGGTGTATGTTAGTCAGATAAGTATCCATGTCTATTGAGAGGCAGTGTGGTCTAGTTGATAGGAGACTGGACTAGGACTCAGGGGGCCCAATCCCAGATTTGCCATTGTCCTCCGGTACCTTCAACTATATTTCCCCTTTCAGGATTTGTCTGTCTTGTCTATTTATGCTGTAAGCTCTTCAGGGCAAGGACTATCTCTTGCTATCTGTTTGTACTGGGCCTACCAGGACCTGCTCTTGGTTGAGGCCTCCATAGTATAAATATCTGGTATAGCTTTTTATTTCATCTATCCAGGTCTTAGCATTATGTTAGTAGAGAGGGACTTCTAAATATACATCTATAATTTGAAATCTAAGCTTTGTTATATTGATATATTTTTGAAACACAAAAGCTTCTAAATTGTTTCCAGTTTCTTTCTATTGTGAATCTGGATCTCTTATTAGCTATCGTTATTACTAGTGGTCAGAGAAAACCACCTCCGATCTGTTTGTTGGGTATTTTTTTTAAATAGATATTAGGCCAATCTCTGAATAGCTTTGAGATGCTAATGAGGATAAACCCGATGTCTCTAGAAATGTACATAGGCTATCATATAAGATATAAGGCCATCTAGGAGGTAAGAATAACATGATCACATGCATCCATTATCTATATTAGTGTAATCTTTACAAATAAGGAGACATTCTCCACCACTTTAATGTGATAACCTGTGGTGCTGCAGTGATATATGAAATGAAAAGAAGTGGGGAGCAAAGCTGTAATGTTCCACCTGCTGCCTTAGCTACAGAAGTACAAAAAGAACTCTGTTAATTCTATCCTGTCCCCTAATCTCCAGCCTCATCTATGTCATGATCATTAACAAAATTAGAACAATTCTACCGCTGCTCCTGCCATCACTATCAGGTCTCATGATACTTTGATATGACTTTTTGAAATAATATTCTGGTCTATAACTATTGCTATCTTTCTTCCTACTAAAATGAGCCTGCATTGCTGAAAGAGAAAATGCATATATGCTCCCAGCCTCTTCAGTTCCTTCCATCCTCCAAGTTATGTTCACCCCTGCCTGGTGAATTCATTGACTTCCTGTCAAAAAGACACTTCCGTCCTGCCAGATAACAGGCACTTCAGGACCATAATACAGCATGAGTCACTTAACAATCCATTAAATAATCACCAATCAAAAAGTGATTTTAGTGTTAGCCCCAAAACAGAAGTATATTTTTAACTACTTCCTTCACAGTTGTACTCAGTTTCAAAATAACTGGACTCTTATTAACACGTGCCTTTTATTACTGTGCTCATATTTCTTAAAATTACAGGGCCACAGTCTGTGCTGAATCCCTTGCAAACCCATTGAAGTCAAGGGATGTATATCAGAGAAATTATGTCCAAAGTGTCATGCTGTATAGAAGACTGACTGAGTTAAATCACGGAAAAATTCAGACTGTTACCATACCCTAGACTAAAGTTTCCTAACTCTGAATTTTACTTCCAGTAGGATAATGAAGTTGTTCCACTTATGGTATACAACATAATACTACAGTCTTCAATATTATGTCTCCTCCTTCAAATTCTTTTTGATGCATGTTCAGTTACCACCATGTGCTAGCTTTCTGCTCTCATTAGAGTTTCAGGTTTACATAAAATGCACTGTCTTTATCTATTGGCCTCTGTTAGCATTTTTATTTAACAGGATTCAAATCTAGCAATTTCCATATTAAATATTTGACTGTCCCCATAACAGTCTCTGCCCCATCATGCCACTCTGCCACTTCCCAGAATGGGAGGCAACGAGGAGATGCAGCCTTACCCCATGACAAACACTTCATGCCCTCTTTTGCGCCACAAATCCAAACCACCCACAGCTACTTCGGTGCTAAAAGTTTCACTTTCACCCTCCACACCCACCAACTTCTATAGAAAGATCTCTGGCACAATCAAAATTGAAAACCAGGATAAAATCGAAGAGCTAAATTTTGTATGACCCTACATGGCGGAAAGTATGGGCACTCTGTTATACTCAAGTGGAACCATAGTCCCTGTGATTGGAAATGCAGGATCTGCTAGTGAGTTGCTCCTCTGTAGGAGGAACTCATCAAAAATGAGGCAGAGAGCACATAAGAATGGCCATATTTGGTCAGATTAAAAAAGGTCCATCTAGCCCAGTATCCTGTATTCCAACAGTGGTCAATGCCAGGTGCCCCAGAGGGAGTGAACAGAACAGGTAATCATCAAGTGATCCATCCCCTGTCACCCATTCCCAGCTTCTGGTAAACAGAGGCTAGGGACATCATCCCTGCCCATCCTGGCTAATAGCAACTGATGGACCTATCCTCCATGAATTTATCTAGTTCTTTTTTGAACCCTTTGAGTAAGCCAAATCATGGCTCTGTCCAACCCCCAGTACTCCAGCCAGAGGAGAGCTACTTGCTACACTGGGAGAGGAATATGCTGCACTCACTAAAGAGCTGGCATACATTACTTTCATCCCAGTGTAACCTAGAAATTCTTGGTTCCAATGGTACTCTTCATCCCACCCCTTGCAATGGGCTATGACTTAAAGGTTTGATCTAGCCCCAAATAAATAGCACAAGGAGCAGTGTACAGATTGTATTATTCTTTTTCATTCATTTAAACACTTTTACTTTTTGAATTTACTTGCAGCTTCCATGGAATTCCTACTGTACTTCAGAATTCAGCACAGAATCACTGCAGGTGCCCTTGCTCCAGGATTTATGTCCAGCTTGCCTCAGGGTCCATGGGGCTGTAGTTATGAACAATATACAATGGAAAAGGATACTAGGCATTAAGAAAGATCTATAAGGTTGGGAATAGGTGATTAATACAGTGAGCAGAGACAAAGGAAGGCATATGATGGAAACTACAAGCACAGATTAAAAACATTAAAGGGGAGGTGAGAGAACTCAAATGTCCACTACTGATCAGTGAAGAATGAGAAAGAAAATGATCATCATACCCACATGTTTGAATGAATAACATAGCCTGCGAGCTCTTTCAGGCAGTAGAAAATGGCAGATTTTAAATGCCTCATAAAAATGTCATTGCTCCGAGTTCCATCCGCTGTGGCAGACATTGGCACTTTCAGAGTCCGTGATCAGAGTTTCCACTATGGAAAGCAGCCAAGAATATTGCTACCTGATCCCCTGCTTTCAGAATTCATTTTTAATAGGTCAGTGTTAGGTTTGTATGTTAATTAAACTCAAACAAATAACAGTCACACACATGAATGTCGAGGTGATCTTCCAGTTCTGCACCAGCTCCCTCACAAAAACAAAATACTGGTGGCAGCAACCACTCCAAGAACAGTGACATGATTGCACTGCAAGAAGTAATGCCTTTCTGACGGCCAGCAATTCCAACATATTGTCTCTGACCCTGAGGAGGCAAATGTAGAAGCCCATGATATCAATCTGACCCTTGTTTTTGGAGTAGAATTATATACTGGTGAGTAAATTTTTATTTAAGAAAGAATTATTATAGTATAAGGTAATTTTTAATATAAGTATTATAAGAGAGGCTAAAAGATAAGGGGAGAGAGCAGGGTTGAGGTAGAAGTGGCTTGCCCAAGGCCATGCAGGAAATCAGAGAGAGAGCAAGGATTACCTGGCTCCTAGCACCAGACACTAACCCCTGGAACATGCTGACTTCTTGATGCAGCCTGCTCTGACATCCCCGTGCTAGTTCTGATTGAGCTAGTGCACTAAAAATAGAGTATAGCTGTCGTAGTGCAAGTGCCAAGAAGGGCTAGCCACCCGACTATGTATCTCTCTGAGATGCTCAGGGTGAATAGCCCCTCCCACCACTGAGAAGATTAGGGATGGAAGAGACCTCAGGAGGTCATCTAGTCCAATCCCCTGCTCAAAGCAAGACCACCACTTGTGCTGCCACAGCCACATTCTCTATTTAGCGTGCTGGCTTGATCCAAACTAGTGCAGCTATGGCTCTTTGAGCTGGAATTCATACCACCAGCTGAAGTGTAGACATTCTCATGGTCTTTGCAGGGCAGATTTTTGTACCTCAAGAAGCACCAGCTCTGCAATACGGCATGATGCAGCACTGCCTCCTTGCAACACACCAAGTCTGACCTTAGGAAGGAGAACCTCTGTAATCCGGCCTGTAACACTGCTTGTCTGGAAGCAGCACCTCTGTAGTGCTTGACTGGGAGGCTCAGGAATATAGCTGCTCAGACGCTTTTCCATCATAAAATGCTATTTGGTTGAAATCCCACATCTTTGTGGACACGTTAAAATTTACACACTTCATTTTGAAACAAAATATCGAATGAGAGTGTATTGGTATTTTTCAAACAGCGCAATTTTTTTTCCCATTTTTGAAATGACTTTTTCCCCCCAATGTTATTTTTATAGAACATAAAATTTTAAAATAGTGTTTTGGGGTTTTTTTGTTTTTGTTTTTTGTTTTGTGTTTTTTAAAGTCAAAATTGGAATAAAATATTTCTACTTTGTTGAAACAATGTTTTGCTCTACCTGCAATGAATTCTTTTTAAAAATGGTTGGTTTTCATTCCAATTCGGAGTGACTCAGGAGTCTTCTCCGAGTCAGAAAATCGTCCTAGTGCACTCACTCTGAGCACAGCCCTATTCAGAAGCACGAGGGATTTAATAGGAAGGGCCATGAAGAATGGGGGTGAAAGAAGAGAAAAGGGGCAGATAAGGAATGAGTGTAAAGGGACAAGAAGAAAGTAACTATTTTGTACAGGGGTGGAAGTGAAGGAGGACAGTGAAAAAAATGCTGAGAAACAGAATGAAATAGTCCCAGGGTGGGTTGATTTCAGCATTCTATTCAGAAAGATCGTTCTGCAAAGGTTCCATAGACTATGTTCCATCAGTCTGTTCCCATGAAGGCCTATAAACTGTTATTTCATTAAGTTTCTTGGGGCCAGATGCAGTGGCCCCCGCCTTCAGTGTGCAGAGGAGTCATGCAAGGGCAAGCTTCCCTTCTTGCTCTTGCCCACAGTTGTGATCGTGCTGCCAGAGGCATGTGCAGGGGCTACTCTCTCTGTGAGACATGCACACCAGAGAGGAGTGGGGGATGATTGTCTGTGTTCCCCTCCTGTGCATCAGGATACTGTTCCCCTCCTGTGCATCAGGATACTTGGGGAATGACTGTGTCTGATTAAGCCCTAATCAGGCACAATCCCTTTCTGAGCCGTAGTGCTAGCTCACACTACCCACCATACAGGGCTGTGCCTTAAAGACAAATCTAACCCTGTGTATTTAGACATGGAAGGAGAGAGATTCACAACTGCTTAGGTGATTTGGATGCCAACTTAATTTTAAATTGGAAATGAGTGTCCAGATCCCTTAGATGGCTTTGAAAAAATCTCAGCCTGAGTCTGAGTGATTTGAAAAAGAATAGTGATAAAGCAGTCTTGCTCATCAGGCTGAAGAATGACTAAGTCCCATCACTTCATTCTACTTGCAGCTTCCATTACACTTCAGAGTACTTATTACTTGTCTTCTCTATTTTCCCTCCAATTACTTATCATGGACAGATTTGTTCAGGATCTGGTGGAGAAAACACTTCCTTCAAGGACATTTGAAAACAGAAGACTGTGTACAGAGCATGTCAAACCATGTATTTAAATGCAGAAAATTCATAGAAACACAGAAATAATAATGCTAAACTTTGTACATTGATTTGCTGCTTGGTTTGTCACTAATCACGCATTGCACCACATACAATCATTTCCCAAAAGTACCATCAATTTAATGAATTCATAACCTTTTCAGCACCTGGAACTAAGCTATTCTAAAATACAGTGGTACTACAGACAGCATTCTTCACTAGTAGGGAGTGAATAAGATTTTTTTTTCCCCCTAGGTCTAACCAATACGACTTTCCAAATCACTGAAAGAAAAATCCTACATACTCACTTGACGCTTGCACTAATAGAAGCAAAGAAAATCGTTCATCATGTTACGTACAGAAGCATTAAAAGTCTTCTGTGTACTGTGGACATGCCATCTGTTATCAAACATCAAGAACAAAACTACACTGGGCACCTTTCTTTTGTAAAACCAAAACCCAACAGATGAGTTTTTCAAAAATGAAACAATGACCTTAGCCATTCTCTAGGCCCAATAAATATTGCATTATATTCTGTCTACCAACAAAAGCCATTGCGAATGGGAATGTACCAGGAGGCTGGTTTCTCTCCTCCTGCTAGTCTGGTTTGTTTAAGGCTATTCATTTAATTTAAAATCAGCTGGGTAACTTTTTCCTGAAAACATTTAAACAATGTTTAAATCTGATAAATCAATCTTCAACTTTGATTTTTCTGATAAGCTGCATATTTATTTCCATCTACATTAAGTTGAAGGCCGTAAATTTCATTTTGGGCCACTTAATTTAATTAGCTGTTTTTGAGTTGTATATTTTGTTTACAGTTTAAATGATGGGTCAGATCTTCTGCTGGTGTAAATTGGTGTAATTCTGTTGAAGTCAATGGTGTTATATCAAGTTTATACCAGCTGAGGATATGGCCTGCTGTGACTGATATGGATTTTAGCTGCTTTATTCATAAAACCACTCACTTTCTATTATAGTGGTATGTAAATGGGAATCCCAAATCCAAACTCCTGTAAAAACCATTGTGAAAGTTGTGATATAGCTACAAACCATGATTTGGCTCCATGGCTTGGACCTCTGTAGTTTCTACACTATGTGTGTCTATCTTGCTCAAACTCTATCCCAACTCAAAACACTGCCAGTTTATTGCTGTAATTCCAATCATCAGCCATGTACAATCTGTTTTCATTAGGTTTCATCACCCTTTTCCATTTTGTTGTTTCCTCAGGCCTCCTGTAAACCTCATTTGCTTTAAAGTAGACTTTTACCAGCTGTTTCATTTTCTCTGATGTGTGGTATGTTGCTTGTCTCATGCTTACATAAATAGCACTTTGTTTGAAATATTCAGCAATGAGTGTTGCAAAGTTCATATCAAAGACAATTATTATCCCTGATTTTCTTGTGTACTTTACAGAGCCTATGTGCAAATTGTCTAAACAGTAATTTTTTATACCCAAACTTAAAGCATAGACTGAGAGTTTAAGGAAATGAAATTTTCATACTTTGGTAGGATATGCAGACAAATTATATTACTGTTCCTAGGGATCTGTAGATCAGATTGTAAAGTAGGTATCTATGGCCACCTTAGAACCAGATCTACTGTGGGTTTTTTTAAAAGCAGCAAAGAGTCCTGTGGCACCTTATAGACTAACAGACATATTGGAGCATAAGCTTTCGTGGGTGACTGCCCACTTCGTCGGATGCCCACTTTGTCGGATGTAGGGTTTTTGTATTTATTGCCAACTCTGTCTTAAATACGTGTTGAGTACCCATCACTATAGTATTGCATAGCCTAAGTTACTGTACATTTTGTGAATAGCACTGCACACCAAAGTGCTGAGTTGTAACTGCTGTATGTGGGTGTGAACGGAAAGGTTCCTAGATCACAAAAATGTAATCCTATTTCAAGAGGGCTACATTAATGTGAACTAGGAACCTTTAGTTCATGCCTACAGCATCCGCACTGGGGAGTTACAGCACAGCACTTCGGTGTGTACTGCTATTCACACCACTGTAGTGTGACTGGCAGGACAGTGTACACAAGTCCTTCACATCATGTTAGTACTAGAGAACATTATAATGGACCCTTTTCTTGACTCTCCCTAGCTCTTAGAAAGCTTTGCTTGCTATTTTTAACTTGAGTTTGAGGTTACTTGTAGCCTTGATAGGAAAACAACAGTATCTGAAGTATGCTCAGATTGGTTTTAGTTTAATCTTAACTTCTCCATTAGTTCACTCAAAGCTAAGTACACCGTACTGAGAACTTCATTCTAGACTTTGTTAGCTAGACTTTGTTAGCATGGTCTCAGTGAACAGTCCTTGGGTGAAGGGCTCTATGACATTCTATACCTTGGGGGAGTGCCCTGTAATCCCCATATCCCTCATTTATATATAATTGTGATCTTGAATATAAAGCATGCCATGTAAGGTATCAGGGGAAAGGTTATGATCTGATGAAAGTCACTCTTCTATCTAAATATGTATATCATTAGTGCATATGAAGTGATGAGATTGTGTTGTATGGTTGTCAGTAAAACATGCTGTAAGTTGGGGAATCGGCCAGATATTAGCTCCCCAGAGACAACACCAAGGAAAGTAACCAATGCCCAGGCAGGTGTCAAGCAACCACTAACAGTGATTGTCCAGCAAGGGAGTTACAATTCAGTGATTCATCTGCACAAGGCCACAACAGGGGAATTGCTCAGCCTTGCCTGGTGACTCAGAAATGCCCACCAGACATGCCTGGACTTGTGTTCTCCAAGCACATGGACTATGGGAATAAAACTGAACACAGGCCAAGCAGTGGGTCCCTTTCTCCTTCCTCCACCTATGCTGCAAGCAACAAGGACACTCAGAAGACTGAAGACTCCAACAGAGGAGACTGGCCCAGGTTTCAAGGGTGAAAACTGCGTTCTCTGAACTACAATATTCAGTGGGGTGAGAAACCGCTTAAATCTAGATGTTCCCCAGTCTAACAGGGTTAAGCGTTTAGACTGCATGCTTATATTTTCTTTTGGTAACTGACTTTTTTTCCTTATCACTTATAATCACTTACTTAAATAAAATCTGTTTATCTTTATCAGTGAGTTTGCCTGAAGTATCTGGTGAATCTGCTCAGGTTTGCAAAGGCTGGTGTATGTCCCCTTTCCATTGATGAAGCGGTGAACCAATTAATAAGATTGTGTTGCTCAAGAAAGGGTCTTGAGCAGTGCAGGATGGTATATTCCTGAGGTACAAGGCTGGGAGCTGGGGGGATTTGGCTAGTGCCTTTCCCTGTGATTCATGAGTGGCTCTGGGAGCATTCATGCAATCTAGCTGGGTGTGGGGCTTCACATGCAGTTGTGCTGATGATAACAGTGCCTGGAGGGCTTTGCTGCTTGTCACTAGCAAAGCATTGTGAGAGACAACCCACCCTGGAGAGTTAAGGGGGCACGGTGGTCCCACAGTCCCAAGCTGCACCTCGGGGATCCTGTCACAGGCTCATCTCACAGAAACCTTCCAGCTGGTACTGTTCCTGGGAGGGAGATAAACTGCATCTTCCACTAGCCACATATGATCTCTGCCTCTTTAATGCATTTTAACCAAACTGGGAAACGTGGAGGCAAGCCTTACATCCATCCAGGGGTGAAAGTAAGTCTAGTGATTTACCGGTATGCTGAGGCCAGCTCTGGCCCCCGGAAGAAGCGGGGCCTAGGGCAAAGGGGCAGGGCTGAGGGGGTCAGAGCCAGCCCCAGCCTACCCTGTAAGGTAAGTCTCCCCCCTCCTTCTCCTCCTCCTCCTTCCCCCCCACCGGGGTAGGGGTAGCAGCAGCAGCCCGGGGCTCCCCTGCTTCTATTGCCCCAGTCCATTAATTAGCCACTGGAGCCCTGGGGAAGCAGTGGGGCTCCAGAGGCTATTTAAAGGACGGGGGCAGCAGAGGCAGCTGGAGAGCTGGAGCCCGGGGCTCCCCTGCTTCTATTCAAAGGGCTGGGGCGGTAGAAGCAGGGGAGCCCTGGGCCCTTTAAATAGCCGCCAGAGCCCCGCAGCCGCTACCCCAGGGCTCCAGCAGCAGGGCTCTGGAGACAATTTAAAGGGCCTGGGGCTCCAGCCACTGCTGGGAGCCCCAGGCCCTTTAAATTGCCCCCTGGGGAAGCCGGGCTGCCCCAACAGGGTGCACCGGCTCTTGCCGGTATGCTGTACCGGGGCGTACTGGCTTACTTTCACCTCTGCATCCACCTAACCCTTGACATCAAGGATCTAGTGCAGGGTTTCTCAAACTTCATTGCACCGCAACCCCCTTCTGACAACAAAATTACTACATTTTGGCACTGCTAAGAATGGAGATCCCAAGGTTATTCTTAAACATTCAAACAGCTAAGATATCCTGGATGAATCGGGAGGGCTCTCATGTTGGAAACTAGCTGGAACTATTAAAATTCCTACATAAGACACCCGTCCTTTTCAGAGTGTTCTTTCTTGTCTTGATGTTTTCAGTGTGCTTCCCAGAAGACAGATCCCTGATTATTCAAAGACCTCAGCCTGGTTGTCACTAATGGTCACATGATATTCTCCACATGGTATTACACAAAGTCTGCCACAAGAGAACGCAAGTCAGTTAGTATGACTGAGCCTTCCCTAACTGATAACAGGTGCTATTCTAAGTAGTCCTGTTTCAGGCCTGTCACAACGGAGCAACTAGCAGCTGACACATTCTTCAAATCTTGCTGCTGAACACACAGTTCTTCTGGTATGTTCCCATTTTGTATTTTTAGCTCAATTGTCCCATATTTTTAGGCATTTATATTTCTGACACCTTTCCCAGAGAATTTACTGTAAAATCTGCACAAAGGTGTCATACACTAAAATGTGAAAATGCCCCACACAGCATATTTTGTCCAGTCTCACTGGATTGTTTCAAATTAAGTTTCATGTTAATTGTTCAGTGGCTGAAAGTGCCTCATGAGGACATAGTGGATTCCACTACTTGCTGAACAATACTTTCAAACTCCTTTTATACTGATGAATAAAATCAAGCAATATTTTTAGTGCAATTGGTACCTGATTTACAGTCAATAACTAAGCTAGATTTTGGAGAGTCAGGAAACAGGGAGAAGGAGGGGTTGCATGGGGCACTGGGGGGGCAGTCAGGGGCGGTGGGTCCGGCGGCGGTCAGGGAGCAGGGGGTGGTGGATGGGGCAGGAGTCCCGGGGGGCTGTGGAATGGGGGGGTTGGATGGGGTAGGAGTCCCGGGGGGCCATCAGGGCGCAAGAAGCAAGGGGAGTCAGACGGGTCAGGGGCCACGCCTCACCTGGCTGTTTGGGGAGGCACAGCCTCCCCTAACTGGCCCTCCATACAATTTTGGAAACCCGATGTGGCCTCAGGCCAAAAAGTTTGCCCGACCCTGAGGTACAGTCATCTTACTCCTAGGATCACCTACCTGACAGTTACTGTCATTAGTGAGACAAGATGGGTGAGGTAATATATTTTAGTGGACCAACTTCAGTTGGTGAGAGACGAGCTTTCCAGTTTGCAGAGAGCTCTTCAGTAAACTCAAAAGCTTGTCTCTTTTACCAACCGAGGTTGGTCCAATAAACGTATTACCTCACCCACCTTGTCTCTCACCTGGCACTAACACTGCTACAACAACACTATATAGTTAGTATTGTTGGTATTGGTACAATCTTTCCTCTTGTTGACCATTCTCTTACCTTCTATTGTTCCTTTTTCCATTGTTGTATCCTGTTTTACTTGATTTTCATCCTGCTCAGTACTAGAATCAGGCACGGAGATTACATGAGCCTCTCTGAACTAATTTCCCCAAATTACTAATTTAAATCTCTTTTAATCAGTTGTGTCTGCATCTATCTGAGCAGTCTATTTCCCTTCCTACTCGGGTGGAGTCTATCCCATGTGAACAGTCCTTTGTCTCCCAGTAGTCAAACATCCCAAAGCCCTCCTTATAGTACCATTGACCATGTCATCTTTGGATCATCATAATCTTTTCTCACCTTTGCTCTTCTCCTCCAGGGACAGGTAGAATCCTACTGAAGAGCACTTGAGCATCCATTTTTTAAGTGTCTTCCCCAACCTGGCATAGTCATCCTGGATTCTCCATTAAGAATCTAGCAGTATCATTTGTTCTTCATGTGGGAACAATCAGTGGATTTTTTTTCTGTTCCTATTCAGATCCAGTTCAGCCTCAGGTCTGCATCCTATGTTAGCTCCTGGCAGACAGCACACCTCCTGTTCTCCAGATCAACTCTGGTGACAGACCTGTCTATTCTTCTTAGTAGAGAGTCCCCAGTCATGTGACCTGCCTTTTCCTGGTGTTGGTGCAATTCTTTGGCCTTTCTCCTTCTGTTTTTTTTTTCTGTCTGCAAGTCATCTTGTCTTCTGTTCTCACTTGCAATCTTTTTGGAAGTCATCCTCTATGCTCCTGGGCCTCTGACTATTTTCATTAATTCTTCCCCTCTTCTTGTAGGACTAATCCTCTTCTCTTCTTCCTTGCTCTATGATCTTCTGTTACTGCTTGCCTCTCCCTTTCATTTTCCAACTCAGCAAACCTATTCCTTAGCTGTACTTCTCCTTCCCTAGTCAGTCTCTTCCTCTGCCTTATTCTCATAGTCACATGCTTCCACTGGCTCCTTTCTTCATCCAGCAGTCTCCGCTCACAGTTCTCTGGTCGAGCATGCATCTGCAAGCCTTGAGCTTTCCCTTCAGCCTCCTCTCTCATTCCCTCCATCATCTACTCAAATCCCCAACCATAGTTTCTAACTGCATCTCCAAACTTCTGATCTTTTCTATCAGGTCTATCAGGTGGCACTTTGTACAGATGAAGCAATTTTCAGATACCCCCTGATGCATCCGATGAAGTGAGCTGTAGCTCACGAAAGCTTATGCTCAAATAAATTGGTTAGTCTCTAAGATGCCACAAGTACTCCTTTTCTTTTTGCGAATACAGACTAACACAGCTGTTACTCTGAAACATCTCTAGAATAAAGTACATCCTGCAGCTTCCACATCCAGTCATCTTCATTGGCACTTCCATTCCTCAGTTCATTACCACTGTTGCCTCTCTGGCTATCGTAGACTTCTTTACTAAGCTCCTGTGAATAAGGAAAAAAAATGCAAAATCAAACCAAAAACAGCACACGCATCGTCCCCTTTCAAACTCCCCTCTTTTCAGCTCTGTTTGCTGGCTTCTGTGTTGCAGGCTGGCCAGCTGGCTGCCTTTAGAGGCCTGTTGACTAGGAAAGCGCCTCCCCCTAATCAAGATTCAGTTGTGGTGAAAGGCTCTGCTTCTTTCACAACACACTGACCCCTACCAGACTTTGCAAACTGAAAACAAACCAGCAAACAGACAAACACACCCCCAAGAACTCCCTCACTTCCCCTAAGGAACAAGGGTTTACCTCCCTGCTCCACTAATAGATCTCCACTCAAACGCCCCTGTTTTCAGCTGGTTGCTGGCTCCTGTGCTGCTGCTCCTGTTGTTTATTTAGGGCTAGATTTTGGCATTAGACCCCTGAGCCAGGAGTGGTTTATAAACTGCACCACCAGTCAGAGTAACCCCAGGACCTACTGTGACGCAGTGACTCACCTCCATGTCACCATGCCTCCCCTGCTTTCTCATTGCTACTGGTGGAGGGGTTAATAATGTACAGAACCAGCATTTCTTTACCATCCTTCCCATTCTGACTCAGCTACTCTGGCCAGAGAATAAGGGAGTGGGGATTAACCCCACTGAATCCTATGTGCCTGGACCTGAGGTCTGGCTAGTCCTCATTGGAGTGTAATGTTAGGGTTTCTTACTTCCTCTTACTGCTTTGAGACTAATCTGGGTCTCAGTCTAGCCATGAGAAAGGGAACTTGTCTTACTCTTTCTAAAGCCGCAGGCACCACAGGAATAAACAAGGGTAATAATTCGTAGAGAAGGTGGAGATTATGATGAAAGATATAATTTCATTATGGAAGTCAGGGATTCTATGACTTTAAGAGACCTCTGTGACTTCTTTGGCTTCAGCTTCAGCCGAATGCCCCAGAGCAGTGGGGCCCACAGCTGTCAGCCACCGCGAGTGGTGGGGGTCCTGCTGCTGTCAGCTGCCACGGCGGGGGGCTGGAGCTCCCCAGGGCATCGGGGTTTGGGCTGTCAGTCCCCTCCCATGCAGGGCTCAGGTTTCAGTTCCCCTGGGCAGTTGCGCTTCCCCTCCTCCCCCCCATTATTTTTAGTAAAATCAGACAGGTCACAGGTGCCGTGAATTTTTGTTTATTGCCCGTGACCTGTCTGTGACTTTTACTAAAGAATACCTGACAAAATCTTAACCTTTAATTATGATGTATGCGCTATGTGAAAATCACTCTTTGAATGGTACTTTATTTTAATTACAATGGGTTTATTTACACAGAAATCACCAGGTAAACATCTTATTGTTCTCAATGCTATTTATATCTTTTTAATTTAAAACAAATTGCAGCAACTGCTTCTGTTGATGGTTGCTAAAGCATCCTGGGAGGATGGGAGTAAATGGGCTGGATTCACCACCATCTTACTCTAGTTTTATGCTAAAGCCAGTCCATTGGTTACACTGGCCTAATGCTGAAGTAATGCAGCAGGGATAGCTATAAGCATATAGGCAGGTCTTGTATTAGGATTTATAACCACAAATTAGAGACCTGCTTCAATGAGGTGCTGAGTGCCCTCAACTCCCAGCTGACATCCATTCTCCTTCCAGAGAACCTTAATCCTCAACATCTTTACTAAAGTGATCTCATCCATGGCATCTTAACTACGGGATACAAGATTTTTGGTTAACCAGTCACATTCCCCTAAGGTACCCTCTCCTCAAGCTCCAAATACACATATTCGTGTGCTAAATTAGCCACAGGAGAGAGACTAGCGAGTCTTGAACATCTATTCAAAATAAAATGAAAGCAGGAAAAAAAAGTTAATTAAAACATTTTTATATAAGGGTAACAGATTTCAGTCAATGTGCACTCATTAATTCATACTACTTTCTATTTCCATGCAGTAGTTCATTAATTTTGGATTTAATTTATTGTATGTTTAATTTTCTCACCCAAAAGAAGATAATGAAGAGCAATTTGAGTGTTTCCACTTTTTCATTATTAAATATATATATATTTTCTGTGTAGACTGCTAGACTGAATAATTCTACAAGAAGACACAAAGAGTGGGATATTTCACCATAATAAAGAGATAAAAGTTTTATAAACTAACTATCTTTAACTAATTTACATAAAGCTAAAAGTTCACTATTATCAATTAAAGACAGGGCAAATAATCCCCATTTCTCATGGTAATCTAAGTAAATCATTTGATAACTCAAGTTCTTATTTATAATACTTGACATATCAAATACTTAAAAAAACCCTACAAAATCCATTAGGAAAGGGATAGCTGATAAGACCATAGATATCATAAGGCCACTATATTAAATCAATGGTACACACACACCTTGAATAATTTATGCACCCCATCTCAAAAAAGATATATTAGAATTGTAAAAGGTACAGAGAAGAACCACAAAAATGATTAGGGGTATGGAACTGCTTCCATATGAGGAGAGATTAAAAAAACTGGGACGTGTTAGAAAAGAGATGACCAAGGGGGATATCATAAAGGTCTATAAAATCATGAATGGTATGAAGAAAGTGAATCAGGAAATTTACTTCTTCACATAACATGCAGGCAGCAGGTTGAAAAAGAATATAAGGAAGTGTTTCTTTATATAATGCACAGCCAACCTGTGGAACTTGGGATGTGCCAAGGGATGTTGTGAAGGCCAAAAGTATAATGCGGTTCAAAAAAGAATTTGGTAAGTTCATGGAGGATAGGTCCATCAACGGCTATTAGCCAAGATGGTCAGAGATCCTACCATGTGCTCTGGGCATCCCAAAGCCTCTGACTGCCACATACTGGGGCTGGACACTGGGATGGATCTTTCAATGATTGTCCTTTTCTGTTCATTCCCTCTGAAGCATCTGGCATTGGCCACTGTCAGAAGATGGCATACTGGGCTAAATGGACCGCTGGTCTGACCCAGTATGACCATTCTTATTTCTGTTTTGTTCTAAACAGTACCCCTCCTCACAACTACAAATATTAGGAAGAAAACTGTAATACATGGAAAAATATCAGAACAATAAGACTGAACAAAGCATGACCTGAATGAAACACAGAGGTAATAAAAACATGAGGCTTAGGGTTCCATCCTACAGTTCTTACTGGGGCAAAACTCTCATTCATTGATTCTAGTTTTGCCTCAGCAAAGACAATGGGACAGATTTTCTGGATGATCCAGACAGATTCTGGTGCAAATGACTCGTGGAGAAGTCCCTTTGAAGAATTGAGCTCCCTACGCATGTAATGTTGGCCAATTTCTGTGCCAGCCACCTGCCCAATCCTGGCATGCTTGGGGTATGGTGGAGCTCATCTAAACTATGCTGGTCATCCACTGGCAGTTTCCCATGGACCTCCAGGCTGCTCTAACTGACTTGGAGCTCAGACACACGGGAAAATTGATCACTGAGTGCTCTGTTTTGCCTGGCACATATACAGGTTCATAGTGGAGGTGAGAGCAGTCTTAGTGCAGTCAGTGCAGGAGCCAGGCAGCCTTGCAGACCCTGCACTCATGAGAGCAGTGCTGTCTCCTCCTTAATCCCCCAGGGGTTTATGGAAAGGGAGGTAGAGGAGATAAAGCAGAGCTGACCATCCAGATATATGGAGGAGACAGCTGCACCACACGCGGGGTTGTAGGTATAGCTGTGTGCAGCTTGTGAGACAGAGGACTTCCTAGTGTTCCCCCTCGGGAGAGACAACTCCATGCTGTCTCCTACAATTGGCTGTGCTGTTGCAGGAAGTAAAGCTTCATACAGGTAAAATAACATGGAAATTAGACAGGAAACATTTCTGTTCTAGAGTAACAGCCGTGTTAGTCTGTATTCGCAAAAAGAAAAGGAGTACTCGTGGCACCTTAGAGACTAACCAATTTATTTGAGCATAAGCTTTCGTGAGCTACAGCTCACTCCACAGTATGCATCCGATGAAGTGAGCTGTAGCTCACGAAAGCTCATGCTCAAATAAATTGGTTAGTCTCTAAGGTGCCACAAGTACTCCTTTTCTTATTTCTGTTCTAGTGCATCAAGCAGCCGAATGTTCCTTTTCACATAAAAACACACACAATTTGGTATTACAGTATGATCTTACCATTCTTATTATCACAAAAGTAACATTTTAGAGCTGGGAAACATCCCCAAACAAATCTTAACATAAAATGTTAAGAATTTTAAAATTCAATGTTTCTGCATAGGCCTAGTAGCTACAATTTGCGTGGTAACGGATAGGTGGATGAGTAGATAAACACATGACTGGAGTATGTGAATATTAGAGGTGACTGTCATTTCAAAGACATTATCTGTCTAAATTGCTAGCTGTGAATTCTAAAAATAAGCTTCTGTCTGCATCTCTGGTTTTCACAGAGAGTGCTCCGCAGCCAACATATTGCCAAAGCTTCAAATCCCATAGACTTTCCCCTCATGTCTGGGAATACCAGCACTAAGAAACTAAACTGATGAATGTTGAGTTTATAGAATATCTGACTCTTTCATCAAATGCTTGTTTAGGATGATGTACAGAAATAAATTACATCTAAATATACTATACCTTTATCTTCAAAATACTGTGGAAAAACAATAACTCAGAATACAAATATCCTATAGAACTCCACTGCCCAGAATGTACATTCCCCTGTGAACTCCTGGATGTCTTTTTGCTGTTTCATCAATTTGTTTTGAATTGAAAAAGAACTTGTCAGTCAAACCAAACCTTTTGTTCTTGATTTGATTTGGAAAAAAATATTTTTACCTTGCAGACAGCAATGAATTACATGAGAATAAGATTAGGTGTGCCTTTTTTGAACCTCAGCTTCATGCTTAATATGGCTTCTACCTGATCTTTTTGAAATCCAGGCATGAAAAATGCACCTTAGTTTTTATAAGTCATTGTCAATGGCTTAACAAGATATTTAACCAACTGCAACTAGAGGTGAGGAATAGGGGCAGAATTTTATTTTGTGAAATATGATGTTTTTTATATTTTATCCATTTTTCTCTTATCTGCGTTTCATCTTTCAACATTTCTAATTTATCTGAATTTTGGATATATCCAGCTGTCTGTAATTAATACACATACTAAAAGGAGTTACACAGAAAATTCGTTTTCTTGCTTGAAGATAGTATCCAACTTCAAAATTGCCAAATTTTGCCTGAATCCTGATTTGTTCGCCAAAATTTGCCTTAGCTTTATTTGCATCATTCCTGTTGAGTGTTTGTTAACTTGTTCACATATGAATTTCAGACTTTTTTGAACTGTAACATTCACAAATTTATGGTTTGATCACTTATAGTCACCTATAATATGTGAATATATTTATATTCATTCTGACTCAGGTTTGTTTTATTAAGTTATATTGATCAGGTAATATGGCTAGTTATATGAACATACTCATATATCCGGTTGTATTGGGGTATCCAAGTGAATGAGACAAGACAACTTTTAAAGTTTAATCAATTTCAATACAGCAGAAGTCTTCACACAGCAATGTGTGAGAGTCTCTATGCACCGAACTAATAATAATTGCCTTCTAAAAATGTTAGAACAGTATCACTTAGGAGGCAGCATCAGGCACCTGAAAGTTAAAAAATGCCAGATTTAAAGTTTACCATGCAACCTAAATTCTTCCCCCTTATATGTCTGTGTTGTGCACTGAATGAGGCAGAGGTTCTGTGGAAAAAATAGTATGTGAGCATGTAATTAAGGATTATATTATAATGCATACGCACATGGAGGCAGAATTAAAATTGCACAGACAACCATAAATCTAGCTGAAATAACTTTATTTTAGCCTCAATGTTTTGTATGTAATTGCCTAGATTTTTTTTAAAGGTAAAAATAAATTCTGTTATGTACAGCTGTAACAATCACCTTATTATACATGAAGAGCATGGTTTGACTCCTGAATCTTCAGTTCCACAACACACACTCCTTTCACTTGAGCTACAGATCCAACTTCTTTAGCTGACTGCAGAAGAAGGCTGTTATCCTGGGGAGAGTGGATGGGAGATGGCCATTAGGACCAAGTTCGGGGTCCAGGAGACCTTAGTCTGGCTCTTGGAGGACTTCCTAAAGGAAGGGATAGGCTGTTGGGGTCATGTAATGGGTCTGGGGGATGGTTGGTGGGAGTGCAGCCTGATTCTCTTCTCCTAACCTTGCTTCAACAGCTCCCAGGGATTCCCAGTGCCGTATTTGCTACAGCTGCTGCTTTGGCAATGTAAAGGGCCTGCCTGTTGAGAATACTCATGTTATGATTTTATTTAGGTCAGACTGCCAAAATCTTCCTGAGGAACACAATTAAGAAGAGGGGGAAAAGGCCATTTTAAACTATTTATTATCTAGTAAAATCTGAATGGAATGTCATGGAACAAAGACAAGGCACTTTGCTATCCTGCGGGCTTGACCTCACAGATTTTCAAAGGCCAGCTAAAACAATGGAGGTGCTAGAGCTTCCCAAAGAAAAGACTTCAAACTTGCATAATGGTATGAGTGTGAGGCAACTTAAATAGATGGGTTGCTTCCAGCACACTCCCTATAATAAAATAATTAATAATTGAATAGAGAAAAAGGAACGGGAATTCCCATAAATGTCAATAGAAGTTCTATAAACTGAGAATTGGCAGTATCAAGCCCTTAATTCATTTATTCATGCCTTTGTCACCTCCCAGTGGACTACAGCAATGCCATATACTGGGCATGAAAACTTCAGCGTGTAGGAAACTCCAACTAGTACAAAATGTTGCAATGCTTCTCCTTAGCAACACAGGCTACTGTGAGCACATCACACCAGTCTTCTGCTCGCTATCCTGGATTCCCATAGACTTCAAATCAAGTTCAAGGTTGTGGTCCTTATCTTCAAAGCATTCCATAGCCTGGGCCCAGGATACCTAAAAGACCTTTTAATGCGCTGGGACAAAGACTGTGGTTGACAACTTTGCTTCTCTGGCACAATGGAACCCCCAACAATCGGAGTAAAGCTCTCCTGTGTGAGAGACAGAATGTTCTCCAAGGGTTGCCAAGACTGGAATGAACTGCATAGGGAACTATCGCAAACCTCACTGCTTTCCATGCCAAGTGCAAGGCACATTTCTTTGACCTTGCCTTCTCTAATATAAACACATAGCAACAGGTATATTTAACCAAAAAACAAACCAAAACCCTACCATAACAAGACACTCCACTCCACATGCTTCTATTTCTGGGGAGAGGATGAGAGAACAAACAACATGTGACAGATGTGTGGTCATGTAGCTTAATGCGCTGCTGGAAGGTGCTCAGATATTCCAGTGATGAGCATGGTATAAAAACCTCTTCAGGACAGAATTGCGTTTGGAAAGTGCTTTGAAGATGAAAAGCTCGATGTAAGTTCTAAGTATTATTATTGGCATTACCTTGTGCTGCTGCTACTCATAGCTTAATTAATAATAGAGATGAGCCATGATCTGGAACTCTAGCTGTAGATTCACCTTTCTTGGTTTTGCATCCAACCATATTGAAAACCAAGAAAAGGCCAATTTCTACTATTTGTGGTGCAGTAGCACCTACAAGCCCCAGTCATGGACCAGAACCTCATTGTGCTAGGCACTATATAAATACCAAACAAAAAGACAAACTCTCTTTGGAGCAGGAACTTTTTCTATTCTATTCCATAGAGGTTCATATACGATGCTCATCACTGTAGTATCGGAGTGCTTTCCAGTAGAGCATTAAGCAATATGGCTAACATCTGTTATGTGCTTGTTCTCTCATCATCTCCCCAGGAGGGAAAAGTGCACTGGAGTGTTTTGTTTTGCAATTTATATTTGTTTTGTGATACATACACACATGTGCTCTGTGTCTGTTAGAGAAGGCAAGGTCAAAAAAATTCAGCTTGCACTTGGAATGGAAGGTGGTGAAGTCTGTGATGGACCCTAGTTTCTGGGGAGTTCATTCCGCAGTCTTGGGGCAGCTCTTGAGAAAGCTCAGTCTCCTGCACAGATGAACTTTACTTCCTGAATGCAACCCCAACCCCAGATACCTTCCCTTCTCTTGTAGCCCCCACTTACAACCTTCTGCAAGAAGAGTCTATAGGCTTCCACCTCTTTTTCGAGGTGGAGGTGGGAGCTGTCAGGTTAGGTCTATGCACATGCACTCATCTGCAAACAGATGCAAACTCTATTTTTCAATGAGATCATGAAAAGCCATGATGCAGCAATCTCATATGAAATGCTGATCCAAATTCTCCACTGATTTACATCTTGTGAAATCGCATGAAAGATAATAAGGTCGATTAGGCTGTAAATCTGCTCAGAATTTAGCCTGGTATCTTTATGGTACTAGTCGCATCAGTGTTTCCAAACCTTGAAACTAGATGCAAAGGTCCATCTTATTTATTACTTAAATAAAATATGGAACATACCATTAATTTCAGGAGCAAACCAAGGAGGATGTTAGCTGGAAAAAAAGGACAGAACTGAGTGGCAATGTGGCAAATAGGTAGCTCAAAATTTAATTATTTTGTTTAATGTATCAGTCATCTTCTTAAATATATGTAAACAAATATATTTTATTTACTGCATTACAATCTATCTCAAATAATTGAT
This sequence comes from Natator depressus, assembly GCF_965152275.1. Classification (NCBI taxonomy): domain Eukaryota; kingdom Metazoa; phylum Chordata; order Testudines; family Cheloniidae; genus Natator; species Natator depressus. The sequence continues at coordinate 30,584,949 of NC_134238.1, forward strand.
GAGACTGTTTTCCAATAAGCTCTTCAGCAAAGTTGTCTTCGTTATTAAATCTCCAAACCATTCAGAATATATTGCTTTATGCCTTGGAAACTAAGGGCATGTCTACATGGTGTAGTAATAAGCTCTGCAGGGTGTGATTTCTAAAGCACACTAATGTTTTGTGCATTAATTGATTCCATGTAGATCCTGCTGGTGCACTTTACCATAGTGCTGTTTGAAACAGCACATTTAACACACACCAGCAGGGTCTACATGGACCAGTTAATGTGAAACATGTGAGTGCGCTTTAGAAATCACCCCCTGCCCCACTGTAGAGCCCATTGGTGCCAACTGACAAAGAGTTCACTGTTCATTACAAGCAAATCCTATCTCAGACCTGACAAACTCACGACATCTAATATATTGCTTTCATGGTATTTATTCATAAAGGGTCGCACATGAGATCTCTACTGAAAGTTTGTAACTTATCAATACTTAGAATCATGGCAAGAAGTGTGTATGGATAATATTTAAGGAACAATGTAACTCCATTGAAAATGATGCCCTTATGGTGTTGGAATGAAAATGTGTCACCAGGGAAAAATATGTCTCAGTGATGGCCCATTCAAGCAGGAGGGAGATATCACCAATCCCTGGCTAGCCAATTATGTAAAGTATTGCTCCATTGTCTACCAACCCAGAAAAGCCAATGGAAAACCATTAAAGAAAAACTATAAATACTGAAACCACTTAGAAGTGAAGAGGAATGATAGAACAGTGAGGGGAGCACCCTCTCTACGAATGAAGACAAAAAACTGATTCGGCATATCACAGGGTAGAGAGAGACTCTCTGGACCCATTCACTGAGGAGGTCCCTTGATGAGCAGGGTGTTTCATGAAAGGCTGCATCCTAACTCCTTGGGACTAGCAAGTGCTGCAGAAGACTGAACTTTGGGGTAAGAATCTGCTCTATTAGCGAGTAAGGGTAACAGTTAATAAGTGTAGGCTCTAGTTCATGTTTTATGATTTTATTTTATATGTAACCATTTGTTTCCGTTGGTCTTACAACTCTACTAAAGCAAGTGTGGTAAGCTGGCCAGAGCAGGACATCAGGAATCAGGACTCCTGGATTCTATCTCTAATTGTGCCAGTAAATCACTGCATGCTCTTGGACATGTTGCTTAGCATCTCTGTAGCTCAGTTTACCTACGTATATGTGAAATAGGTAATCACATTTTTCAGCCTGCCAGGGCAGCTCCAACATTTCACTTCTGCATTGTATATTTCTAAAGCGTTTTGAAATCTTTGAGTGAAGTGTAAAGTAAGAATAAACCTTTGCCAGACTTTTGGGAACTAATGAATTTGAAGTAGATTAGATGATGTCGTTGTTGCTAGTGGCTTAAGTCAGCAATCACCTCCTTGTTCTAAGTTTTGACATGTTTTTGGTAACTGCAGTACACTGTATGCTCTGAACTTGTGGTTTGCAAGATCAGGCCAGATCATATTTTGCAAGGGTGGCAATATAGACCTTTCATGAGCTGTTGTACTTAGTGATGGGACAAAAAAGTAAAGAACTTCTAAGACTCAGCATATACAGTGGCTTGCAAGCTTTATATTTAATTACACAGATTGATCCTGAATCCCAACAGTTTACATAAGAGAAAGGGGAAAAAAGTGTTTTACCTTTTTTATTATGAAATGTACACACTCCTTTGTATTTGAACTATATCTTAACTTTACTATATATTATAATCAGGTGGTTGGGTTTTTTAATGGTAGGTCGTGTTTTGTAATAGTATTCATACGCGCATGACAGTATCTCCTCTGTGTCCTCTAATTTACCAGGCTGTGCCAGGACAGTTGAGCAGTCTTCTAAATCTTTTCTATTCTATTTTATCTGGCAGCTTCTGAATTTTTACAAATAAAGCTTTGTCATGTACTTTGCCTTATGCTGCCATCATGTTTGTTATAATAGTAACAGATTCTGCTCCCTACTGTCTGATGGACTTGGATGTGTTCGGAAATGGTGATCTAAGACTTATTTCAATAAATACCTATTCCACATGATAAGCCATATGCAGAGGTCATGATATACCCCAGAGATAACAGCACTTTGCCTCCAACCTGTTTTCCAGTATTTGCACTGTCTGTTCTGCTTATTACCACAACTTAATAGATATGTTGACTATTAGTTCCAATAGAATAATAACAAATAGAAAGCAAAGTCTCTTGTACGCTTCACAGATTTTTACAAATCAATTATGTACTTTCCAAACTACCTTTTTGATTTGTTACCCCCACCTGAAAATTTATACAACATTAGCTATAGTCTGTCATAGACTTCACAGGCTCTTTGAGTGCCTTATCTATTTGTTCTCTGTGCCTCTGTTTTCTGGGCTGGATCCAATAACCAGGGTCAATGGGCTCTAGATCAGACCCTACATCCTTTAAGCAGATATTTCTGCACTCTAACCAACTGAGATCGCTGTAGAACTACGACTAACTGTGAGATCTGATGTGTTCCAATATCTGCCTTTGGAAAAAGCTCTCATTTCCCTAATAAATGCAGAGTGAAGCCTATTTTCCTTCCACAGATCAACTGCAATTATGATCTCAAAGCCTTATGCATTAGTATCAGATGGAAAGGGGAAGGGGCTTAAGGATACACATTAGAACTCTTGTAAAAGTGTAGATTCCAAGGAGTCTGTATTCTAATTAGTGATCACATAGAATTCATGTCAGGTTTCAGAGTAAAAAGCCGTGTTAGTCTGTATTTGCAAAAAGAAGAGGAGTACTTGTGGCACCTTAGAGACTAACCGATTTATTTGAGCATAAGCTTTCGTGAGCTACAGCTCACTTCATCGGATGCATACTGTGGAAAGTACAGAAGACGTTTTTATACACACAAATCATGAAAAAATGGATCATTATTACTACAAAAGGTTTTCTCCTCCCCCCACCCCACTCTCCTGCTGGTAATAGCTTATCTAAAGTGATCACTCTCCTTACAATGTGTATGATAATCAAAGTGGGCCATTTCCAGCACAAATCCAGGTTTTCCAGGGGTGGTGTGGGGAGAAAACCTGGATTTGTGCTGGAAATGGCCCACCTTGATTATCATACACATTGTAAGGAGAGTGATCACTTTAGATAAGCTATTACCAGCAGGAGAGTGGGGTGGGGGGAGAGAAAACTTTTTGTAGTGATAATCACCCATTTTTTCATGGTTTGTGTGTATAAAAATGTCTTCTGTACTTTCCACAGTATGCATCCGATGAAGTGAGCTGTAGCTCACGAAAGCTTATGCTCAAATAAATTGGTTAGTCTCTAAGGTGCCACAAGTACTCCATAGAATTCATGTAAGGCAACAAAAATGCTTGGCGAGTATAGAAAAGGGACAAATTCCTTTAACTCTAGTTAAATGTTTCACAATTCATATCAGTCATGTCACAAATAATTTTTTCAACATTTAGCACACACCAGGCAAATATAAGAATGTTCTTCAACCATGAAACCACATTACTTTGCTCATTACTTAAAAATAATAATTCTCTATATACATGGAATCTGAATTGCTTTTGAAAACACTCCAGAGGAATTTTCAGCTAGCTCCTTAGGCATGTATATCAGATCTGGGCATTGCTAATTCACAAGAAAAAATGGGACATCTTTGTTCAAATAAAAGTATTATCATAATCCTGGAATGATGCTGCCAGCTATGCCATTTTCAGCATACAACATGGTTTTCTTTTGAAACGAATGAAAACCTTCCCTAATATGATTACATTTTCAGGAACATTTGTCAGATAGAAGGCAAGCCAATTAGGGATTGCTTTATGATCATCTATTCTAGTCCAGTCTAAATCATCTATAAATATTACCAAATAGTTCCATTTAAATTCTTATCTGCTACTGTTGCTTTAGGTCTTTCACAGATGAATTTTTTCCAGAATAAAGAGTTGAAGCCTTTAAAAAAAACAACTGAGTTACAGCAGTTGAGGTTATAGTCTGTAATTTGCAATGTCCTCTCATAACCTTAGTAGCTACTAAATGAAAACTGTTATCTAATTCATTTGTCACTAAAGTCTGCTTTGCACATATGAAGGTCATAAACAAAACAAAACAGATAAGCCAGCCTAGCAAAATTTGGCCAGAGTGGTCTGCTTGCTGTGGGTTTCATTAAAGCATAGCTGTTCTCACCGCTATTGCTAGGGTTATGCCAGTGTATCTGAGGAGTTTATAACTGAAGAGAAGTGCAACCAAAGAGGTTATTGTACTGGGTTCCTCAAAGAGACTGGACTCTTTGCCAGATTGAATAATTTGAATAAGAGCACTAGAATACTAAGCACTTATTGTAATGGCAGGACAAATTAATAAGGCTTTCAATTTTTTAAGAGTGATTGAAGCAGAGGGGAAATTATCAACCCACTGATGGCCACTAACGACACTCCACTGTCTCAAACCAGTAGCTGAGTCTTGTCCAAACCACAAAATTCAACTGTTGCTGAAAATGGCTGCTAACAATAGTTACAGCTGACCTGATGCTACTGGACACGGTTCCTTCCCTATACTGAACTGTGCTCAGCACCAGATCAGCTGTAATCATGCTGCAAACTTCATTAACAACCATTGTTAGCAGTAGTTCTATGCTATAGGGTAACTCAGCAATGACAATGTTTTCACAATTGTTTTCCATGGGATTGTGTCTCTTGCTTCTCTGGAGTTAGGAATCTGACCAGGCTTAATTTCCATCCATGAATATATTAGGGAAATAATATATTAGGGAAATACTGTTATCAGGACTTCAGAATACCAAATTTTTATTCATCAGTAGAAATAATAATCAAATTGTTAAGAATTCACCAGTTTTTCTCTTGAGTATTAACTTTATGGAGGAATTTTTTGTTTCCTCCTTTTCCTTTCACTGTCTTACAAGACAACCTTCAAGACTAGCAAAAAACATGGGGAAAGAACAAGGGGTGGATCTTCAGCTGGTGTATATTATCACAGCTCCTTTTAAATTGGTGGAGCTATGATAGTTTAGATAAGCTGAGGATCATTCATCTGGTGACAAGGATTGTGAACATATGTAGTTAAAGGTTTCTTCCTGCCTCTGGTTAAATCTTAACCAGACAAGAAATTTCAGGATTTATACTTTAACAGTTGAACAATATTTTCAGCCTGCATAATATATTTTAATATATCCCCAAATATGGCTCTGTATTCTAAAGATAGCATAAGAAAGAGAGTTTTGTTTAATTTTTTTTTGAAACACATTCAACAGTGTAACGCTGTTGCAAAAAAAATGTGAACATCCTTCTGGGATGTTTTAGCTGGAGTGTTGTAAGCAAGACACGAGCAGTAATTCTTCTGCTCTACTCTGCGCTGATTAGGCCTCAACTGGAGTATTGTGTCCAGTTCTGGGCGTCGCATTTCAGGAAGGATGTGGACAAGTTGGAGAGAGTGCAGAGAAGAGCGACAAAAATGATTAAAGGTCTAGAAAACATGACCTATGAGGGAAGATTGAAAAAACTGAGTTCGTTTAGTTTAGAAAAGAGAAGACTGAGAGGGGACATGATAACAGTTTTGAAGTATGTAAAAGGTTGTTACAAGGAGGAGGAAGAAAAATGGTTTTTCTTAACCTCTGAGGATAGGACAAGAAGCAATGGGCTTAAATTGCAGCAAGGAAGGTTTAGGTTGGACATTAGGAAAAACTTCCTAACTGTCAGGGTGGTTAAGCACTGGAATAAATTGCCTAGGGAGGTTGTGGAATCTCCATCATTGGAGATTTTTATCTACAGTTTAGACAAACACCTGTCAGAATGGTCTAGATAATACTTAGTCCTGCCATAGGTGCAGGGGACTGGATTAGATGACCTCTCAAGGTCCCTTCCAGTTCTAGAATTCTTTTGCAAAACATCCCCACCAAAACCATACAGAACAGTCCCAGTTTCCTCCCACCTCTTCACCCCAATAGTTTTCAATGTACCTAATTTAATCTTATATATTCTAAGAGAAACTATTTCTCTTTACAGAGTATATCCTTTTGCTTTAATGGCCATTGGATCAGGGCCAGTATAAACTATTAATTTTTTGAGAATTTTATTAACAATATCTCCCTTCTTTGAAAACAGTTTGTGAAAGTGTTTCTTTGTTACAGTTATTTGCCACAATTTGTGAAAGTGTTTCTTTGTTACAGTTATTTGCCAAAGTCCTTTGTTTTGGACCAGAAGGCTTGTCTATGTATTTGTAGATAGCTCCTACCACAATTCAGTCTATGCACTATCCTTTCAGCAATAAGTTTACTGGAAAAATAAGGCTACTTCTTACAGTTAAATATGTCAGCAACCATGAGTCAGCAAATGTCTACATGCAAACAATATTACTGCATATGTCGCTTAAATTTCACAATCCAGTTACAGACAAGTTTAATTAGTCAGTGCCCACACTCTTCAACAGCAAAGACCTGTCAGTCTAGAAAGTGGAAATATTTTCCACTAAAAAGTTGTTAAGGTTTGAAAGAGAAAATGCCTGGCTATATTATTTTGCATTGGTATCTTCTGATTATACATGCCCCTGAATAAAAATCATGCATGCAGCTAATTCTTTCACCCGCTCCTAAAAAGTTAAGCTTGGGTTCAAGCCCATCTTGACTCTGTAGGGTGGATCAGCATTCTGCAATCCAGCAGCATTTAGTTGTGCTACCACAGGGAAAGGACAGGGACCAAATTGTAATGCTCAGAGTCACAAGTCTGGTCTCTGATTCCTCCTTGCTCCAAAGCTTTTCCTGGTGCAGCTTATTTCCCTTTAGTGCCAGCTCAGCTGTAGTGCTTGGCCTGTTTCCTTCTCACCGATGTAGGACAGACAGTAGCAGCCTTCTGGAGGCTGCTATTTCAGTTATGGAGACTCTTAGCAATGTAGGTAGTGCACACCGTGGTCTCATTAGGCCCCATTTTTCCCCTGCTCAGGCATGACTCAGCTTTGTGGACTTAACCCTGAGGAAAAGCTTCCATCTGAGTGTAACATGCCATTGCAGCAGTAAGCATTCTTCAGATGATCCACTGAACAGACACCATACTGCTTAGCTGTGTTGATTTTATTAAGAACAGTTTCAATTCCATCAATCTCATAAGCAGTGAGTCCTGTCTTTCCCTACTTGACCAAGGCAAGTTTGTTTATAGATAGTAATAAAGCATAGGCAAGTCTGCACTGCAGCTGTGCCAAACAGCGATTTTTTTTCACTGAGGTTTGTGCAGGTCATTTCTGTGATTTTCATACACATGAATTTACATTCCCTGAGTTTCTTTTTATGATCTGGGCTCAGGTCTTGTATGGTTTCAATCCCAAGCAATAAATTGGGCCAACTTCATTCAGACCTGAGACAGATCTCTCAAAAAGTTTCTTTAATTCTGCTTCTCTCATCACCCCTCCTGCCATTCACTAGGTCCCCATGAGGTTCAGTTTGTTCTCACCTTTTCCATCTTCTTCCTACGAAGAGTTTACGTCATTTTTCCTGCTCCCAGCTCCAAAGGGGATTGCCAAGGTTAAGGAAGGGCAACCTATGCAGCCGCACTGGTCATATTTCTCTCTAACTGGCTTCATTTCTAAAGACATTTCAGCATGGTTCAAGCTGATTAATGTTGGGGGTTATTTGTTAGGACAATGTTTCTACCTAATACTCCATAAGACACCCACTCCCATCACAGATTTGTCTTTCTTGTTTAGATTTGAGCTACATTTTATTTACAGCTCAATTGTGATAGATTAAAACCTGAATGCCCACTGCCACCCCTGAAGAACATTGATTTAAACTGCAAAATAGAGAGCGAAAGACATAATAATGGAGCAGCTACTGATTTCAACTGAGAAGGTTCAGAAAATTCCTGTCAAGACATGCAGGATTGCTTTCTTTTGTATTTAAAGCTGCTTTCCACAATGACTACAAATTCCCTCTGAAGCCAAAGAAGCTGGCTTTTCTTTCTCTTGTATGGCTGAATTGATTTTATGCATCTCCTATGGACAACTTCAGATGTTTTGCTTATTGTGCTAGGGCATGTCTACTTACTGTCAGCTAGCATGCCTATTCGTTACATTCAGGGCCAAATTCTGTTGTCAACAGATGTGGTGGTGCAAATCTGGAGTAACCCCACTAGAATTAATAGAGTTAGGCTGGATTTTACAATAACCAGTTTTAGAATTTCCCCCTGCATCTTTGTGCAATCAAAGCAATGGTCTGGGCCCCATCACCTTTGTAGATGTTAGTAGTCATTAGAGCTATGCAAAACATTGTGACACTTATCAGATTTGTAATTGGGTAAGGGAGGTTACATTTGAGTGAAATAGCATTTATCAATGTGTATACCTGTGCATGTGTTTATGTCTATGTTTGTGCTGAAGGGAGGATACAGAGAAAAGTGTGGTGTATTGAAAACTTGTGTTAAAATAGTAGACTATCACTTTACATTTTGACGGGTTTTACTCATCCTGCTTGCAGGCTAAGGAACTCTGAGAGGAAGCATATGATTAGAGTCAGTTCTGCAGAAAGTCAGCCTAGAATAAGGTGGGTGAGTTCTGCCACTCTGATTTTAGGGAGCAGCCTGCTTTGTCTCTCTCTGCTTTTGGGTTCTTGTATGTTATCATATGAATTCTAAGAAATAAAGTAGTGTTACATAGCAATTTTCTAGGAAGAATATTTAAGTTTTTATCTAATTTCTCTGTTGGTATGCCATGAACGTAACACAATGGAGATGAAAGACAGGGAAATGCCTCTTGCAATGATTCCTCTTGTACTGGTGTTTATTGTTCTGCACATGGAATTCAGGGGCAAACACAAGCTCTTCCTCAGTGGCAAGGAGTGGAACTGGTGTGATTCTGCTAAAAACAGTAATTGGGGGGCTGGATGCAGGGTTCAGTGGAAGGGTGAAGAGAGGAGATGGATGTTCTGTTCCTGTGTACATTCTGTGTGCATGCTGTGAACATCATAAGTGCTCACCTAAGCTATTTCACACTTTGTCCTCAGGTAGTCCCTACGGAGCGGCTTCACAGTGACCCACTCACATATCTGAGGACACCACTAAAAAAACAATACAACTGGAATTGCAATTTTGGATGCAGCTCAAGTGGTCCAGAAACTGTTTGTTTTTATTACCTTCAGTAACTTTGTTGCAGTAAAGGTCACTGTTACACTAAAAAAATTCAAACAGTTTAACAAGTTATTAAATCCAAAAATGCTAGCTAGTGTCAATGCCTATTTTCACCCATTGCCTACAAGCGGGCAACACAGTTTAAAATTGATGATAGTTTAATGGTCTGGATATGTTCACCCTCTATCTGACCTAGTCCCCTTAGAGTCATTTTTTACTGTAAAATAATCTTTACAATGTCAGCTTCTCAATATCATCAGTGTCACTAATCCATCTTTCCCAGCAGCGTGCGGTTGGAGTTTTTGCTGAAGTTGCTGATACCTCAGAATTCTCCAGTGACTCGTTGTTTGAAATGTACTAATAAGTGAACATATTTGATCAGAAAACCCTCCCTGGGAGCGAACTAGACCCAGATACCCGGGCCAAGCCTTGACAAGTTATGATTCATCATGTATGGTGAATCTACTGCTGTTTCAGCTGCATAGTTCATTACACTAAGTCTTTGCCACTTTTTCCGCAGATCTAGATTTAGGAACCAGTTTACAAGCCAGTGCCTCTTACTCCTTTTTATTTTATAACCAATAAGCATAGATTTGAGCCCCAGTTCTTGATCAATGGGACATGGTGGTGCAGTGAATAGCCGCACTCACCTATTCTGTAAGTAGTTGCACTGAGTTCAACAAGAATACTCATGAGTAAGTCACCATGCAGTGAGAGTAAGAGACAGCAGAATCTGGCTCATGCTACATTGTGCTAGCCAGGAAGATATCACATATCTCAGATTGTAACGTATACACCAGGTAAAACATCCTAACTGATAAGACCTTGATGTGGAAATCTGAACTTTCATGCTCTCATTACTGACTACTCTACTTTCTTTTTAGATAATTATTTTTGAATTGGACCTGAGAGAGAAAGCCTAATTAGGTTAGATTTACAGCTGAGCTTCCTATCAAATGAAATATTATTTTAGACATATTTCTGCTTCATTTAAAGTTTTACCTCTGGCATATATGGCAAAACTATAACTTTTTAAACTTATGGTGATGTGATGTTATGATTTACAATAAGGTGGCCTTGGCCAAGAAAAGGAAATAATGGGCAAAGCATTCAAACATAACAAGGGGAGAGAAATAGAGGAGTTGCAAGTGCCTTAACTTCAGAGCTAGTAGTTGTTGCAATTGACATAAACCACGAGGGACAGCTCCTCAGCTGGTATAAATCAGCATAGCTTTTTTGAAGCCAATGGAGTTATGATAATTTAACATAGCTGAGGATCTGCCCCAGAATGTTGCTAGTTTGATTCTAAAAGTAAAAAGCTACTAGGCTATGAAGAAAGATGCTTTCCTGAAACAGAAGGTGACATGAAAAGGCTATTGCCAATGAGTTTGAGTGGGGCTGTGGAAGATTTTAGGACTAGTCAGGATTTTTTTGACAAAACATTCTTTTAATCATAAAATGGCAATTTGTTGAAAGTGAAACTGTTCATGGGAAACTTTTTTTTTTTTAGTTTTTTGGGACAATTTGAAAAAGTTTTGGAAAAGCTTCACAATTGTTGAAACATCCCATTTTTACATTTTCTAAATGAAATATTCCATTTTCAGTTTGCAACCAACTTTTTGTTTTTCTAATCAAGGTGATGATAGTAAAACAAAATAAAGTCAAAATTTAAACAAACCTTTTGAAAATGTCAAAACAAAACATTTTGATTGAACCACACCAAAATTTGAGATTTTAATTTTTTGACTTAATTTTGGATGGGAAAATTTTTCAAAATCTCAATTTTTCCCAGATGGCAAAAATAATTTACTGCACAGTGATCTATCTATCTATCTATCTATCTATATGTTACCTGGAAAAATGTAGTTTTGATGAAGAAGCTATTAAAACTTTTCTTGTGCAGTTACAATATGAATTTAAGGTATTCTACACTCTAGTTATTTCATTTACTTTCCAGACAGAGAGACCAACTATATTGGTATAGATCATGAACATAATCAAAGATATTGCAGGCAAACACACAGGGCTGTTCTTAGGCATACTCAGCATACGCGACTGCGTAGGGCACCTGAAAATTTGGGGCACCCCTGGGTCTTCACTGCCTGTGTAGTCGCGGCACCAGCGCTGGGAGAGACCACAAGGCACCTTCTGCAGGTAGCGTGGTAGCTCTCTTCCTCTCTTGGGTGGAAACTGCCTCCTTCTGAGGTGTGGCTCAGCCTTCTGGGCCAAATCAGTCCTAGGGCTTTCCCTCGCTAGGGTAGTCCACACAAAGTAAAGGAGAATTAACAAAACTCGCAATCCATATGAGAGGGAGGGGGGGACTGCTTCCCTCTCAAGCGTTCTCTGCAGCAGGTCCTCCCTTCCCTTGGGTAGGGACCTTTGGGTACTTGTCATGAGGAGAGATTCTGCCTTTCCATCAGCTCTCCTCTGCTGGAGTCTGCTCTCTTCCCTAGTCTGCCACCAAATGAGCTGCTCCCCTGCCTTTTAATTCCTCCTCCAATTGGACCATTTCCTAGAGGTGTGGAGGGGCAAGGCTGGCTGAGCCCAGAGCAGTTCCTTAACCCCTGACTGCCCAGTGCAGGGTTTGTATACCCCATCACAGCCAGCATTTGAATTCTTTCCATTATTTTATAATGTACATGGCATTTTTTAATGCACTCGAGCTTGACATGCAAATACTTCATTGTGGGTGAACTCTTACAAAGCATGAGCGTGTTTATGATGAACTTGTGAATATTTAGCCATTACTATTCTTAGGGTCCTACATGAAGTCAGTTTTATAGTGTAGTTAAGAGGATAGCTCAAGCTGTCAGGTAAACACTTCTCTTACTCTATAGCTATCTGCTTCTAGGTATCAATATCTTGGTCCAGATCCTCAGCTGGTTCAAAATGCCATGATGCCATTCACTTCAATGGAGCTATGCCAATTTACACCAACTGGGGACCATTATATATATGTTAATTATTAATATTAATGGACAGAGATACATTTACAAAATTCATATAATTGAAATAGCTAAAATCATGATCTAGTTCTCAGCATTCAACACTCGGAAAGGTTGACAACTTCATAGCTTCTATCTGGCCCACTCTGTCAGGCAGAAGGACAAAGTTAGCCATGGCTATGGTGGCACCAGCAGTGCATGCTGCAACAAAGGGTTTTTCATGGGCTGCAGAGGAGATGGCTCTCATACCAGCAATAGTGAGGCTTTGTGAAGGGACAAAGAGAAGAATAGTACTATACAATCAGAACAGGAAGAAACTAGAGTAAGGTCTGTGAGGAAGTCTGGAGCAAGTCCTCCTTTTGTTTTGTTTTTTTAAAGGAGGGTAATTTTGAACTGGGTCCTGAAGTAACTAAAGCCCAGATTCTCAAAGGTATTTAGGTGGGAATTAGATATCTAGGTATCTTTGAGGGTCTGGATCTAAGTGTCCAGTCCAATGCTCATCAACGTTAACAGGATCCATTCCATTGGTTCAAAAGGAAGTTGGAACATGCCCTATATCAGCTCAGTGTAGGTGTATTATGAAATTGATGTACTGTATTTATTTATATTTTTATACTTCAGTAGGAATTATATTTTATTTAGTCTTCATGGTATACTTCTAGAAGATGTTCAAGATTCACTGGGCTACAGATCTTGGGATCAGTAGTCTCCAAAATATACAACATTCTAAAAGACAAGTTGATTGCATTTATTAAATAAGATTTGGCACGGCAACATATTTTTTATCTAATTATTTGTAGTTCCAAAGCTGTTCATTTCAGTTAATGAAATATAGGACCATTAGTACTGATCAAGCTGACATTTTTGACGAGCATTATTGAGATGGCCAGTCATTTATCATCTTATTAAAAATTATTACAATCAGGGAGTGCAGAACACACATTAGCAAATATGGGAACAGATCCCGAGCATTACCATTGGAATGAAGTGAGGTCTAGATGGCTGAGAGCTTGCCAAACAGCATCCCTCAGCCAAACATCCATCTTCATTAACTACTATACCATTATGAACTCCTTTAAAACTGTATAGAGTTACAGGATATGATCATGAACTTCTTAATCAGGCAAAATATTGATCCCAATGGTGTTTCTCACCCCATTAATATGGAGCTGGATATCAGGCCCCTAAGATGGCTGTCTGGTGCTGAAATGTAACAGGTACCACTGCTCACACACATGATTTGTGGGCTAAATCATAGCTCTTCTCGGCTGTGGTAAGGGATTGACAAGATGTGTTGCCCCAGCAGCCCCTCCCAGAAGTGTAGGCTTAAATTCTGGGCTTAAATTCTTATAGAGTAATTTTTGGAGGCCCCTCCCCACTATAAAAACTCCATGGGGGTTGAAAATATTTACCAGAGCTCTGGCTGAATTTAAGCCCTGGGCCCAGATCCTCAAAGGTATTTTGGTGTGTAACTCCCATTGAAACCAGTGAGAATATTTTTATGGATATGGAGTATTTTGCTTGACTCAGGCCTCTGTGTGTGGTGAAGGAGTATACGTCAGACAGGTCCTAGCGACATCCTCTAAAAGATGCTGTACATGCTCCTTCAACTGGGCTTGATGGTTTGAAGCGGCCACAGCCATACTCTTGGCCCTCCTGTTCTTTGTGGAAAAAGCTTTCGTGGCTGTCAGTGCTAGACTCCAGCAGTCATTGCTCTTTGGGTATCAGTGCTGCCCTCAATGTAGCTTTGTTTACCATTTCTGTTGGCAGCTAAGGAATTGTATTAAGTCATTAACCAAAAGGCACAAAAATTGAAATTGCATTATAATGAAATCAGCTGCTCTGCCAGGTAGGGCTTGATAAAGTTTGAGAAAAATGATGGACATCCTAATCTCAATCGCACTCAGATCAATTCAGAGTGGTTGGAAGGACATTGCTGCCCAATCAGAATGTGTAGCATAATTCTGCTAAGTTTGAATGTCAGTTTTTGTGTCAGTTTTCCTAAAAATATCTTACAGTGTACTGGGAGGGGAAGCGAAATTCTCTGTCATGGGGCACACCTTTCTATGGCCCATAATTCCTCTAGATTGCATCTTTTTTTCCTTTTTATATTGTAATAGGCCGGGAAGAAACAAGCTGAATGAAAACAAACAAACAGATCCATTTTTTAAGTATTCAGTTTTTGGACATTTGATTGAAATGGCATTTTTACGGCTGAAAGTTTCTGTTTCATAGAAAAGCCATTTTTCCATCCATACAATGTTGAGATGGATTTTTTTCTACCAGTTCTAGTCAATAGGAGTTGATTGCAGTGGGAGAAGGATTGGGCCCATCGCTTCCAAAACACTTTAGCTTTTCATATTAGCCATATGTGTTACTGATTGTCAGCAGTATGGTGATCTCAGTAGCAAATGACACGTTGCGGAGGAAGTAGATCTGATCCATGCTGGAATAAAAAGTTATCAAACACTTTTCTAAGTATTGGGTGATTTATCCCTGAAAACACAGGATTGGCCCTTCCCCCTAAAGCCGCCATGTAAAGATTTAAGCATTTGCTTAGGTCTTTCCTCTCCCCAGGGAAGGGTGTTCACAGATACATAGGGAATAGAGGAAGCATGCAGTAATGATGACTTGCTCAAATGCCATCTGAGGCAACCAGGCCCATTCAGATAACATCAGCAACATCAGAAAATATCAGCTGAAAAAGAGACTTAAAGAGGCCTGAAATAATATCTCTGTGGTTGATAATCTAGATCTGGGCAGGGAGATGAAGAAGTTCCTATTAGGTAAAAATCCCAGTCTACCTCTAGGAACAAAGCAAAATGGAACTGAGAGTCAAGTGGAAGGCAGGAAAAGGTGCTACCCCCTTCAGGGGTAGGATGAGTCATCACTATCATCATGTCCTATTCACTGATTAGGGACAGGGTCTTTATATCTTCTGGGTATCATCCGGGGAGGGGTGAACAGCATCAGGCACTCATGAAATAAGGACTGTAAAAAAAATAATGCCCCCATGGGCCCAACATTTCCTTCTGTCCCCCTTGCCTTTCATTTGAAAGAGGTGATCATCTGCTCTTTGCACTGCCAAAGACAGACTGTGCTGAGTAACTGAGGACAGCGAATGTTTTGTGATGTTCTTCACCTGTAGGAAATAAGGGTGGTGGTGGTATGAATGTGGGATAGGGAACCAAGAAGTCCTGTGTTTTACTAATCCTGCATCTAACACTGATCTCCTTCTGTGGCCTTGGGTAAATTACCAAAGCTCTTTGCCAGAAATTCCTCATCTGTCACATGGGGATAGCAGCACTTACAGTGAGCACCCTGGGGTGTTGTAAGATTTAATCAGAGTGGGTATGATTCACCTCTGTGGATAAAGGGGGCTGTGTTAGTGGAAGTATTCATCCTAGGGCAGGACAGGCACTGGTACCACCATCCAGGTGCTAGTCTTGCTACCAGGAGAATGAATATCTTTAAACTACAGCTGCGAGGTTCACAGGAACCCTGCCAGTCAAGGCTTCCCTTGAGGCAGATGAGCTGAGTCAGCACATTGCCTGGGTGCCCTGTCCCCCCGCTATTTACACTGGCTGGCTCCAAGCCCAACCAGTAGCATGGGGATCGAAGGCAGTGTTGTAATAATTGGGCCCCCAAGTTTTCCCTAATTGTGAGCTCAGCTGTGAAAAAGCAAGTGAAAGTTCATAAAATGTCACAATAACCAATAAATGTTGGTGGGAAAAGGTGCAAGAGGGAGACAAAATGAACTCAGTTAGTGTGAACAACAAGGCCCACCAATATAACTCAAGGGCTATGATAAAACCTGCCCAGTAAACAAGAGCAGTGTGGGCTCAGAAATCAATGAACAAAAATTGGTAGGCTGGAAATTAGGCCTAATTGGTGGACAAAATAATGAGAGGAAGCGCTATTCCACCCACTGCGCCCCTTCAAAAGAGAAGACTTCTGGGGGGAAAGAGCAGAAGATGCAGCTGTATGCCAACAACTGCTGCAGTGAGTTTTACTGTCACAGCTGCCACCCTGACCATATCCTGGGACCCTGGGATCTACTGTGATGTCATTAGGCCTTCATTGTCCTCATCTTAAATATCCTGACAGACTGGGCCAAGAGAGGGACTTAGATGACATTGCAACCTCTCCTAGCTGTGGCTAAATCCCAAATACCACCTGGAATATGAGATATTGCCACCCCTCTTCCCCTGCTACCCCCACTTATATGTCCTTTTCCTTCCCCACCTTATTTCCTTTCTCTCCTCTCCCTCTCCTTTAGCCTTCTGTTTAATAAAAGTCTGGCTTAGCCAGTCAAAACTGCATATGACATTATATACACAGAGACCATGAATCAATACCTCCTCCCACCCCATTCTCCTGCTGGTAATAGCTTATCTAAAGTGATCATCAAGTTGGGCCATTTCCAGCACAAATCCAGGTTTTCTCACCCTCCGCCCCCCCTCACACAAACTCACTCTCCTGCTGGTAATAGCCCATCCAAAGTGACCACTCTCTTTACAATGTGCATGATAATCAAGGTGGGCCATTTCCAGCACAAATCCAGGTTTTCTCACCCCCCCACCCCCCTCCAAAAACCACACACACAAACTCACTCTCCCGCTGGTAATAGCTTATCCAAAGTGACCACCCTCCCTACAATGTGCATGATAATCAAGGTGGGCCATTTCCAGCACAAATCCAGGTTTTCTCAACCCCCCCACCCCCATACACACACAAACTCACTCTCATTGTTTCATGGTCTCTGTGTATATAATGTCTTCTGCAGTTTCCACAGTATGCATCCGATGAAGTGAGCTGTAGCTCACGAAAGCTTATGCTCAAATAAATTGGTTAGTCTCTAGGGTGCCACAAGTACTCCTTTTCTTTTTATATTTTGCAATGGGGCTCAAAGTCTATGGCCAAAAAGGCAGCTAAAAGCAATGCCCTAAACAGCCCAATCCTGATACAAGTTTGTCTGGTCTCAGTGTAGCTAATAAGACCACGTGCTGTGCCTGTGTTTCTAATAAAAGGTTCAAAACGTTTAATGATCTGCTTGCCATGATGCTAAGCAGGCTGAGGCCTCTTATACCTGAATACCAAACCTCAACCTGATTAAAACTGTTTAATGTTGGACCATTTCAGGATCATGTTAACACCTTTAACTCTTTGGGCCCATATATTCCATCTAAATTAACACAACAACAGCTTGCACTGTTGTGTTCCGTTCTTGGGCTTTGCCTGTTGAAGGGAATCAGGCCCAATGGCCGTAGACTGCTTTGAACATAAAAGTGCTACTGTGCAGAAGTGCCAAGTGCTATTATTAACATGATTAATGTTGATAACCTCTCCATTAAGATGCCACAAATCAGAATTAGCAGCTCAGTTCATGTAATAGGAGTTGGAAAACGTGTCAACGATACAAACAACAAAGGTTCATAACGTAGTGTTCAAAATAACAATAAAAATGCCTGTATGGCACAAATGCTGATAAAATGTTAAAAATATAATCCTCCACATTTCAGAGGAAGGACTTAGGTAGGTGATTGTCACGTCTGCTTGCCATTAGTCATTCTGTGTCACTATGGCAGGATGCATAAAACCGCACAAAGCTATTTTACAGACTCAATAAATTGTTCTTCCACCATTGCTCAGTAAAAGGCTAAGCACACTCACACTTTATCGTTCTGAAAAATCACCTTTGGAGTCATCTGTTTTTTTCATCTTGCTGATGGGGTCTCAGTGTTGTTGGAGTGCAGAGTTTCTGTGTCTAGAGGGATATTGTCCATCTCTCTGCCTCTACAGTGCAAGGACTGTGAAATGTCCTTCCTTTCTGTCTGGGAATTACCACAGACATTTCACCTTTGAAAGAAGGTTTACAGACCTTTGCATGTCCAAAGTACTCCGGCACAGCACACTGATTTTATTCATGGGTTTTATATTCTATTTATGTGTTGTTTAATTGTGGGGGGAGTTAATTGCCAGGTAGTTTTGGTTTTGTTAAGATATATAAATCAAATGTTTGGGAAGAAAAGATGTTTTTGTGAAATGTGCAGCATACTACCCCTTCAGTTAGTGGCTCTGAGAGAGCTCCCAATCCATGTGTCTGAGACTCCCAGCAAAACTGGGAAGACCAGATTGGAACCTTTTGGATGTTTTCTAAAAATTAAAAACAAACATGTTTTTCTATATGCATTATAAAGAAATGAAAATAGGACCTAAACCAATTTCTTTTCAAATCTGTATTTCTGTATTCTTGAGGCTGTATTTGTTCTACTGTAAAATGCCAAGAATATTTTGGTAGACAGGCATGATGTCAGTTAAACTTAGTTATTAATACTATGTGGTTTTAAAAGGCTACCATGAGTGTATGATGCTAGTGATGACATTTATGCAAAAGAGGAGAAAATACATAGTTTTAGTTTTGGAGTTTTCACAGTAAACACCTTAGATTAATAATTTCTTATTTAAAACCATTTCATAGCTTTGAGATTTCAGAAACCTTGTAAATATGCATACAGTCACCTCTACCCCACAAAACCTACTCGACAGCCCTGTGGAATGTGATGCTGTATGTAAGAATGGTGACCATTTATATCATGGTTATTACCATAGTTACACAATTTCCATAACTCTTGTACAAAGTATGTCATGTAAGGTATCTACAGAAAAGATTTGAATTGCTAAGTGTGATTATCCTGTTTATATGCATGTATCATCTTTGTATCTGAAGTTATGAATATTGGCTATGTGCTTGTGTCTTTAACATGCGTTGTATTCCTGGCTGGCACCTCCCAGATCGATTTATATCAGGTCTAGCCAGCTATGTGTTGATGGCCCATTAAGGACACTCCACTCTCACAATGGGCCACTGAAGAATCTCATCCCACACAGTAGCCCGTTCCTGTGCATGCCCCAATCAGCCCGAAGCCAGTGGCCACCCCGACCCCCGTGATTTAGTAAAACATGTAGGGCCGTGTGATATGCTCATGTGATCCTGGACTACATCTGGGGCCAGTAACTTTCCATACAAAGGGGCTATGGGCTTTGTTTGGAACAGTACATTTCTATGCACATGGCAGAGGATATAAAAGACACCTGAGATACCTCCATTTTCCCTCTTCCCTGCTCCAAATTCTCTTGACTTTGCAGTGGCGCTGGAACATTTTTAATAGTGGGGGTGCTGAAAGCCAGCCCCCTTACCTCTGTCTGTGCCCCGCTCCCAGAGCTGGGGCTGGGAGCAGGGCTGTGTCTCTGGGAGGGGGGACTTGGACACAGGTAAGGGGGCCAAGGCTGAGGCCACAGCTGGGGGGGGGGCATAAAGCCGGCAGCAAAGTCTTGTGCCCAGGAGCCCACGTATGGGGCTGGGAGTGAAGCTCCACCTAAAACCTAGGGGTCCTGCAGCACCCCTCGCATCTCTAGTTCGCGCGCCTATGGGACTGTGGATTTACCACTAAAAGGAGTACTTTGATCTATGGACTGAGGACCTTCCAATCTTTTGGAAGTTACCACAGAGACTTTTGTAAACCAGCAGTCTATTCCATCACTGCTACAAACGTGATGTAAAGACTTTTCAATCATTTGTATGTATATGATCTATTAGCCATTTATAACTTTTCTTTTATTAATAAATCTTGAGGTAGTTTACTAAGGATTAACTGACAGCATGGTATTTGGATAAGATCTGAAATACATACTGAGCTGGGGGGTAAGTGCCTGATCCTTTGGGATTAGTAAGAACCTCATATATGGTGAAATGGGCTTTCAGTAACCTCTCACTATAGTCAGCCTGTTTCTCTGGATGGGAGCGAAGAGCTGGAATGCCTAAAGGCGACTGATAGAATCACAGAAGATTAGGGTTGAAAGAGACCTCAGATGTATGGACATCTGGTTTGTCCTCATTCTCTTTTCTTTTTGTGTTTTTACTTTTGACCTATGTTGAAGGCAACAACTATAAAAAAAATTATTAGAAGCATCTGTTAGCTCTCTGTTTTGGTACACTGCTGAACCGCATTTCATTGAATCTTTAGATGAGCATTTAATATAATTCTAATGAAAAAATAGAAACATCTGTCCCAATCTCTTCTTTCTTCTTTGTCACACTAATAGGGACCTTTCTGTAGGTGAAATTGCAGACTAGTATTAATTTAATACATTTCCAACAATACTACATAATGAACATCTGCCCTCTTGTTCCCTGTCTTTGGCAGGCCAATGTGACTTTAGTAGAGTTTTCACTGCTGGACAGTAAACAAGTACAAGTTAAAATTAAAACAAAGACCATCTGCCTCCTTTGCTGTTTTTATTTTATTTACTGAGTGGTATCAATAGCCACAGCCTTGTACAAAATATACAGCAAGATACAGCCTACATCCCTAGGACCTTACAACCTATTGGCCCAGTCCTACAGATAGATAAGTAAACTGAACAGCCATTTACTTCAGTGGGCATTGATGGTACTTAGCCCTTCACACGAAGTTCTCAGCACCTTGCCATGTTGGGCACCCATATTAGACAAGTGTGATTAGTAATTCACAAAGCAATGCAGAGGCATATTAAATATTTTGATTGCATATGCACATTTCTTCTGTTGATAAATGTAGGGGAAGAATGTATTTTAATCCTAGTCCTAATCTAGAAAATTTACTAATTTGGAACCTGTCTACCAAATCACTTCAACATCCTTGGCTCTCCAGTACAACTGTGCTCCATAAAACCATGCAGCTGGAGCAATTATGGTTCAGACATCACACATAAGGTACAGGGCATTCTTGGGAGTAAGTCCCAGGCTATGGAACTTGATAGCAGAAGAGAACAGAGCATGCTTATCTGTGTTCAGTGTTAAAGTTAACACACATCTTTAAGTCATACGCCATTTCAGTAAAGCCATTCTTCAGAAACAACATCCATAATACTAAAAAGAACAAAAGTTGAACGTTTTTATATAAAGATGGACAATCCATACCTTGTTATATTTAGGAAATGAAGAGAAGAAAACAATTTAGAACTTTATGCTTCCTTATGATTTTGTTGGCACCTGAATACTAAGGTGATGGGTGCCTTAGAAATTCCTTAGGTAGAAGTCATTTCCTCATGTCAATAAGGACACAATCTTGCAACCTTTGCTCAGACAGCAGATTACTCATTGACTTCAACTGATTTAAATGGTAGTTGTCCCACTCAGCACCTTGCAGGACTGGATCCATGAAACTTGAGTAAAAGCAGCTGGGTGCTCTGTCATGCTGTTGAAATACCTCCCTGTTAGCAGAGGCAAGCACATGAATCCTGGAGCAGGTGCTTCTTTTGTGAAATCAATATTAGATTTATTGTTGGAGTGTGTGGAGTAGATGAAATAAAAGCCTTGGTTTAGAAAGTAGAAGGGAAATGGTGGCACTAAGCTAGAGAATTTGTAGGCTACTATCTGAAATCCTTGAAACATGTGATAGACTTGGAAAGCTTGTCAGGTTATGAAGGAATTCTATAGTGTGTTCAAAAATGGTATATACAGACAGCTTTGTGTGTGTGTATATATTATATATATACACATTTGCAACAGCATTTACTATGTACCGAGAATTCTAGTCATAAATATAATCTACTGTAGAACCATTTTAGTTTTCCATAGCACTAGCCTGATCTTTAATAGAACTGAAAATTGGAAAGGTTGCATCACAAATCTAACTCAGCAAATGTAACCAGAAATGTTGAGATGGCTAAATAATAGACTTACATAATGACTTACGAGGAGAAGCTTAGGGAACTGGGCTTGTTTAGTTTGCGGAAGAGAAGATTGAGGGGGGATTTGATAGCAGCCTTCAGCTACCTGAAGGGGGGTTCCAAAGACGATTGAGCTCGGCTGTTCTCAGTGGTGGCAGATGACAGAACAAGGAGCAGTGGTCTCAAGTTGCAGTTTGGGAGGTCTAGGTTGGATATTAGGAAACAATATTCACTAGGAGGGTGGTGAAGCACTGGAATGGGTTACCTAGGAGGTAGTGGAATCTCCATCCTTAGAGGTTTTTAAGGCTGGGATTGACAAAGCCCTGGCTGGGATGATTTAATTGGGGATTGGTCCTGCTTTGAGCTGGGGGTTGGACTAGATGACCTCCTGAGGTCTCTTCCAACCCTAAAAGAAAAGGAAAAAAATCAATTCTCTTAATATCATCTTCTCTTCACTGCTCACTTACAGTGAAGAAAGCTAATAAAAACACCAAGGAGTCTGAAGAAGTGGGGTTTATACCCACAAAAGCTTATGCCCAAATAAATCGGTTAGTCTTTAAGATACCACCGGACTCCTCATTGTTTTTGTGGGTACAGACTAACACGGCTACCCCTCTGATAAAGCTAATAGCAGTTGTATAATATAAATGCAAATTGGTTTTGTAAAATGAGGGATCTGTTAGATACAGGTGAAGTTGCTGTTAGACTTTGCTTTTTTGGTAACCAATTTGTGTCTGTTAACCAAAAGGTTTGGAATTCGATATAATTGTAACCTAATGCTATAATAATGCCCAGAGATCTGTGGCTTTACCTACTGAATTCACACACACAATAGTAAGGTGAAGTTAAGGTTGCATATATTATGTATTACCTTTTAAAAACACTAGAGCTTAAAAAAAATAGACAGTGTTAAATCTGCACAGAAAGCTGCAGTGGTTTAACTGAAAGTTTGATGTTACACTGATTTAATTATACCAGTGCAACACTTAAATTGTTTTAAGTTGGCTAACCTGCTGTAAGGTAGATTTAACTCATAAGAGTTTCCACACACAAAGTTGCATTGGTTTAACTATATCAGTGCAACCTCTCACCTTTAGTTAACCTGTTGTAGCTTTAGAAATGCAGAGTTAGGGGCCCGATTCCCCACTGCCTTTCATGCTGGCTGGTTATTTACACCTGCACAATATGAATGTAGAGTGGGTATTAACTGCTACCAATATCAAAATAGGAGATTTCACATTCCCTTTGCATTTAAGAGACTCAGATTGTGAACTGGTAGTTTCCTTTGAGTCAGTGAAGCTACTTTGATTCACACCAGCTGAGGAACTGGCTCAGAGAATCACAGAATCATTAAATCATAGGGTTAGAAGGAACTACAAGGGTCAGCTAATCTAACCCCTGCTAAGATGCAGGATTTGTTGTGTCTAAACCATCCAAGACAGATGGCTATCCAGCCAACCTCCCTCAGCAGTCTATTCTATTGTCCTACTGTTTTTATAATTATGAAGTTTTCCCTGAAATTTAATCTAAATCTGCTATACTGTAGCTTGATCCCATTGCCTCTTGTCCTGCCCTTTGTGCCAAGAAAAAACAGCTTTTTCTCCATCTTTTTTTTTGGCAGCTTTTCAAGTACTTGAAGCCTGCTGTCATGTCCCCCCTTAATCTCTTCTTTTTCAAACTAACCATATCCACTTCCTTCAGCCTTTGCTCACATGGCTTGCATTTCATCTCTTTGATCATCCTTGTCACTTGCTTCTGGATCCTTTCCAGTTTCTCTACATCCTTTCTATACTTTGGTGTATAAAATTGGACACAGTACTCCAGCTGAGGTCTAACCAGCGCCAGATAGAGTGCTACTATCACCTCCCATGACTTGCATGCTATTCCTCTGTTAATGCAACCTAAAATTGCATTTGCTTTTTTTGCAACAGCATTGCGTTGCTGAGTGATGTTGAGGTTTTGATCCACCACATCTCGCAGATCGTTCTCAGTAATGCTGCTGCCAAGCCAATTATCCCCCGCTCTGTATTTATGTCTGCATTTGATTTTTTTCTTCCCTAGGTGTAGCACTTTACATTGGTCTTTGTTGAATTTCATGTTGTTGTCTATAGCCCAGTTCTCCACTTTATCAAGATCCCTCTGAATTTTAGCTCTATCCTCCAAAATATTGGCAGCTCCCCCTAGCTTTGTCTCATCTGCAAATTTGATCAGTGTGCTCTCTATTCCTACATCCAGATATATTTTAATAAAGATATAAAACACTGGACTGAGAACCAATCCCTGAGGAACCCCATTGTAGACTACCCTCCAGTCAGACATCATTATTACAAAATATACAAAAAAATTTCAGAAACAGACTCCAACGAGAGACTGCTGAATTGGAATTACTTTGCAAACTGGATACAATTAATTTAGGCTTGAATAAAGACTGGGAGTGGATGTGTCATTACACAAAGTAAAACTATTTCCCCATGTTTATTTCCTCCCCCCCGAACACTGTTCCTCACATGTTCTTGTCAACTGCTGGAAATGGCCCACCTTGATTATCACTACAAAAGGTCCCCCTCCCCGCTCTCCTGCTGGTAATAGCTCACCTTATCTGATCACTCTCTTTACACTGTGTATGGTAACACCCATTGTTTCATGTTCTCTGTGTATATAAATCTCCCCTCTGTATTTTCCACTGCATGCATCCGATGAAGTGAGCTGTAGCTCATGAAAGCTTATGCTCAAATAAATGTGTTAGTCTCTAAGGTGCCACAAGTCCTCCTTTTCTTTTTGCGGATACAGACTAACACGGCTGCTACTCTGAAACATTCCATTGATAGTTACTCATTGTTTGTGGTTGTTTAACCAAGTATGTATCCACTTAATGGTAGTTCTGCCAAGCCCATATTTCTCCAGCTTACCTATCCAAATGTCATGTGGGACTGTGTCAAAAGCCATGCTTAAGTCCAGGTATATTGTGTCCACCACATCCCCCCGTCCACCAAATCAGTTACCCTGTTAAAGAAGGAAATCAAGCTGCTTTGGGATGATTTGTTCTTAGTAAATCCATGCTGGCTGCTAATTATTACCCATTCATCCTCCAGGTATTCTCAAATTGAATGTTTTATACATTGCTCTAGTAGTTTCACACATATCAAAGTCAGTTTGACTGGTCTATAGTTCCCCAGCTGCTCCCTTTCCCTCTTTTAAAGATGTGAACTATGTTAGCCCTTCCCCATTCTTCTGGGAGTTCTCCTGTCATCCATGAGTTTGCAAATATTATTGCCAGTGGCTCCAAGATTTCTTCAGTTAATTCTATCAGGGCCCTTAACCCCACTCTGTATTTAGTAGGCTAGGTGGGGCTCACCAGGTCTCCTATGACCCAAAGCAGGATCATCAGAACTTACTAAAGCTTAGTGGTTTGGGAGTGGCCTCTCACAGGTCCCTTAAAGCTTGGAGAATGAGCCAAAACCTAGGTTGGAGTGACCCCACAATCTTCTTAAAAATGGTTGGCCCGGTAATGGAATTTTCATCGTGTGGGAAATTGACATTTGTTTTTATTCCAATCAGACTGAAAAGCTGACATCATAAAACTTTTCATGAAACAACATATATTTCTAATCAAAATGATATTTCAGAGTGACATATTTCAACACTGTGTGTTTAATTTTAGTTTTTGGAAGCTGAAAATGTTTAGTTCTCCAGGCCAGTTTGGGGATTTTTTTGGCCTCTCCTCTTTTTTCACATTGGAAAAAGTAGGGGGATGGAGTTAAAAAGTGATAAAGTTGGTGGGAGAAACTCACTTTTCCTAGCTTCAACTTTTTTTCCAACTGGGAGAAGCTAGAGAACAGTAACAGACTGGGGGCGTGAAAAGACACATTTGTTTCAACAGTATTGAAAATTTCCAGTTGAAAAATAGCATTTCATCAACATCAACATTTTCCATAGGAACATGCTGATGAAAGCCCATTTTCCAATGGGAATATTTGTCATTCAAAACATTGTGCCCAGTTTACTTAATTTCACAAGAGACCAATGACCCTGGCTAGGCTTATTGACCTTCGCAAGCTTTTTGGTCGCAGGAAAACAGTCTCTTTTTTCCATTTGACAAGCATCCGTTGCAATCACTTTCAATTCTGAGCTCTGTCTCAGGAGGGAAAAGGGTTAGAAACTTAATTTTGTTTTAATGAAAGTTTAAGTCTCCAGCAGTCCTTCCCTAAGCTTGCTGAAACCAGTGTTCCACAACAACAGTGCAAATTCAAAATATAATAACTTTTAAAATTAGATGTTAATCAGCAAACTTTGAATGCTGAGTAGCAAAGGGAATCCAGCAAACTCCTACTTCTCAGATGCTTCTATCAAGTGACAAAGAAAATACTTAAATGAAATTGGAAGACTTTTGAACTCCGGCGAACACCTTAGTGGTCAGTGCATTATAATTCAGGACCTTGTCTTCAGATTGACCCCCATCAATTTTGAAATGGTGGACTTTCTTTGGTCAAAAAGAAAAGGAGTACTTGTGGCACCTTAGAGACTAACCAATTTATCCGATGAAGTGTGCTGTAGCTCACAAAAGTTTATGCTCAAATAAATTGGTTGGTCTCTAAGGTGCCACAAGTACTCCTTTTCTTTTTGCGAATACAGACTAACACGGCTGCTACTCTGAAATCTTTCTTTGGTCAGTTTTAGTATGGTTTATACTAGAAACTCACTTGCAGCTAGGGTGACCAGATGCCCCGATTTTATAGGGACAATCCTGATATTTGGGGCTTTGTCTTATATAGTGCCTATTACACTCCACCCCAATCCTGATTTTTTACACTTGCTATCTGGTTAGCCTAACTGCAACCTAAGTCCCTACCCTAAAAAGACTTACACACTTTCCAGTCCTTAAAAGCTTTATACTCAAGTCTGCTCAGGTAATAGGATTTTATTATTAAACACAGGTGCCTGGGAAAATTCTGTGTTTTCTATATGTAATTTTGAGGTGCAGGGTTAAAAAGCAAAAACATTCCGTGTAAATCGTTTTAATTCTCTTCATATTTGAGAAAACCCTGTAGTGAATCATGATCCCCCAATAGAAATATTCTAAGGAATTTTTCCTGGACCCTTTGCATTATTAATTGTTTTTTCTATTGTAGTAATATTATTTATTCATTATCTGCATAGTACCAACAGTGTGCATTCCTCACAGGTTTTAAAAAAAATAATAAAAAATAAATCAGGCATCATATATTGTACAATAGTTGTATTTGACCATAAAAAAAATGTTACTTATACCTCTGTCCATAAGAAGGTGATTTCCACTGAACTGTTTTTGTTTTAGTAATCTTGTAAAGTGTAGCCTGACTTAATGCACTAACAGATTTTTAGCACTTCAGTAATGCTGTTAAACAACCTGATCAGGTTACCAAATAATCTTCCAAGAAATTGACTAGCATTACATGTTTATCCTATAGGAAAATATGGCTCATGTAAAGCAGACCCACAATACTCTTAGAATTCTATTAACAAAATCTTCTAAATATATATGCCCAAGAACATTAACATAGTACTTTAAATACAGATCACCATAAATCATGTTTGCATTCTTCCACTCTTCCTAGCAACAGTACAGAGTTTAGATTCAGAGGCGGTATTAAAACTAGTACAGAGAAAACGTTCGTTATTTGATAACTGCATAATAAATACAAATGACTTCTTTTATTAGCATGGAACTGAAAATTACAATGAT
Source organism: Natator depressus (assembly GCF_965152275.1). NCBI lineage: Eukaryota > Metazoa > Chordata > Testudines > Cheloniidae > Natator > Natator depressus. The sequence continues at coordinate 30,612,452 of NC_134238.1, forward strand.
TCATATAGAATATGCTAAGCTATCATAGTTCTGTTTTATGTCCACTTAAGTACAGTTACGGTATTTCTGTTGCAATAGATATAGTTTTATTTCATTGCTACCTCCTATGATGTATATGTACTACATTAGACTGTAGATTTTGCAGTAATATAACAAAACTGCATTTGGTGAGTTTGGCAACTGGGGGAAGCAGAGTGGTAATGGCTAATCAGAGGGTTCCGGAGGTACCCAGCCCTCTCCTGTCAGGATGACATGTGCCACAGCTCTTCTTACTTCTACAGCAATGTGGGCCTGCTGCCAACTGCAGCATATGGCCAGAGCTGATGGGGTCCTGCCACATCGCCAAGCCAGTTGACCCTGTCTCTTCTCTCTGTGAATCATCGGGGAAAAAAAAACCTGCATGATCATGGGGGACTTCAATTTGAGTGGCATATTCCAGAGGTCTCATGCTGACAGTATTAAAACATCTTTGGAATTTTTAAACACTATAGATGACAATTTCTTAACTCAAGAAGTTTTGCAACCAACACCAAAGAATTCTTTATTAGACCTTATCCTAACACAGCGTTTATCTATTTGGGGTCCGCGAGGGTACTCCAGGTGGTCCGCGAGCCAAGTCCGGGGCCACTGGCCCTGCTGATCTACTCCTCCTCCTCTTTCCCAGTGCCTCCTGCATTTTTCTGGGGCCCTGGGTTGGCCCAGTGGCTAATCCACCGCTGGGAGGAAGGCAAGCAAGCAGGCGGCGGTGGTAGAGGAGATCTTCAAAAAAGATAGGGCCTCCGCCTGGGAGAGCCGGGACCGCCGTGGGGTAGTGGGACCAGGAACAGAGCCGGGAGCCATGCATTCTGGAGAGCAGCATCTCCTTCCAGGGCTGGGTGCGCGCCCGGGGTCCTGGGGAGACCCTGGCCAGGGGGTCCATCCATCACCTCCCGCAAGGCTGGCTGAAGGGGCTGAGGGGAGGTGGGCCTCCCCCATCCCTCCTGCTCTCCCAGCCCCCCCATAATTGCCTGCCTGAAGTTGGGGCCACCAAAATACCCCTATGTCACTGCGGTGGGGCCTTGAGGGAAGAGGTGGAGTGGGGGCAGGGTTTGGGGCTGAGCAGGGGCCCATGAAAGATTTTTAGTAAAAATGGGGATCCTCAGCTGGCTAAAGTTTGAGAACAGTCCTAAACAGATAAAGAGGAACTTATCACAGAACTAAAAAATAATGGTAGTTTAGGTATAAATGATCATGACTTGATCACATTTATAATGTGCAAGCAGAATAAAGTCCATACCAGTAATTTGTTTTATATATGTAATGCACTTGTAGCTTTAGAGCCTTTTCACAAAGTTGAAAAGAATTATGAGCCAAATAAGCTGGGAGGAAGAATTTGATCAGAATAATATGAATGATAATAGATAATATAAAAACTAGAAGCTTACTAGAGGCTCCAAAACCACAATCCCACAACTGAGGAAATAGACCGTGCTATAAAAGGCTTTGCTGTGAAGACAGCTATAAAATAGAAGAAAGGGGAAGTTAATAGTATGAATATAAATAAGAAGTTAGGACTTGTACAAAATTGATCAGGGAAGCCAAGGAACACAATGTGAAACTATGGCCAGCAGAGTTAAGGACATTAAGTAGTTTTTTAAAATTATATTAGGAACAAAAAGAATCTTAATAGTATTAGTGCATTACTAGATGGAAATGATAGAATAATAATGCAGAAATGTTCAATAAATATTTCTGTTCAATATTTGAGGAAAATAGAAGTGATATAGTCTTGTTATATGATAATAATGCTCTTTAATGATAATACTTGTATCTCTCTCTGGAGGATATCAAACAGAAGCTACTAAAGTTAGACATTTTAAAATCCAGCAAGTCCAGATTACTTGCATCCGAGAGTTTTTAAAGAGCTGACTGAAGAGCTTGTTGTACCATTAATGTTGATTTGCAATAAGTCTTGGAGCACTGGGGAAGTTCCACAAGACTGGAAGAAAGATAATGCTATTCCGATTTTTAAAAAGATAAATGGGATGACTGAAGTAATTATAGACCTGTCAGCCTAATGAGATTTAATTTTTTATTAATAATTTAGTTAATGCAAATAAATCTGGATTTATGAAAATTAGATCCTGTTAAATATTTTTGATGAGATTACTAGTTTGGTCGATAAAGGTAAGAGTGTTGATGGAACATAATTAGACTTCTGCAAGGTGATTCACTTGATTTATATGACATTTTGATTTAAAACTGGATAAATATGAAATTAACATGGAACCAATTAAATGAATTAGAAACTGGCTAACTCATGGGTCCTAAAAATGTAATTGTAAATGGGAAATGGTCATCAAACTGGTGTGTTTTCAGTGAGAGTCCTGAATATATTGGCTTTTGGCTATATGGTATAACATCTTTACCAATTACCTGGAAGAAAAAGTCATCACTGATCAAGCTTGTAGAGGATACAAAAATTGGGGGAGCGATAAGTCATGAAGAGGACAGGTCACTGATTCAGAGTGATCTGGCTCACTTGGGCACAAGCAAACAATATGTTTTAATATGGTTAAATGTAAACATACATCTAGGAACAAACAATGTACGCCACCCTTTTACAGGATGGGGGACTCTATCCTGGGAAGTGGTGATGCTGCAAAAAAGATTTAGGGGTCATGATGGATAATTAGGTGAAAATGAGCTCCCAGGGTGATGCTGTGGCCAAGAGTGCTAATGGAATCCTGGGATACATAAACAGGGAAATCTCGAGGAGGAGTAGATAGGTTATTTTACCTCTGTATTTGGCACTGGTACACCCACCGCTGGAACACTGTGTCCAGTTCTGATTCCCACAATTCAAAAAGGATGTCACTAAATTAGAGAGGGTTCAGAGAAGAGCAATGAGAATGCTAAAGGATTAGAAAACATGCCTTACAATGATAGATTCAAGGAGCTCAATCTACTTAACTCTTAGATCTTTCCATCCCTTCTCCAGTTTTCCAAGGAACTGGCCACAAACATCTAATGTAGTTTTACTAGCCCTACATAGAATGTTATTTGCTCTCTGCAGATCTCCATCCAGGGATCAATTATAATTTTTTTAAAAAAATTGTAGCGACTGCTGCCCCAGTATCAATTTTAAATTTACGGTTTCAAATATTTAGATTCATGCTTGTTGCCTGTTCTACTCAGGATATAGTCCCTGGAATTATTGGACTCATCTGATGATAACAGTCCCTCTTGGATAGTCTCCGCTACTTTTGTCCCATTTTGTGGCATCTCCTACCTCTGCCTCTTCAGCTGGAGATTTTTGCTAGCTGTGGCTTGGTGTCTTGACACATCTTCCACAGCTTTTCTAAGCTTCCCTCCTATTAAGGTTCTCTGGTTATGCACTGTTATGTTGTAAATTTGGTTTGACTGCTCCTTTTACATTTATGCCTTTTCTCTTTTCTATGTCCGTGTTGTCTGATTCAGTCTCCCCTATGGTGCTAGCATGTAAGTCACTGTAATGGGCTCAGCATCCCTCTTTCACAAGTGCCCCCCTTTCTCTGGTCGATATGCCTGCAGACAGTCCTTTTCACAAGGCCCCTTTATTTCGGTTGGGTGTGAGCCTGCTTTCCTTTTTTGGTCTTACATCGGGGTGGCACCTGCCTCTCACAAGTGGCCCTCCCCAGTCAATGGTTCTCTCTGCCGGTCTTTGGCAGTTCAGCCCTCCAGCTGAGCCATACTCACTGTCCCCCTTTCCAGGGTATACCATCCTGAGTTTTAATCATGGCCCTGATATGGGGCTGTAGCTCTTAGACTTCTTCTCAGAGGCACTGCCTTCTTCTGACACCCAGCCGGGGCCCATCTTTGTACCCTCAGCTGATGTCCTTTTCAGCAGCCCTCCCTGGGTTTAGTTTGGGGAGTTTAGCAGGGACCATCTTACTACCCTCATCTGGTCTGGCCAGGTTCTATGCGCAGTCCCCCAGGCTCAGCCTGCCGTTCTGACCTTTTGATGATCCTGCTCCTCTTCTATCCAGCCAGCCATGCATCCGGTCTTTAGTAGCCTTCCTTGGACTCCATTCTCTCTGGTGAGTTCTCTGCAGTGAGCTGTCCATGGTCCTGCTGTTTATGTAGCCAGCCAGGTACCCAGTCCTCCCTCCTCAAGCTCCACACAGCAACTGAAGGCTCTACTCTGCTGCTTGCCTTTTATCTGGCCCCTTATTAGTCACTTCAGCAGCCCCTCTGACTGGCTGCTGCCCTGCAGCCACTTTAGGCTGCCTGGAGGACTTCTTGCTGCTGTATTCTGGGGCAGGGTGATGCAGGGCCTCAGGATCTAGTCCACCCTGCCACAGTCACACTGCTATTTCTCTATGGTTCCTTCCATTCTCACTTTTGCCTTAGCTTTTGCTAGTGTGAGATCTGGGTCTCACTGAAACTGTGCTGATAAATTGGTGTCTCTTTCACCAATAACTATCCTGTCTCTCATCAGTTCTTCTTTCAACAATCCATATTTGCAGTGTTTGGCAAGAATAAGAACCGCAGTAGTGAAAGTCTCAGCTGTTTTCCCTTGTTCCTGGCATCTCCTATTAAATTTGGCCCATTCATATATAATATTCTGGCTGCCTATGAAAGGGGCATGGAAAGCCTCTTTCATTCTGGAGTATTCTCTCTTTTCCTCATCAGTGAGGGGTAAGGCAGATAGGATATCATGATCAGCATCATCGATGGCACATATCAGGGCATTTACCTGGTATTCTTATGCCTTCTCTGTTAAACCAGAAGCCATCTGGAATCGCTCAAATCTACAGATCCAGTAAGCTAGCTGCCTGAGTTACCAAAAATCAAACTTCTCTAACAGAGCAATTTGTGCTATGGGCTCCATTGCTGTGCTGATACAAGGCCCTGCCTCCTTCCTGCTGCAGATTTCACAGGTCTCCTCCCTGATTTTCTACGTTTCCCATTCATTCACCACTCTGGGGGCTCTCACTCACTTCTGACACCATGTAGTGTGAGAACAAACACAAGGAGCCACTCTTTAAGCAGCAACTAGATAACTCCCTAACCAGGAATCTCCCCTGTTTATTAAGCTCCCGGCTGCAAAAAATCCTGGTCTCCTCTGGTAACTTTGGAGGATCAGGAACTCTATAACCAGTCTATAGACCTCATAATCTAAACCAGATGGGAGGCCTACAGAGAAGACCCAGAATGCCTGCTGATTCAGCAGGTGGTGCAATGTCTGCAGAGTTAGTATTGAACCAATGCCCCCAAGATGGGGTGTACTTAGCTGCTGGAATGTCTTGCACATGTGGAAGAAAATATGTCCTGACCTGATCATTTGGGCTCATGAAAGATCCTAAAATTTTTGCAGAAATAGTGGTGTTAGGCTTGAGCCTGGTCAAATTCCAACTCGTGTGGTTATGGTATGCCCACCTTATTCCAGCTGCAGTTTTCAATGAATATGGTGCTCTTACCCTCTTGTCCTAACTGTTAAATAATAATGTGTAACAGCTCAAGGGCAATAATGTGTAACAGCTCAAATATTCCATGCCAGATGTAACTAACTGCATTTCAGTGGCAGTTGAAGTATTACAGTATATAAATACAAGATTAAAATTGAGCAGGTAATTTTTAGTGAATAATACACAAAGCATGTGTGTGTGGTGTGGGGGGTGTGTGTGAGAAAACCTGGATTTGTGCTGGAAATGGCCCACCTTGATTATCATACACATTGTAAGGAGAGTGATCACTTTAGATAAGCTATTACCAGCAGGAGAGTGGGGTGGGGGGAGGTATTTTTTCATGCTTTGTGTGTATGAAAAGATCTTCTACACATTCCATAGTATGCATCCGACGAAGTGAGCTGTAGCTCACGAAAGCTTATGCTCAAATAAATTGGTTAGTCTCTAAGGTGCCACAAGTACTCCTTTTCTTTTTGCGAATACGGACTAACACAGCTGTTACTCTGAAACCTTTTATAAAGTGGTGATACTTTACAGATACATAAGCGATTAGCAAAATTAGGGAACTTTAGACAAATTTATACCAGTTCCTTTCTGGGACCATTAGGTCTTGCCCAAGAAATCATTCAAAGACAAGGTAGTTTAATGTTAGATTTATGGGGGTGGGATGTGTAGAGTTTATATTTAATTTTCTCTTATGGCATTCATGTAGCATAATTGCATATCCATACACAGTTGCAAAGGGTACAATCAGAATCTTGTCAGGTTAATTTAATTGCTTCTGTACAAATATTTTGGAGTTCGGTTTCGGAAGCCCTCTCCCCTGGTTGTATAGAATACTGTTTGACCCAGTATAAAATATATCACAGCTGGCTGGCCTTCTTGAGCATACACATTTAGAATCCACTTTACTTTTGGATTTGCATGAGTAAAACTAGATCACTTAAATGTTAGCTGAAAGTCAAAACACCAAGCTTGTGTGGTCAAAACAAAATTCACTTCTTAATCAAAGTATATACATGCAGAAAATCTTTATGCAATATTTACACTAATTTAAATAATATTATAAAGCTGTCTTTTCTAATGAAATAGAAAATGATGTAGGATGAACCTTTACAGAAAATCTGCTAAATTCCAATGCCACGGAAGTCAGTTAGATGATTAATTCTGAGGATAAAATGATTTTTCCTCAGACATCTCATTTTGCAGTGGATAGAATGGATTTGAGAAATATATATTTTATTCTATTGACAGAATTAATTTCCTCCAAAGTCTATTTTCCTTCTATCAACAAGAAAAAAGAGTTAAGCTTCTTACTTTCAGCCGATAAAATGTGTTCCTGCTTCTGTCATTCTATCAACAGAAAGAAACTAAAATCTTAATAAAATGTAGATGTTCCTTTCTTTAGGAACACAAGGAAGAAAAGAAATGTGAGGATATTGAAGTTTAGCAAATTTTGCTCTGTAGACAAATGTAACCCCATTTGTATACAGTCATATCATTCTGTATCATTTCCTGACACCTATTTCATGTGTATTTCATCCTTAAAAAGGATGCACGCAGGCTTAATCAAAAATTTTCAGTGAAAAACTTTTGATGGAAAGTTGAATTTTCACCTACATGAAAAGTTTCATTGGAAATCTCTTCTACGCTTGATCATTTTAAATTTGTCAGAAAACTGAAAACACAACTGAGTTTTTCTCTCCCCTGTGTTTGGCTAAATTTTTTGGAGGGAGGGCGAAGGGTGGGGGCGCTGAAAAAATTAAGTTTTCACTGCTGAAAATGGAAAATTTTGGAGTTTTCATTAAAAAAAAAAGAATTAAAATTATTCACTAAAAATTCAGACCTCTTTCTTTTTATCAACATTTCCCCTGGATAAAACAAACAAAACCCACATTTTCCTATCAGTTCCATTGTCATGAGACGGCAGAAGATTCTATTGTTTGCCATTTCTCCTCTTCTTTGTTCCCTAGCTACAGGAAGTTTGCTTTCATTTAAAATGGAAGCAAACATACTTAAGCATTAATTTGAGGGTAATGGAAGAAGGGCAATTCTTGGTTTCTGCTTTGGAAAGATGGAGACAGTAGGGAACTCTGCTTCTTACTATAAAAGTTAATGCTGAACTCCTAGTTACAACTGCAACAAGAGCTATGTCAGGAAAAAAAAGACACGTCCATATATTTTCCTGTTATGCAACTTAGCATAGAAGGAGCCAATGTGCATTTGAAAACAAAGCTATGAAAAAACTGTGTAGCAATCGGAGAGATTTATACCTCTGAATATGATAATGTGTGTACTACACAAAGGGCACACATATGGTCTGGCCAAAATAACATTATCCTGATGCCAAAATAACAATGTACTTGGGTTGTTGGGGAAAATCTGTAACGAGATTTGCCCCAAGTGGTCCATCTATTACAAGAGGGGTAAAAGGAAGAGACATGCAAGTGTGGGTTGGTTGTACCTAACTTTGTCAGTTACATTTGTTTTTTCAGATCTTCCAAGCTCACAGCTGACAGAAGAAGATGGTCCCTGTGTGTGTCCAGAGCAGCTGGAAGCCTTTTAGGCTACACAAAGCAATTTGTGCAGGGTTTTTTTTTTTTTGCTCCACTTGATATTAACTTGTATTGGAAATCAAGTCAGAGCTTGCAAAGTTTCACAGGGCCAGATAGGGTGAATGTTTCCAGTCCTTTCCCCTTGAAGACACAATTGGTTTTCAGCTGTAAGATTTCCATTTTTTAACTGCATAGTGGAGCAGTTCGCTCTGCACCTCTGAAAATTAGGTAGGTGTCTCAAAATGGGCACCCCAAACTTAAGCCACAAACCTAGTGAATATTTGTGAAAGTGTGGCAGCTTTTGACTATCCAGGGGTCACATATCATGTCAGTGGTGTGATGCCTCATACTTTAATGCATCCTCAAATGTCTCCTACTGACATCTATGAGACGCATGTGTAGGTAAAAGGCATTATATAGCATTTAACTAGCATCTTGGTGAAAGTGAAACCATTCAGATTTGGGAGTCAGATGTCTATCTGATTAATCCAGACCTCTTTATTTTGCCAAACAAAATATCTTTTGAGAAATCCATTAACTTCTGCTTTTGTAAGACCAGCCTTTCTTTTTGAATTTTGGCATTCCCAATCCTGGTAACACCAGCAAATGCAAGGGCAGGTGACATTTCATTGTTAAAGTTATTTGGACTGTTTTAGAATCTCAGAAAATGTCCCATTCAAGCTGAGTTTGCCTTTTGGGCAAAAGTTCAGATCCGTTATTTTATCTTAACATTTTTGCCATCCCTAACCTAAGCCTATAATATGCTCTGCTGAAGCCTCTGAAAGGACAAGAGAACTTTTAACTGATGAAAGGGAAGCTAACATAGGCACAAATAAGCATTGCACAGTGACAACTGAGCTTTCAAATTCCATAATCTTGTCACAAAGTTTGAAGACAGTGAGCTCCTGTCAAAGGTATGTGATGACACTTCTTTGCTATATCCATCCAAAATCACACAGAAGTATCCTTTACATATTTAACTAAAAGAAGCAATATAATGATTCTTGCCCCATCAGACCTTAAGTCAGTACTTAACCAAAACTCAGGTTCTTGTGGGTTGTTCCCTTTAGACAGAGAAAGGAATGATGGAATCAGGTATTTCTTTGATGCACTCCTGTTTATTGACAAAGATCATACAAAGTCCTGTTTCCCTGAACACAATAGGAATCAAAGAGCAGGAGACAGTTTCTTTGCTAACAGTCCCAAGCCTCTTTTCAGTCAGTGCTTTACCCCACATTTATCTTGGGGTTTCTCAGGGTCATGCTACAAATGTGTCTGTGGAAAAGGTGTGAGCTTTTTCACTTTTGGATTACAACATTTCAACATAGTCCAAATTCCTTTCTTCCTCTTGGAATTCCATACCAAAGATTTTCTAGGGCCCTTAGCTCATGCCCCATGAGGATCGTTGGTGTACACTTTGTGCTCTAATTAAGTGTGATTCTATAAGCCATTAAAGCGAACAGGATATGCTGTTTCCAGTCCCTTTGATGCTGTTCTACAAAGGTAGCCAGCTGAACATACAGGGTATGTCTACACTGGAATTAAAAAAAAAACGTGGCACCTAGTCTCAGAGCTCAGGTCAATTGACACAGGCTTGTGGGCCTAAAGATTGCAGGATAGAATTTCAGGCTTGGGTGAGTGGGGGCGGTCTTAGAGCCTGGGCTCCAGCCCAAGCCTGAACCTCTACACTGCAATTCAACAGCCTCTTAGCTTGAGCCAATTGACCCAAACCAGCTGTGGTCTTTTCTTGCAGTGTGGACATACCCATAGAGTCTGATTGAACCTTTCCACCATCCTATCAGATTGGGGTGGGGGCTCTGGAGCCCTAGAATCTCACAAGCTTGCTGAAACACTTTGGATTCAAAGTTTCTCCTTTGATCTGTGTGTAGCTCATCTGGGAGCCCAAATCTGGTGAAGAACTCATTCACTAGGGACCTTTGTTACTATCACAGCCTCTTGGCTCCTTACTGGATAAGCCTCAGGCCATTGTGTAATTTAGTCCATAGCCACCAAGAAATATGGATTACTAGGCTCTGTCTCAGGCAAAGGCCCAAGCACATCAACAGCAATGTGCTCCATTGGTGCCCCCAGGAAATGTTCCTGCATAGGGGCTCTCCCTGCTTCAGAGGGACCCTTCTTTGCAACATAAACATCATATTTCCTGCACCAGTTTTCTACATCCCACGTGCATTTTACCCAATAGAAATTCTCTCTTGGCTAAGATTTTTGCAACCCTAAAGTGTCCAGCAGTTTTTAAATCATGCCATCATCTCCTCTTTCAAAGTATCTGGCTGGTATCTGTACTCATTACCTGCTGATATTTTCCATCTCTGATACAATATTTCATCTTTAGATTTCAACATTTCCCACTGTGGCCAGAAAACTTTTACTGTGGTATTCTGAGGGGATGCCACCTTTCAAGGTGGCATGGGCGGTGGGTGGAGGCCCCCTTTGGGGAGGCTAGCCTGCAGCTCCATCCCTTCTGCCCCTCATCCCCCCACAGCTGGAGCCCCGAGACCCCCTTCCTTGGCCCCCTGTGGCTGGAGCAATGACCCACTCCACCTGGAGGAGCCCCAAGTGGCACCCACCTTGGCAAGAGGTGCCCCGGGCTGAGCCCTGAGACAGCCCGTTCCCCCCCACACTTGCCTGGAGAAGCCCCAGGCCAACTGCAGCCACACCTCCCCTCCCCAGACCCCAGGCTGCCTGGGAAAAGCCGCAGCGTCTCTTCCCAAAGAAGAACCTGAGCTTTTGATATGCCCATGCAGGTTCCGGGAGGCTGAGATGGCGGTGTGTGTTACTCAGCTTCCCAGGTTCATCAGAATAGCACATACCACCTCCTCAGCTGCCCCAGAACCTGCATGGGCATAGTAAAGCAAAAACTTCTCCCGCCAAACTCACAACCGGGCGTCCAGTGGCAGCAGCATCGCCAGGGAAGGCAGAGCCTCCCCTGGCCTATTATACCCCACTGCCCATGCAAGGTGGCTGCATTTCCCAATGATTTTGCGGTCACATCCTATATTGGTATCAGGATCCTCTCTCGGGTGCTTTTAGCTGCTCTGCAGTACATTCCTGTGACTTCACACCCACCGTTCCAGTGGATAACACAGGAATATTTGCATTTCTGAGAGGAGACAGACTGCTGAGCACACTCCTTTCCTGTCAACAAGGCCACCTGGGTAAGGCATCAGTTTTGGAACAACTAAGTCCCATTATGGATACTGGTGTACTCAACTGGTGTAAATTAGTATAGCTCCACTGAAATAAGTGCACCTATGCTGACGTATACTAGCTAAAAAGCTACCCCTCAATATGTAGAACCAATAGCCTCTTAAGTGCAAGAACATTTTTTTAGACTGAAATGCTGCTATTCTTAAAATAGAGATCAGCAAGCAAACTTTGGAGATATCTGCAGGTATTCTATGGATTAGAGTTAGAAATTACTACAGAGTATATTATGCACTCTCGTTGAACTATAATAATTATAGGTTTCAGAGTAGCAGCCGTGTTAGTCTGTATTCGCAAAAAGAAAAGGAGTACTTGTGGCACCTTAGAGACTAACCAAGTTATTTGAGTATAAGCTTTCGTGAGCTACAGCTCACTTCATCGGAGCTGTAGCTCACGAAAGCTTATGCTCAAATAAATTGGTTAGTCTCTAAGGTGCCACAAGTACTCCTTTTCTTTATAATAATTATCTTACTGCAAGAAAAACCTCATTTCTCTGCTAGATGCCAGGGGCAAATTTCTAGCCACAGTTATATTTCTACTATGATAGAACTACTGTGGGTTCTCTACAGTGCCTTTCAGCAAAAGTATACAAGCACTTACATGACAGTTAATATTTTGCTTTACAAATGTTAATTTATTAAGCTTCATGACATCCCTGTAAAATAGGTTGCATTTATTGTTTAAGGCTTTGTTTCCTACTAACTCTGAGCAAAAATCCTCATGGTTCTTAGGATTGGGGCCTAAAAGGGTTTAGAATTCTTCAGGAGCCTAAAGTTTGCTGCAGTTTGAATGAAAAATACAGTTTCCTTTCCACTTGAGAAGATTCCATTGAAAACTGGTTTCATGTTCCTACAATTCACGGAAATAGCAGATCAGAGTAAATATTGTGTGTGTGTGTGAGTGTGTGTGTTGGGGGGGGGTTGGTTAATCCATGCCAATTTTATAATAAAAGTTCAACAACAAGGAGGGAAAGCTGCACTGAAACACTTTGTAAAAACAACAAGGAGTCCTTGTGGCACCTTAGAGACTAATACATTTATTTGGGCATACATTTTCATGGGCTACAACCCGCTCCATCAGATGCATGGAGTGAAAAAAAGTAGGCAGGTATAAATATGAAAAGATGGGAGTTGCCTTACCAAATGGGGTGGGGTGAGTGCTAAGGAGGCCAATTCAATCATGGTGGATGTGGCCCATTCCCAACAATTGACAAGAAGGTGTAGGTATCACAGGGAAAATTATTTTTTGTAGTCATGCAGCCACTCCCAGTCTTTATTCAGGCCTAATTTGATGTACACGGCAGAGGGGCATTGCTGGCACATGATGATATATATCACATTGGTAGATGTGCAGGTGAATGAGCCCTTGATGGTGTGGCTGATGTGGGTAGGTCCTATGATGGTGTCCCTTGAATAGATATGCGGGCAGAGTTGACACTGGGGTTTGTTGCAGGGATTGGTTCCTGGGTTAGTATTTCTGTTGTGTGGTGTGTAGTTGCTGGTGAGTATTTGCTTCAGGTTGGGGGGCTGTCTGTAAGCAAGGACTGGTCTGTCTCCCAACGTCTGTGAGAGTGAGGGATCATCCTTCGGGATAGGTTGTATATCCTTGATGATGTGTTGGAGAGGTTTTAGTTGGAGGCTGTAGGTGATGTCTAGTGGCGTTCTGTCACTTTCTTTCTTGAGCCTGTCTTGTAGTAGGTGACTTCTGGGTACCCTTCTGGCTCTGTCAATCTGTTTCTTCACTTCCCCAGCTGGGTATTGTAGTTTTAAGAATGCTTGATAGAAATTCTGTAGATGTTTGTCTCTGTCTAAGGGATTGGAGCAAATGTGGTTGTATCTTAGGGCTTGGCTATAGACAATGGATTGTGTGATGTGGTCTGGATGAAAGCTGGAGGCATGTAGGTAAATATAACAACCAGTTCATGTGGCATTTTAAGATGATCTAAAGCTGGAAGTACCAGGATTTTACAAAAGAGCTTGTTTTCCTTAAGTGTCAAGATAAGTTTTGCAAATGCAAGGAGATCAGACACAGTTTGGATAAACATCTAACCCTGGGGCACTAGTCAGAACCAAATCTTCTGACCTCCTGAGGTTTCCTCACATCGCTATTTGTGTTTGGTTATTCGATTAAACACAATTTTAAAATAAAGTTGTCCTTATTGCTTATTGTACACCTGAACACATTCCTAACACTGTTGCCTGGTTCTGTGTCTCACAGTGCAGGTTTGGTGCTTCTTGCTTTACCTCACCTTGCAAACATTTATGCATGTGAGTAACTTTATTCACATGGGAAGGTTACTCATGCATAATTCTTGCAGAATCAGGCTATTTAAATTGTAAGCTCTTCAAGGCAGGTATTATCTTGCTATGGGTTTCTACAGCACCCAGCACAGTAAGTCAATGATCCTAACTGGGGCATGTGGCCACTACCACAATACAAATTACACACATCCTTCCCCACAAACACAACAGTGAGGTAAAATTAAGGACATAATTGTGAAAGCTGCTTTAATCCATATGAAAAGCATTCTGTAATCTTAAATCATGTGTCTAGAATCTTAGTTCCATAATTCAACACTCCTGACATTAAGAGGTGAGATACTAGCAGGTATAAAAGTAAACATGGGTCTGTTAAGAGACCAGCCATCAAAATGAGGGATATTTGAGATGTAAATTATTCACTATTTACCTACTTACCACTGTTTATTTTCTTTTTCTGTCTCACTCTAGCTACGTGCAAAGAGTAAGTGAAAATGACACTCCTATGCCTGAAATTACTTGGAGGAGCTCTTGCAAAATGTATTGTTTGAACTAAAACAATCATAACTTTCTTCCTAGAATCTTAGTTCAGAGATGTTGATAACATTCTGAAAGCATGCAGAGATGGTAGTTTTCCACTGCGCATATGTGGCCTGTTTTGTATATTGTCTCATTTGTTGCTCGTGGTGATGGGAAGCAAAAGTTCAGTTTCACAATCTAGATGTTTTATATCAGACACACACAAAAGTCACAGCAGGAACTTCTGCAACAGCAGGCGCTTCTAAGTCACTAAACTGTTGTTGCTGAGACAATGTGGAGTTACAATAAGGTTCACAATATAAAACATCAATATTTGGAATGGGATAGCGAGCCCAACATTGGCATACATGGTTCTACATTATACTAGTTTGAGAACATAGAATCATAGAAGGTTAGGGTTGGAAGGGACCTCAGGAGGTCATCTAGTCTAACCCCCTGCTTGAAGCAGGACCAATCCCCAATTTTTGCCCCACATCCCTAAATGGCCCCCTCAAGGATTAAACTCACAATCCTGGGTTTAGCAGGCCAATGCTCAAACCACTGGGCTATCCCTCCCCCCATGGAAAGAACACTTCCAGCATTGGTGATTGAAAGCCATCCTGAATAATGAAAAACAGATGAATCCTCACCAGATTGTCTAAATGTAGCCTTTCAGTACCTAGACTACCCACTTTTAAATACATATTTTGCACAACAGGAGCTTATTGCAATCACAAAGCCTCATTTGTTGGCAGAAAATGTTAATAGGGTCTGTTTTTAAAGGTTTTATTGCTTTTCTCTTCTAAATGGAGATGGTGTGGCATAAATCAGAGAATTAACTCCAGCTTAAGAAAGTTATATATTGTTTATAATTTACTAAAACTATCATGACAATTCCTTTAAGGAAGGAAAAATTATTCAAACTAATCCATGATGGACTGGATGGATCAGTTATGGGGTTCAATCTTCTATCTCTGTGTTGCGGGTATGAATCCAGCCTAGGTCAGTAGTGACTGGGAGTTGTTACCTCTATTGGCTCCTCAGTGACAAGGAGTTTAATTTAGCAATTGTGCACTTAAATACAATGGTGGAGCACACCTAGATAGAAAGATTTTCATAGCTATTCCACAGCATGAGAGAGAGGGAGAGAGAGAGATTCTTCCTCCCACCTGACTATCCAGGTAGGATACTAGGCAGAAGGTCTGAACATCTGAGAATAATCACTGTAAATTATCAGGTAAAAAAATTACCTGATGATTGTATTGGTGCAGTTTTGATTTTTATTGGGGTGAAATCCTGGCCCCACTGAAGTCAATGGGAATATTGCCAGTGACTTCAATGAGGTCAGAATGTCACCCTCGATGTTATATTGATGGATGCTCTAGGAAAACCTGAGGATAGATACCTCAGCCACACAGAAGGAAATGAGTAGACTTATCCACTAGATTTAGAAAATAGCCTATTATCTCATCAAGTTTCAACCTGGGCTGATTTTTTGTAGCTGAATTGTAATCTTCTGAATAAAAGGGTTGATAATGAAATTGCATAGCAGCACAAATGATGCTACCTCATAAGTTTATAAGTCCCCCTCAAGACTACCTATATTTGAATTAAAAGTACTCTGAGGAGTTCTTCTGACATTGAGGCAACTTGACTGCAAAGAAATCAGAAAAGGGTTATATCGGTGTCTGAATCTCAAATAAGGCACCAATAAAGGTGATTCTGAAAGGAGAGTTTAATATACTTTTAAAGATATAATTTGAAAATAAAGCAGTGTACCGTTAAATTCCAGTATTCTACCAACCCCTTCTTCCCTTAAGGTGTTACAATGGAAGCTATTTCACTGTATAACCTCCAAAGTTACAAGGTTAAAAAAGTTCAGCCCATATGATGCAATCTCTGCTAGGATTGCAGAGCACCTTTCTTCAGAAGTGACCAAACTGAGAAATAAAGCAGTGCTGAATTTCAAGTAATATGTATATGACCCCTTGCCGAGAGTCCCAGGATGTTTTATAATTCAAGAGCAGTTAAAAGCAACTTTAAATATATGTTGGGGTTGATTTTGCAATGAAAAGTGATTCAGCTATCCCATAGATCTATGTTCTCCTTGCCCAAGCAAAATTGCACAAGAGGAGAAAAAGTACTCTGAAAAGTGAGTTAATAAAGGAGTTTCAGAACCGTCTTTCCTACACAAGGAGGTGTTTGCAACCATGGGGAGGGGACAAGAGTCTTGGTCTTCAAACTGTGAGGAACCTCCATAAGAATCTAGAAAGGGAAGACAAGTCCATTCTCCTGACCTCTGCACCTACTATTAGGTGGGCATACATTGGGCCTAACTCACTACTACCCGACACCTTGCAGGGCTAGGCCCAGACATTTTTCAAATGATATGTATGTCCTTCCCCTTCTTGGCTCAGGGAGAAGTCTTGGGCAGCAGCCTCACTGCAGTCAGTGCACATGCTTGGATCCTTTAGCCTATGCAGCAGGAAAGGGCTTCCCTGATGCCTGGAGGGGAGGAAGAGAGAAGCAGTGGCTCTTCCATTGGGTGGGCATGCAGGCAACCCAACCCATTACCTCCTGGAAGGGCAGCAGATCCCTAATTACAGGGCTGCCTGTGCTGCTGGGGAAGGGGTGGCTGCTGGGTCCTTGCTCGTTGAGGGTAATTAACCATTGGAACAATTTACCTAGGGATATAGTGGATTCTTCATCACTGGAAGTCTTTAAATCAAGACCAGATACGTCTCAAAAGACATACAATAGCTCAAGCAGAACTTAGGGGCTTGCTACAGAAATTACCCAGTGAGGTGCTTTGGCCTGTGTTTTGCAGGAGGCCAGCCTAGATGATTAAATTTATAAGGGACCCTTCTGGCCTTAAAAAAAAGAAAAATTTTCCCCTCCTGCCCACCCATCAGTTTTCACCCAAAAGAATACTGAGGAGAAAAATAATTACATTTTTTCAGTTAACAAATATGGGATACGTCAGAGTTTGAATATGGGATACGTCGAGAGGAGGTGCTGGAACATATTGATAAGTTAGGGAGAAACAAGTCACCAGTATCAGCTGGTATAGATGTGAGAGTTCTGGGGGAACTTAAGATTGAAGTAGGTTGAGTTGCTAACCTACCTAAACAATCTCTCATTGAAATCACCTACTATACCGGAGAACTGGAGAGTAGCAACCACTCCATCAGTCTTTAAAAATTACACACCCCTGAGCTTTACTTTAGTACCAGAAAAATGATCTGAAACATGAATTAAAAATAAAAATATAAAACACCTAAGTGAACAGGGTATGACAGGGACAAAATTCAATGGCTTTCATATAGGGTGATCATACTTCTCTATTAGAAATGAAATTCCTGTGTTTACCTGATACCTCCAACAGATCAGTCAGAGCAGTGAAAACTCAAGACAAGGGTTAAGGAGCCCCTATCATGTTGCAGTGCTTAAGAGTAGACGGAAATGTGTTGCTATAATTAGTCTCTCAGTCTCACTGGAGTTTCCTATCCTTTCCCTTCTCTAGTTTCCACAGCTCTGCTTCTCTCCTTTCATCACATCTTCCATTTATTTCCTTCTTTCATCAATCCTCCTCCTCTTTCCTGTCCTTTGCCTTTTCCCTTCTCTTCCCTCCACCCCCATTCTTTTTATTGAGTCCCATTCTTACCTCCTTTTTCCATTGCCACTATTCCCTCTTCTGCAGATCATTTGTTCTCTGTCCTCCGCTTTATCAGCTGCTCTCTGCACCTTTTCCTTTTCTCACCATTCCCTCCATTACCCTCCTACCCTACCTATCCCTCCTTAACTCCTTCTCCCATAGTCCTCAATAGTTGTCGATCCCCCCTAGCCCCAGCTTCTACTTTACCCTGCCCACAAAAGTCTGTTGATTTCTGATAGCTAAATTCTTGTCTCATTCCTAATTACCCTTTAATATTTGTTGTACAATAACACAGAGAACCCAGTCAGAATTGGACCTCATTGAGCAAATAGCAACAGAGTGTCTGCCCTGAAGAGTTTACAGTCTGAACAAAGATAGACAAGGGAAACAGAAGCAGAGATGTGAAATGACTTGCCATTGGTCATACAGAAAGTCACTGACTGAACCAGGAATGGTACCCAGGTGTCCTGACTCTTAGTTCAGCGCCCCATTCACTATACTACATTGCCTCCCTTCAAGGAGTGGAGTCACAGATATTAAACAGCCAGTTGTCAGCAACTCTGCTAGGAGCACTTTACTGCTACTAGACCAGCCTAGCTGGGTTCAGACTGAGACTGCAGAATATGAAATACAAGAATGAGCACTCAAACCTTTACTTAATATTAAATTGTGCTGGGGGGCACTCACCTCTGAGTGGCTGGGTGTGATACTGCAATCTTTTTCCTGCTCCTGGCTCCCCCTGTAGGTTGCCAACCTCACTGAGCAGGGCTTCCGTAAATCAGCCCCATGGCCATGTTGCACAGGCAAAAATTAATCCTTTCCAGGATAACAAAAAGTTTTCCCTTCACCAGGGTCTTCAGCCCCATCTATGGGTGCTTTCAATCCCACACTACGCTCAGGCTTCTAAACGAGCTTAATCCCCTTCTTGGGGTTTAGGCCACTTTGCCAGTGGAGGAACCCAGGCACATCCACTACCCCAGGTTCAAACCCAGGGACCATATAAACAACAGACATGTGCTGCATCCTTTAATTAGTTGCTGCTGCTATTCCCTGGGCCTCTTCCCAATTGGTCCCTTTACCTGCACCAACTTCAGGTTAGAGTTCTCAGGTCCTCTCTCTCCCAGGTCCAGTAAATGCAGCCAGTCAAGTTTCTTTAGCTAAAAAGGAGCATCATTCCAGCCTCAGCCAGGATCTAACCTGTTAAGCCCCCGCAGCTCCTTTTATCTGAGTCTACTGGGCTCTGATTGGCTGCTTCCACAAGGGCTCTCTAGGCAGGCCTGGAAGGCCCATCTCCACTGCTCCTTACTGGGATGGGGGTGTAGTAGGACCAAAGCGCCTCCAGCAGGGGGCCATGAAGGGCCTGGTACATCCCATCACATAGCCCTAAATTTAATCTTTTATTAACTGAGCAACATTTTCAAGTGTATCAAGAACGATCTGTTGAGAGCGTCTTCTACTATAGATATCTGGCAGTTCAGATCTGGAGGTAAATTGTAACCAGAAAATTCACTGACAGGGAATAATTGGTATCCATTAATCTTTCGCACATACCCAGAAGCCTTTGATCTTTAATAGTTTAATAAATTTCCAAGAACCAAGGGAACAGTTTACTTAAATTTAGCTTATATAATTTCTATAAAAAGAAATAAGAAATTATAAGAAATTTTAATTTGCATAATTTCCAGAATGCAATGCAGCAGCAGTGCTTGATCTGAGATACTACATAGATGATAAGAATATTTTATATAATTTGCTTACATTTAGAAAAATTTAAACTAAAGTGATCACAGCTAGATCCAAGTATGAGAAAAAATAAGATTGAGATTCTTCATGAAGCAGTGTTGTCTGCATAAGGTTTTGCAGAATGCCAAAATAATTAAAAAATGGTATTCAGCAACTTTCAATCAGAGTGTGTGAAAAGTGTTATACTCCCATAATGATTAATATCGGTTGCTGCCCAGGTGTTTCATGGTGACCGCTTATTCATTTGTATAAGCATCTTATAGTATGATATTCTTCTATTGTTGTTATTATTTCATTATTTTTACATGCCACTCAAATGTCCATCATTTTGAGAGGCAAAGTGGATGAGGTAATATCTTTTATTGGAACAAATTCTACTGATAGAAGAAACAAGCTTTTGGCCTTTCCAGGCATTTCTTCAGGACTGGAAAATCTAACCAGAGTGTCACAGCTAAATACAAAGTGGGACAGATTGTTAAGGGTTTAACACATGTTGCAAGAAATCACACAAAGCAATCATGCCATATCTGACCTATCAGTCCTTGTCTTCAAAGGAAACTTGCACAATACCTTCAAAAGGTGAGCCTGGGAACATAAGAATGTGCGTTGTGTGAAGAAATACTTCCTTTTGTTTGTTTTAAACCTGCTGCCTGTTAATTTCATTTGGTGACTCCGAGTTCTTGTGTTATGAGGAGTAAATAACACTTCCTTATTTACTTTCTCCACACCAGTCATGATTTTACAGACCTCAATCATATCACTCCCCTTAGTCGTCTCTTTTCCAAGCTGAAAAGTCCCCGTCTTATTAATCTCTCCTCATACTGAAGCCGTTCCATACCTCTAATCAATTTGATTGCCCTTTTCTGAACCTTTTCCAATTCCAAGAAACTTAAATTCATAACTCTGAAAGACACTAAAAATCATGGACTTAACAGAGACACTGCTTTTATGACTCATTACAACAATTTGTAACTAACCTTCCTTTGTCCTATGACTGAAGAAGTGTTAATTGCCCACTGTAAACTTAATTAAAACAAACAAAGAAACAAAACCCCTCTAACTTTCATGCTTTCTTCATACATACAGCAAAAAGGGGGCACATACCTATTTTTTTAACTTTGCGGGTCACCTTTAAGCAAGAAAGGCCAATGTGAGCATATTATTTCCATGTTCTTCACACTCCACTGGCTTTCCATTGACTTCTGGACTGAATTTAAAACCCTGGTTCAATTCCTTACTCACACATAGTGCTATTCCCATGAGCAAGAACTACTCAACATGAGTGCCGATTGCAGAATCAAGACCTATATTTGTTATCGCTTTCCTCCTAGCTCTGATTCTTCAGGGTACAGTATTACAGGCAGCACACTACACTATTCTCTGTCTAATTAGAAAAGGAGTACTTGTGGCACCTTACAGACTAACCAATTTATTTGAGCATAAGCTTTCGTGAGCTACAGCTCACTTCATCGGATGCATACTGTAAGGTTTCTCTGGGCCTTTATTTTATGGAGTTTTTAAGTAAGTAAGTGAGTGTGTGTGTGTGTGTGCGCATCTGTAACTTTGCATGACTTTGCCCTTGGGTCATTTATTTTGCAAGGTGACGTGCTGAAGTGAGCTCTAGCTCACGAAAGCTTATGCTCAAATAAATTGGTTAGTCTCTAAGGTGCCACAAGTCCTCCTTTTCTTTTTGTGAATACAGACTAACACGGCTGTTACTCTGAAATCTGTCTAATTAGTTGCTGTCTATTCTCAAAGTGGAGAGGGTAAGAACCCGAATGTTACAGTTACCCTTTATTTCATTTTTGAATGCCAGGGCCTATTCTAATTGTAAATTCAGCCAGAATAATTAAGAAGAGGAATGTCACACTACCTTGATATTTTGATGGTCCTTCTTTGATCTTCTCTACAGTTCCGCTCATTAAATTATACCATCTGAATCAACATCATGCCATTAAAACTTTCATTCTGTTTTCTTCTGTTTCTAAGGCTTGATGAAAAAAAAAGTTACTCTCACAAGGTTATTATTTCATTCTGGACTAAAATACCATCTCTAAATCGCTGTTGCTTTGAATAACTACAGTATATCAATGAGCAGTAAATGGTGTTTTATTAAAAGCATCCTCCTGGTGAACTGCCTATGCAATATGCATTCTGAGCTAAATGAAGGCCCCCTTCCACCACCCTGACAGCATCAAGGGACCTTTAAGTGGGTGTAAATTACATTTATACCTATTTTAAGGCTCCTTACACTGCCAGAGCAGTATAATGGGGCCTTAGTGTAACTGAGAATCAGACCTACTTTGTACAGTAAAATAGATAAAAGCACTACACTGTAATATTTGCTCTTTAATATATTTTTGGGTGCACTGTATCTTTTTTTCTCACAGACAGCCAGATTTCGCCTGGCTCTTATGTAGGCTGAGTGGAGAAATGCAGAAGGGAACTACTACCCCACTACTTACGAAGTCTACATAAGTGCTAAGCAGAATTGCACTGGAGAATATATTAGAAATGGCAGTTTGGATACTCTCCTTATATTATCTTAATGTTGCTTTGTCTAGACTTGTTGTAAATGTCTTGAGTGATGGGGTCTCTACCATTTCCGTTGTGACTCTAATCCATAGCCTAATAAACCTCATTATTCAGAACTAACTTCCCAACAGTCATTCGAAGATGCCAATTTGCTCAGTTTCAACCCATTACTCCTAGTTATACCCCTTCAGCCTAGAGTAAGCAATTCCTTTCCTTACTTAATGACAGGTTTCAGAGCAGCCGTGTTAGTCTGTATTCTCAAAAAGAAAAGGAATTTATTTGAGCATAAGCTTTCGTGAGCTACAGCTCACTTCATCGGATGCATTCAGTGGAAAATACAGTGGGGAGATTTATATACATAGAGAACATGAAACAATGGGTGTTATCATACACACTGTAACCAGAGTGATCATGCTATTACAGCTCACCTTAAGTGATCACTTATATAATCTTCTTATCCGTAATTGCTTATTCATAAAAATGTAATCATTTGTCATACACCTTCTAGTTATTAATGCAGACTGAGCATGTCCTAGTGTAGATGTGGTTTTATATGTATATATAAAGATTGTAACAGTCTGGCAGCATTTGCCTGAAATGCTAGCAAGTTCTGATCCTATTTGGAAAGGATACGGTGAATTCTGATGGATTATTCTAGCAGTTGATTCATTAACCCAGCTGGAGGTGGAAGTGGGTTTCTGGAAAGAGATGGTCTAGGGTATAGGCTGCATAATTCTGATGGAAGAACCCTTGAAGCAGCAAAGCCTGGGGAAAGCTGATCTTTGCTATCTTATTGTTTTTTCCTTTATTAATAAAGCCAAATCCCAGGAACTGGTAGAACTTGGATGTTGCATAGTGTGTCGATCTGTTTGTAGAGCAGGTAGAAGAAGGCATCGGTTAACACACATGCATTACTGTATAAAGAAAGGTTTCAGAGTAGCAGCCGTGTTAGTCTGTATTCGCAAAAAGAAAAAGGAGTACTTGTGGCACCTTAGAGACTAACCAATTTATTTGAGCATGAGCTTTCGTGAGCTACAGCTCACTTCATCGGATGCAGAAGTGAGCTGTAGCTCACGAAAGCTCATGCGCAAATAAATTGGTTAGTCTCTAAGGTGCCACAAGTACTCCTTTTCTTTTTGTATAAAGAAAAATATGTCATTTGGTGAAGAGGACTAAAGATGGAGCTGGCACCGTAGAAACACTAAGTGCTAGATTGCACTGAGTCTATTATAGAGAACTCTGTGGAGGTACTGTAAGTAAAGAAATGTCACATGTTAAAAAGGTGAAGAAAAGGCATATTTTTAGAAGAGAAAATAAATAATGTCATGAATTAAATAATAAATAAGGCCTTTTCTATACTTCCTGGGTAAGCTGCCTAAATTACACTACTCCAACTATGTGAATAATGTAGCTGGAGTTGATGTAGCTTACTTCGATTTACTGCAATGTCTATACCACACTGCATTGGTGGGAGGTGCTCTCCCTTTGAGTTACCTTACTCCTCTCGTTCCGGTGAAGTATTGGAGTCGACCAGAGAGCGCTCTGCAGTCAAGTTAGTGGGTCTTCACTAGACCCTCTCAATCAACCCGCACTGCATCGATCACAGCAGCGTCAATCCCCGAAAAGTGTAGACATGGCCTAAGTCTGTCAGATACAACGGAGTTTGAGTTTTAGAATGCAATGTAATTAAAACACTACTTCTGTTAGAATTGAACAATGACTGTAGAAGCAAGGCATCAGAGAGCTCTAATCCTATTATATCTAATGACCACAGTGTCTCTTTCTGCATGCACAATGAGTTTACACACAGGAATATAAATTAAAGGACACTGCCGTGCTTCATGCTTTCCCCAGTACAACATAAGGGACCAAATTCTGCTTTCCGAAATGCATGCACAAGCACAACTTTTGATAAGAAGGAGGGTCATAGGGTTGAGACACTAGCTTGGGACTCAGGAGAGCTGAATTAAGTTCATGGCTCTGCAACTGAGACTTCCTGTCTTACCTTGGGCAAGTCACTTAATTTGTTTGTGTCCCAGTTCCCCATCTATTAGAGGATAATAATATTTCCTTTTTCTCACTGTTTGTTTGTCTTTCTTATGTGGGCCTGATCCAAAGCAAAGTGAAGTAAAAAACTCCCACTGACTTTAATGGGCTTTGGATCAGGCCCTTCGACTGTATGCTCTTTAGAGCAGGGACTGTTGCTTATGCTGTGTAAGTATAGTGCTTAAAACAATGGGCCCTGATCTAGATTAGAATCTCATAAGAACATAAGAATGGCCATACTGGATCAGACCAATGGTCCATCTTGCCCTACATATGTCCTCCAACAGTGGCTGATGCCTGCTGCATCAGAAGGAGTGAACAGAACAGGGCAATTTATCAAGTGATCCACACCCTGTTGTCCAGTCCCATCTTCTGGCAGTCAGAGGTTTAGAGACACCCAGAGCATGGGATTGCATCCTTGGCCATCTTGGCTAATAGCTATTGATGAACCTATCTTCCATGGAATAACTAATTATTTTTTTAACCCAGTTCTGCTTTGGGCCTTCACAACTTTCCCTGGCAACAAATTCCACAGGTTGACTGTGCACTGTGTGAAGAAGTACTTCCTTCTGGTTTGTTTTAAATCTGCTGCCAGTAAATTTCATTGGGTGATCCCTGTTTCATGTGTTATGTGAAGGGGCAAATAAAATGTCCTTATTCACTTTTGCCACACCATTCATGATTTTATTGTCTTCTAACATACATCCTCAGACATCTCTTTTCCAAGCTAAACAGTCCAAGTCTTTTTAATCTTTCCTCATATGGATGCTGTTCCATACCCCTAATCATTTTTGTTGTCCTTCTCGCTACTTTTCCCAATTCTAATATATCTTTTTTGAGATGGTGTGACCAGAACTGCATTCAGTATTCCAGAACATTTATGACTATGTTGAACAGCACTGGTCCCAGTACAGGTCCTTGGGGGACCCTGCTATTTATCTCTTTCCACTGTGAAGATTAATTGTTTATTCGTACTCTTTGTTCCCTATGTTTTAACAATTTATTGATCCATGAGAGGACCTTCCCTTTTATCCCATGACTCCTTATTTTGCTTAAGAGCCTTTGGTGAGGGACCTTGTCAAAGGCTTTCTGAAAGTCCAACTACACTATATCCACTGGATCACCCTTGCCACATGTTTGTTGATCCCCTCAAAGAATTCTAACAGATTGGTGAGGTGTGATTTCCCTTTACAAAAGCTGTGTTGACTTTTCCCCAACATAGCATTTTCATCTGTGTGTCTGATAATTCTGTTCTTTGCTATAGTTTCAAACAATTTGCCTGCAACTGAAGGTAAGCTTATTGGCTATAATTGCTAAGATCGCTTCTGGAGCCTTTAAAAAAAATTGGTGTCACATTAGCTATCCTTCAGTCATCTGATTCAGAGTCTGTCTCAAGCAATAGGTTACATTGCTATTACACTACCACAGTTAGTTCTGCAATTTCGTATGTGAGCTCCTTCAGAACTCTTCGGTGAATAAATCCTGGTGACTTATTACTATTTAGTTTATCAATTGTTCTAAAACCTCCTTTATGAACACCTCAATCTGAGACATCAGATTTGTCACCTAAAAAGAATGGCTCAGGTGTGGGAATCACCTTCACATCCTCTGTAGTGAAGACTGATACAAAGAAGTCATGTAATTTCTCTGCAAAGGCCTTATCTTCCTTGAGAGCTTCTTCAGCCCCTTGATTGTCCAGTGGCCCCACTGATGGTTTGGCAGGCTTCTCGCTTCTGATATGCTTTTAAAAGTTGCTGTTAGTTGCTATGTCTTTTGCTAGTTGCTCTTCAAATTCTTGTTTGGCCCGCTTAGTTATACTTTTACATTTGACTCGCCAGAGTTTATGCACCTTTCTGTTTTCATCACTAGGATTTGACTTCCAATTTTTAAAGGATGTCTTTTTGTCTCTAACTGCCTCTTCTACTCTGTTGTTTAGCCATGGGGACATTTTTTTGGCCCTCTTACTTTTATTTTATTTATTTATTTATTTGTGGTATCTTTAGTTTAATCCTCCATTATGGTATTTTTAAAACATTTCCATGCAACTTGCAGGCATTTCATTTTTGTGACTGTTCTTTTTACTTTCCACTTAACAAGCTTCCTCATTTTTGTGCAGTTCTCCTTTCTGAAGTTAAATGCTACTGTGGTGGGTTTCTTTGGTATTCCCCCCACTTTCCAGAAGGACGTGAAATTTAATTAAATTACGTTACTGAGTGATTCAACTATATTCACCTCTTGAACCAGATCTTGTGCACCACTTAAGACTATATCAAGAATAGCATCTCCCTTTGTGCATTCCAGGACTAGCTTCTCTGTGAAGCAGTCATTAATCGTGCTAGAAATTTTATCTCTGCATCCTGTCCTAAGATTACCTGTTCCTAGTCAATATGAGGACAATTGAAATCCCTGGTATTATTGGGTTTTCTGTTTTTGTAGCCTCTCTCCCTGAGCATTTCACAATTACCATTACCATCGTGGTCAGTAGTACATTCCTACTGCTATACTCTTATTATTCAACATAGAATTTCTATCCATTGAGATTTTATGGTACTGTTTGATTCATTTAAGATTTTTTACTATAATTGATTCTATGCTCTCTTTCACATATAGTGCCACTCACCCACCAGCACATCCTACTCTGTCATTCCTGTATATTTTGTACCTTGATATTACGTGTTATTTACTATAATTGTTCCACCAATGATGCCTCTTGTATCAATATCCTCATTTAATACTAGGCACTCAAGTCCACCCATCTTAGTATTTAGACTTCTTGCATTTGTATACAAATACTTACAAAATTTGTCAATGTTTCGTTTTCTGCCTTCATGTGAATTGGACTCTTTTTCATTTGACTGTTTCTCTTCAGTTCCTGCCTCTATCTTATCAACTTCTAGCCTCTCCTCTTTACTAGGATACAGAGTATCTCCTTTATTAAATCCTCCCCTAAGGGATATGTCTATCCAAACTGTGTGCTCCTCCACACCTGTTGGCTTTCTCCCCTCCCTTAGTTTAAAAACTCCTCTATGACCTTTTTAATTTTCCGTGCCAGCAATCTGGTTCCATTTTGGTTTAGGTGGTGCCCATCCTTCCTGTATAAGTATCTCCTCTCCCCAAAGCTTCCCCAGTTCCTAGTAAACCTAATCCCTCCTCCGAACACCATCGTCTCATTACATGTTGAGATCCTGCAGCAGTTCTGCCTGTCTAACTGGCCCTGTGCATGGAACTGGAAACATTTCAGAGAACTCTACCATGGAGGTTCTGGATCTTTAATATATGCGGATATATACCTAAAGGCAGAATTTGGCAAACAAATTATTTAGATATAAATGGGAACTGTACTAGACATTATGAAAACAAAAATATGAAGTGTATTTTTTTCCTTTTCATTTTTACTCAGTCTTTACCCGATTACAAATTAATTACAAAAGTATTTAACAATTTTGGTGAAATGTACATAAAAAATGGCAAGGGGAAAAAAGAAAGAAAATCTACCATTTACATTAAAATAGTCCCACAAAGGAGTTAAAAAAAGAGTGCCATAATCACTGAAATAGAAGAGAAGTCACGAGAAAGAACTGGGAGAGAAATCCGTTGAGTTTGGGGAGAGAGACTGTAAGGTGAAGTGTTGTGCAAAACTGCTCTTTTTCATGTCTAAATAATTTTCCAGAGTGAACAGTTTTGACAAAATTACCTAGTTCCGTTAAATAGCAATAGTCATGGGTTTCTTCATTTAAAACAACCCTGAATAACAATTTAATTCTCTTATCGTGCTCACTGACTCTTTGCCCCTTAGCTGGTTGCTTTGCACTTCTGTGGTATAGTCCTATCAGGTACCAGGTGCAATATTCTTAGTATGGCTGTATCTAATGTGATCCTGATCCTGGAAACACTTAGGCACATGCCTAACTTTATTCATATAAATAGTTCCACTGAACTTAATGTGATCTGTGTCATGCTTCAGGATGCAAACTAATTATCTGAAGACTAATTAGGAATTTTCCCAATTAGGCAGGTGTGAGGTGTGGTATATGTTTTAGTTTTGTTCTTCTTCTGATGCACCAGGAAATGGCTACTTCCAGAAGCTAGATCCTACGCTTACTGTAAAGTGACAGGTTTCAGAGTAGCAGCCATGTTAGTCTGTATTCGCAAAAAGAAAAGGAGTACTTGTGGCACCTTAGAGACTAACAAATTTATTTGAGTATAAGTTGCACCCGATGAAGTGAGGTGTAGCTCACGAAAGCTTATGCTCAAATAAATTTGTTAGTCGCTAGGGTGCCACAAGTACTCCTTTTCTTTTTACTGTAAAGTGCCATCGTTCTGATTCAGTGTGACAAATCCTATGTTCCTACAAGGGTGACATTTCATTTATCTTTTTCTTTGAGCACTTCTCTTCTGTTCCTCTATTGGTGCTGACTGAGTCACAGAAGAATAGGGTTCAGAAAGAAATCACCAGAGTAATTGCATGTCAGCGCTCATTGGAAGAATTACTAAGGTGGGTGTTTGTGCAGAAGGAAGGAGAACATCTAATAAGATGATTTCTTTACCAAAACAGCTGTTATGAATACACTATATCTAGAGTGCAGGATCACAATTATAATTCCCCTTATTTCTTTTTCCCCTTTCTGTGAATGTCTGTGGCACATCCTACTGCTGTCATGTAATCCCACCATCAGGGGTTTTCATGAGTCTTTCCTGTGGTTTGGATCAGAAGTTCCTAAGAACTTAAGCTGTAATGAACCTGGAATCCTGCCTCCCTAGAGGAAACCTCAAAAGGAGGTCAGTGGCAATAACAGCAGTTGACCTCTGTAGAGATGGATGCCTCCTAGGGTGTTAGCTGGCACATGGGAGTGTAAATTAGTAGTGGCTGTGGCTCTAACATAACAGTACAGCATTTATATAATTGCATGTTGGTTACTGAGTCTCCCAGGGTTGATTGTGAGCCAGAAGGGGAGTAATTAAATGGTGACCTTTATTTTAATTTTTTAATATCTAAATGTTAAAAGCATCATAATTTAAGTTGAGAAATCTTCTGAAAAGCTGGAAAGAAACCCAGAGAGTCATTTAGAAACCATATGATATTTGTTGTATTCTTTTCCAGGTTGCAAATCAAATCAATGTGGTCAGTTAGGGTGCCCTTTAGGGTCTTAGAGTGCTCAGACACTGGTTAGTCCAGTTTCTTGCTAACAATATTATAGTTTTCAGAGTAGCAGCCGTGTTAGTCTGTATTCACAAAAAGAAAAGGAGTACTTGTGGCACCTTAGAGACTAACCAATTTATCTGAGCATAAGCTTTCGTGAGCTACAGCTCACTTCATCAGAAGCGAGCTGTAGCTCACGAAAGCTTATGCTCAGATAAATTGGTTAGTCTCTAAGGTGCCACAAGTACTCCTTTTCTTTTTGCAAATATTATAGTTGTAGTTACTAAGCAGACAAAGGTCATTGATGGTTCTGCAGACCTCCTGTGCATGAGACAGTACAGTAGCACAAAGCAATGTCAGTACTCTGAGCTGCAAAGACAGTAACTAATAGGGGTCAGCGCAGATCACAGCTTAAGATCAGAATGTTCCCATCCCAGATGGTGTAGAAAGCAGATCCAAAAATAAGCATTAAATGCTTGATTCAGTTCAGCTTTTCTGTTAAATAACATAAATCCTGCAGTGACTTTAGCTTGCATGTGCATGTCTGATTATATTAAACTTGCTAACAGCACGACTAATCATTTTGCTAACAACTAATTGCAATTCACTTTAAGGTTAGCATGCATTATTGAAGCACAGCATTGTCCAGCTATACTGAAAGGACAGGAGACAGTTGATATGATTTCGATGAGGACGCAACTTTACTAGTAGTTTTCTGGTTCTACCTGGCAGATAATACTGTACAGTGCAGGTTACTCCATGTTCATTCAATAACTACCCAGGGGTCTTCTGCCAGCCCTGCTCTTTTTCCAGGTTCCCCAGACAACCCATTGCTGGGACCTTACCATCCCCCCCCCCATACAAGGGTTAAGGTGGGCTATAAGAAAGAGGGGTTGACTCCCTGCTGTACCAGTCATAGGGGCCCCAACTCCCGCCCCATTCTACTCCTTTAACCAACCCCTCCTTTTTTAAGTCTTTTACCAAGCCATATATCTGCTCTCTGTATTCCCTTCCCTATGGAGTGCCTGCACTGGACGTCCGCCCCACACTTTCATAATGAGTTGCGACATCACAGCCTAACTCCCATCCCTACTCACCATAACAAAGCCCTTCCCGAACCCGCTGTGGAGAAGGCAAAAAAAGCCCCCACTCCACCTAGGCCAATCCAGTGGTGGGGGAAAAATTCCTTCCCAGCCCCCCTAGAAAGGAGCGGCTAGCACGCTGGCGGTGGGGGGAAAATTCCTCCCCAGCCTCCTTAGAAAGGAACGGCTAGTGCACTGGTGCTGGGGGGAAAATTCCTTCCCAGCCCCCCTAGAAAGGAACGGCCAGCGTGATGTCCACAGCAGGTCCTTACCAAACCTGGTATTTTGCTACCTCAAAGGGGTGGAGGTTGGATGCTGCTTGGCCTGGTCCAAATTAAAAGGGCTTCTCTCACCTGGCTTCCCTCTTTTGATCTCCCCAGCCCTTCTGGTCCCTGGGGCTGAGTCAGTGTACCCACGCTGACCCACCCTTCCCCTTTTGCAGCAGCTTCTGAGCCTTGCTCCTCTTCCCTGGCAAGCCAGACAACAGCCACAAGGTGCACTGTGGTCATTCAGTTGGGTTAGAGTTTTGGCTTGTTTATTTTCCATCTGTACTGTTAAATGTGAGGCTAGTTTAAACGTAAACCTATCAAAAATGTTGCTTATAGATAACAGGTCAGCTTCTCTGCTAGTGTAAACTATCGACTTCAAGGTTTCTATGCCAATTTACACCAACTGAGGATCTGGCCCAGTGATTCTGGACCAAGATTTTCAAATGACTAATGAATCTGGGTGTCTTTTTTTTCCAGTGCCTCACTTCACATACCTTAAAAGGGCCCGATTTTTTAGAGAGTGCCCTTAACCTACTGGGACTAGATTTTCAAAAGAACTCACCTTCCAACAGCTCCTATGGACTTCAGGGTTGAGTTGCTGGTTGCTTAACACTTCTGGCCACTTATTTAGGTAACTTGGGAGCCTACCTTCAGGCATACATTTTATTTTATTTTATTTTATTTTATTTTTTTTTTTACAGATCTTAGCCTGCATTTCTACGGTAAAATCCTTCCCAACTCACACAAAGCCTGATTAATCAAGCTTTGTGTGGCAAACTACGCCTTTTTTGAATGGGTTGATGTGGAATTCAGCTTCCCAACCTACAGGCAAAGTGTAGTGCAGTTGGTAGTCCAGTCTATGAACTGCAATAGCTGCCCTAGTCCCTACATGTGCCTCTGCATCGTCACTTATCTGGAGCTAGTGTAGCACTCTTGCCTCCAGAACAGAGATGTGGATGCCCCACCTCAAGGCCACTCAGTGAGGGTTGAAGACACATTGAATAACTACATTATCTGTCTAATCTATCACACCCCCTAGGTTTCCCTACATAGAATCATAGAATCATAGAATATCAGGGTTGGAAGGGACCCCAGAAGGTCATCTAGTCCAACCCCCTGCTTGAAGCAGGACCAATTCCCAGTTAAATCATCCCAGCCAGGGCTTTGTCAAGCCTGACCTTAAAAACCTCTAAGGAAGGAGATTCTACCACCTCCCTAGGTAACGCATTCCAGTGTTTCACCACCCTCTTAGTGAAAAAGTTTTTCCTAATATCCAATCTAAACCTCCCCCATTGCAACTTGAGACCATTACTCCTCGTTCTGTCATCTGCTACCATTGAGAACAGTCTAGAGCCATCCTCTTTGGAACCCCCTTTCAGGTAGTTGAAAGCAGCTATCAAATCCCCCCTCATTCTTCTCTTCTGCAGACTAAACAATCCCAGCTCCCTCAGCCTCTCTTCATAAGTCATGTGCTCTAGACCCCTAATCATTTTTGTTGCCCTTCGCTGGACTCTCTCCAATTTATCCACATCCTTCTTGTAGTGTGGGGCCCAAAACTGGACACAGTACTCCAGATGAGGCCTCACCAGTGTCGAATAGAGGGGAACGATCACGTCCCTCGATCTGCTCGCTATGCCCCTACTTATACATCCCAAAATGCCATTGGCCTTCTTGGCAACAAGGGCACACTGTTGACTCATATCCAGCTTCTCGTCCACTGTCATCCCTAGGTCCTTTTCCGCAGAACTGCTGCCTAGCCATTCGGTCCCTAGTCTGTAGCGGTGCATTGGATTCTTCCATCCTAAGTGCAGGACCCTGCACTTATCCTTATTGAACCTCATCAGATTTCTTTTGGCCCAATCCTCCAATTTGTCTAGGTCCTTCTGTATCCTATCCCTCCCCTCCAGCGTATCTACCACTCCTCCCAGTTTAGTATCATCTGCAAATTTGCTGAGAGTGCAATCCACACCATCCTCCAGATCATTTATGAAGATATTGAACAAAACCGGCCCCAGGACCGACCCCTGGGGCACTCCACTTGACACCGGCTGCCAACTAGACATGGAGCCATTGACCACTACCCGTTGAGCCCGACAATCTAGCCAGCTTTCTACCCACCTTATAGTGCATTCATCCAGCCCATACTTCCTTAACTTGCTGACAAGAATACTGTGGGAGACCGTGTCAAAAGCTTTGCTAAAGTCAAGAAACAATACATCCACTGCTTTCCCTTCATCCACAGAACCAGTAATCTCATCATAAAAGGCGATTAGATTAGTCAGGCATGACCTTCCCTTGGTGAATCCATGCTGACTGTTCCTGATCACTTTCCTCTCATGTAAGTGCTTCAGGATTGATTCTTTGAGGACCTGCTCCATGATTTTTCCAGGGACTGAGGTGAGGCTGACTGGCCTGTAGTTCCCAGGATCCTCCTTCTTCCCTTTTTTAAAGATTGGCACTACATTAGCCTTTTTCCAGTCATCCGGGACTTCCCCCGTTCGCCACGAGTTTTCAAAGATAATGGCCAAGGGCTCTGCAATCACAGCCGCCAATTCCTTCAGCACTCTCGGATGCAACTCGTCCGGCCCCATGGACTTGTGCACGTCCAGCTTTTCTAAATAGTCCCTAACCACCTCTATCTCCACAGAGGGCTGGCCATCTCTTCCCCATTCTGTGATGCCCAGCGCAGCAGTCTGGGAGCTGACCTTGTTAGTGAAAACAGAGGCAAAAAAAGCATTGAGTACATTAGCTTTTTCCACATCCTCTGTCACTAGGTTGCCTCCCTCATTCAGTAAGGGGCCCACACTTTCCTTGGCTTTCTTCTTGTTGCCAACATACCTGAAGAAACCCTTCTTGTTACTCTTGACATCTCTTGCTAGCTGCAGCTCCAGGTGCGATTTGGCCCTCCTGATATCTTTCCTACATGCCCGAGCAATATTTTTATACTCTTCCCTGGTCATATGTCCAACCTTCCACTTCTTGTAAGCTTCTTTTTTATGTTTAAGATCTGCTAGGATTTCACCATTAAGCCAAGCTGGTCGCCTGCCATATTTACTATTCTTTCGACTCATCGGGATGGTTTGTCCCTGTAACCTCAACAGGGATTCCTTGAAATACAGCCAGCTCTCCTGGACTCCC
The DNA here is from genome assembly GCF_965152275.1 of Natator depressus. Taxonomy (NCBI): domain Eukaryota; kingdom Metazoa; phylum Chordata; order Testudines; family Cheloniidae; genus Natator; species Natator depressus. Next base: position 30,646,046 of record NC_134238.1, read on the forward strand.
TTCCCCTTCATGTTAGTCCCCCAGGGGATCCTGGCCATCTGTTCCCTGAGGGAGTCGAAGTCTGCTTTCCTGAAGTCCAGGGTCCGTATCCTGCTGCTTACCTTTCTTCCCTGCGTCAGGATCCTGAACTCAACCAACTCATGGTCACTGCCTCCCAGATTCCCATCCACTTTTGCTTCCCCCACTAATTCTACCCGGTTTGTGAGCAGCAGGTCAAGAAAAGCACCCCCCCTAGTTGGCTCCCCTAGCACTTGCGCCAGGAAATTGTCCCCTACGCTTTCCAAAAACTTCCTGGATTGTCTATGCACCGCTGTATTGCTCTCCCAGCAGATATCAGGAAAATTAAAGTCACCCATGAGAATCAGGGCATGCGATCTAGTAGCTTCCGTGAGTTGCCGGAAGAAAGCCTCATCCACCTCATCCCCCTGGTCCGGTGGTCTATAGCAGACTCCCATTGTTATGAATAACATTGTTATGAATAAATGGGGCCTATTAGAGCTCATCAAAAATGTCAGTTATTTTTTGCAGGATATTTAAAAAAATATATTTTTTCAAACTTTTTTGATTTTGCATCAAAAAAATTGAAACCAAAAACCAAAATATGCTCTGGTTTTTGAAAGTCATTTTGGTAGTCTTTCTGTGTTTAAAAATATTTTCAGTAATTTTGGTAAAATATTCAGTTTTTAAAAAACAAAACCCCAAATTTCTACTAAAAACAAAATTTTTAAACAAGAAAATTTGGGTTTTCATTTTTTCTTTGACAAATCTTAAATTTTCAGCCAAAAAGATGTTTTTAAACTTAATTCAACAGGAGTACTCAAGTGTTCGAAGTTAAGCCTTTGCTTAAGTGCTTTGCTAGATCAGGGCAGGAGTGCATCTTGCAAGATAGAGCCGTACTCAGTTTAGACTTGCAAATGTATATCTCAAAGAAAATCATGGATACTCATTTATGTCAAAACATCAGGGCAATAGCTAATCTGATTAACGTAACAGTCAAGACTGACTTTTTTATGCAATCAAATTAAAATGGTTACCTTGTCTATTCTGTGGATGCTTATACAGAATTGTTCCTTTCAGGATCTTTTCATGTAATTTGTCTTATCCTGATGTAAATGAATCAAGCAATGAGGCTTATTTATTTTTAAATCAGGATAAGACAAATTACATGAAAAGATCCTGAAAGGAACAGTTCTGTATAAGCATCCACAGAATAGACAAAGTGACCATTTTAATTTGGAAGCTTCCATTATATTCCTCTGTAGTACATAGTTATTTGTAGTGTTGTTGGATCCGTGTTGGTCCCAGGATGTATTCATGTGACATCCCTGCAAACTTTCTCATTTTAAAAAATAAATATGGCAACAGAAAAAAAATGAAATGGTGAGCACATAGACTTTTATTTTAAAGTATTTTCTGGCTCTGCGTTTATTTGTAATAAAATCAAATGAAACCATTTTCTTATTGTATATAATAAATTGACTGCATATTAGCAGTTGATAGCTATTGCCTCAGTTGTGCTCTTTGAGGCATTTAAAAGATTACTAAAGTAAGAGACATTAATTCTGCTACTTTCACTCTTTTCTCCAACTGTGATGATCTTACAGACCTAATCTTTCTAGTGTATCCTCTCTCTTCTGAACGTCTCTGTAAAATATAACTGAACTATTTCTGCTCTCTAAAAGTTTCTTTTGTGGTGATGTGAAATTGTAACATTTATCAAGTGCCAGAGTAACAGCCGTGTTAGTCTTTATTCTCAAAAAGAAAAGGAGTACTTGTGGCACCTTAGAGACTAACCAATTTATTTGAGCATAAGCTTTCGTGAGCTACAGCTCACTTCATCGGATGCATACTGTGGAAAATACATAAGATGTTTTTATACACACAAGCCACGAAAAAATGGGTGTTTATCACTACAAAAGGTTTTCTCTCCCCCCACCCTACTCTCCTGCTGGTAATAGCTTATCTAAAGTGATCGCTCTCCTTACAATGTGTATGATAATCAAGGTGGGCCATTTCCAGCACAAATCCAGGGTTTAACAAGAACGTCTGAGGAACAGTGTCGGGGGAGGGGCGGGGGATGAATAAACCAGGGGAAATAGGTTACTTTTTATAATAACTCAACCATTCCCAGTCTCTATTCAAGCCTAAGTTAATTGTATCCAATTTGCAAATTAATTCCAATTCAGCAGTCTCTCGTTGGAGTCTGTTTTCGAAGTTTTTTTGTTGAAGGATAGTCACTTTGAGATCAGAAATTGAGTGACCAGAGAGATTGAAGTGTTCTCTGACTGGTTTTTGAATGTTATAATTCTTGACATCTGATTTGTGTCCATTTATTCTTTTACGTAGACACTGTCCAGTTTGCCCAATGTACATGGCAGAGGGGTATTGCTGGCACATGATGGCATATATCATATTGGTGGATGTGCAGGTGAACGAGCCTTTGATAGTGTGGCTGATGTTATTAGGCCCTGTGATGGCGTCCCCTGAATAGATATGTGGGCACAGTTGGCAACGGGCTTTGTTGCAAGGATAGGTTCCTGGGTTAGTGGTTCTGTTGTGTGGTATGTGGTTGCTGGTGAGTATTCGCTTCAGGTGGGGGGCTGTCTGTAGGCAAGGACTGGCCTGTCTCCGAAGATTTGTGAGAGTGTTGGGTCATCCTTCAGGATAGGTTGTAGATCCTTGATAATGCGTTGGAGGGGTTTTAGTTGGGGGCTGAAGGTGACGGCTAGTGGCGTTCTGTTATTTTCTTTGTTAGGCCTGTCCTGTAGTAGGTGACTTATGGGAACTCTTCTGGCTCTGTCATTTATCAAGACGCTAACATTTGTTTGATATCATCTACAGATTGTGACAAAGTTCCTCTTCTACCTTGGTGGGTCTTGCGCTTATTGGCGGATTTGCTCGCCTTGGAGCTTCACGGCAGCCCTTAGTTTGGCCGTTTTTGTGAACCCACAGTCCAGGTCAACTTCTCCTGTGTCTGACCAGGAATTGGGAGGTTTGGGGGGAACCCGGGCCCGCCCTCTACTCCGGGTTCCAGCCCAGGGCCCTGTGGAATGCAGCTGTCTAGAGTGCCTCCTGGAACAGCTGTGTGACAGCTACAACTCCCTGGGCTACTTCCCCATGGCCTCCTCCCAACACCTTCTTTATCCTCACCGTAGGACCTTCCTCCTGGCGTCTGATAATGCTTGTACTCCTCAGTCCTCCAACAGTATGCGTTCTCACTCTCAGCTCCTAGCGCCTCTTGCTCCCAGCTCCTTACATGCGCACCACAAAACTGAAATGAGCTCCTTTTTAAATCCAGGTGCCCTGATTAGCCTCCCTTAATTGATTCTAGCAGCTTCTTGATTGGCTGCAGGTGTTCTAATCAGCCTGTCTGTCTTAATTGTCTCCGGAAGGTTCCTGATTGTTCTGGAACCTTCCCTGTGACCTTACCCAGGGAAAAGGGACCTACTTAACCTGGGGCTAATATATCTGCCTTCTGTTACTCTCCTATAGGCATCTGGCCTGACCCTGTCACAATATATAGCATATTATTAAATGTTTTGTTTTAAAGTGTAGCTCTAGTCTGTGACAGAAGATCCAGAGTCTACTAATTTATATTTTATGGCAAGTGAAAATTGAGAAAAGGGTTTTTAAAAAAGATGCCTAGAGAAACCAGCCAAACCAAACAATCTGCCAAGAGCTGTACCTATGTTCAATAGTTATGAATTTGAAAGATGGCCATTACGTGTAATTAAAGTGTCTTCTAATCCTCAGTGGTCCATCTCCTAGAGAATACAGCTGTTCTCCAACTCTTCTGGTTTGTGTATATAGCTAGAGAAAGCTGGTTTGGAAAGCAAGGAGTAGCTAACTACCCCGGATCAGAGCAGGGTATAATAAGTGGACACACTAGATACAGTAGCATGCATTTGAGAGAAAACCTATACTTAAGGTGGTGTGTAGGGTACAGATGCTGCACTCCCAGGAAATCTAGGTATAAAGAGTAGTATAGACAGTAAGGCATGGTAGAATGAATTATATAACCTACACAGCTCTCTACACGCCCAAGCAGTGCGTCTCACATCTACCCTGCTATTTTTACCAATGTAGTATTGTGTCCTGTTGCCTCCCATCTGCAGGAGGCATTCACTGTGGCATGTAGCACCTGTACTCTAGATGTGGCTATAAGTACCCTAGATGTGGCTTGTAAGCTGTAAGACAGAGCCTGAGTCTAACTAGCAGCGTCAGAGATGAGACTTGCTCCTCAGATCTGTAAGACATACCTTTCTTCTCTGTAACTGACCTAAGAGAGCCAACTTCACTGTGCTCTGTAAAGTATTCACAGGAGGTACTCTATGCCTGCTATTTCTTTCAGTTTAACAAGATTATTTCTCTGTGTTCAATAAGTTTTATTTTTAAAGAAGCTACTGCTGTGTGTTTCGTACACACCACCTCTAAAGAGATCAAAGTACTTCAGCCTCTAAGGGGAGTTAAAGAAGGCAAAAAGATTGTCTACAGCTTAAACAGCCACTCTTAAACTTGGTCAAAAGTACATGCAGGGAGGTGACCTCTCCCAGTGAGGTATGTTGCAAAAGCCTATGGCAGGCACACACTTAAGACTCCTAGGAAGAGGCATAAATAGTAAAGACAGCAGATGACATGGGAAGCGTGCGTATGTAAGTAATATACGCAGCCCCTGCCCCAAGGTATGGCTCAAGCCTCCTCCCTGGTGCTTGCTACTTGGACAGTCTTCTCCCCTCTCCTTGCATGGGTTGGTCCTGCATTCTTTTTTGTGGTGCTTGGTGCCTCCATCCAAGGTGACTCCTCACTGGGCCTGAGACACAAGGGATGGTGTCCCTTGGGAAAGTGAGTAATGCTACAAATGGGCAAGAAGTATAAACCCACTACGTGAAAAAACAATAAAGTACATCACACACCCAAGTCAAGTGAATGACACCCAACATAACAGGGAACTTTACTGGAAGCAGGAAAATAGGATCTGGGGAAGGAAAGGGTTTGGGTTACCTAATATATACTATACATTAACAAATCAACCAATTCCTCACCTCCTAACACTCATAACTCTCCCCAACCCTCCCTTGGGCCTTCCCCCAGTCAGACTGTACACGGAGGAGGAGTCTGGAGACAAGTGCTGAAGCATTGTGAATGCTAGCCAGCTTAAATTTTAAAAAGGGTCCTTTTATAGTGTCATTGCCCCTGCGTCCTCTCCTGGCTCACTGCTCTGGAGTCTGGTGAGGGTCTCAACTGGTTCTCAATAGCCAGCAGCAGGTCAGATCTCTGCCTCTTTGGATGCTGGTGTCTGCAGGGCTGCATCTGCCTGACCAATGCACTAGATCCCATATCAGTTCAAAGGCTCTCTATGTGGGGAGGGCGAATTAATCAGAGACTCCTGAGCTGTTCTGTTTCATTCTCAGTCAGCTCCCAGGTCTGCAAACTCAAAGCTCAAAACTGAAACTAAAACTAGTCTGAGGAGCTGAGCAACCCCAACTCATCACTGGCCCAACAAACTGCTTGACCATATCATCCCATGCACACACCTCCCCCTTGGCCTCAGCAGGAATTGCTAGTCCATTCTTGCAAATGGAGTCAGGGGGCTCTGGTAGCCGTTATTCTTGTTGTCCATAGGGTAGAACCCCTTAGAGGCTCAGGCCAAAGTTTTAGGAGCTGGCAAACTCCAACTAGGAGTTTGATATATATATATATATATATGTCAGACAGATTTTCAGTGGGTATTATCTTAATTTATGGTATTTTCAAAGTGCATGTCACTGTAGCATCTAAGCACTGGACAGCAAAAATAGAACTGAGCATGCCAAAAGTGGCTATTCTTTCCCTCTCCCTATGTTCCCATTCCCCTTCACTTCTCCTCCATCTGCTTTCCCTGTGATTCTTCTGTCTTCTCTCCTCTTTCTCTCATAAGTCTTATGGTGGACCAGTCATAATGGAAGATGCTATTCCTGGGAGAAGGAAGGGAGTCTGATATTTAGGACTGAATAAGATCAGTTTCAGACTCAGCCTGAGTTCCTGAGGTGGTGAGTTCCATAGCTGAGGTCAAGCTGCTAAGAACAGTGTACCCCTTGGCCTTGAGAGCCTGATCCTGGGCCTGTCTAATTGCAGCATCCTTGTAAAATGTAGTTGCTTTATTAGCCTATGGACAGATAGGTTGCTTCTGACAGGAACTGGTTCTAGCTCATTAACCTGTAGATTAGGCCACAATGTAAATAAAACCCTTTTTCATAGAGTATAATAGGCTTAGAAGGATTAGATTTTTGTCTGCAAGTATAGGCAAACATTGACTTCACAGTACACATACAAACTGATGAAAAAATATTTCCATTGATAATAATCAAAATTTCCAGATAGGCAAAGAAAGAAAAATGCTGCTTGAGAACTTACCAGAGTTTGATTTAAGGATATTTACTTTGCATATTTTGACATGTAATATTGATAATTTATGTCTTAAATCTTTACCTTTCTGAATCAGAATGCCCAGTCATTAAATATTATTGTCTAACCCCTCAGACCTTCCCACAACTGTGAACATTTAAGTTGATTAAAAATTGATATTATTCATCAAAATGATAAAAAAATAAAAATCTAACTCTGCCAAGCCTAAGAATAACCCTTCTAAGTTGGCCATGCCCGTATCTGAGTTTGCACTCCTGCTTCCAGCATCTGCCAGAAGTTATATGCCTTTTAGAGCACTGCACGCGCAGCACAGTACTAGATGGGTGAAGGGACAGAGATTGTGTTTACACCTCCTTTGCACCTTCCTTTATACTATGCAAAGCCTTGCACACCATTTTACATAAGTACAGAATTGAGTCCATTCTTTTTATAAGTAATTATCATGAAGGTAAGATATGGTTTGTGTAGTTTCAGGTCTAATATTATTGTGTTGACTATCTTGATATGTGGTGGTCAGATTTTCTGATAGAGGGCATTAGCCTAAATAGTGTACATTTACTTTTTTGTATGCATGTATTGTATAATTTGTATTGTAAATCTGTTTTCAAAATATTACTAAGGATTTAGAACCAGACCTTCAGCTGCTGCACACCAGTTTACAATCTGGCCCTTCATTTACAGAGTATATTGGTAGCTAAATTAAGATTTAGCATATATTGACTGAATTCTGGCACTATGTCCAATACATTGTATTTGAAGGATCTGGGGAATTCTGGATCTTGCAGTGTTTGGACTATATTCTCTACAGTCTTGTTGTTTTATCTGACTGTTTGCTGAGGTCTAAGTCAGTGGGAGTTTATCTGTATAAGGGTATGAAGTGAGTCAGGAGTTCAGGATTTGACTAGTTAAAAGAAAAAGGAAGCCCGATTTGAGCAGAGACTTGTGATGAAAATCCAGAAAGAACTCCAAACTGCTATGTGATAATATTCTCCAACTTCTGGTTTCCCTTCCTTTAATCTTTTCATCTCTACTTTGCTGTAGTTCTGCTCCCGTTCTTTTACATCCTTCCCAGTGAAATCAAAGTGAGAGTAATGTCTGATGTCAGGCAACTTTCTTTTTTTATGCAGCCTGGTAGGAGTCTTTAAAGACTTTAAAAAAAAAATCAAATCCCCACATAAAATGGGGAAAGGGAAAGAAGTCCACAGACTGTCACTGTCTTTTTGAAAACATATACTGGTGTAGATTAAAGACAAAAAACAATATCAAAAAGTTATCACCAAGGGAAACCACTGTACAATATAATGTTAATCATTTTTTAAATTCTGCCCATTCTATAATGGTCATGATTATGGAGGTGGCAAGCTGTGCCAAGAATGGTAGGCTTCGACATCCAAAGTGATGGTGCATGCTTCCCATTTGACAAGGAGCTGAGTAAGGGGTTGTGTTTCATTATGTGTAATTCTTGTAGAGGCTCTTTCTGAGGGGGTGCAATATGGTAGCACCCCCAATGTGGGCCAGCAGTTAGACATCACAAGCTGATTATTTCTGACAGGGAACAAAATGGCATAGGGACAGAAAATTCCTTATTTCCATACACTTTCTGATATCTTGATCACATCAAGGTCAGGGAATCTGATTCAGATTTTTTGAATGGATGTGAAGCAGTGGGTGCTTGTATAGAGGAGAGGTGCTATGATGTGGGAAGGCAATTTCCCAAGTTAGAGCATACATATTTTTCAATCCTCTTCCTTCAGTTTACTCCCTATTACTGGAGAAACTTCTTTTCTTTCAGTTTAATTACGATATGAAGTCATTAGAGATTTCAGCAAAAAACAGTTTGTATTAAGATCCCATTTCTTGGCAGAAATCCCAGCACAATACCTTTAAACTGTACATCTGAAAATGAGCCCTTCTGAACATTTACTGTACCATATGTAAACATCATCTTGGGTTTCTAACAAGCTGTCCACAATCTGCGCTCTGACTTGTGACTTCTTTTCCATTCAGCACACATTTTTCTACAGCAGGCACAAGAAAAATAATCTGGCTCAAACAAGCATAACTCCAGCTCACCATTTGTTCAGTCTCTGTATTGATATCCTGATGCTACACAGGCTTTTCATAAGACCTCACTGAAGGTCAGATTCTTCTATCCTTATTCCATCTGGTCAATACCACCTGGTTAGGCTGGTGCAAGCTGTTTTACTTCTGCAGCCCTAACATGCTATGATAAGCTATGACCTACTAAAGTGCAAAGTTGCTTATCTTGCAATAGACATTCCTGTTTAACCAAGAAATCATGGGCTTTCTAATTATAGAAGGTTTCAGAGTAGCAGCCGTGTTAGTCTGTATTCGCAAAACGAAAAGGAGTTCTTGTGGCACCTTGGAGACTAACCAATTTATTTGAGCATATGCTTTCATGAAAGCTTATGCTCAAATAAATTGGTTAGTCTCCAAGGTGCCACAAGTCCTCCTTTTCTTTTTAATTATAGAAGGATAATCTAAATCAGGAACTAGCGTAAAAAGTTACTTTGACTACACTGTAAGGATTTTCAGAGCTGCGCATGCTGTAGGGAACTTCATTTGCAGACAGATACTGGCTAGTGGCAGGGACCAGAAGGAACTGAATTATGCATTTAAAAGGGAAAAGAAAAATCTTAGCACACTCAGCAAGTTGCTAATGAGAAAGGAGAGTTCAGATTGTACCATGCAAGTACATCAGTACCATGCAAGCACATCAGTAAGACTTTATTAGTGCAGGTGTGTACAACTTAAAACACTAATATTCTTTTACACTGCTAAATACTCATCATATAGAATGGCTGCATGCCTCATAAGCTATAATATGTTCCCACATAGATTGTGTAAGCAGCTATACCTCATAACTATTTTGTTGCTGCTTGTGTAAAGCATTCATAGCCTATGTCCTCTCACCACTAATGGGTAAGCCAACCTACTGGTGCATAAATAAGAATAATTGCTGAGATAGCCAGGCAAAACATACATGGAGTGAGCTGAATCTCACATTCCTGAAAACATTTCAATCAGCTTGTTAACATAGTCAGCTCTATTATGGCAGACACTAGCCCTGATTAAGCTATGTTGCTGAGATTTATAGAGCTACTTTATGAGCAACAAAGAAAACTTGAACATACATAAGAGCGAAAGAGAAGTACTAATCTATCAGTCATTACACAGAGACTTAGTTTACCATTTCAACCCCTGACCCTATGTGTCACAGTTCAGGGCATCTGCACCTGTATTCTCCCTCTGTGGTCCAGCAGGGCACCCACTCTCAGCTCCCATCTACTGAGCCCTCAGCATTCTTGGGCAGAGATCCAGACCTCTCTCCTTCCTGCTGCACACTTTCTGCAGGCTGCACACTTTCTGCAAGGCAAATGGTCATTTAAGGACCAATATTTAGGTAGGGTGTTATATTATTTTACTCAGATTCTTTCTCAGAGGCAATATGACATTCCAGTCCTACCTAGGCAGTCACACTAAGTTGAAGATAGCAATTTTCTGTTCTTGATTAACACTATTTGAACTATGCCACAGGACAGCAGGGCATCTCCCCAGCTTCCAAACACACACTCCCCCATCCAGCCTCCTTTAAATAAGCTTATTTTTCAAACATAAGCAAAGAAAGCCAAACACAAACAGTTCCTCAGCTCACCATTCTGAGCCAGCTCCTTTCTCCTTCTGGAGCACCAGCCCCAGGGATACCTTCCTGAGAACCTGGCCCTTTACTCCATGGCCCCACCACAGGAGTTAGCTCGACTCATCTCCAGGCACAGTCTGCCCTAATCACTCCACCTCTTCCTGCCCTCTGATAGGCCTTTATAGCCCCAGGTGTAGACCTTCCCTTTTACTTAGCTAAGCTGGGCCCACCTGCTCTGACACAGGGGCGCTGGGCCTGGTCTACTCAGGGGGACCAGCTACCCTGTGACAAACCACACATTATTCATACCTGTTCATTGTGTGTGTTCTCTGCTCAGCAATCTATAGCAATTAACTCTGTAATTTATTCCTATTGAGGACAAATAGCTGAAGCCAAAAAGAGTTTACCCCAACCAATCAACCCTCTGGCAATATGGCGTTAGCCAGTCTAATTACCTACAATCACTTGGACACCACAACCTCCCAGGTGTCACATCAGCTGCTACCCATTCTGTGAAGAAGAACCCCAGAAAAATGGAAAATACCTGTAAAGGGCAAGGCAAATCTAACAATTATGGTAAAATCACAAAACAGCCATGGCTAAATCAAAAGCAGTTAAAAAAAGATGGGTGTGGCTTGGGCATAATTTAAATGTACAACTGTTATATGGGTTCTTTAGAACGGAGTCACAGCTTCGTAATTAATTGTGAACAATGGGGACCACTCAAATGTCACCCTGGTACCGTCCTTAAAATTATAGGAACAGAATCTGTGCTACACCTGGCACAGCACAGAAGATACTTTAAGCCACCTTTGCACTTTCCATGTTCTGGATTACTCCAGGGACTGGTGCAACTATATCTTTATGTAATTCTATATTCTGATCACTCCCTCTCCTACTCCCAATATGCCCCTCCCACCCTCAATTCTATTCCTAGCCCCACCCATCGCTTGCACCTACACTGAACACTAAGAGGAGGTGCAATATAGGGGCATATGCTTCCTCCCTTTTATGGTCCCTGTATGCTGCTGGAGCAATGTAAAAGGGCCACAGCAGGAACCAGAATCTGGACCACAATGTATCATGCATGTTAATATTTATAAAATAGGCATTTTCTTATTGTGGGACACCTGCCATAGTTCTCTCTATTATTCATATAGCTTCCACTGATAATCTGCAAATAGGGTGGGAAGGCATCTCTTTCATTGCTAATTGCAACAGGTTTCATCCAATATGTGAATGGTTGCTAAAATATGTTCAAAGCCAAGTTACTTTGCTATTCACCCCAAAAATTTGCACATCTTAATTTCTAATATATTTAAATGGCAAAATATATCACTACTGTCATTGAATGACCTTGCTGGTTTCAAGATACTTTCAAAGTGCTTAATTGCAAAAAGTCCATACCAACATTTCTACACTGAACCAGAAACATTATTTCAACTTGGATCTTTTTTTGCTTTTACTACAATCTCAACTAAAATTGCTGTTCACACTGTAGACTTCTAGGAGGAAATCACCTAGATTCTCTAGAGGAGATAAGAATCCCTGGGGACCAGGCAGCCAGCAGTGATGCCTGCAGCATGGTTCATAAGCCTACATAGTACTCATGTGGTGTATACTATTGTGGGAATGGGTCTCAAAGGTTTGGAAAACACATTGTGCTGCCCTCTGACTTGACGGAGCCAGTGTTATAACTCAGAGAGAACAAGATGATCATAAGTTCCCCAAGAGGTAATGTATATTACTGACAGTAATGAGAAGAATCAGCCATATTCCTTAGAGACGGAGAATCCTCCATTTACCAGTCAAATTGAAAACAATGATTAAAGTTACCCCCAATCAAAACCCTCCAGTTATGACCTATTTCTCCAAAAGCTGCTACAGTACTTCAAGGAGTCTGGTAAACAAGGACAGTTGATCACTTTTAGAAGATAATGCCGAAGAGGATAGTAAAGACAATAATGAAGACAAAGAGGAGGAGTCCACATTGATCCTGTAAAGCACAGAAGATGGAATAATGAATTTAGAAATAATCCAATAACAAAAGAGATCAAGAACATAGAAAGGGAGTGGATTTAGTTTCTTGGGGAGACAATGAACAAAATGTTGGGAGCACTTTTTAAAAATAGAGTATTGCATTCGGGGTAACAGGTATAGCGCTACATACAGAATGCTTATTTAGGGTCAGATTCTGATACACGTCAAGTACCACCTTCCACCACAAGTGGTCCCAATAAAAAACATGATTGTATGTGTGTCTATAATTAAAATTAGTGCAATGTAATACATGCTTAAGATGTATCATACCCTGCAAAACATTTTGCTTATTGTGCCCACCAAAACAACTAGTGTTTTACTGCTGAGCCATTCTGTAAGCGAGCTTTCCACTTAGCAATACCCTACAACATACATAGTGTCATGTGTAGTATGATCCGACAGTTTCACACCATTTATGCTTAGAGTGATGTGATTTGGTATACATCTATGCATAATACCGAGCTGATACATTCATGTAAAAATACTCTGGATGACCTGTGAAGATGACAAGCCATTATTATATTTTTAGCAAATTTTTAATGTTAATAAATGTCAAAAATGGTGTGAGGGCTATACAATGAAAGTAATATTAATTAGACAATAAAGTGCACTTAAATGTAATATATGCTCGGCCCTTTTTTAATGTAATTAACAGCACAAATACCCTGCTCTAAAAGGAAAACCTGTGGCACATCTGAGCACACTATTCAGGAATTAATGCTGGTATTGATTACAATGAAAAGATCTTGCATTAGCCTGGATGCTGGTGTGTCAGGCATAACTGGAAAGTGGAACTAATCATACTGTAAACTAAGCTGGGCTCTCTTAAACTAAGCTCTCCCTTACATAGTTTGAGCTCATGGTGGATTAACTGACTCTTTATTTAGGATGGTCATTATAACACTGCTGGGTGATTCTCCATTAGATATATTCCCGACCCTGCGAAATTAAATGAACTTTTAGGATGCCCAGTATATTTTTCAGAGCAAACTATCTTTGAAGCTGGCCATTGGGACATAGAGCAAATATGTAATCCTAGACTCTTCTGAAGGTAATGTTTACCAGCTGTACTATTCCTATGCATTTTACCAATTAATATGACAAGTATTAAATGGCCAGAATGGCTTGAGCCATGTTCATGGGAAGTGGCTGAATCTCTTAAGCACCGTGCCTATACTCATAACATGGCAATAATTTGACTATTTGTACCTCCCCCTTATACTGTATAGAGAATCATGTCCAATGGGGACAGTGACAAATAGGTGTGTAATGATTCCACTGCAGCAAAATGTATTTGATTAATTGCTCTATTTTACTCTCCATGACAGCCTGCCCTTATTGGAAATCACTCTCATATTTGTTTTTGCTTGTACCACATGGAGCATGCTTTAAAAAGCATTTCCCATACTGTGCCCTAATCTGGCCAGGGAGGCGATTATGCAGCAGATTACTTTTTCAGCTCATAAAAAATAAGTTTGTAATCCTCAGTGCTCTAATGTAGGCTGCCCAGAGAACTTGAACCAAGCTTCAGTAACACTGTCTACAAGATGGGGGTGGTGACTGATAAGGTCAATTAGCTGCAAAAGACCAGAAGTTTTCTCCAGGATTTGGCAGAACAACCTATAATAGTAAAATATTCCTATTTTAATGGTGCTTCAGGAGTTCTTTACAACAGAAACTAAGGGTGAGGTTTTCAAAAGAGCCTAATGGAGTTAGGCACCCAGCTCCAGTCAGATTTCAGTGTTGAGTGGCTGAGGGCTTGATTTTTAAAGGTATTTTGGTGCCTAAAAAAGAAGATAGGAGCCTAATAGGTGCTTTTGAAAATCCCATTAGGTGCCTATCTGCTTCTTTAGGTGCCTAAATACCTTTGCAAATCTGGCCCTAACTACCCGAGGCCCCTTTGAAAACCCCAGGTCAAAATTACTCATGGTATAATGAAGGGGCAGAATCCCTCCTCTGGTTCTGGTCCCTTTGCACCATATGAAAAAAGTCTAAGAAGTCTGTTGAATGAGAACTGAGTCTCCACTAATGCCAAAACCCAGAACCCAAATGTCAAGATAATGTAGCCTCTCTTACGCTGTGGAAGAAACAGGATCTTGTGGGACCAAACAATCAAGCTGGTTATTTATTTCACTTATAAATGTTAAATAACCACCCATCTCTATATCAGTTAAAATCACTCCACACTATCACAATATTTGAATATGAGAAACTATAGTGCACTATTTAATTAGTTCTCCTCAATATCCCCCAACAAAATAAAGATTAAAATAAAATGCCCCTTTACCACACAGAAGTCTCCTTACCCTGAAAAACTTCACTCTACATCTTCCCCAAATAACTGAGAGAAAGTAAGTCTTTTGCAGCATGCCCAGAAAGTTAACATCTGGACTCTGGTGGGTCATGGACTCTCATGGACCAAAATGAGAAGTGATTCCAGAGTTGGCAGACCCTCACAGAGAAGACCTACCAGTTGCTTACTCCTGTTAATATCACAACTATTGCAGTATGAACCTGTTTGTCGTCTTGATGTAAATTGGGATTATCTTCTGGTACAGGGTGCACTCACCACTTGCAGCATCTCCTGCTGGTCACTCTGGGGATTAGCTCATTCAGTCAACACCCTTTTCTCCTGTTTGCACTCCATGCTCCAACTCTCTGTCCAGTCTGCAGCCCCTTTCTCCATCTCAGGAACTGCAGCATCCTCTCCATGACTCCACCTCCAGCTAGGTCACTCAAAGTTCCCCCTTCCCGGGTATAGTTCCTCAGCAGTCTTTCTATTCACTGCCTTGGGGGCCTCCCGCAGTGGCTGGTAGGGGAAACTGGGCCCACCTTCTTCTCTGGGTTCCAGCACAGTGACCCTCAGCTCAGCAGTCCAGGCTTTCTCTCTCTACCCTCACTGCTCTTTCCCTGGGATGCGTCCTACCACTGTTTCCCCTTCTCTTTCTTGGTCTACCACTTCCCAAAGCACCCTCCCTCTGCCCAGGGAGTGACTGCAGCCAACGCACCCTGCAGTCTCCAAACACTCCTCCCTTTTCCTCAGAGTGTCCATCCTTTCCTAGCAGCCTTCACTGCTTCCAATTTCCTGTCTTTATATGTCCTGTCCAGCTCATTCCTCCACAGCTGGCCTCCCTTACTCACTCCAGGGATTACTTGCCTACCTGATTCCCCTCAGCTGTGGCCTGTCTGATTAGTTAGCCTCCTTCCTGGCTGTCATTAACCCTAGCGGTGAGAGGGGCAGGGGCACCCCATCATATTCGAATTGAAGTCAATTGAGTCACATGGTGTAAAACCTGTCTAAGGGCCTGCTCCTGAACCATTGAAATCAATGGAGTTTTGATACTGACTTCACTGGGTGCAGGATTATGCTCTAAAGGCCTGAGCCACATCCAGTTAAATCAGCGGAAAGGCTCTTGTTGAATTCCATAAACTTTGGATCACGCCTTCAGTGAGAGGAGAAGTAGGCTATCTGGGTGTACTGGTAGCACTGGTTAATGTTAAACTTATATAATATGAAATGGGGTAAGTGGTGAAAGCTTTTTATGGGAATCTGGGCATATCTCATCCTCCATTTGTTTTTAAACACCTAATTTTTGGTGTAATATGAGACATCCCAAAGGCAAAAATTTGCTTCTTAGAAGTATTTTTATGAGCCACAAGTTATAGGTCATAAGAAATGTTTTAGGTATATTATCCAGAGAGGTGGTGAATTCTATCAGAAACAGAGAAATCATTCCAATTCTTTTTTCGGTTTTATGGAAGAATTTTAACAAGGAAATCCCACCATATCAATGATATATCCTCAGTTCTTGGCAATAGAACCCATTAAGGTGGCTTTACAATTCATTTTTAACAATACTTGGGTAACTCAGATAATTAAATCTAACAATGAACCAAGTTAATATACTAAGAAATTTCATAGGTTAATTATATTCAAGATGCTTTATCTACTCCCTTCCATCCAAAATCTAATGGGGGAAACAGAACTACTTCCTAGAACTTTTTAAACTGCAATGAAAATAACCGAAGAAGATAAGCTATCTTTAAGTCATAAAATAGCTTTTTTTCCTGCTGTCTTATCAGTCGCCACCATAAAGTTATACAAAATGTGTGCCAGTTGAATTACTTATGGGAAGATATTTACAGACCAGACTGAAAGATATTATACCTAATTTGTATAAAGCCAAATTTCCAAAGGTGAGTGATTTTGGCTATGCAACTTGAAATGATTTAAAGGGTCCTGAATTTTGGAGGAGTGGTTGTTCAGCACAAATTAGATCTCATAGCTTTCTAAAAAATCAGGACTCTTTAAAATGTATAGAGTTCAGCACCCAAAAATTGAAGCACACAGAATCACTAGTCACTGAAAATCTTGATCTAAATGTATTTTAAAATATATCCTTTTTTGTACGAAAAGAAGGTGTCTAGAAGCTGGAGTCCCGGCACTAGTTTGGGACTATAGGAGTGGAAAAGAAATGTTAATTTGAAGCATCATCATTAAAAATGAAGAACAGTGACATGTAGGAGATCTTACCTGGAAGAGATACATTAATGAGCTGAAAGCTCTATTAGGTTCTCTTTGGTGTAATCAGTACTTAACAGACAATGGTATGTGGAGGACGAATGAATACTGCAGTTCTTTCTCAAGATATCATTCCCAGCTGTCCCTGCTCCCTCGCACACATATCAATAATGTTTGACAGAGGAAAAAAACTACTAATCTCTGAGATACCACCAAATGTTTTCCAGTTGAACTTTCAGAGATCTCAGTCTATGAGAAGAATGCCATTTAAAAGGTTTTAAAATGGGATTAGGTATTAATAGCCTTAGTCAGAGATAGCACTAAATAATCCCATGATTCACAGATTCAAATACCAGTCATCTAACCTTTATCTGTCCCTTTAATCAGGTTATGTCAATAATATCAGGCCCAGTTCATTCTTGCAGACACATGAAGATGTAATTAACACCTCTCAGCATCATACTAGACCTCTATACCAGAAGAAATTAAACCAAAGGAGGTCAAGTCATGGTAATGTCACCTGCCCATTCTTGACATTTCCATAGGGAGGGAGCAGTTGTAAATTCCACTCTGGACTCAATGAATCTTCACCACAGTCACCATCACTATCATATTACAGGAGCACTCAGTCTCCCAAGCAGGATCAGGGCCCTACTGGGAAGAGCATTATACAACCACTTGGTAGGACACAGTCCCTGCCCTGAAGAGCTCAAACTCTGAACTAAAACAAGGTGCAACCAATGGGGAAAAGTAAGGGCTTGTCTACACTTACCGGAGGATCAACACATGGCATTCAATGCATCAGTGGTTGATTTAGCAGGTCTAGTGAAATCGACCACAGATCGCTCTCCTGTCAACTCCTGTACTTCACTTGAACGAGAAGCACAAGGGGAGCCGACGGGAGAGTGTCTCCTGTCAACATAGTGTAGTGTCGACCCCGCAGTAAGTAGATCTAAGTACATCGACTTCAGCTGTTATTCACGTAGCTGAAGTTGCGTAATTTAGATCAATCTCCTCCCCGTAGTGTAGACAAGGCCTAAGTAATCAGAGGGGAGCAGGATGGAAGCTATGAGTAGGAACACAGTTGCATAGAGTAGCTATGTACATAATAAATTATTTCAAGTCATTGAAAGTTTGTTTAAAAATATAAATAGATTAAATCAATATCAGTAAATCCTCTGAAATTACCTCTGCTACATGCACCAGCAGGTAGACAGAATATAAGCAAGAACATAGAAATTATCCCTGCAAGATATAATTCCTATAGGGTCTATGGTACCTGAGAGCCTATTTGCCTGAAATGTCATAAAGCATTTGACTGAGAGAATCAGAAAACACCACATGTAAGGAATTTACTTGACAAAAGAAATGATATCACAATATCTTGACAGAAGAATTAGCTATGACCCTCATTAAACAGATATGCTGGTCTTTTAAAGAATGCCATTCATCTATCCTCATTTCTGGAATCCAACAAAATCTGGATACACAAGTGAGAATCAGGCGAGAAATAGCATAACACAAGGTACATATACAGTATGGAGAAATTGCCTAGCAATATTAAGCATGAGTTATAGGAGTTTGACAGTGCAGTTACAGAGTGGATGGATTTCAGACTTCAGATAGAAAGACATCATTCAAAAATGTGAAGAAAAAAACAAAAAAGGGTAGCAGGAGACTATGAGGAGAGGACCCAGCCCCCTTCTCATTTTTTTGTTTTGTTTTGTTTTTTAATGAGAATGATATTCTTTATTAGGAATCATCATGGAAGAAGATAAAACTGAACCATGAAGCAGAAACAATATATTAATAAATGGTATCTTTTTTCATTGGGAGTGTTTAAAATTAATACTATGTAACACTTCGAAATTGTAAAGGGATGTACATACATTAATACACAGAAAGTACTATTTGTGCTTTATTATATATTGCTTTCATTTCACAATGCTACACAAATATTAAAGAAATATATACATATGATCAGACTTATAACAGTTTCAGCTTTAATTATGCAGAGACCAGCATTGCTACATAATTAAATATAAAAAAGTGACACCAATAGGCCCTTTCCTTTAAAAAAAAAAAAGTTTGAAGCACTCCTAAGAGGTTTCCAGTATAAGTTTGGTCGACTTTTAGTTGAAATCCACTATGCTGCTGATTTTTACTAGTTTCTTAAGTGGTCACTTAAGATATGTTCCAATGCAAATATATAGGAAAGTGATACAGAGCATAAATAGAGAAACATAAATTCAAATTGAAAACAATTTTCAGTTGTAAGAAGCTTCCAGTGAAGTATTTGTAGTAAATGAAAAGGAAAAATGTTTAAAATGTGTATTATGCTTTGATTGTGTCATTTTTTATTAGGGCTGATATTGTGGTGTATTTTGGATTAAAAATTAGATTTGTTTCTGTTGTACATTAGCAGCTGATATGAAGACAAATTTGCTAAGTAGTTTCATTTTATCATGGGTAGAACTGCTAATTAGCTGGAAAAGTGTCTTCTAAATGCCAGCCCTATGAGCTCACTAAAATCCATTATCTGTCCATACCGAAAGAAGGACAGGAGACATTTGATATGGGTTTAATCAGGCCGAAACTTTATTTTTGTCTGGGACTACCCGGCAGATAAAAGTGTACAGTGCAGGTAACCCCATGTTTACTCTGTAAATATCCATAAAAGCCCCTTTTACCAACTCCCTCTCTTTTTCCATCCAGGTCCCTCCAACAAATGCATTGCCGGGACCTTAATCCCCCCACACACACACCCCGTAAGAGGGATAAGGTGGTCTATAAGAATGGGGGGTTGGCTCCCTGGCGTACCAATCATAGGAGTCCCCAACCGTCCTTTTTCAAGCCATTTATCCGGTCACTGTATACCTTTGCTATGGAGTACCTGCACTGGACATCTGCCCTACACTTGAATAATGAGTTGCAGCATATGGCCTACTGCCCTTCATGCCATGCATGAACAGAGCCCACTTGAACCCGCTGTCGGAGCGGTGAAAAAAACTAAGCAAATCTGGTGGTAAGGCAAAAATTCCTTCCCAGCCCCCCTAAAAAGGGGGTGGCTAGCATAATGCCCACAGTAGGTCTTGACCAAACTTTCCTTTTAAAAAAAAGCTTGAAGTTCTTCTAAGAGGTTCCCAGTTCAAGGTGGTAGACTTTTCGATGAAATCCACTATGCTGTTGATTTTTACTAGTTTCTTAAGTGGTCACTTAACATATGTTCCAATGCAAATATATAGCAAAGTTATACAGAGCATAAATAGAGAAACAAATTCATATTGAAAACATTTTTTCAGTTGTAAGAAGCTTCCAGTGAAGCATTTGTGGTAAATGAAAAGGAAAATGTTTAAAACGTGTATTATGGGTTGATTGTGTCATTTTTGATTAGGGCTGATTTTGTGGTGTATTATGGATTAAAAATTAGATTTATTTCTGTTATACATTAGCAGCTGATATGAAGACAAATTTGCTAAGTAGTTCATCTTACCATGGGTAGACCTGCTAATTAGCTGGAAATGTGTCTTCTAAATGCCAGCCCTATGAGCTGACTAAATTCCATTGCAAATATTCACTTTTCAGTTAGCCAAAAGGCTCAAGGCTAAATTAAATAATAGCAGGGACAAGGGGCATCCAATAAAAAACTATAAATAGTCCCAGATATTGATGTATTGGAACTTTCCCCACACCTAACCCTTTATTCATCCTACATTTATAGTAAATAATATAACATTTCGATGCATTTGCAGCAAAGCAATAACAATTCAGGGTTAAGGATAGGTGCAAGAGTTCAGTCTATATATGGGTCAGAAATAAATGTCTTAATCAGGGGTTCTCAAAACTGGGGGTCATGACACCTCAGAGGGTTGTGTGGTTATTACATGGGGAGTCGTGAGTTGTCAGACTCTGTCCCCAAACCCTTCTTCACCTCCAGCATTTTTAATAGTATTAAATATTTTAAAAGAGCTTTTAATTTATAAGGGGGGGGGTCGCACTCACGGGCTTGCTGTGTGAAAGGGGCCACCAATGAAAAAGTTTGAGAACCACTGGTCTTAATCAACCGAAGCACTGGACATAATAATACTGTATACTTAGCACTTATATAACAGTTTACATTTTCAAACTGCAGCACAAACATTAACTTGTGAAACCCCACAACATCCCTACAAGTAAGTTTCAGTAGGATAGTATAATATTGACATATGGAAAACACCTACTATATCTCAATCCAGTCCCCTGAGAAATCACATATCAGATAGTAAACTAACACATAACTAGACTGGGAACTACAGGCCAGTCTGCCTCATCTCAGTCCCTGGAAAAATCATGGAGCAGGTCCTCAAGGAATCAATTCTGAAGCACTTAGAGGAGAGGAAAGTGATCAGGAACAGTCAGCATGGATTCACCAAGGGCAAGTCATGCCTGACTAATCTAATTGCCTTCTACGACAAGATAACTGGCTCTGTGGATGAGAGGAAAGCAGCGGATGTGTTGTTCCTTGACTTTAGCAAAGCTTTTGATATGGTCTCCCACAGTATTCTTGCCAGCAAGTTAAAGAAGTATGAGCTGGATGAATGGACTATAAGGTGGACAGAAAGCTGGGTAGATTGTCGGGCTCAACGGGTAGTGATCAATGGCTCCATGTCTAGTTGGCAGCCGGTATCAAGTGAGTGCCCCAAGGGTCAGGCTGGTTTTGTTCAATATCTTCATAAATGATCTGGAGGATGGTGTGGATTGCACCCTCAGCAAGTTTGCAGATGACACTAAACTGGGAGGAGAGGTAGATATGCTGGAGGGTAGGGATAGGATACAGAGGGACCTAAATAAATTAGAGGATTAGGCCAAAAGAAATCTGATGAGGTTCAGCAAGGACAAGTGCCGAGTCCTGCACTTAGGAAGGAAGAATCCCATGCACCGCTGCAGACTAGGGACTGAATGGCTCGGCAGCAGTTCTGCAGAAAAGGACCTGGGGTTACAGTGGACGAGAAGCTGGATATGAGTCAACAGTGTGCCCTTGTTGTCAAGAAGGCCAATGGCATTTTGGGATTTATATGTAGGGGCATTGCCAGCAGATCGAGGGACGTGATCGTTCCCCTCTATTCGACATTGGTGAGGCCTCATCTGGAGTACTGTGTCCAGTTTTGGGCCCCACACTACAAGAAGGATGTGGAAAAATTGGAAAGCGTCCAGCGGAGGGCAACAAAAATGATTAGGGGTCTAGAGCACATGACTTATGAAGAGAGGCTGAGGGAGCTGGGATTGTTTAGTCTGCAGAAGAGAAGAATGAGGGGGGATTTGATAGCTGCTTTCAACTACCTGAAAGGGGGTTCCAAAGAGGATGGCTCTAGACTGTTCTCAATGGTAGCAGATGACAGAACGAGGAGTAATGGTCTCAAGTTGCAATGGGGGAGGTTTAGATTGGATATTAGGAAAAACTTTTTCACTAAGAGGGTGGTGAAACACTGGAATGCGTTACCTAGGGAGGTGGTAGAATCTCCTTCCTTAGAGGTTTTTAAGGTCAGGCTTGACAAAGCCCTGGCTGGGATGATTTAACTGGGAATTGGTCCTGCTTCAAGCAGGGGGTTGGACTAGATGACCTTCTGGGGTCCCTTCCAACCCTGATATTCTATGATTCTATGATTTAGGATATTTTGTAAATCTGAAAAAACTGGGATTCTACCAATATTTAGAGAAATGGAAACTGTTACTATGCTGGGGCTCGGTATTATGGCCTTTTTGAACCACAAGGGACAGGCCACAGGGTATGATCCTTAAACTTGTTGAACATCTGCAACTCCAGTTGTCTGTGAGGCAAGTTGTGGATGTTCAGCACCTCTCAGGATCAGGCCACGCCCTGCACCCACTGAAGCCTCAAACGTTTGTCATCAACTTTCGCAGCAGCAGGATTGGGACTATTATTTTTATATGAAGTGGGCATCAAGGAGGAAACAACCTCAGAGTTCACAGGTTTATAGAGATGTCTGCAGTGATTTCCACCAGACACTGTACTTCTAAAACATATTTAATTGGGCCCACATCTAAGAGTCAAAAATAGAACTGCAAATCTCCATGGCTTTAGTTCTCAGAACTTCGTGGGAGCTTCCCCCCACCCCCATTTTCAATTATAATTGGTTCAACCACCCACCTTCATAGTTTTATCTGTTTTAGTTCGAACGAGCCCCATACAGAGCCAGAACCACAGGGCTGCTCAAAAATTTTCTGTCAACATTTTTTTTGACAGGAAGTTTGGTTTTCAACTAAACAAAACAATTTTTTATGAAATGTATCTCCATTCTTCAAAATTTTTGTTTTTTTTTAATTGGAAAACATGATTTTTTGGGCTGAAAATGGAAATATTTCTGCTGAAAAATGAATGTTTTCTGTTTTCAAATTTTCAACAAAATTTTCTACTGAAAATTGCAGTGGAAGCAAAATTTTTCTGACCAGTGCTACTGCCATAGTATTTTGGGACAGGTTTAAGAGTTGGGTTGCTACATTCTGTATTAGTAGTTTAGAAGCAGCGATGAACCTCAAAATTATTAATCATTGGGAAGTCCCCAACAGAGGGAGCTCTATCAGATTTTCAAGAATCATTTTCCTAACTGCTAGGCTCATGGCCATCTTGTCTGGATTATGTTTAAACCAATTAGCTTAATTATGTAATGAAAATAAGATCTGCAACTATATTATTGAACATGCTTTAAGTGACCTGTCTCTGAAACCCTCACTATTTATTCCAAGGGTTTTGACTGAGATATATTTGAGGGACTCAAAAAGTAAGTTGGACGAGTCCACAAAGATAAAAACAATATTTTAAAAGTCACTACACGTAACAGAGAATGAAGTGCTGTTCTTGGGAGGCTGTTCTGTTCCGCTCAGCTCTCTGAGTTTTTATAGATTGTACAGCATATGCCTAAAAAGTCAGTGCACATTTGTCAAATCATAGTTGTGCATCACGGCACATTTTGTAAAGCCCTTACTAGTAAAACTATGCGTTTGTAGATGTTGTTGGTGCTTCATTATTATCTTTAAATTGAGCAATTGGCTAGAATCTAGAAAAGCCTCTCGTTAGCTCAGCAATAGAGCTGGTCAAAAGATGTATTTTCTTTTCTGAAAAAAAATTAATAACAAGGAAAAACTTCTGTTTTCATTTAAAATTGTTGGATTTTGGGGGGGACAAATAAGAGAACCAAAATGTGGGGGGTTTCAATAGGAAACCTTCCTCCCCCTTACAAACTTTTTTTTGGAGGGGGAAGGCAGAAGGGAGAGGCAAAACCCCAGAAAAGGTTGACAAAAAATGGAAATTTTCCCAAGAAAAGAGACCGCATAATTCCCACTGTTTGCAGGTACCATACTTGAGCTAAAAGTTATCTGAAAAACATTCTGATTGATGATTCCCTATTTAACAGCTGCATTCCTTGACCTCTTAAAGTGACATAACAAAATGGCAACATGACATAAATGTGACTTGACATGCTTCTGACAAAATTATGTAAATTTGCATAATGAAGTATGTGTGTGTGTGTATATATATATATATATATATATATATATATATATATATATATATGAAATACAATTAACAAAAAGCAGCCAAGACAATTGGTCTGGAGATCAGGAATAAAGCTGTAAGAAAAAAAGCAAGAAACTGGAGGAGAGTTTTAGGTAATTTTTTCGTAAAAGGAAGAATTTTATTGACTGTACATCAACACATGTCTAGAGGAAAGGGTACTGAAATCTGTCACCAAGATCAAAAGATGCAGTTTCAATACTAAAACCAGAGTGCATGTCTCCTGTCATGTGAATGAAAGGAAGAAAAGTCTTTTAACAGGAAATTATTTATGTTATTTGTGATCATCCTACCCGAACACTGAGGAGTGATCAGAATTAGTACTAGATACACTACTAGCCACAACAACATTCTACAATCTGTACTTTCCTTTGGTTTCTCCATGCATGCTCCGTTACCACTTCACCTCTTCCTGGAGAAGATAACCATGAAAATATGAACGTATGCAAACTGATATAAACCAATGGAAACCATCTCACAGACACTCCCCCCAAATCCTCATGATGGTCCTGTGCATAAGGATGTGACTGCTGGGTGACAGAAGTTGTTTGTTTTTTTCTAGGATTGGGTGTGGAAATGGATACATAAAAAATGCTTCACAGATTTGCTCCAAAATACATAGAATCACAAAGTTTAAGGTGAGAAAAGGCCCTTTTAAATTTTTTTTTTGCCACAATATTTGCTAAGGCTTGTTCTATTTGTTACAATTTTCAGCATTTGTAGGGACAGAGCTGGATGCTGCTCAATCAGACAGCTGCCATGGTTAAGTGCACACTCCCCACCGCCCCAGCCACTACCAGGGCTGTGATTGCAAAAGGAATTCAGAGCTTGTGTTCTCCATCAGTATTGCAACATACAGTCCAAAGCACATGGGCAGCTGTGCACAAGGAACAAGAGGAGAAAGCAGAGCCAAGATGCTACTTCACTAAGTTAAAGTCTTCTTTCCACCCCAGGGCCTACCTACCCAATCCCACCTGACCACTCACCCACCTTCTACTACAGAGAGCAGCAGAAGCGTTAGCTTTACCTCTCACTACCACTGGTGTTGTGAGGAACAACTGCCAGGCAGGGGAATCACACTGAAGAATGTCCATGAAGTACTAGGAAGCTGTAACTATGTTGGAAGCAGGAAGAGAAAGAGTGATGTAACTGGTGTGTGTGGAGTTTTGTGCGGGAGGGGAAAAGGAGTATTTTGCCCAGGGAATGTCAAATGCGTAGCCCACTGAGGTGGAAAATTTTGAAGATTTGTCTTATGCAAGCACATTGCTGCCTTTAGGGGATACAGTGTCATTTGATTAAATGCACCAAGTCCTACTGCCACTAAATACAGCTCCAAGATTCCCAGAGTCTTCAAATGCAGAAAGAGTGGGCCTGACATGTAGGGATGGAAAAACTTTCGCAAAACCCAAACCAACATATTTGATGTTCAGGAATTTCTATTAATTTTCCCTCCAAATATTTTTCATATGTTGTAGATAAGGGATGTTGTTCTTTGTTGGAAGTCTCCAAGGAGTAGACCCACAAAAGGTGCCTAAGCCAAACATTTGTGTGCCACAGAGATCCTTAAAACCCCTACTCAGCTGCTGCCTAACTCTGGAGGTGCCTAAAATTCCCACCATTAAAGTCCCTGAGGTGCCTAGCTTTCTGAGCATATGCACAGCTACCTCACTTAGTAGCCCAAGCCCTTGCAGGACATTTAGACTCCACCTACCTTGCATGTAGGGTTCAATTTGACAGATTTTTTCTAAGCTCCCACAAAATGAGATGAAGGGGACTTAGTGGAAACACTCTCTTCAACAATCTTTCCCCAGTGGTTAGTGCACTCTCCTGTGAGGTAGGAAACCCAAGTTCAAATCTCTTCTCTACAATGAGCAAGGAAGGTCTCGCACATGCCAAGTGAATGCCTTGACCATTAGGCTAAAGGTCATAAGGGAGGCTGCTGCTGCCTTCTTCCTCCCCCCATCCCAGCATTTCTTGAAAAAAAAAACCCAATCCAAAAACAGTTTAGATCCTAAATCCCTGAGCCACTGGTGTGGGATGAAGTTTTAACTGCTGTAATGGGTACAGTATAGATGAGGTGGGACAGAGACCAGTCAATTTTTTGTCTCAGAAGTGAAACCTCATGGTTCTGTGTTTTCTGAGAAACACACCATCCAGCAGTAAATCATGCCAAGCCATTTAAAATGTGCATTATATATGTTTGTAAATTATATATAATATGCTTCTTCAAGACTCTTTGAATTTTCATTAGTAAGGCATCCTGGCATTGGGTCTGCATATGTGCTACTGGGGGAAAGCATTCACAATCACTGAAAGTCACATGGAAGTGGAACATTTATTGGTGGCTCAGGGTGATCTAACTGGCTTGAGCATAAAAATTTAAAAAATATTAATTTTTTAACATTTTGTCTTGGTTCAGCCTATACATGATGCTCTGAGCCTTAGGGTATTAATTTAGTCTGCAAATATATCATGTAGAGAGAAAGCAATGACTTCCACACCAAAGGAGCCCTCAATAAATAAGACAGTAAAATAGAAACACTGATGATGGAGATGGAAAGTCTTATTAGGTCACATGGCCATCTTCCAAATACTCATTCCCCATATGCAGAGTTTGGCAGGCAAATCAAGATCAGGATTTTTGTTATGCAGAAAAGTAAAAAAGAATTCTAATCACTTAACAAATGGTCTCTCAACCCGAGGATTGTGACCTCTAGGTGGGATCACAGAGCATTGCCCCATGGGCATGGCATATTTCTATTATATATATAAAAAAATTAAAAATCCACTTGCTTGCTAGAGATGGTTGCAAAGACCTTGGGGGAAAAAGAGATGGAAGAATGAGAAAGTTCCCTCCTTTGATGCCTACTGTACAATCTCCACTGCAGCTTCTTGCTCTTCCTCCCTCACCCACTACACTGTAGAAGGCATCGCTCACAAATGGTTGGGAGCCACCTGGGTACCATGAGCAGAACAGTCTGCGTGATCAGCCTAGATATCAAGGAGAAAGTTTGGGGGATGTAGGGAGCGTGATGTACGAAGTTAAATTTTAATCTGTGCATGAGCAGACAATAACAAACAAACATTCTTCGACCCAACAGCTAGCAACATTGCTCCAAAATCCCTCCACAAAATGGCCCCTTTTCCACTTCTCCACCCAACTCTCCACATTCAGCAGTATCCATATTCCCACTCAATAGCCCCCCAGAACCTTTCTTACCTTCATCCAGGCCCAACCATTTTACACTCAGCCTGTCCACCCAGCAGCAGCCTCTGCCTAGCAACTGTCTCACCTGCAACAACTCCACCAAGCATCCCTCCCCTCCAAAAGCACCCATTAGCCAACCCCACCTGTAGATGTTTTTAAAATGTAAGTTACAATATATAACCTATCCATCATAATTTCCAGGAATATTAATTAAAAATCACATTGGAAATACCATTCTCCACTTCCCCCAACAAAACCCTACAAGTAGTAGTAGCTGGTTTGTGGAACACAGATAAAGACAGGGAGATAAAGACCCTGACTGACTGGGCCTGGGGAATATGCTGCTGTCAGTTACATGAGCACAACGGCACTGAAGTCTATCTGATTATGCCATGTACTTAAGACAGAATCTGGTCCTCTGTCCTTAGCTCTGCTAATATTCGTTTATGCTGAGCTTTTCAAATCCACCATAGCATGTGGATGCCTCAATGGTATTAAATTTAATAAAAGATAGGCATCCAAATCCCGAGCTGGCTTTGGACATCTCAGCTGAACAGTCTAATTTCATCTTTCCTTTTCACTATTTGAGTACTTCAGACTGAAGTCAGCCTGACATAAGTGAGAACAACTCCCCTTACACAGAATGGGAAATGAACTTGCTTACACTTTGGCTCTTAGGAAATATCAGTTCAGTGTAAACTAAACCCTTTTAGCACAGGACTGAATGCCAAGGTGGTGAAAGTTACACTGTTTTGCCACTTAAACTGTTTTTTTGACCAAATTAGCATCCAGCATATAGTTCACACCGTTAACATCACTGCTAAATTCAATATTTGGGTGTTACAAAATCAGCCTTATTAAATATTCAGCCCACTATATTTAGCTAAATGATGTTTGTGGTGTTTTACAAATGGATTTAAGTACTACAGTACTAAAGTGGGAAAAGATGCTTTCAAAGATGGAGCTAATAGAGTTCTCCTAGCATTCATCTTTGGAAGTCCCAAGGCAAAGAAGAAGATAGTTTTGAAATAAAGTCTGATACATATAGTAGCTGTTCTTTGTGAGTTTAGGGAAGATTTTTTTACTAGAGATTGTAATGATTTTCTGGTAGCTATATACATAAATTCCATTTGGATTTTGATCCTGGATCTCTGCACACCAACAGAAATATTATTACAAATATCAAGCTGCCATAACGAAGATTTATATAGACAATAATTCAAAATATGGATGTATATTTCTCTTCTAAAACGCCTTCTTGGTACTTGCATAGAATTTCCATGAGTGGTTAGGGTACAGTAAGTTATCAGATCATACGGAGACTATACTGTAGTTGAGTATAAAACACCATAGCATCCAAGGGTAGAATACATTTTGCAATTGTTGTATTTTATAACTAAAGAGCTGTTCGTCCAGTTAATGTTAATTTGTCTTTTTTGTTGCTAGAGCTTTTAGACGGCTAAAAACAATTGTGCTGATGCAGAGCAGGATGTCTGGGGGCTAGACAGACAGACTGCCCTCTTCCCACCTTGTGCGCAGAAAGGGAGAAATCCTCCATATGGAGATGTGAGTGCAGACTGGGGAGGAAGGACAGGAGCATTATCTGCAAATGTGACTTGACCTCCTGTCCCTAGCTAGAAAACTGAATAAATCAGAATCTTCCCAAAAAACATATTACTGCCCTTGAGTACGTTTTTTTTCAGGGAAAGGATGTTACATTTGTTAAAGAGCTGATAATCTTGTTTATTTGCCATGGATGAGGCTTTGAAAAATCAAGTGTCCTCTAACAGAAGCCCTGGAAATGCCTGTTAAATATTTTTGGTGACACACATGGTATAAGTCTCGTTATTTTGAGCATGAAAAGACTTACTCTTTGAAAGTTCCTCAATTACAAGTTTGAAAGCTGTGAATGTAGAACTGATATTTAGAACTCTCTGTAGCTGGCTATTGACAAATCCTGTATTTATGAATTCATACGAGGACAGACGTTAGTTGACATTTTTTGTTTAATTTTACAAAAGTATCTGTGGAGATTTGGATACATACTTGAACATGGAGAATCACAGTATTGTTAGATATTCAAGCTAAGTAAGACAGTGAGTACGACTATCTTTACAGGAGCAAACAGCTTATGGGGGAAAAGGCTTGATATCTTCCTGAAAAATATGGGTATTAATATGTTTTTTCCAAGCAAAGGACCACAGGAACATATAGGAGTTTTCATACGGTATGAGGCCAGTGGGCCATCTCATTCCTTATCCTATTTCCACCAGTGGCTACACCAGTTGCTTCAGAAAAAAACAATTAGGACCTAAGGAGCAAGGACCTTTACTCTGTTTTTACCCAAACCGAGTTATTGGCATTATATTAAAATCATTTTTATATACACCCACTATATGGAAAGATTTTTGTAGCTAAAATGGAGGATCTTGTACTCCATAAAAAAAGTTCCACAGCAAAATTAAAATAAGTTAGATTTGATTTTCCTTAAATGTTGCAGGTAAATAATTATTGGCAAGAAATAAGCAATCACTCCTTTGGACTTTGTAGTAGCTTTATGCTATTTACACAATTACCCATAAGATTCTATTGTATTTATGAAACAATTTGAGTACCCAATGGAGGTCCAAAACATGCTTTAAAATACACATTTTAATAGTGTTAAGCACTATTGATTTTTTAAATGTAATTATTATACTGGAGGTTACTTTTCAAATATTACTTGATATTGTGCTTGACTCATCCCCACTGTCATGACTGGCGCTTGGGTGATCAGAACTAGGGGTTGGAAACAGAGTTGGAGTCCGGAGTCAAACCAAGAGTCAGAGTCGGAGCTGGACTCAGAGACCAAGGGGAGGGATCAGAAGCAAGGCAGGGAAACTGGAATCAGTCAGAAAGGCAGGGCTCAAGAGGTCAGGTGAGAAGATAGGGTCCAGTGTAGCAGCCAGACAGAAATTTACCCAATTGCATGGACACCCTTCTGTGTCTCTTTCTGGTGTACCTGGTACAACTAGGGACTCTGGAGCTCTTTCAATCAGGTGCCTGTGGGTAGTACCTTTAATGGAGCGTAAGGGCCATTGGGTGGTGCTGTGGATGCAGCAGCAGCCCGCGGGTCTGGGTTCAGAACCCATGGATCCTCATGCCCACTGGCACAAGTGTGTGCTTGCATGTACATATTTCATACACTCCATTGTGGCTCTTTGCACCCAGCACTCTTTGGTGGAGAAAAGCTCTGTGTAGCTTGAAAGCTTGTCTCTTTCACCAACAGAAGCTGGTCCAATAGAAGATATTATTTCACCCACCTTGTCTCTTTATGCACAACATACAAAGGCTAGCTACATATGCTCACTGCTCCTTTGGCAGGTTTGTAAACACAGAACACAGAGAGTGCCACTAGAGAGCTCAAAATCTATTTACAGGGATATGATCTAGTTCCTCTAGACTACAGAACCTCTATGACCTGGGTTCAAGCCAGATAAGAACCAGTTTCCTTGCCTTTGTTCCTTACCTCCTTCTGTTTCCATAACATCTCTTTCCATCTTCAATCCTGCCACCTCTTTCTTTCTAATGTTTTCTGCACCATGCCTCACCATTTGACATTGATTCTGGATACTTATTTGGAGTACTTACAATATTCCTATTATTACATGTAATATCAACACTCCTAGGCCAGTATTTTCTTCCCCAGCTTCAGCCTATGCCCAGTCATGGGTGACACACTATATTTTGGTTATGTTCATAGGCATTAACTAGCACTCAAATTCTCTCCTTTTCTCTACAGACTTAAAATTATGAAACCATTAAATGCAACTATATGTTTACAAGCATTGGGATATATGGAAAATTACATAAATATTTTAATGAGGACTACACTCCCCAAATATAATCCCATGGCCCAGATTTCATGTTTATAGTATTTTAGCTATTTTCTTTAGGTACAGCTTTGTTTGTTGATGTCCGTGTCATGCCACCAATGTGAGTCTCTGAATTAGGGGCTAGAGGCACAGAGGGATTTAGGCACCTAAACTAGCAGTTAGGAACCGAAGTCTAACACTTAGATGCCACTCAAAACTCCCACTCAGTTGCTGCCTAATCCTGTGGGTGCCTAATTATCTGTTGGTGAGCATGCACTAAACAACCTAAGTCTGATGCTGCCAAATTGCTTGGAGCCCTCGCATGTACCTAAGTCCCAATGGGACTGTCAAATTTGGCATTCCTCTGCCGATCTCACCTACAGGGCCCAATCAGTAGGCATGCTCAGAGCATGCCTACTCCCCATAAAAGACAGACAGGAACAACTAGATGAGGAATTTTGGGGTGGGCAGTCTGTATGTGTACATATATATGTCCCAAAGCACCCTATAGCCTGGTGGTTAAAGCCTTCACTTAGGTGGTATGAGACCTGTTTTCAAATCTCTATTAAGCCTGATTTGAAACAGGTACTTGAACCCAAGTCTCCAAATCCTAGATTAGTGCCCTAACCCACAAGCTATTAGGCATTCTGGAGTCAGGGTCTCCTGTTTAAGCTATTCCACTTTGTATAAATAATTAAATATTCATTGGGCCAAAGAGAGCGAAATTAACTCTATAGCTTAGTGGCTACAGGACTCACCTGCTATATGGGAGACTCAAGTTCTCTGTTCAAGTCAGGCAGAGTGGGAGTTCAAAACAGGTCTGCTTCATTCAAGGTGAGTGTCCTCATCACGGGGCTATTGGATATAATGGGGTGGGTCTCTCTCGCTCTCCTGCCCACCCTCTGGTTTTTTCCATGAGAAAAGGGTGACCTGGCTCACCTAACTCCAGGAGAGGGTTCACAGCTGTGAATCCTGAGTGGAGATAGGTATCTCCTTCTGGCCAGGGATAAGCACCTAACAACCTTTGAAGGGTCGGCTCTCTCCATACATTGTATAGGGAGCCTGCGGGTGTCTAACTCAGGGGTGAGGATTCCACTGGATGCATAAAAGTTGAATAATGCAATGCTTAAGCCCCTTTGTGGAACTAGCCCTAGCCCTCTATGCAGATTTCACTTAAAATAAAAATGAACTATTAACAGAAGTGTTCCTAAGGAGTCCATGGGGAATAGTAAACTAGAAGACACTCTACCATTTCCTCACATGCTCACCAAGCAATCTGGACTGAATTAAAGCAAATATTTTGAATAATCCGATGACAGTTATATTTCTGATGTTAATTTCCTTTGTCACAGTAAGATGTGTGATATCTGAGAATCACTGAATATGGAAGAGGATGTGTGAATGCCTAGAACCCACTTCACATCATGCTCTGATAGAGAATACACAATATGTAAACTACAATTCTTCTCTGGTTTATTGCCTCACTCCAGAAGGCCTTGAGATAGTTTGTTTAGTCTTCTGCTAGCTAACTGACAATCTCAGACCACCAAAGTTAAGTGTCATCTTAAAATCCTTTAGGATCAAACTCCTGTTGAACTTCATGAGAATTTTGCCAGAGTTAGTACAGCAGGAGCCAACCCACTAACAGTTAAAAGGCTCTGTCTCCATTATTTCTGTGTGTGAAAGGGGAAGTCTGATTAGTATGCTGTGTCTGGGCAGATAGCCAGCAAGCTAAGAGCACTTTTTAGGTCTGAATATGGTTTGACTTTACTCACCAGACACCAAAGCAAAAAGCTTCTTGCTTATAGGAATGCAAGAGACAAGATTCATACCTCTTTTGGCCCCTGGTTCTGGTTCCCATGGCTTATCTAAAAGTATAAATCGCTAGCAAAAGCAAGGCTCACTTGCTGTGCTAGATATAAAGATTATTTTCTGTCCACAAGTGGGAATTCTCATGTTAAATAAAGTTTGCTACAACGCAAGGAGACCTGGTAACTGTTGGAGTATACCGAGGATTCCGTAAATGATTAGTGACTGGCACAAAGCTGATTTTAAATCAAACTAAATGACAGGCAGACCAAGCTTTTTTATCCTGGTTCATGTCCTTGCCTTAGAGCTTGTTTACCAAGTGACATAGGGCCTACTGACATGAAATCCTGGGTGGGAAAATGCCAACTCCATAATGATGAATTAGAAGATAACCACCACCCCGCATCATCCTATTAAAAAGTGATCACTAGCCCAGACTCCTTTTTCAGATTGGCTGTAGAAAGGCCACCAATATATTGGCTAACTTCAGTTCTGAAAATACATGTAGGCCACTCCAAAGGGTAAGGGATAATAAAAAGAGCTTCCTAAGAGCGAGGTAGGGATATTAATTGTAACATACAATACTTTGTTAAATATATGGTAATTCCTTATCATTGTTTTGCTGTGAAAGTGTCCTTGGAACTAATGAATTAAAATTCAGGTCTGGTTCAAATTAACACAACTTTATTGGCTTCTTATTTTCACAAGTAAGAGCCATTGTTGTAACAAAAATCTCTTTTAGCAAAGACTTCAGTACTCTCAGAACTAACACATTCTTGTCGTGACACTGGTTTTCACTACAGCTGCTCTTCTCTTGGCGCTAAGCAATATTTAATTCTCCAGTAGTAGGGTCAGTACACACTTGAGGATATTTAAATATTTTTCTTACTTCATTGGTGTTACACTTTGGGCTGCAATCCAGACCAGTGAAGAGTTGTGTCTTACCCTGTAACCACTGTGACCCGTACATGCCTTAAAGCTTTGCTACTGTAGCTTTCAGCCTGGGATGCCCTAGAATGTACTCTATGTCAATGTATTGGGCAGTCCTTGTCCAACACTTTGGATCCAGGAGCCTGCCCACTATACCACAGATTTCCACTGGTTTCCACCAGCCTTGGTTAACAACTGGTAAGGTGACTCTGCACTCTCCCCAGCCACAAATTGCCTAAAAAACATGTGTTCTGAAATGTCCAGCCCTGTCCTAGAGGAGTGTTAAGGTTCATTGCTCCTTTAAAGAGACAATATCCAAGAGTTTGTCATTTTAACTGGTTACCAAACAGTTCAACTCCAACACAGCGCTGGAGTCCACAGTGCTGGACTCACTTAGATGAAAAATAAAACAAGTTCATTTAATTCAAAAAGATAGACTTTAAGTGAGTATGAGTAAAATGCAAATTATTTAGTTCCTACCCCACCCAGTGCAACTGAATGAACATTAAACATGTAACTGTCAGTCTCCTCTCCTTCATGATAGTGTGAGGTTTGCCTCCATTGCTTATTAGCTTCATGGGTCTGTTTACACAATATGTAAATACATTCATACTGTCTTTCAGACGTACTTTGGAAATAACTTCCAGGTGGGGAAACCACATTCCTTTGTCTATGGTAGAGTAGCGCCTGCTTGGCTGTCAAACACATTTTAAGAATTATAATTTCAGTTTGTCCATAACTTTGCATCAGTTACTTGTACCTATATTATGCGATGATAGTAATAACCAGTGAGTTATGAGTTTTTCATTGATACCTTGCATGACACATCAGATATATTTCATGACATTAAAGAATTGGGGTACACTTGAACTGGTTAAGCTAGCTGGAATTCATTACCAGATATCAGGGTGCCCCTTGCCCACTGCTCTTGGGCTGTTTTTAATGTCACGGTTGGTCATATCAATCATGAGGTTAATTTCTATCATATCAATATATTTCTGAGCATTTGGCATAGGCTCTTGGAAAACAAAGTCCTAAATGTTCATTCCTATGAGTTAACCCTATTTACACTAAGAAGCCAATGCCTATGCCTGTACTTCCTTCACCATTTATGTCAGCCAAGTGAAGAAAATAAAGATCTATGGAGCAATAATGTTTTCTAACATACCAAATTAAGTCTGTACTGCTGCCAGGTATAAAACAATGTACTGGGAAAACTACTTAGCTCCCAAAGCATCAAGGAATACTACCATATTGCCATATTAGCATTTAGTTTCCCTAAGGATTATCTGCTTTTAGCGTTGAAGGTTTGTATTTATGGAACAGTGAGATTGCTCGTTATTTCAGTCACTGGCTCATCTGAGCCAGTGGGTGTCTTCCAAGGTGAGCTAGTTTTCAGTAGCCCAACCTATATCTGACTCAGGTTGGCCTGCATGGGCCGTACACTCCACAAAGTAAATCTAAAAGTCTCTTAGTGACTTAAACACTGACTGGCCTGGCTTCTTGGGTTATGGTGAAGGGAAGATCACCAATTGATCCTCCCTCCCTTCCTTGGCTTCACCCAGGAACTGCCCTTTGATAGATGCAGCCAGCCCTTTTTATTTGGCCTACTGGCTCCTAATTGGTTGCTGCTGGCTCCCAGCCCTTATAGTCACTGGAAAACGAAGTCTCTCTGGTTCCACCAGAGGATGGCCCAGAGAGGCCTTTCAGGCAACCCTGAATGTTCTCTTCTTAAAGGGCCACTTCCTGGGGCAGTATGAACCAAGGCAGCAGGGTCTGCGGCAGCGGGGAGAAAATGCCTGGTACATCCTGTCCCTCTTTCCAAGTTCACTTCTTCATTTAGGGCCAGGTTGTTAGCTTGTGTAATACTTCCATTTATACTGAAATCAAGTAACCTTATTTTAACATGGCTTGTGCTTTTGAACGCTGCACGATGCCATGTTCAAAAAAAACTTCACTGTTTCAGCTCTCTGTGGCAGCTTGCTGGCTGTTCTCTTTAAAAAAAAAGAGAGAGAGAGAGAGAGAGAGAAAGAGAGAGCGAGAGAAAGAGAGAGCAGAAAGCTGGTTTCGTAGCTCTTCAGCAGATTTATAGTTTGCTTTTTCAAAATTCCGCATGTCAATCCTCGGTGAAACAAATGACTGCCTGACGAGCTTTCTGTTTACCACCACCTACTGCAGAGAGCAAACTGGGGTCAGAGGAACCAGTAGCAGAACATATTTCACAGAACGATCAAATAAAGTTATACATGCCACCATTTAAACTGCTCCTTTATTGGAAAACTAAATGGACATTGACTAATTGTTAAACATGCTTGTATTGTTAAAGTCACATATTATCCAAATATAGTTTTTATACTACTCAAACATCTGCAATAATGGCTGTACATAAACATCATTTATCAGGACACCCCAATTACATCAGTTTAAATCCCTGTCCTGGCCCCACTGACACACGCAGACTATCAGGAAGTAGCTCAGTGCCTTAGCTGGATGGTCTGATTTGGAAAGTAGTTCAGGAAATACCAAACTTTTTTCCCTTCTCAAAACATCTAACCTTATTGACTGAGTCAAAACACACTGCACCTGTCATGTTTGCATGATTATTCAGAAATCTTGCTTATAGCAACTGGTTGAAGACTAACTTTCAGGGAATGAGGACTTTACATGCTGAGGGCAAAAGCAGTGGAATCTGTGGCAAAAATCTCTGCAATATCCTGCCAGAGTTATGTTATTGAACTAAGTTTAATAACTCTGGGGATCCACTGTATTAAAAATGCAATCGGTTATGTGGTAGTGTAGAATTGCATGTACCCTCTATAGGAGACATGACTAGTGCAATCTCTGGGAAATACTAGGAACTTCAAAGGACTTTTGGGGATAATACCTGTGAAGTGGATCTCCTAGGAAATATTGGGGTGAGGGAAATGCAAATGACCCTTCCCCACTTTTGAGTCTTCATCTCAGTTTGACTGATTACCTATTCAGGGTCTCTTCATATGCCTAAGCTAGATAAAAGAGTATCTCTCAGAGTCATGAGGGCACTAATTCTGAGCTGAGGTTGTTACGAATTTGAGAGCATAGAAGAGACCCCTTTGTGGCGTTTGAAAGCTAATCACTGGCTATAGCCCCTGTAGGAGTTGGTGTGATCTCTGTAAATCTTGTTATCATGTGTTTTAATATGTTTTCTCTGTTATGCTTTTACCCTAAGAATAAATAAGTTTTCATAGAAAGAGCTGTATACTAGCTTAACTGTGGGCAGTTACCCTATTATTAGTCTCTGAAGAGAAAGCAAGCAGGTCTGCATAGGCCAGGGAACTATTTAGCCTGGAGATACCCTGATCAGACAGAAGCGAGATCCATGTCTCTACCCATGAAAGATGATCAGGGTAGCCAGAAGCCTGCGAGTAGGGGCCCTTGCTGGACGACGGAGGAGAAACCCGGATGCAGTTGCCTTGGCACAATCCATCTCTAGTTAAGGTCTTCCTGACTATAATAGAAAAATTGAAAGACTTTACTACGCATTTCCCAGCTGCTAATCAAGCTGTTTTCTGAGAGACCTGCATGCGAGATTCTTTTAGAGCTTTCTATTGTAAAGGAAATTTGGCTATAAATGGCCTCAAAATTAAGAGGGTTACATATGTATATGGGCATATAGGGTAGTTTTTGAATTCAGTATTACAGCAGGATAAGAGATCATTTTCTCTTCAACTCAAAAATAGCAGCAGAGTCTCTCTCCCTCTGCAGTTCCAAGGATCCGTGTCAGCAGTGCATGGAAGGCCATTTCTTCACTCTGAGTCAAAGTAGTTGTAGAAAGACCAGGTAGGGAGATTCCTCTTTACCCCTCCCTCTCAAGCAGAGCAAAAGAGCAGAGAAGAGGAGAGGGAGGTGATAATTCCTTGGAATGCAAGATTTGTTACCTGTCTGTCATGTGAAAATGGCCAGTGGTGTAAAACTAATTGAGTGAAGCAGCACAGTGAGAGGCCTAACAGTCTACCGAAATACACCCCACCAAGTCAGGAAAATTATTCCACTTCACTATGATTAGGTTCCAATATGTATAGTGTGTAAAAATCACAAATACAATTTGAATTCTTATAGGTGCATCTTTTATTTTACTGTCTTTAACTGACCAACTGCTGCTCTGGGGCCTAATCAGGACATTGGGACATTTTTAAATCATGTTGTATAAATTACTGTTTAGATCTTGCACATATTTTATAACTTCTCAATGTGATGGCAAAAATGTCCTGCTTCTTTCAAAATCATTGCTTTGTTCAACCAGCATCTCTATTTAGAATAATGATCCCCCCAAAGGCTTCCAAATAATTAATATTAATTTTTATGAAACTTCCATAATGTGATTATCTCTTTCCACAATAATGAGTTTTTTATCTGGCAGGTTTGTATCACATCCAGCTCTCATGCCCTCTGCTGAGGTTCAAGATGAGGGAAATACAGTTAGTTCCCCCCAACTTCTGTCTCCCCACAACAAAAAGGCAGATCAATTCACCTGGAGTAATGAGGAAAGAAATTAAATCAGTGGAGCAACAGTAAATCAGAAAACAATGGGGGAATGCACAATGGAGACTGGTGACATTTAAAATCAGGCAAGTAACTGCACACTCCTCCCACTATCTCTGCACATATGGCCAGATAAACTGCTCTGCTCATCTGAAAATCTCCTGCTAGGGATTTCCGCAACTCCCAGCAGGTTTAGAGCTGACACACAGCTGGCTCTTAAGCTCCCCTTCCATTGCAGACCCCTGCACAGCCAGAGTGTGAGAGCTGTAGATATCTCCAAGGGATGTAGGGCCCCTAGGGGACCATCCCCAGGCTTTTTGATTTAGCGCAGGCCCCAGGGTGTTCTAATCTATGCTGGGGAGAGCATAGAACTGGCAACAGGACCAGCCAGCTGCAAACAGTTCCCTTGCTGGTCCCCACTCTCAGCTGCACCCAGGAGCTATTCTTTTTAAGTGGCAAATCTGAGGAATTGTCCAAGATTGAAATGTTAATAAAGGAACAAATTGATTAATTAAACAGTAATAAGTCACCAGGTCCAGATGGTATTCACCCAAGTGTTCTGAAGGACCTCAAATATGAAATTGAAGAATTAATAACTGTGGTATGTAACCTATCGCTTAAATCAGCCACTGTACCAGATGGCTGGTGGATAGCTAATGAGATGCCATTTTAAAAAAAAAGGCTCCAGAGGCAATTATAGGCCATAAGCTTAACTTCAGAATGAAGCAAATTGATTGAAAATAAAGTAAAGAACTGAATTATCAGACACACAGATGAACACACTATGTTGGGGAAGAGTCAACACTTGTAAAGGGAACTCATGCCTCACTAAACCACTAGAATCCTCTGAAGGGGGTGGGGGGGTTCCAAAATATGTGGATAAGAGTGAGTCAGCATACTCAGGTTTTCAGAAAGTCTTTGACACAGTCCCTCACCAAAGGTTCTTAAGCAAAGCTACGGAGTCATGGAATAAGAGGGGAGGTCCTCTCATGGATCAGTAACTGGTTAAAAGATAGGGGGGAAAACGTAGGAATAAATGATCAGTTTTCACAATGGCAAGAGGTAAATAGAGGTGTCCCCCAGGAATCTGTACTGGGAGCAGTGCTGTTCAAAAGGTTCATAAATGATCTGGGGAAAGGGGGTAAATAGTGAGGTATCAAAGTTTGCAAATGACATGAAATTACTCAAGATATTTAAGGCCAAAGAAGACTGTGAAGAGTTACAAAGGAATCTTGCAAAACTGGGTAACCGAGCAATAAAATGGCAGATGAAATTCAATGTTGAAAAACGCAAAGTAACACAGATTAGAAAACATACTACCAACTATACATACAAATAGATGGGATCTAAATTAGCTGTTACCAAACAAAAGATTGATCCTGGAGTCATCATGGATGGTCTCTGAAAACATCTGTTCAATGTGCAGTGGCAGTCAAAAAAAGTTAGCAGTGTTAGGAACTATTAGGAAAGGAATAGATAACAAGACAGTAAATATTATAATGCCACTATGTAAATCCACTGTATGCCCACACCTGGAATACTGCATGCAGTTATGGTTGCCCCAGATCAACAAAGATATATTAGAAATGGAAAAGATACAGAAAAGGGCAACAACAATGATAAAGGGTATGGAACAACTTTCATATGAGAAAAGATTAAAAAGACTGGAACTGTTCAGCTTGGAAAAGAAATGACTGAGGGGGATATAAAAGGAGGTCTATAAAATCATGAATGGTGTGGAGAAAGTGTATAAGGAAGTGTTATTTACCCCTTCACATAACACAAGAAGCAGAGGTCACGCAATAATATTGATATGCAGTATGTTTAAACCAAACAAAAGGAATTACTTCTTCACACAGTGCACAGTCAACCTGTTGAACTCATTGCCAGGGGATGTTGTGAAGGCCAAAAATATAACTAGGTTCAAAAAAGAATTAGATAAGTTCATGGAAAATACGTCCATCAATGTCTATTG
Source organism: Natator depressus (assembly GCF_965152275.1). Lineage (NCBI taxonomy): Eukaryota > Metazoa > Chordata > Testudines > Cheloniidae > Natator > Natator depressus. The sequence goes on from NC_134238.1 coordinate 30,686,544, forward strand.
GCCAAGATGATCAGGGATGCAATGATATGCTCTGGAAGTCCCTAAGCCTCTGACTGCCAGAAGCTGGGACTGGACACTCAATGATTGCCCTATTCTGTTCATTCTATTGGAAGGATCTGGCGTTGGCTATTGATAGAAGACAGGTTACTGGGCTAGATGGACCATTGGTCTGACCCAGAGTGGCCATTCTTACAAGCTGGGTACAGCTCAATAGCTGGCCCAGCCTTCAGGCAGATAGGGACAGCAGCATCCATTTAAAAAAAACCCCAAACCACAGCATCTTTAATAAACATTCGTGCAATGTGGTTCATTATACCTATATTTTATATGCAGGTACCTTCAGCACGCCGTATATATTTGTAGGTTTTAGTGAGCAGGGATGTCCAACTAATTTCATATTAGTTTCAGAGTAACAGTTGATCAGGCTAATTCCCTGCAGCTGGTGTGGGTCACTTCCAGTAAAAGTTATTAAAATAGAAATAGATAAATATAAACCAGGTTGGTAACTATTTGCATTTATTTGAGATTTTAGTGACTGCTACTGCTGCTCCCTGATACCAGGCATCTCTTAGCTTGTACCAGTGCATCAACATTTGGAGCAAATGACTAGCTTGAGGCTACCCTATGTCTCATTTTGTGAAATCCAGTAGTAGGAATGAGCACAAACCCATTTTTTATGGGTCTATAAATATTGCAAAAATAACAGCCATAGTAACAAATGTCAATTCTCAGATCATAATCATAATTAAAATCATTCTGGCATGATGTTCTACCAACAATAGCCATTTAAAGAAGATATTAGGTTAGATGGGCCTAGTTAGCGTCTTTATTGGATACATCCTATTTAGATAGAAATATAATTAATGGCGGCCAGATAAAAATCTATATTTATTAACATACATACTACATATATATGGTACTTTCAAACACGCAGTATGAAACTGACCACATTGAAACAAAATCCTATATATTAGACTTGTAAGTTTCTCCATGACAAGAATGGCCCGTGTTTTATTGAACCAAAATCCCAACATGTGTTTTGCCAGCCACAGCCACAGAAAGGCTAGTGGCTCCCGGAAATAATCTTAAAAGAGGATTTAGATATTCTTTGTTCAATCTCAGCAATGCTATGCCCAGGTTAAGATCAATGCTGAGGCTTTTTCCTTTTTTAATGTCATATTTTAAAAAAGAAACTTGCCAATCAACATTTACTTAAGAAAGTTAAAAAAAGGTCTACAGTAACTGTAAAAATACACCTTACCTTTCATTTTAATCTAGACCTTAAGTAAAATGATTTTCTCCATCTATTTTAATGATGTTATTCTAGCTAAAGCCCTGTTCACATTTGACAAAACTTGACAGACAGCACCAAGTTAAGAATGCAAAGCAGAGAGGCTTCTGTTGTCTTCCCCCTGACTCTTAGAGCACACAGGAGATCTGTAGAAATTGCAGAGAAAAAGAATAACACTAAAGAACAAATTAATATTTATGGCTTACCGTATCTAACATACCAATCAAATAGGAAAGTGACAGTGAAGGTTTGACATTACAGTTATGTGAAAAAATTGGGCAGCCAGATCCATGGAGAGTCAGCCAAGCTCCATGAACTTTCTGGAGCCTGGGCTAATGCAGTTTGGGCCATCTCAAGATATTATATACGAACTAATTATAAAGGGCTGTAATAGTACTGAGAACAAATATGGACTGCAGCAACGCTGATTAAGACAGAGTCCGTAATGGTGAATCATTACAGTCGGCCTCTGTGCAAGAAATTGAGTTATACAGTATCTGTTGTAAACACAATCTTAAGAAGAGTTATCTTCTGTGCTGAACGTGGTAAGACACCTTTTTCTACAGTAACTGACACGTTTCAATTTCTTTTAAAAAAAGAGAGACAATTGAAATGTGTTTTGTTCAGTGTATTCCAAAGAAAAACAAGAAATTACCAAGCCCTCACATGGGCGTCTGTTTAAGCTATGTCTACTCTGGACGCTTCCTTCAGCCGCATATGCAGGTAGAGTATGTATTTGGGTAGCTCCTCCCCCAGCATGGGTGTAAGGCAGCAGTGTAGACAGTGAGGCACGGCTGAGGCAAACAGTACAGAGGGTGTGAGAGTGTATGATAGTACATACCCTATCTGGTTCTCTACTTCCCAAGCCATGCCTTCAGTTTACGCTGATATTTTTAGTGGTCTGGTGTCCCGCTGCCTCTCAGCTGCTGGAGACTTCCTCTGCTCCAGGGAAAGGCTCCGGCAATGGGGAAAGGTTAGATTTCAGGGATTTTATAGCTGTCATCTCAACGGTGGAAACATAGCAGTGCATGTGATGTTTAAGGGTTTCACAATCTTTTTTTTTTCCCCTGAGGCGATCAACGCAATGATCAAAAGTGTGGGTTTGTCTGCTCTGTGGTGTCCAGTTAGATTATTTCGTTTTCTTATGATTGTCAGTGGGGATGTGGTACTGATGGTGATGTCGTCACTGTTGTGAAAGAATTCTTTGAAGCTGAGCTGGAGGAAAAATTCTTCTAGTTCTTTGCCTTAGGCCAGGGGTGGGCAAACTTTTTGGCCTGAGGGCCGCATCGGGTTTCTGAAATCGTATAGAGGGCCGGGTAGGGGAGGCTGTGCCCCCACCCCCTATCCGAACTCCCCGCCCCCCGCTTCTCACCCCCTGATGCCCCCCCCCAGGACTCCTGCCCCATCCAACCCCCCCTGTTCCCTGACGGCCCCCCAGGGACCCCTGCCCCATCCATCCCCCTTGCTCTCGGTCCCCTGACCGCCCCCAGACCCCCTGCCCCTAACTGCCCACCACCACCCCGTTCAACCCCCTCACTTTCCTGACTGGCCTCCCTGGGACCCCTGCCCCATCCACCCCCCCTGCTCCGTCTCCCCTGACTGTCCCACGCCACCCCATCCAACCCCTCCTCTCCTCCTTGACTGCCCCCCCGGAACCCCTGCCCCCATTCAACCCCCCTGTTCCCTGACCGTCTCTGGATCCCTTGCCCCTAACTGCCCCCCACCCCTAACTGCCCACCACCACCCCATTCAACCCCGTCTCCTTCCTGACTGACCCCCCTGGAACCCCTGCCCCATCCACCCCCCCGCTCCCTCTCCCCTGAGCGCCCCCGCCACCCCATCCAACCCCTCCTCTCCTTCCTGACTGCCCCCTGGAGACCCCTGCCCCCGTTTAACCCCCCTGTTCCCCACCCTCTGACTGCCCCGACCTCTATCCATGCCCCTGACCACCCCCCGAACTCCCCTGCCCTCTATCCAACCCCCTGCTGCTCCCCGCCCCCTGCCCCCTTACCGTGCTGCCTGGAGCACCGGTGGCTGGTGGCGCGGCTGCACCAGGGCAGGCAGCCGCACCGCACAGCACAGAGCACCGGGTCAGGCCGGGCTCTGCAGCCCTGCTGTTCAGCATATTGCACCGCACGGCAGCCACTTAGTGCTCAGAAACCGTACAGTTGCAGCTCTGTAAAAAAACCACCCGACGAGAGGCGTAGAGCTTTCTGCACCGGGGCTACAGCGTTGTGGTGCCAGTGTAGACGCCCTGGTCGATTACAGCGCTGCAATTGGCCTCCAGGAGGTGTCCCACAATGCCTGTTTTCACCTCTCTGGTCATCGGTTTGAACTCTACTGCCCTGCCCTCAGGTGACCAACCGTGAGCCCCACCTCTTAAATTCCTTGGGAATTTTGAACGTCTCCTTCCTGTTTGCTCGGTGATGCATGCAGTGGTCTCAGGGCATCTTTCCAGGTGGCCATGCCTGCTCCATGCACCAGGCTATCCCCTGCTTGGAGCAATGCCGAGCTGCTGGACCTCATCAGCATTTGGGGAGAAGAGGCTCTCCAGTCCCAGCTGCGCTCCAGCCATAGGAGTTATGATATCTGTGGACAGATTTCACGATGCATGACAGAAAGACATGGGACACACTGCAGTGCAGGGTCAAAGTGAAGGACATGTGCAATGCCTACTACAAGGCATGGGGGGCAAACCACCACTCCGGTGCTGTGCCCACGAGCTGCCGGTTCTACAAAGAGCTGGATCTGATACTCGGGGGCAACCCCACCTCCATTGCGAAGGCCCCTGTGGATACTTCGGTGGCTCACGTGCCAGTCAAGAGTGGACTGAGCCAGGAGGAGGAAATCTTGGACGAGGATGTGGAGGGGGAGGGGGACCCAGAGGCAGAGGACAACTCGGAGGTCAGAGATGCATGCAGCCAGGAGCTCTTCTCTACCCCAGAGGAGGCTAGCCAGTCACAGCTGTCGGAGCTTGGTGAAGCGCAAGAGAGGAGGCTCCCTGGTAAGTGGCTTTGATTTGGGGAATTGCTGAAGCGAGTTGTTGGGGGCAGGAGGGTTGCAGAAAGCAGGCTCGTGTCTGTATGATGCGCGTACCACCACATGCCTAGACTGAGCGGTGGAACAGGGTGTTGATTGACTCCCTCACTTCACGGGATTCTGCCTCAGAGATCTCCACGACACTCTCATGGAGTTACTGGGCAATCTGCTGCCTCAGGTTCTTTGGCAGAGCTGCTTTGTTTCTTGCCCCATTAAGGGTAACTTTCCCATGCCACTCTGCCATCACGGGGTGGGGGGACCATTGCTGCACACAGGCGAGCCGCATAAGGGCCAGGGCAGAAGCCGCAGTCTTGGAGAAGACCCTCCCTTGGTTCCCTGTTCACCCTCAGAAGTGAGATATCTTCCATAATGAACACAGTTTGTGGAAAATGTGGGGACAGGAATGATTATAAGGCCCTCCCCGCCCTACAGTGCTGCCTCTCCCCATGAGACACATGCCCAATGTACAGTACAGTCCTGGAACCCTGATTTCCCCTGCCCCTGCAGTTACTCACTATTTTCGGGGTCTAATGGCTCATGTGTGCTTGCCTGGGGTCAGCCAGTTAGCGATAGGTATGTGAATAGTGGCCGTGTTTTAAATCACTGAATCAGTGGTCCGTGTGTTGCAAATAATACTGCTTCTGTAAAATGTTGCGTTTTGGCTTCACAGATATGACCTTGGGAGCCCAGCCTCCCTCTTTGTTATCGCCAGCTGAATGGCTGCTCAGAATTAGAAAGTGGCCATGAAGAACTAAAGAGGACTTTCTGTGTGATGTCATGATGCACTCCGCAGCTGAAAACAAGAATTGAAGGAGTGGCGGGCAGTGAGAAGAGGGACCGAAAGCAGAATGTGGCATGCCAGAACAAAGTCGTGGGGTGTCTCTTAAACATTATGGAGCACCAAACAGACATGCTCCAGGCGCTACTAGCACTGCAAACCGAGCAGCTCTGTGCCCACCCCCCCCCCACAGCTGCTGTCACAAAACTCTTTCCCATGTGCCCCCCAGACACTGCCAACACACTGTTGTCAACCTCCTGGCTCCAGTCTGCACCCACCACATTCCACTCCTGCCCCGTCACAGTCCAGCCCTGCGGACTCCCAGTACCCACTGCACTCAACACCCATCCCTCGGCAGTTCAGCCCTGGTGAAGCACAGTACCCGCTGCACTGTACTGCAAAGGAGAAGGCTGGATATGATACATGGACATAAACGAATCTTTAACCCTCCCAGGACACCACCTTCTCCTGGGACCCTCCCTTCCCCCATCCCCCTCCGTGCTGATGTGTTTTTTTTATTTGTCTCTCTCCTCCGGTTGTTGTTTTTTAATAAAATAATTGTTTTGGTTGGAAAGCAATCTTTATTCCATTAATTGAAAGCAAACAGAGCCCTGGAAAGCAACAGGCAATTTTCTTACATCTTCATAGGGCATCATTTGCACCAATCACAATCACCTCCTAGCATTACAAGCACTGCACTCCCGAGCACAGCAACAAATATTAGTGGTTTTCAGCTTCAAATTGCTGCCTCAAGGCATCCCTGATCCTTATGGCCCCACGCAGCCCTGGTCTCTGGCTGTTCAAATTCAGGCTCCAGGGGCTGAGACTCAGCGGTCCAGACGTGAGTGAAGCTTTCACCCTTCCCTTCACAAATATTATGGAGTGTACAGCACGCGTCTATCAGCATAGGAATATTGTCATCGGCTAGGTCCAGTCTCCAATATAGGCAGCGCCAGAGGGCCATTAAATGGCCAAAATCACACTCAACAGTCATTCTGCAGTTGCTCAGCCTGTTGTTGAACTGCTCCTTGCTGCTGTCAAGGTGCCCCATGTATGGCTTCATAAGCCACGGCATTAAGGTGTAGACAGGGTCTCCCAGGATCATAGTGGGCATTTCGACTTCCCCTATGGTGATCTTCTGGTCCAGAAAGGAAGTCCCTGCTTGCAGCTTCCTAAACAGGCCAGTGTTCCGACAGATGCATGCGTCATGCACCTTTCCAGACCAGCCGGCATTAATGTCTGTGAAATGCCCACGACGATCCACAAGCACCCGGAGAACCATTGAGAAATACCCTTTCCGATTAATGTACTTGGTGTCTAGGTGGTCTGGTGCCAGAATTGGAATATGCGTGCCATCTATCACCCCTCTGCAGTTAGGGAAGCCCATTTGTGCAAAGCCATCCATGTCATGCACATTGCTCAGAGTCACAGTCTTTCGGAGCAGGATGTGATTAATGGCCCTGCACATCAACACAACTCCAATGGTCGACTTTCCCACTCTGAACTGGTTAGCGACCAATTGGGAGCAGTCTGGAACAGCCAGCTTCCACAGTGCAATCGCCACATGCTTCTCCAACAGCAGGGCAGCTCTCATTCTCGCGGGGCTGGGGCGAGCTCATCACACAGTCCATGAATGTGTTTTTCCTCATGCGAAAGTTCTGCAGCCACTGCTCGTCATCCCAGACATGCCTGATGATGTGATCCCACCACTCAGTGCTTGTTTCCCGACCCAAAAGTGGTGTTCCACTGTGGTCAGAACATCTGTGAATGCCACAAGCAATCTCATGTCATAGCTACTACGCATGGTGAGATCAATGTCGAACTGCTCTTGCTTTTGTAGTTTAAGGAATAACTCTACTGCTACTTGTGAGGTGTTGGTCAGAGCCAGCAGCATATTGGTCAACAGTGCAGGCTCCATTCCTGCAGCCCGAAAGAGGCAGGATGCGCAGTACGGAAACCGTTGAAAGATGGCGCCAAATGCGGACAGAAGCACAGGGATTTCTGGGATATGAAGCAATGCATCACGGGGCATTGGCACAGGACCCAGGATGCCCCACGACCCCCTCCGCCTTCCCACAACTCTTAGCGGCAGAAGAGGAAGAGATGCTCTGTGGGATAGCTTCCCAGAGTGCACTGCTCCAAATACTGGTGCAAGTGCCGCAAGCGTGAACATGCCATCGCACAGGCAGCTGACGGTGTGAACACACAACAGGGATTTCCCTTCAGCGCTCTCTGAGCGGTGCTGTAACTCTGCCAGTGTAGGCACACCCTTAATTTAGTATCAGGTTCTGTGGTGGGGCAAAAGTTCAGTCTCTTTAAGAGTACAGAGTTCTAAATGTGTACAAAATGAGTGTCTCTCAATCATTCAGAGTAACACACGCAGGCAAACCACCATGGGCACATAGAAGGGCTTTGTCAGCTGAAAAATGGCAGTTGACCATTAAGATAGCCAAGAATCGAATGTCTGCTTAAGACTGATGGGTAAACTGACAAGGCTTACAGAGATTTAAATTGTGGGAAACCATTTGAGCAATCTCTAGCTTTAATTATTGTCCCCAGCCTGTGTTGATGGTAGTGGGCAGCAGGAAATTGGAGGGAGCGTGTATCGTTATGATAGATTCCATTTACGTAACTTTCAGAGAACAATCCAAGGAGAAAAACAAAACAAAATCAAAACCAACCAACCAACCCCCCTTTTTAAGTATTACCCCTGAATTCCTTAAATAAAGATAAACTATGGTGTGTCTACATTAATATGCACTAATTTAAAAGCTGCTCAGACATCTAGTAGAAAAAACATTAGGTGTTTTACTAATCCTCTTCAACTACTTCCTATCAACGTGTTATCAGTAGGTGTGGAATTTTGCTTCCAATTCTGTCATTATGGCATCATTCCAACATTATAAAGTTTAAATGAATCTCTATCTTTTTCGTCTCAGAGACCGAGCTAGTTAATGGATGAATAATAATTCTAATGAATGTGTTGAACAAAGAGGATGAGGATGATGATCATCATCATTTAAAATCATCCCATAAATTCTTCATCACAATTGTGTAATGATGTAGCTTCAGAGTGTGTTTTGGCAAAGCTTATGCTTCTGATCCATTGTTAACTTGGCCTCAAAGGAGGAGTCTCATTGAGAACATTGCTTAAATGTTTTTCCTGATAGTTAATACATGGAACCTAAGAGTAATCATTATAGACTCTTTACAGTAATAAATATTACAGCATAAATTTGGCTAGGCTCACCTCTGAACTCTGTCCAATTTTCCCACATCTTTCCTAAAGTGTAGCACCCACAATTGGACACAGCACTCCAGCCGAGGCCTCAACAGTGTTAAGTAGATTGCCTTTTTTGAAACTGCATCACATTGATGACTCATTCAATTTGTGATCCATTATAATCCCCAGATACAGTCCACCAGCACTACCACCTAGCCAGTTATTCCCCATTTTGTACTTGTACATATTATTTTTCTTTCCTAATTGTAGTACTTTGCATTTGTCTTTATTAAATTTCATCTTGTTGATTTCAGACCGATTCTTCAATTTGTCAAGGTCACTTTGAATTCTAATCATGTCCTCCAAAATGCTTGAAACTCCCCTCCCAGCTTGGTGTCATCTAAAAATTGTATCAGAATACTCTCCACTCACTTATCCATGTCATTAATGAAAATACTGACTAGTACCAGACCGAGGACTGACCCGTGGGTGACTCCATTAGATATGCCCTCCCAGTTTGACAGAAAACCATTAATAACTACTATTTGAGTATAGTTTTTCAATGACCTATGCACCCACTTAATAGTAATTTAATATATGCCCCATTCCCCTAGTCTGTTTATGAGAATCCCATGTGAGACTGTTTCGAAAGTCTTATTAAAATTCAAGATATATCACATCTACTGCTTCCCCCTATCCACTAGGCCAGTAACCCTGTCAGAGAAGGAAATTAGGTTAGTGTGACAGAATATGTTCTTTACAAATCCATGGTGGCTATTCCTTTTAACCCTATCATCCCCTAGATGCTTCCAAACTGGTTGCTAAATAATTTGTTTCAGTATCTTTCCATGTATCAAAGCTAGGCTGACTGGTCTATAATTTCCTGGGTCCTCTTTGTTCCCTTTTCTAAATATAGGTATGATATTTTCCCCTCTCCAGTTGTCTGGGACTTCACCCATCCTCCATGTGTTCTTGAAGATAATTGCTAACAGTTCTAAGATTGCTTCAGCTAGTTCCTTAAGTACCCTAGGATTTCATCAGGCCCTGCCAACTTGAATACATCTAACTTATCTAAATACTCTTTAACCTGTTCTTTTTCTACTTTGGCCTAATCTTTCCTCTTTGTTGTGACCAGTAATTGTGTTGAGTCTGGGTCATGATTAATGTTTTTAATTAAGAGTGAAGCAAAATAAGAATTAAAAACTTCAGCTTTCTCGAAGTCAACTATTATCTTTCCCTCCCCACTGAATAGAGTACCTACACTTTCCTTTGTCTTCCTCCTATTCCTAACGTATTTATAGAACCTCTTCTTATTACTTTTTATGTCCCTTGCTAAGTATAACTCATTTTGTGTCTTCACCTTTCTGATTTTGTCCCTCCATGCTTGTGGTATTCTTCTGTGCTCCTCCTTAACAATTTGTGCAAGTTTCCTTTTTTCTTTAGGATTCTTTTTGATTTTCAGGTCATGAAAGGGCTCTTGATGGAGTCATATTGGCCTCTTCCTATGATTCCTTTGCATCAGGACCATTTATAGTTTTGCCTTTAATATTGCCAGCTATCCTGAACTCCTTTATTCAGCAATTTTTTTTCCAATAGGATCTTACCTACCCATTCTCTGAGTTTCTTAAAGTCTGCCTTTTTGAACTCTGTTGTCTTTATTGTGCTGCTTCCACTCCTTCCTTTCCTTAGAATCATGAAATCTATCATTTAATAATCTCTTTCACCCAAATTTCCTTCCGCTTTTAGATTTGCAACCAATTCCTCCCTTTTGGTCAGAATCAAAATGGCTGTCCTCCTGGTTATTTCCTTCACTTTCAGAAACAAGAAGTAGTCTCCATACAATTCGATAACTTATTGGAAATTTGGGATAGTTAAAGTCCTCCATTATTACCAGTTCGTGTTGTGACAAACAAGGTCCAGACATGCCAGAGAGAGAAAGGGAGTTTGAACCCCAAAGAATAAGCAATTGAATCAATGTATTGTATACTGTACTATAAAAGTGTATTCAGTCTTTTATGAAAGACACTAACACACTCATGCTTAATATCATTGTGAAATGTATGTATTAAAACTATATGAGAAATTATGGATTCTTTCTGAAGTCTGTGACCATACAAAGGGAGAAACAGATTTTCTCCCAGACAGGAGGGAAGGTGGCTACCTTCCTGTCGCTAATGTAAATTAAGTGTTGTGAAACCAAAGCAACGGAAGCCCCATTTACATACAAGTCAACAGGGAGATGGGAAGCTAACAGGCAAAGGATGAAACAGCATGGTTTGATTACAAGCAAAAGACTGTGAAAGTACATTTTCATCTAAGTTAAACAGTCATCAAACCAGCAGGAAGAGGGCCCCAGCACGTTAGAAAACGAACAGCATGACCAGAGTCTGAACCCCAGGGGGTCATTCTTATTGTGGGGGCAAATATTGGGAAATATAACAGGAAGCAAAGAGCCATTTTGGTATCCATCACTTAGAGAAGAAAGGGCTTACACCCGCTGATTCTGTGAATGATGGATCCTCATGCCTGAGAGGTGGAGATGCTACTTAGGCAAAGATTATAACTTGCTAAAGTTAAGCTTTAGTCACTAAGAAGCATGTTGTTTTTGTTTTGTTTGTAACCCTGTGTCTTTTTTCCTTGCTCAGGATCACTTAGATCTATATTCTTTATTAATAAACTTATTCTTAGTTTTAATATAAGACATCTTGGTTCTGTTATATTAAAGTAATACATGCATTCCCAGCTGAGTCAACAGACTGGTATGGATTCTGTCCTTTAAAGACAGAGGACTTGATTATTTGCTGAGAGTGTCCAGTGAGAGGGAGTGGACATTGCAGACAGATGCCTCCAGGGAAATCGGAAACTGGGGTTCACCGAATGTTACTTGTGGTGCAAGGTTTATACTGACAGTCTTGAGGAGTTTGCTGGTTATGTGGACAGACTGGTGTGGCAGGGAGTTGTCATACAGTTGAAACTCTTGCAAAACTCTTGCTGAAGCAGAGTGGTAATAATGGCGTATGGTTCTGACTCTCTGAGCAGAGTGTCACACTTGTGTTTTGGATATTTCTGTTTATTCTTCTAGAAATGGCTCCTCCACCTCCTTTTCCTTATGCAGGGGTTTACAGTAGCCCCCTACCATGATGGCACCCCTATTTTTAACCCTTTTATCTTTCTGCAGAGACTTAACTGGTCTGCCTCTCATCTTCTTCTGGGCCTCAGAACAATTGTATATACTCTTGATATACACTGCAACCCGTCCTCCTTTTTCCCCCCTGCCTGTTCTTCCTGAAACAAGCTATACCTCTCTATGCCAATATTCCAGTCATGAAGTTTATCCCACCAGGTCTCTGTGATGCCAATTAAATAATAATTTAGCTTATGTAGTAATGTTTCTAGTTCTTCCTATTTATTTCCCATACTCCTTGCATTATGTATACACATCTAAGATGTTGAGCAGATTCTTCCATTGATTTTCCTTTTCTTGTTCCTATGACTTTTGTAATTTTCCATGTCCCTGCACCCCAACAGCTAGTCCTCTGTTCAGGCTGCCTTTTTTAGGTTTACCTGCAAGTTTTGGTAACCTTTACCCTGTGAACCTAATTTAAAGCCCTCATCACTAGGTTGGCAAGTCTGTGCACAAAGATGCTTTTCCCCTTCTTGCTACGTGATCATATAATTAAGCTGTATCATAATGGGTACAGAGAGAGGGGTAAAATTAAGATTGCACAGGGAATCTTAATTCTGGCACTTTTTTTTTTAACCTCTTGACTTTGCAACCTTAACTATATTCTTTCAAGGGTAATTTAACGTACATTCATTCGTTCATATGAGTTAGCATATCAAAGTGCAGGTTAAGGGGCAACTTGATCATGGTATGTAAGACCCACAAAGGGAGATATCTGACACTAGAAATCTTTGTAGTCAAGTAGATAAAGGTGTAACACAATCCAATGGCTAGATGAAGATGAAGATGAAGTCAGCAGTGCGCAATCTGGAAAAATTTACACTTGGCTGACATTTTTGAATGAAAGTTTTTTCATTCAGAAATGAAAAAGTTCACTAAAAGCTTTTGACTTTTTCAAATTTTGTTTGTGCAATATTTTTCATGTTTTCTTATTGAAGCAATTAATACAAGAGTTCCCGACAAAATGATTTTTGGCAAATGAACAGTATCAATAGTGAAAATTTTGATTAAAAACCTGCAGAAAATTTTGTGAAAACAATTAATGGAGAGGTTTCAAGCCCTGCAAAATGGCAACAACTTAAATTTTTTTCTTGAAGCATTTTTATCAAGCTCTGTTAACCATTAGAACAGCTTGCCAAGGGATATGATAGCTTCTCCATCATCGGGAGTCTAAGTCCAGATTGAATATCTTCCCAAGAGAAATACTTTAGTTCAGCCACAAGTTATTAGACTAGATGCAGGAATCCAGTGGGTGAAATTCTATGGGCTGTGTTTCACAAGAGGTCATACCAGGGACCTCTGACCCTAAACATTTAGAAATCTAGAGGAGTTTTGAATAGTGAGTTGGTAAATTTGTCTATGACAAAGTTATTTAGGTTAATCAAGACTAATTAATTCCAGAGGGACCTCACAAAGCTATGTGATTGTACAACACGATGACGGATTAAATTAATGCAAGGGAATACTGGGTTTTAAATAAAATGTTAACTATTTAGGAAAACAACCTAAGTGTCCATGGAAAATAAAAATATGTGGTCTACCACAGTGCATTGGGCAAACAGCTAATATGTTAAGATGTATTAAGAAAGGGATAGAGGGAATGTAGGTATCAGTCTGCAGAGCTTTAGTTTCCTCTCCAATGACACTGTTAAAATAGGAATAAAAACATATTACTTTACTAAAATATTTTCTAATAATAGAATGAAATTCATCCCAGTTAGAGAGTTAGGCGAATCTCTTTAGATTACTTAAATCCAATGTTAATGGAGTGAATTTCAACAGAGATTATAGGAGAAGGGAACCCATTTAGAAAAAGTAAGGACTGACCTATGCTTCAGACAAAACCAAGAAGTACAGGAGGCATGAAAAATGTTTTTTAAAATGGCTTCTAGTGCTGCAAACACTTAGCACATACTTAACTTTATATTTGTAATTAGCCCTACTGAGTTCAGTGGAGCTATTCATAAAAGGAAGGATCGTCTAATGGTTAGGCCACTAGTCTAGGACTTGGGAGACCTGGTTTTAAGTTCCTGGTCCTGCACAGACTTCCTTTGTGACCCTGGGCAAGTCACTTAGCCTCTCTGTGCCTCAGTACTCCATCTGTAAAATATCAATACAGTCTTTCGCTGACTCACTGGGGTGCTGTGAGGATAAATACATTCAAATAGACCATATAATATAGACCTACACAGTTGTTTAGAGGATCAGGGCCTGATGAAGCGATAATAACATATCCTGTGTGTTCTCAAGTTATCTAGACAAAGTTTCAAATAACGTGCCATAAGCGTTTGTGGCTGCTTCTCCAAACTAAACCCAATGTCACAGATGATTAATAGAGACAATACTGTCTAGTAACTGAAGCTAAGAAGGTCAATGTCATAGAGAAATCAAGTAGAGAAAAATTCAGGTGCCTGATTCACCACTTTGTTGCTTAATTTTTACATTAGTGTACCACACTTGAGGCCTAAAGAGAGTTACACTAGTTTACTACTATAGTCATGCTGTGGTGGCTGAAGTTCCAGATCACCAGACACCAGATTTATATCATGAAGGGTAGGTGAACAATACATTTGGGGAACCTTTTTTAATATCTCAATCAGCCATTATGTGACAGTCAGCATTCTTTATGTTCCCTGCAGAGCCATCGTGCTGGAGATATAAGTCTGTTGTGAGTCTCACTTCCTTAATAGATGATTAAGGGATTAATCCTTCCTTAATAGATGATTAAGGGATTAGGGATTACGGGGGAGGGATGGCTAAGTGGTTTGAGCTTTGGCCTGCTAAACACAGGGCTGTGAGTTCAATCCTTGAGGGGGCCATTTAGGGATATGGGGCAAAAATTGGGGATTGGTCCTGCTTTGAGCAGGGAGTTGGACTAGATGACCTCCTGAGGTCCCTTCCAACCCTGATATTCTATGATGCTATGATGATTCCCCTTTACTTAAGGATTTCTGGATACAAGTTCCAAAATTCATTAAAACAAAAAGTTATGAATGCTGACCTTGATCTACCCTTGCTTCTGGTGGTTCTCAAATGTGCCTTCCTGCCCAGGGGCATGGATGCTAATGTTAAAATGTATTAAAATGTTCTTCCACAAAGTTTCTAGCTAATTGGCATGATTTTTCTAAGATCAATAACAAGAACATTGGGCTGAATGCTGAGTGCTTGACCTATGAATTATAAAAAGATTGCAGTAACCGAAATAGACAAGATGAGTTCTTTGAGGTGTGATCCAGAATCTTAGAATATTTTTAGCAATTAACTTTCCTGTCATACTTGTGCTGATTCAGAACTGAAGCCACAAGCTTCTTGTCTGTGGTATAATGTCTTATTGTCTTCAAGCTCCTCTCATGTTGTACTCAAGGGTGGCTGTTTGTTTGTTTGGCAGGCTCTTTCTATTGCCTCCTTCAAATCACTAGATATGCAAAATTAAACAAGCTATGATAGAGACAGAATACATTCATTGGGATACCTGTTCATGCTCCCTTCTCTTTGTTTTACTATATACATTTTAAGTTTGTTTCATTTTTGTCTATTTGAAAAGTGGAATTTTGCAAACAAAATTGTCTTTGATCTTTGTGTTTACAATGAATTTTGAAAAGGTCAGGATGTTTGTTTTCCTCATTCATTCTAGTGGGAATTCCACTTTCCAATTTCAAATCAGTTGAGAACAATGGCCAGATTCTACTAGAAAAATCAAGGTTGCTGTAAGGACAATTCTGCTTCTCTCTTTGACTAAACCTTCTGAAGTTCAGAGATGGATAAGATAAGAATGCTTGTATAAATTAAACCTTCCAGTTAGAATATACTGTTTTTATTTTGGGAACAGAAAAAGGATCCTGATACAAGTTACAGTCCCATACTTGGAGATGAGTTATGATTCTCCTCAGCTAGCCTGCACTTGGGAAAGGGAGGTAGCACGCTGCTGGAACACCAGTGGCTGCTGCCATTGTGCACTAGGAATGAATTAAGCCTCCCAGGCATTGCAGAAGGTATAGCTACAGACATCTCTTGCTACAGTTTTAAAAAAGGTGTAAAAAGTTCTTCACCTGCCAAGGCCATCCTTTGGCAGAGGGAGTGGAGTAATGGTTTAATCCAATTCCCAACCCATAAATGCATCCTTTGGCATTAGGCAGCACTGTCTTTGTGTAAGGGGACTGTTGGCCCCTTACTAAAACTCAGTGGGGGTGTTTTGGTTGGCTAGCTCCCAGTACCAAAAGGAAGGGGAAGGGTCGATGGGAAATCAGGACCCTGAGATGGACAGTCTGCAGGAACAATGGGGAGAGGCCAATGCTCCAGGTCAGCCTGATTGACAGGGTGGGCAGGCTAATGAGAGAGTCAGTAGGCCAAGGGTGAGCTGGAATTGCTTGGAACAGAGTGGGGCTGAGCTAAAGAGAGAGCAGGGGCCCAAGTTGAGCTGGGGAGCAGAGCCGTGCCAGCCATAGAGAACCAGAGGAGCAGCCTAGGGAGCAGGTCACTGCTGGGAGCAGAGCCACAGTAGCAGCCCAGAGAGCAGAACTGTGCTGGGAGGAGAGCCGTAGCAACCAGAGCCAGAGGGGCCAGAAAAGCAGCCCAGAGGACTGGAGGCAAAGCAGCATCAGTGCTGAGGCAGAGTGGAGCTGGAGCTAGGGTTGGAGCAGTCTGGAGCCAGGTGCACTGAGTATCTGGGGAGAGCGAGGGGGGGACCCTGGGCAGCGGGCACAGGGAGACACCCCCAGCCAAGATGCCTTGCAGGTCAGACTTGAAGTGGGATCGTAACCTCCGATGGGGGGACAGGGATCTGATGCTGGGAAGAAGGTCCTGCCACCTAGAGCCGGAGAGCATGTGCCCCGCCAGAGCAAGTGTCCGACCCACAGCATCCCTGCAGCACAGCCAGGGCCTGAGAAAGAGGCTTGGGATGTGTGAGGAACAGACTGTGAACTGCCCTTACAGAGTGGTGTTTGTGATATCCCCATGCCACAGAGCGGGGTTATGTGTTGTCCTTTAAAGAAAAAATGGGAAAGGTTAATTTTAAAAAATTGATTGCTGTTAAATTGTATTTGCTTTGGACTGTATGTAATGATCAGTGGGTCAGGGAAGCGTCCAGTGCAGAGAGAGCACACCCTAGAGTGGGGACAACCTAGTCCCTGCCCTAAGTGACCACAACAAAGTTGGGGGTGGAGCCTCCAGGAATCCTGGGCCCAGCCTTGTTGGGGCTACGAGGACTCTGCCACACAGGGGAGTGGAAGGGGAGCCCTCAAGATCGGGCAGGCCTCTGGGTAAAGGAAGTGGGAGCGAGGACTCAGATCCTTTTGCTAGCCCACGTCACTGGGGTAGTGTGTAAGTCAGGAAAGTTCCCCACAATAGCGGGACCATTCCCCCACTTACATTTGCATTAGTTGGTTCTTTGCCCTTGAGCACCAGAGCACTGGGAGACAGATTACGTCAGTCCTTTGTACACTAGCACAATCATGCAGAAGAACGTATAATTTAGTTCTCATGTGATGTTCATGGTAGTTGAACCACATATCTGAGGTTAGAATTGGGCATATTGTTTGTTAAAGTGGAGTCTGCGTCTCCTGAATTGTGCTGGCTGACTGCAGAAAGGGTACATACATTCCTTACTAGAGATAATTTACATAGAACTATACGAGTATACAACACAATCGGTGATTTGTGGTGGATAACACATTATCCCTGTCTTCAGTCTAAAGGCTCAAGTGTGTCTAATAAAAAAGCACCACAATTCAGAGCAAATTGCAGAATGCAACAGATCCTGGCTGATGTGTAAAGATGGCATCAATCCTGCTAACTAGGAAAAGGGAAATCAAACACAAGGGATATGAAATAGTCATTTAAAATATCTTTGTTCCATTCACATTTATACACAAAAGTCCAGAAATACCCTTCAGGCAACATATAAAAATCTGAGAACTAAATGGAAAAAGTTAGAACTAGGTGCAATGACAGAAAACTACATAGGACAATCGTTCCCGAGCTGTGAACAGTACTAAAGCCAAGAAACAAGAAAAAATCTAGGAAAGATGGTAATGAAGATGCCTTATCTTCCATTGGTACTGATTTGTAAACATCTACAAACAACTGAAAGAGATGGAACTATAAAGCTATCTGGGTAATAAACAGAATTAGGTTGTTAAATTACCTTGAATATTCATATTGTATTAGCGGTCTTCAGCGGTTGCTAGATATCTTTGGTTATCAACGTGTAAATAGCCATTTTTCTGTAAGTGTTGAAGTCATACAGACTAACCTGATGGGGGAGTGACATAATCCTATGGCTCAGGTGTAATCCAGAACCGTTTTTTCTTTTGATCAGTATCTGAAAAATTTCTCTGGTGCTCTCTATCTGAGCGTTTTCTTCTGAACAGGAGCTATGTCAGCAAAAAATTATCCATAGGTTGACGAGGATACTCTCTGACTCTTACACTGATGGTGCGCACTATGCAGTTGATGCTTACGTTTGCAGTGTAGTCAGATTTTTAGCAGCTAATGATGATCAGTTAGCAGTAACAGACAGGATGGCTCCCTCACCCGAAACTTAGGTCAGACCAGGATATTTCAACCAATCCTTTTGGATGTGGACCTTGGTATCATCATCTATGGGGTCATCGCCTCAAGATTAGCCTCCTGCAATATACTCTAGATCTTAAATCTATCAGTAGGCTGAAGTTGGTGCAGAATTTAGCAGCCTATTTTTAAATGGTATATCACACTACGAGTACATTACATAGGAAGTCCAAATCAGGGAGTACCTATCTATTGTTTTCTGGGTAGATTGTAAGGTGTTGGGCTTGACCAACCAAGCCCTGAGTGGCCTGGGTACTACCTGCCTATTTACCTGTGCCACATTGTCATAGTTGAGATCAGCAGAGGAACTCAACTTGGAGTTCCCTTAAAATACAACAAAGGCAGCTGTGTGTAAGCTATTCTTCGGAACTCATTCCCCTACCCTTGGGTTCAAACAGCACGAATGTGTTTACCTTGATGGCACACTGCAAAACCCAACTCTTATTCCTAGCTTTTTTGGAGGAGGGAAAGTTGAGCTGATAAGAAGGAAAACAGAACATTTCACACCTATTATATTTTTTCTGTTAGGCTTGATTGGTTAAAGGGTGTTTCTGAGAACTCATAACTTTAAGGTTATTAAGAGCACCGAGAGCTACAGAGAATCACCCTTTTAATGTATATAAACTGGAAAACATTAAGTAAGGCCACCTGAGACAAAACCTCAGAAGGTTATTAAACACATTTCCTTGGACTACAGCTCATCATGTACGAATAATTACTTGACTTGGTAACAGCTCTATAAAATAAGACTTGCATACATCCAAAGTTAGGATGGTCATCAGAATTCTGACACCCAAGGTGATATTGTTATTAGCCTTTCACAGTACACTGAGAACTTCTTTAGCTTCTTGTCACTTTGGGTATGACCAAGGCCCCTCTTAAAGAGATTCTGCAATTTAGTTTAGAAACACGTAAATAAAGAAGTTTGGATTGCTGAACCCGCCCCAGAATGCCCCTGCCACATTTTGTGGCTTTACAATAATGTATGGCTTGAAGTGGTTTCCATCATCTACAGGGTTTACAGTTTGGTATATATTACAATATTTCAACATACCTTAGTACAGCAAATAGACTAATACATTAAACACAAGGATGGAATTAGGATTGCCACCCTTTTAGTTGCTGGTAACTGGACTCCCGAGGCCACGCCTTTGCCCCGCCTCTTCCCTCAAGGCCCCTCCCCCATCATGCCCTCTTCTCCCCGTTGCTCACTAAATCTCCTCATGAAGCCTGCCTGCAGATAGGAAGTGGCCCCGGCTGAGCAGAGGCCGGCACAGATTAATGACACGGTGCCTCCCCCACCCCACGGTAACTGGACCTTTGGTTCAGGTGCCATTTAGGGTTGCCAGGTCCCCTTTTTGACCAGACTTTCCAGTCAAAAACTGGGCACTTGGCAACCCTAAATGGCACCCAGCCACAGAAGCCAAAAACCAGGCTGTCTGGGAAAAACTCGGATGGGTGGCCACCCTGGATGGAATCCAGCTCACTTTACTCATGCAAAACTCCCACTGACTTCAATGCGAGTATTGTACATAAGAACATAAGAATGGCCATGCTGGGTCAGACCAAAGGTCCATCCAGCCCAGTATCCTGTCTACCAACAGTGGCCAATGCCAGGTGCCCCAGAGGGAGCGAACCTAACAGGTGATGATCAAGTGATCTCTCTCCTGCCATCCATCTCCACCCTCTGACATTAATGGACTTAACCTCCATGAATTTATCCAGTTGTATGAGCAAAGTGAGCCAGGTTCGGCTCATAGTTTAACCTATCAATCACATTACATTTCCTAGTCCCATAAATATATCCACATTATCTAATCCTGAACTTCTCGAGCTGGGTTAGTCTTCCTCAAATTTTATATTGTTATTTATTTTATAAAGGCCACAGTTGGGCAAAGAAAGTTAAGTCTCTCTAAATTATATGTGACTTTGACCTCCAATAACCCTAAAGCTGGTGCATTCCCAATAGCCCAAGCATTGGGAGCATTTGCAAGCATAAAAATAAAGTCTTTAATGCAAAAGGGGCTGCAGTAATTTTTACCTTCATTTATTTGCATGTGCTTTCTGTTTCAGTAGTCAGGTCCTGCTGTTGTAGAGCTGAGTTTGATTTAATTGCTTTTTCTCTTGTAATTTTATATATGCTTTTGTTGACCGGTGATGTATAAATTGGAGTGTAGAAGCTGGGTACTGTAGAAGCAGAAGAGATGTCTCATGGCATTTCTTTTGCAACACATTACTGCTCATTCTCAATATTTATATATATATTTGAGACTAGCTGCGCCCAAATCATTTGGAAGCTGGAAGCCATACTGGGAAAATGTTGAGTGCTCTGACAAGCTGCGTGGATTTTGGAACAGGAAGTTGTACTGAGAGAGACTTTAGTAGATCTCATTAATGGGAGGAGGAGGAGAGAAAGCAAACTGCTTGGACCTCTTGAATTTCCTAAGCTGGGGGAGGGGGAGTGAAGTGTCTTACAATAGTCTCAGGAAGGAGAAGCTTATCTAATTGAATAGAAAGAAGGGAAGTTTAACCAGAGATCTGAAGCAGAGTCTAAAAAAGGAAACAATACTTTTAGAGCTGATTGGATTTCATCGAGGATGATAAGGATTAAAGCAAGTGAAGGTCAAGTGCTGTGGCTCACAGAGGTCCTGATCCAGGACCCAATGTGATCAGTGGTAGTGTTTCCATTGACTTCAATGGGTGCTAGATCAAGCTTTGAATGGTAACCTAATACTTGTGTGCTAGGAATTTGTACATAAACTCTGGGATAAGAGGCTTCAAAGAATTACGACGCTAGAGGAACACAGCTGTACTCTTTGTTCCTAAAGTTTTTCTAATAAGGGACCCAAGTACCAACTAACAAATCATATGGACAGTTTATATTGAGTTAGATTAGTAGCCCAGAGCCTGATTCTTCCAAAATGAAATCATGTAAAGGCTTAAACATTATGAACTGGTATTGGAGTGTCAGTGAACTAACTAAAGGCTGCCTATTGTTCAACAGTGGAGTGGAAAGTCTGTACATTCCTGTTATTAACAAGTTCTTCCTGCTATTCCAGTGGGGAAACTTTGGGAGTGTAAACTATCCATTCCTCTGCACATTAACTTTCATAGGAAATAGCATATCTTGGCTAGTTTAGCCTTAACAAATCCTGCATCTTGGCAGGGGATTAGACTAGATGACCAGTGCAGCCCCTTCTAATCCCGTGATTCTATGGTCCTTAGTCTCCACTACCCATTAAAGTGCAGCTCCATCATTTGTATGCTCTTATAGATGTTAGCAATCGCACTAAGTCCATCACAAGCTACACCTTCCGTAGAAAAGAAAGGGATAATACTCATCTCACTAGTGTTTTCAATATTATTGTTCCAAGTTAACAGCTGGGGGTGGGAAGAGGGAAAACCAAAACAACCAACTTTGATATGAAAAGTCACTGAGATAATAAATATGGAACTTCATGATGTCATTTTCCTGTCACTTTTCTGACTAGAACTGCACTTTAAAAAACTAGAGGAGGTTCTGGAAATTTTAAATCAAGATTGCATGTTTTTCTAAAAGGTAGACTAATTCAAACAGGAATTATTTCAAGGGTGGTCTATGGCCTGTGTTACACAGGAGGTCAGAGTGGTCCCTCCTGGGTTTAGAATCTATGCATCAGGTAGAAAGGAAATGTGTTTTTTCCTCACCAAGAAAATCCAACAAAAACATCTCAGGTATGTAGTTGTGTCATCTTCATCTCTCTGCAAGCGATGAACAAGAAATAGGAAACTAGACATCACCTTCTCTCAACTACATTGCGGAGGAGCCAGTAAGAGAGAGAGAAGCAAGTGGAAAATCAGATTAATGACTCACTTAGGCCTTGTCTACATGGTGACTGCAATGTACACTATGAGGGTGTGAATTCTAATTTGCATCATGTTGCATATTAACTGGCCCATGTAGACCCTGGTGGGGTGAACTAAAAGTTCTCCAGTGCTCTTTAATGTAGCAGACGTGCAGTAGGGAACTTTTAGTTTGCCACAGCAAGGTCTACAGGGGCCTCTTAATGTGCAACATATTGGTGCACATTAAAAATTCAGGTTTCAGAGTAACAGCCGTGTTAGTCTGTATTCGCAAAAAGAAAAGGAGTACTTGTGGCACCTTAGAGACTAGCCAATTTATTTGAGCATAAGCTTTCGTGAGCTACATCCGATGAAGTGAGCTGTAGCTTACGAAAGCTTATGCTCAGATAAACTGGTTAGTCTCTAAGGTGCCACAAGTACTCCTTTTCTTTTTATTAAAAATTCACACCCTCATAGTGCACATTGCTGCAGTGTGTAGACAAGCCCTTACATGAAGTAAAATAAGTTCCATGTCAGGCTTAACTTTCTAGTCTGACTCAAATCTGAAATCAGAAATGAAGATCTTTCCATTTTACCCGCAAGAATAAAACTATCCCCACATCAGCCAAAAATCAAATAGTTAATTTTGAGATCTTACAGCTGATGGCAAATTATAATGGTGGCAGTTAACAATCCCCTAATCTTGAGACCCACAATATTACACATGTTTTGATTTATCAAAGTTATAGATCTTTATTGCCAGCGGAAGTAAAGTCATGCACACCAGCATCCTATTGCAAGTTCTCAAAAGGAGCATGGAAATTCTACATGACACCACCGTAGAAGTGCCGCCATATGTTCTAAGCACTAGATTGTAACATCACAATCTGTCCTGAGTAGAAGGGGAGGAGGCATATAGTTCCATCATCCTAACAGACCAGAGAATTAATAGTAACCCAAACAGTCACCATTCCTTGACTGACTTCCCCTTTAGTCAGGGGAAGGAGCAAAGTACTTCATTTGTTTTCAGGGATCATCTTACTCCTGTGCACCTGCTCAGCTACTCTGGCCAGCAAGTGGAGGGTAGATCCAAGGTTCCTCCCATTCCCCACCATTCAGTGTCTCTTTTGGTCCCTGTTTATTTTCCCTCTCCCTATTCACTGCCCAGTGTGTCATTTTTCACTCTTCGTAGAAGAGCTGACAATACAGTGTCACATACATGCTGCAAAGAAAGTAGTCAAGCTCTGTACTTGTAAGTAGCCAATGCGTGTGCCATTAGCAAGAGTATTTCTGCTTCAGGCACGAGCTTTTCATACAAGTGTAATTTGGAAAACAAATTAAAAAGTCATGCGCACAGTCACTGACAGTGTCACCCTCTGAGATAGGCAAAAGCTAGAAACGTATTGATTGAATAGTACTAAGCTTCAGTTAGAGTGTGCAGGTCCCGCTCACCGGAACTCCATTTATTATTATCAGGGCTTAGATGGATTTCTAGAATATATTGCACTTACCTTTGTTCCATGAAATGTAATCAATGCGTGCTTTTTGATCTACAATATTTACAAAATGTGTTTGAGTGGATGCCCATGCCATATCCTTAAACCAGAAATTGCTTCACTGAATTGATTAAAAAACCCACATCTCTGTTTGCCCTAATAAATTGCTGACATTATTTATAAACCCCAAGCAAAGGATATGGGCTGTTCCATCATTGACCTTTGTCTCAGATACATTTGTGACCTTAAAAACTTGCTAATAGGTTTTCATCACTGTATGAGGATGGTCTAGGGCTGCACCATCCAGTTCTAGAAAAGAGACAGAGACAATAGAAGGAGGAACAAGACAGCAGAGGTGAGACTGATCTTATTGAGCATGTATAAGGACAGCTTATTCCACAACAATTCCATTGAATAGGCGGTTCTAGGGCTAACCATGACCAGCCAACGTGTTTTAAACATAACTTGCCCTTTCTATACTAGGGGTAATGTCTTGTTTAAAACAATGTTCCTTAAAATGTGCTAGCTAACACATTTTAAAACACAACCTATTTTCCTATTCTAGACAGAGCTCGTATGTATGTGGAAACCCGCCATATTACCTCCCCTGGCTATAGTTGGCCACAAGTTGCTGGAACTCCCGTTGCTCCCTCAAGCTCCCCATTGCAGTGTTCAAGCCCCTGCTCTGAAAATAAGGACTGTTAACTGAAGTTCTGTTGCAAGTGACTGGAGGGGGGAGGGCTTTCTTTGGTGCTCTGGAGGAGGGGGCTGGAGTTTCACAAGAGAGGTCAAACAATTGAGCTGACTAGACACTCCATCTAGTCCATCCTGATGAAAATCTTTTCCACAGCTAGTTACTGGCTCTGTCTGGCTAGGTGGGGTATGCCACTGGTGAACCACCATCAGTACTGGACAGGTCTCTTCTCAGAAGAACTGATCCACTGACAACTTCATTGGTCTAAATAGTGGAACCATTTGCTTTGCTTGAACCTCGTTATTATGATGTTTCAATTTTTTTTTTAAAGACAGGCATCACTAGCAGATGCTATCTGAACACAGGGGGGCTTTGTATGCATATGTTATGCACCTGTTCATTCACAGCCTGGTCCAAAGCCTATTGGAGACTTCACTGGGTTTTGGATCAGGCTCAAAAGCCTAGACCCTCCACTCAGTAGCTAGAATGGTCATGGGGTATCTCCATAGATAGGATGGGAAGGAGAGGGGCAACAGAAGGACTCCTTCATCAGACGCTATGGAATGACTGCAGAACAAACTTCTCTACTGCTGCTACTAGCCTGAGGCTGCACTCGTCCAGGTGTCATGTGCACAGTCTGCAAGAAAAGTGGGGCGGGAGGGAAGACCTACTTAACAGCAAATTGTAGGGTCCCACCCCTTCTGTGCTCTTGGTGATTTCCTGCTCACTGCTTTCATATACAACACATAACCCCAGCATGGCACCTCAAACCCATATTCCATTGCATAGTGAAAACATGCCTGTTCTGCGCCCGGGGAAACTTTCACACCTTCTAAAATTAAAGCCATGCATTACTCTGCATCCTTTTCTCACCGTATACCAGACATTTGTGCTAACGTGTTTGAGTAGAGGGACTCTTTTCTTACGTCTGTGCATTTAGTTTAACACAGTTAGTAGTGCTAATTCTAGCTGGATTAGGTATGAATTAAAAATATGGTACAAAACAGTGTTTTTTAATACCACACTGCATCACCTAATAACTGAGCATTTTCTCAATAGTGTATAGCACCTGACCAGCACAGGGTCATACACATGAAGCCAAAGCACGCAGTGTGATTTAAGGGGAATGATTTTGATTTATGAATTGCAAAAGCAACCACACTTTTGATTAATTGTATCCTGCTGAACATAACCCTCCGTTTACTGACAAAAGACCAATTCATTCCCAGAAATGCAGGTGAAAGCTTAATGAACCTGCTTAATAAGCATGATAAACTACTGAATAAGTGCTTAGTGAGCAAAAAAAAGGTAACATTTTCCAACCTATGTAACTATTTTAAGAGTATTTTTTTTAAGTTTAGATATCACAAGCTATTTCTAGTTTTGCAAGTTCTGCTGTTTGGGAATCTCACCGCATTTGAGTCAGTAGATTGGTGTGCACTGTCCCAGATGTGTCTTCTTTCCTGTGCTACAATATATTTGCGGTGTTGCAGTTTGAACTGCTGACTATTATTACAACATCAAAGGCAGGTGCATGCAAAAGTTAGGAAGAGTTATTAACTACTTTCCTGTCATTAATAAATTGCATTGTTTAAAAAAATGCAAAGTTTTTGATAATTCAAAGACAGGTGAGCTAGAGTTTTGAAACAGTTGAAATTAGATTTGCTTTGCCTGAATCCATAGATCTAGATTTGCTTTAACTAGGGTACGTTCGTTTAACATTTAATTATTTATTTCAGTTCGAGGGTGCAGTTGATGCTTGGGACACCTTTGGACTGAGAGCTCTTATTGAGTCTTGTATAAGTGTGGCTAAAATTGCCCTGTAATTTCTATTGTAGGTGTTTTATTAGTGCCCATCACCCTAGTAACTGAGTGCTGATACTAGGGTGGCAAGAGCCAAGTAACTATCTGGACGGCACCTGGCCTGCAATATTCTTGTTCTTCCAGCCCTGGCTTTTTCTTGAACAGAGACAGACAGGCCAGAGTTGGAAAATGTGAACTATAGCTGCAATTCACTTGAGCACTTGCATAGTACCATTGAAATTGCACATTTGCTTGAATGCTGTCTTGGATTAGTACCTAGGATAACAAACCTCTTTTTGTTTCTGACCTATGGTTGGTATTTGCATTTATGGCAGAGATATGAGTAAATGAGGCATAGCTCTATTGACGTCAGTGGTACTACACCAGTTTTTACCAGCTGAGAATCTGATCCTAGAAAGGCCAGTCTACTATCCAAATGTATCACCAGAGAGAAAAAGGCCCCTTCTTTACAGGTCTAAAAATATCCTTTAAAGTGTTTGCATCAATACTGAACATGGTAGCTGGAGAGAAGCCATATTTTAGACCTATCTTTTTGCAGCAGCGTGGCCATTTTCAAATTAGATGACTTTAGTCAGAAAATGGTTTTGTTCATCTAATATAAATGTATGGAGGAGACCAAATTAAAATAATGTTCATTGCGTATATAGTCTTTGGGGAAAGCTTGCTGCTGCTGCTGCTTTTTTTTTCCAAAACAAAATTTGGCTCAGGTTCACCTTGATTCTCTTATAAGATTAAAGATGGAAAGCTTTGCAAGGTCACAAAGAGGTGATGAACCAAAAATAGAGGGAGGAGAAAGTCATTCAGAATTAGAACTGCAGCAAACTGTTTCAGCCTCCACTGAACTCTAGCAAAGATGCTCTGAAGAGATAAAAAGAAAAAAGAAAAGGAGTACTTGTGGCACCTTAGAGACTAACCAGTTTATTTGAGCATGAGCTTTCGTGAGCTACAGCTCACTTCATCGGATGCATAGCATATCGTGGAAACTGCAGAAGACATTATATACACACAGAGACCATGAAACAAAACTTCCTCCCACCCCACTCTCCTGCTGGTAACAGCTTATCTAAAGTGATCATCAAGGAGGGCCATTTCCAGCACAAATCCAGGTTTTCTCACCCTTCACCCCCCCCCCCCCACAGACACACATACAAACTCACTCTCCTGCTGGTAATAGCCCATCCCTCTTTGAAACCTCTCTTTATAATGCGCATGATAATCAAGGTGGGTCATTTCCAGCACTAATCCAGGTTTTCTCACCCCCCACACACACACCCCCCCCTCCAAAAACCACACACACAAACTCACTCTCCTGCTGGCAATAGCTCATCTTACAATGTGCACAGCAATAATCCAAGTTTAACCAGAACGTCTTGGGGGGGGTTTGTAGGAAAAAAACAAGGGGAGATAGGCTACCTTGCATAATGACTTAGCCACTCCCAGTCTCTATTCAAGCCCAAATTAATAGTATCCAATTTGCAAATGAATTCCAATTCAGCAGTTTCTCGCTGGAGTCTGGATTTGAAGTTTTTTTGCTTTAAGATAGTGACCCTCATGTCTGTGATTGCGTGACCAGAGAGATTGAAGTGTTCTCTGACTGGTTTATGAATGTTATAATTCTTAACATCTGATTTGTGTCCATTTATTCTTTTACGTAGAGACTGTCCAGTTTGACCAATGTACATGGCAGAGGGGCATTGCTGGCACATGATGGCATATATCACATCCAGTTTGCTAACCATTTTCCATCATAAGCCTGGTGGTGAATGTTAGCTTGCTCTTAACACTGAGGCTAACAAACAAAAAGTGTGAAAAGTCCAGGGATTTTGCTCAGGGGAAAACGAAAACTTTGCAAACTAGGATACAGGGGAACAGCTGTGTAGCGAAGAGTTCAGGGTCTGATTTGCTTGTATCTATAGCATTTTATCTAGTGAACGGTAATGATTTCTTCTTGAAAAGAAAAGCAGTACTTGTGGCACCTTAGAGACTAACCAATTTATTTGAGCATAAGCTTTCGTGAGCTACAGCTCACTTCATCGGATGCATACTGTGGAAAGTATAGAAGATCTTTTTATACACACAAAGCATGAAAAAATGGGTGTTTACCACTACAAAAGGTTTTCTCTCCCCCCACCCCACTCTCCTGCTGGTAATAGCTTATCTAAAGTGATCACTCTCCTTACTCTCATAATGTGTATGATAATCAAGGTGGGCCATTTCCAGCATAAATCCAGAGTTTAACAAGAACGTCTGAGGGAGGGGGGTAGGAAAAAACAAGGGGAAATAGGTCACCTTGCATAATGACTTAGCCACTCTCAGTCTCTATTCAAGCCTAAGTTAATTGTATCCAATTTGCAAATGAATTCCAATTCAACAGTCTCTCGCTGGAGTCTGGTTTTGAAGTTTTTTTGTTGTAATATCACAACTTTCATGTCTGTAATCTCATGACCAGAGAGATTGAAGTGTTCTCCGACTGGTTTATGAATGTTATAATTCTTGACATCTGATTCTTGCCTTTCTTTACTTGCCAGTCAGGACTTGCTCCATGAAGCATTCTACCTATAATGATCATTCCATATACTGTTTATTATGTATTACATTATTTTTTTTGGACCCACCTGTGCCTTCAGACAGCAAGCAGGCAGAGATAAGGTGTTATATGTCACAGCTATTGTGCACACTTATAGTTTTGTAGAAATTAAGAGATGTTCTCTTTCAGCAGTCAGCCAGCATGACAACTAGGGAGAGGCAGAATCCAGTTTAAATATATATTCAAAATATATCCAGGGAAATATTCAAGGGGTGAAATTCACTTCAGGGCATAAAGCTGATGCAGGTGTGAATATCACTTGGAGAAGGGAAGAGGAGGTGAAATAAATGAAACACAAATATCAAGGTCAGATGAAGGCACCCTGGCTCAGAAAAAAAAAATCACAGAACTACAAAGCCATACTTATTTCTGACTGTTAGGAAACAGACAGAATATAGAATATCAGGGTTGGAACAGACCTCAGGAGGTCATCTAGTCCAGCTCCTTGCTCAAAGCAGGACCAATCCCCAATGTTTGCTGCAGACCCCTAAATGGCCCCCTTAAGGATTGAACTCACAACCTTGGGTATAGTAGGCCAATGCTCAAACTACTGAGCTATCCCTTGAAACAGTAAAGAATTGAAATATGAAAATATAGTCCTTCCAGTTTTTAAAGAGTTTGAAAATGAAAGGGCTGGGTCTCAGCATCTGTTAACCAGTTGATTGGACTACAACACTAGGTACATTGTTGGAACAAATAATAGTATATCCCTAATCGCATGTTATTACTAAGGTCAAACTCCCAGGTTGCACTGGTAAAAAAGAGCAGAATTTGGTCCATTGTAGGAGTACATACAACAATCTGAGAACTACATATGCCAAAATGTCAGAAAAGCTTTCCTCTCTATTAACCTCCTTTTCGTGTGATTTAGCTCTGCTCAGTTTGTAAACTTCTTGAACATAAACAAACAACAAACTAGTTAGTGCATGGATTTTCTCCACCCTTATTCAGTTTTTAGTACAACTCGAATTCATAGGTTATTGTGACTTAATATTATATACACAGTGGATATATAAGAGGCAGAAAACAGAAAAATATTGAGTTCTTATTTATTACAGAAAAGAAGTTTCAAGAAGTCCTCTTTACCTGTGGAACTCTTAAAAGCTTGCTCAGAGGGAGAGAATGCTTTCACAATTGCTTCACTCACCTTACTTCTCTCAGAAAGGCTATTAACGTTTAGCTTTCAGAGTTTTGCATAGAGGTTTGCACATAGTCTCTGCCACAAACATTCAGTGCACCTATTTATATATAAAAAAGATTTCTCAGATCTTTATGTTTAATGCTGAAAGAAGGTTAGTCTTAGTTTAGAGCTGTGTTGGACTAGACTCACACTGCCACTCAGGCCTTGTCTTCACTTGGAAAAATTGTGTGTTCTTATCTTAACTCATGCTAGCTAACGTGAGTTAAAATCCTAGCGAAGATAGGCAGTATGAAACTTTTACATGACTTAGCAGGTTGAGGTAACCCTAGGTTCCCCAACACTCGAACCTGACCTTCTAACTTGCGTGAAAACAGAAAACTGCTTTGTCTAGTAACTAATACTATGTGTTACTAACAAATTAAGAACAAAGCCTTTTTTCCTGGTGAAGATGCACCCTTAGGGGCAAGTTCTGCTTTCACTTCTCATGCATCCGCATTGACTGGAAATGGCTTAAGGTGAAGCTGAAGACAGAATTAGATCTTTTATGCTTATATTACACATTAGGGATATGTTCTCCTTTAAGTACATGTGGATAACGCCCATTTGCATCAGTGGAAGTTACAATACTCATGCAAATGGAAGGGGAATAGACCCTGAAGCTTTTTTTCCCCTAAGAAAAGAAGCTACATACAAATGGTTTCTTTGATTGATTGTGGGTATGGTCATCAGTCCACCTTTCACTGGGCAGCTTAAGTACTTAGAGGCAGCCTAAGTAGTAGGTTGGTCCATAAGGCAACACTAAAAAGACAAATATGGTTGCAATTGACAAGTTTCTTGTCCTGAGACTTTTTAGATTATTCATTTTGTGGTAAGTGCCACTAATGTTTTGCAAGACATTCCTTATTCCTGTTTATGTTCCTGTTTGAACATGCACACTTTTAGCATAGCAGCAGTACTGGATGAACTATTTTAGTTCAACAAAATTCCACTTGTTCAACTTACCCTATGTTTGGCTTCACTTTTTGTGAATCAAACAGGGTGGCAGCTCAGAGCTGTGAGTTCCCTGAAGTGCATCAGCTGGCAGTGTGAGCCAGGGAACTTGGTCTGAATTTTGAAGACACAAACTTAGCCCAGGAATGGAAGGAGGAGCCTGAGCTGTATGCAGACCTGGCCATGCAGGACAATGACAACTACCATTTAACCTAATTGGAAAACAAGGCAGAAAGGTCTGCACCATGCAGAAGTTCATCACTGTCTCAAGCCTCACAACAGTCATAGGAGCCCAGGGAACCTATTGCTCCTCAAAGCAGAAGAAAACTGTGGAGCAACCAAGGTTTTTGTTTTGGGTTGGTTTTTTTTTTTGTTTTTTTTTCAACTAGAGACAATCTGAAGAGGAGGAGATAACAGGGGCCTATTTAGCCCACAATATAGTTCACAGCAACTCTCTATATATACTTAGAAAAGTAAGACTTCTAATGACTCTCACAAAGGAGAGTATAACAGCCTAATTTACACTGTCTGCTACATGCAATTTTGGGGTTTTGACAGATTCTCTGATTTGGGACAGAACAGTCTGTGACACTTGGGATCACCACCTGTCGGAACGGCTGCTCAGGAAAGGCAATCTCAGTTCTGACAGATTCTTAGAACAGTGTGAGCAGCAGAAGCCTCATGAGAAAGGATGAATGCTCTAGAAGGCACAACACATCCAGATGCTGAAAAAAAAAGCTATGTTGTCTATAAAAAAAACCCAAGTGTTACTGAAAGCCACAAAGAAGTTGATCACATGTATAAAGGAAAGACAGAGGATATCAAATCAAAACCTCACACTTTTCTGGGATGGAATATTGGCTCCCCATTTAAGCATTTTGGGCTCATCACTGAGCACCATTATGGCCCCTCGCTCCATATTGCAAGTTTAAACATCCTATCTTGGGGTTCCCTCGGTGCAGGGGTGGTGCATCCCTACATGGTGCAGTAGGGACACTGGTGGTGAGCCATGGCTGGAAATGAGGACCACTGAACTAAGGATGTGGTTTAGAGTTGCTGTAAACTATATTGTGGGCTAAATAGGCCCCCTGGCCCAGAATCAAAAACTGCAACCTAATCCATTGCAGCATCCTTATCTCAGTTGTGCCCACCAGAGAGACTGGATGCAGAAATGGATTTAACTCTTTTTGTCTCTTTTTTGAAATATTGTGCAATACTTCTGTAGATCCGTGGAGTTTGACCGGAGCAAATACAAATGTCACCAGTACTACATACATGCCACTTGAATTCCTCTTCCTCCATGGGTAATACATGGTTTGTTCCTATATTCCTTTGTGAGAATCATTAAAAGTCTTACTTTTCTAAGCAAACTGGTTCAGGATTGAAAGTTGAATCTCATGACATCTGCAGCACACACTGTAAATACAGTGGATGCATCCTGCTTACTGCAGCAGTGCATCCAGCTTAGCTGTTGCCAGGTACTATAGGAAATCTCAGGAAAGGGCCTTGTTTGTGAGATTTCTAGGCAATTTCTCAAAGATGTTTGGATACATTTATTGAGCATCAGATTTTTGGATGCTTCTCTGAATCAAAGCTCCAAATACTATCACCAGTAGGTATTGTTTTTCAGCGTTCTTGGAGTGAATCTACTTTTTAGCTGGAAAGGAAACCAGAAGCCCTGACATCATCTA